>NC_085997.1:13706731-14906731 GCF_030014385.1 Trichomycterus rosablanca | reverse complement strand
CAGCTTTTGTTTTAGAACCAGAACTTATCTTGTAATCTGGCTTCCTGAATGAATTGAATAGCCCTAATATAGATCACACTTATCACACATTAAATTCTTACCCATACATGTTTCCTGGCAATTACTGTGAAGGCCTGGGTAGGGGGGCAAAAGTTGTCTTCAAAACTTTTCAGAGAGCAACTTTGCTTTCTAGCCCTAAAACGCTTAAAAATCATGTTTCAATGGAGCCATAGAAGCAAATCCATATACTAACTTAATAATTCATCAGATTAAACAAATATAATATCTGAGCAGCATCAAGCTCTTCTTTTATAAAACTGTCATGAGCAAAACACTTACATTTCCAGCATGACAAAAGATGAACTTTTAAAGTTCTAAAAACCCTGCATGGTTCATGGTAGACTGCATGCTTGTGTTTTAAATGCATTAAAGAAATGTAACCAAAAAGAATAATTTACATAATTTTCATGTTACTTCAGATGTAGTTGATCAGCCAGGATGTGCTTGAGGTTTGATGTTTGCTTCTTCAGAGTTGCACTGGAGCTTAGTGGCTAATGATGCTACATGTCGATTTTGGTTGATACAGACTTGAATTGTTTGTTAGCCTCATAACTTCAGTATAAAACTATAGAAGCAAACATCAGGCACAGATCATGTCTGGGTTAATCGACTAGGGATTATTGTGTATTTTATTCTTGACTGAAGGATTTCTTTAAATGTACTGTTAATATTTTAAATTAAAAGTAAGTATATAACAAATAAAAAAGCATAGAATGACTTAAATGTAGATTAGGGTGAATTCAGGTAAACATAGCCACTCTTTAATATTGAAATACATGACAAAATGTGGCCCACTTTACCAGACTTTACCCTAATTGTAATCTTTGTTGTTTGCTGATTATTGTTTTCTATTCTTTTTCCTCCTACAGGATCATTGAAGCAGTTTGTATCGGCTGGTTCACTGCTGAGTGCATAGTGCGCTTTATTGTTTCGCGGGACAAATGTGAGTTTGTGCGTCGACCCCTGAACATCATCGACCTGCTAGCTATCACTCCTTACTACGTCTCGGCAACCATGACTGCCCTAACTGGGGAAAACCCACAGCTTCAAAGGGCAGGGGTCACACTGCGGGTACTGCGGATGATGCGCATCTTTTGGCTGATCAAGCTGGCCCGCCACTTCCTTGGTCTGCAGACACTGGGGCTGACTTTGCGCCGCTGCTATCGTGAGATGGTCATGCTGCTGGTGTTTGTGTTTGTAGCCATGGCCATTTTCAGTGCTCTGGCCCAGCTTCTGGAGCATGGGCTGGATCTGGAGAGTAGCAACGAGGACTACGCCAGCATCCCGGCAGCCTGCTGGTGGGTTATTATCTCCATGACCACGGTGGGCTATGGAGACATGTATCCCATCACGATGCCGGGTCGCGTGCTGGGTGGCGTGTGTGTTGTGAGTGGCATTGTGCTTCTGGCTCTCCCAATTACTTTTATCTACCACAGCTTTGTGCAGTGCTACCACGAACTCAAATTCCGCTCAGCACGCTGCGTGCGAAGTCTCTCTGCTGAGTTTCTCAACTGACTGTTGATTGCTGTCGGACATGACTGATTCTCAGCCTGGCTCCTTTATCCCTCATCTTGTTTCTCTGTGCCTTTCTTTTAAAACCTTTAACAGACTTTTTAAGCTAAGCATTAGTAATTAAGAAATGCCATGACATCTGCTCAGAAAATGCCTAAATGCAGCATCTTTTTTCAGACTTAGTTAATCTGAACAAGTACTTTTGAAAACTTGAATTTCTGCTCTGACACACTGTTAAAAAAATATAAAAAACTTCAAGCAGCAAAGCACACAACAAGCATCTGAACTTTTGCAATATAACCCCGCGTCTATAAAACCCACTGACCCAAAGAAACAAAATCAACTGTGGCAACAGCCGGCACCAGATGGCACGGCTGCCTATAAGGGCCGACTGGCAAGACTTTCAGGGTCATAACAGTCCTCTAGACCTCAGTCAGCTTTTTCTCAAGTGCCCTGGTATGCTTTCACATACAGAAACACTCTGTTCACATGGATACATTTTCCCAGCTCATTAGATCATCAATTCAAGGTAAAACTGAAGGAAAGGAAGGAGAAGGAAACTTGCTGTCCTGCTGTCACAAGAATTCAGTTTGATTGTGTTTTCCAGATATTTTTACATTTTTGCAATAGATACTGACAGTGCAGCTTTAAATCTCAAATTAAAATACTGAGTAAATGAGTAAAATAATTGACAGAGATGACATGGGTGCACTTATATCATTTAATTAATGTGATTATGTTGCATTATTATTATCCTTATTATTATAATTATAAGTCACATTAAACATCTATTAAATCCCTATAGCAAGACTCTCAGAGAGCCACCCCCCAACAGACAGACAGGAACACACACATATATACAGTGAAGGCCAAAAATCTTGGACCACTAGTAAAATGCTTTTATTTAACAACTTTCTTAAATGCTATTTATTATACAGTAAATATCAAAGCAGCTATTGAAGACCAAAGAAGATGAAAGAGTGCACAGATTTAAAGAAAAAGAAACACAAGTATTCAATAACGTCACAAAAAGCTCTTAGGAGTATTATGAATTCATACCGGTATAACATGGATTATAAGATTCTGCTTGTACTTGTAGGATACATGCTAGCTGTATTACAGTATTATACTGTATTACAGTGTCATTACAGTAAAAGGGGGCATAATCAATACTAAGAAGCTGTACAATGTATGTATTTTTTAAGATTCAGTTTTAATCAAATTCTTATGCTAATTATATTCCTTCTTATTAAAAATGTTTTTTATTTTAGACAAATGCACAATTTTAGTAGTCTCAAGACTTTGGCCCACACTGCAGTGAAAAGCTGAGAAAAAAAAACACTTCATTTTGACCTCTTAGATTCAAACATCATTTTAACTGTAACAAACCATTACAATGAAAGACATATGAAAAATACAAAATACTTTATGCAACTCTAGCCTGTGTTTACAATGCATCTAAAATTATTAAGGTACTAAGACTGTACCTAATTGTGCTGTTGCACCTGGGACTACCCTGCTTGAGGCACAGATTTGAAAAGCTTCTATAAGATGATAAAACTGGTCAACAGCTTTGTGCTAGGGGCGACACGGTGGCTCAGTGGGTAGCACTGTCGCCTCAGAACAAGAAGGTCCTGGGTTTGATCCCCAGGCGGGGCGGTCCGGGTCCTTTCTGTGTGGAGTTTGCATGTTTTCTCCGTGTTTGCGTGGGTTTCCTCCAGGAGCTCTGGTTTCCTCCCACAGTCCAAAAACATGCAGTCAAGTTAACTGGAGACACTGAATTGCCCTATAGGTGAATGGGTGTGTGTATGTGTGTCTGCCCTGTGATGGACTGGCACCTCGTCCGGGGTGTTACTGTGTGCCTTGTGCCCATTAAAAAGCTGAGATAGGCTCCACCACCCCCCGCGACCCTAATTGGATAAGCGGTTAAGAAAGTGAGTGAGCTCTGTGCTAAATAAAAAGAATGTTTAGTGACAAAAATGATGTGATTATTAATAAATAAAGCAATTTTTAATAAAGACAGTTGTGTGAGAACAAGTAAACAAGTACAAGTGTAGAGTGTACTGATAAGCCATTTGATGCAGGGTAGTGGGTTTTACTAAAAGAAAAGTAAGCAATTACACATTATACTTCCATATTTGTGGTCAACAATATCAAAACACTGTCAAAAACTATTCCTTTACCTTTTCTTTTATTCAAAGCCCATGTGCCTGTTATGCAACAAAACCTTCACATATAGCAGCAAAAGGTGAACAAAACCATGTTGTTACCCTAAATAGTTCTTAAATGGCCCAATATGTGTTAATCAAACGTTTGTAAAACACCCAAACCAAAATTCAGGGGGTGAAATAGAAAAGCAAATGAGTAAAAAAGACTTGCAACTCAAAGTAACTCAATTCAGTGAGATAAATGGTGCCCTGGCAACAACTGACAGAAACCCTTTATGAACCTCTATGAACATTTTTCATAAGTTTTACAATCAATGCACAGTCAATAATTTTTTTAGTTGTATTTACTTACACATGATGTGAAGCACAGAATATACAACCGGAGAGTTAGTATTATTCGGTACAACTATCATGCATGTACAATTATAGGACATTTTATAAACTACACCTACTATACAGATAAACTTCATGGGTATAAAATTACCCCATCTGTTGCCTTCTACACTTTGTCACCCCCTGTACCCTATTTCTCAATCATCAAGGACCCCAATAGAACCCCACTGACCAGATGCTATTAGAATGGTGGACCATTCTCAGTTCTGCAGTGACACTAACATGGTAACAAAATTGTAGAGTGTAATGTACTAGTGTGAGTGTATTAGGTGCAGCATTGGAAGAATGGTAGCTTAGTGGGTAGAGCTTTAGGCTATCAATTGAAAGGTTGAGAGTTCGAATCCCAATTCTGCCATGCAGCCACTGTTGGGCCCTTGAGCAAGGCCCTTAACCCTCCATGCTCCAGTGGCACCTTACAATGGTTGATCCTGCACTCTTCCAAACAAGCTGGGATATGCGAAGAAATAATTTAGTTGTACTGTACATCTGCATATGTAGAAATGACAAATAAAGGCATTCTATTCTATTCTATTGTTTTAGGGATTTTAGATACCTCATTATCAATACTACACTAACAATGTACACTAACAATTAGTATGAACAGGGTATGTTTTCCTAATGAAGCAGCCAGTAAAGTTTCTCAACAACACTGCTGCATCTGATACACTCATATCAGAACAACACACACTACCACTCAATCACCAAATTAATTTCACTGCAGTGCTGAGAGTGGTCCATCGCTCAGTCATCATCTAGTCAGTGGGGGTCACTTTAGATTAATAAATGGGGTACAGGATGCATGAAAAAAAGTAGAGAACAGCAGATGGGGTACAGTTAGTAATTGTATACCCTCTATATGGTAGATGCAGCTTGTAAAAGAGTCAGTGAATAAACATTTCTGATAAGTGTGCCTAATAAAGAGCTTGGTAATGAGTGCAATACTTTAGGCTTCCACTATATTATTTTAGCTGCTGAATGAATGTAACTGCTTTTAAGACATTTTGTTGTTTTGTGCTACACTTTTAAACCCCTGTCCAATTCTATTTATAAGGAGTTGAGGTGGCTCGCAGGTTTTCTTAAAAATTATAGCTTCTATAGCTTTTTATAGTCTTTAAAGTTTATAGCGCCATAGTTTTTGTTTGTAGATTGGTTGAAATGAAAATCTGCAACCCCACTGACCCTTTGTGAGTAAAACTGAATACAATTAGATAAGGTTGTAAACTGTGGTTAAATTATTGTGTTGTCATGATCAACAATTGCAGTTACTTGCTTATAGTTCCTATGCTAGCCTCTATTATTGATATTAGGTTAAATAACCATAGCCGTTAACATTTGAAAATATTGAACACATCCCTAATTGAAATTAATTCCTGATACAGTGCCTTGCAAAAGTATTCAGCCCCCTTGAACTTTTCAACCTTTTGCCACATTTCAGGCTTTAAACATAAAGATATGAAATTGTAATTTTTTGTGAAGAATCAACAACAAGCGGGACACAATCGTGAAGTGGAACGAAATTTATTGGATATTTTAAACTTTTTTTAGAAATAAAAAACTGAAAAGTGGCGCGTGCAATATTATTCAGCCCCCTTGCGTTAATACTTTGTAGTGCCACCTTTTGCTGCGATTACAGCTGCAAGTCGCTTGGGGTATGTCTCTATTAGTTTTGCACATCGAGATACTGAAATTTTTGCCCATTCTTCCTTGCAAAACAGCTCGAGCTCAGTGAGGTTGGATGGAGAGCGTTTGTGAACAGCAGTTTTCAGCTCTTTCCACAGATTCTCGATGGGATTCAGGTCTGGACTTTGACTTGGCCATTCTAACACCTGGATACGTTTATTTGTGAACCATTCCATTGTAGATTTTGCTTTATGTTTTGGATCATTGTCTTGTTGGAAGATAAATCACCGTCCCAGTCTCAGGTCTTTTGCAGACTGCAACGTGGATGGTGTGTTCAGGGTGATGAGCTGTGTTGCTTTTATGCCAAACATAACGTTTTGCGTTGTGGCCAAAAAGTTCGATTTTGGTTTCATCTGACCAGAGCACCTTCTTCCACATGCTTGGTGTGTCTCCCAGGTGACTTTTTATAGATATCTTTGAGAAATGGCTTTCTTCTTGCCACTCTTCCATAAAGGCCAGATTTGTGCAGTGTACGACTGATTGTTGTCCTATGGACAGATTCTCCCACCTCAGCTGTAGATCTCTGCAGTTCATTCAGAGTGATCATGGGCCTCTTGGCTGCATCTCTGATCAGTCTTCTCCTTGTTTGAGCTGAAAGTTTAGAGGGACGGCCGGGTCTTGGTAGATTTGCAGTGGTCTGATACTCCCTTCATTTCAATATGATCGCTTGCACAGTGCTCCTTGAGATGTTTAAAGCTTGGGAAATCTTTTTGTCTTCAAATTCGGCTTTAAACTTCTCCACAACAGTATCTCGGACCTGCCTGGTGTGTTTCTTGATCTTCATGATGCTCTCTGCGCTTTAAACAGAACTCTGAGACTATCACAGAGCAGGTGCATTTATACGGAGACTTGATTACACACAGGTGGATTATATTTATCACCATCAGTCATTTAGGTCAACATTGGATCATTCAGAGATCCTCACTGAACTTCTGGAGTGAGTTTGCTGCACTGAAAGTAAAGGGGCTGAATAATATTGCACGCCCCACTTTTCAGGTTTTTATTTCTAAAAAAAGTTTAAAATATCCAATAAATTTCGTTCCACTTCACAATTGTGTCGCACTTGTTATTGATTCTTCACAAAAAATTACAATTTCATATCTTTATGTTTAAAGCCTGAAATGTGGCAAAAGGTTGAAAAGTTCAAGGGGGCTGAATACTTTTGCAAGGCACTGTAAATGTTGAAGGATCACATCTACAACTCTACAGAAACAAACATCAAATGTTTAGCTACACAGGGATAAAGCCACCACCTGCCCATATATTAATCGAGGAAGATGACTGTGCGGACCAAGAAGTGCTAACCAAATTGATTAACAAACACCTCACCCACACACTCAGCAGTCGCAGAGCTGTCACTCTTCTCCCGCTTTACTATTCACAAAGCAAGCAAAAAGCCAATCTCCCTAATCGCTCACGACTTGTGTGCTCTCTGGATAGGTGTTGTGGTATACAAGTTAAAAAGCAGATTCGGAAAAGAGGAATGCTTATGAATATCAGTCATTTTATACATTGTGTTTGTATTCACAACAATGATCTGAAAATTTTTATATTTTGGTTTTCTCATTATTCAAGTTATTGTGTTAACACCAACTCTGCTAACAAATTGGTTTTATTACTTTTATTTGTTTGTTTGTTTGAAATTCACTCATTCTTTCACCGATGATTAAAAAAGACGTTTATAATCTAAATGTTACACTTGTGTGTAAAGTTCAACTTTGATTTATTATTTACCTATTTTCGCCCTAATTGTAATAAGGTTTAAACACTCACATAGGCATGTTTGTTACAGAATTCAGTTATTTAGAAAGATAAATTTAACAACAATGTATTATTAAAATAAATATATATGTAATTGTCTCCCACCACAAGATTTGAAAATCCTGTTCAGCTAAAAGTGTAGGCATGCTTATAAAAGGCATTTAATACATAACAGTACATAAAATGTATTTTTCAAACTTGAATAAAAAACGTTTACATTTTACAGGCGCTTATTTAAAGCGACAGTATACAATCTAAGCAGTTGAGGATTAAGGCCCAACAATGGCAACCTGGCAGTGCTAAGGCTTGAACCGGCAACCGGTCCTTATTACTGGACCAGTACCTTAACCACTAGAGCTACAGCTGCCCTAGATGTAATCAAGGTTGGACAGTAACTCTAAATCAGAACACACAACATTAACTGGATCTCTTTAATATTTGTGCATGTGTGCATGTGCAAAAATGCGGCAACAACAAAGCAGGACTTTGTGCATCACCAGTGTTGTTGTTCCTATTCTGACATAACGTTTAGTAAGACACTATGAGGTTTGGGATGCAGCCTTTTGTGTTTTTTGCCATTATGAAGATTCAAAAATAATGTAGCGTCACCGCTAGGGGGCCGCCACGGGCTTTACCCAGAAGCCCTTGCGGCCATGCTGTCCGTGCTTACCGTGACTGTGTAGCCCAGTGTTGGGGCTGGGGTGGCTACGGTGAGGGCTGGATAGGCAGCTTTCATGTTTGTCTGTTGTATGAATGTATGTGTGTGTGAATGAGTGTCCGTCCTATACCACTGAGTGAACTGCCAAGGGCAGCTCACTCGCGACCCTGACGCTTTCCTTCCTACTCGCCGGCGCCACATTGGTGTCAGAAATGGGATTGTGGCGTTTGGGTGGCTCTGGTGGTTCGGTGGGCCAATATGCCCGGTCTGTCTGAGTGCGCTAGCCCAGGTGGCTGTGGGGGCGGGGTGCCCGGACCAGCTGTGGGTGGAAGAGCGGCTCGGCAGTGTAATGGGGTGCGGTCCGGCCGAGGAGCCACCCAGTGAACGCTGGTGAGTTGGTCACCGGTTGATCATTAGGGAGGGGGCAATGTAGCGTCACCCCTAGGGGGTCGCCACAGGCTTTACCCAGAAGCCCTTGCGGCAGTGGTGTCTAAGCTCACCGTAGCCGTGTATCCCGGTGTTGGGAGTAGGGTGGCTGTGGTGAGGGCTGGGTAAGTAGCTTATATGTTTGTCTGTTGTATGAATGTCTGTGTGTATGAATGAGTGTCTGTCCAAAACCACTGAGTGAACTGCCAAGGGCATGCATCAGTACAATGACAAATAAAGTATCTGGTGAGTTTATAATGTTATAATATTAACAACCTCTGCTGGCTGATTGATGGCACCTGAACAGGGGTGGGGAAGGATCGGTTGATCAGGGTGTGTCTCTCCGTATACAGGGCTGATCCGCATTAGCACTCGCGTAGTGCAGGTGAAAAAATGCATACGGCTGCCCACGTGTCGGAGGGGGCATGGGTTAGCTTCGTTCTCCTCAATCAGAGTGGGGATTAGCATTAGTGAAGAGGAAGCATGATGCAATCGGGCAATTGGACGCACTAAAAGGGGAGAAAATGCATAAACAAAAATATTTTAAAAAATAGCTAAAGAAAAGGGATGACACCAACTTTAGTAAGATAGTTGTTGTTTAACAAACAGCTTCACTACTTGTAAAGACGCTAATGCAACATGGCAGCTGCTGAATGTGTTTTGGCAGCTTACCTACATTAAGTCTTTATCTTCTTTGTTGCTTAATGATTAATGTGCCAGTCTCCCTTGATTGATAATCATTCACACTTGCCAGGTGCTTTGTTAGCACACTTGCATTTCTATAAATGCAAGTGTGCTAACAAAGCTTGGTCCGGTCTGGTTTTCTGCTGGTTTTTGATGCCAGCATTCTGTATCTTTCTAGAAACTCACCCCAGTGTCACAGTGTTTTGGGCCTCATGATGGAACCACCCTGGAAAAGCAGATTGCCCCAGAGGTGACGTAACATCCCTTTTCCAAAGTGGACTCCATTATAGTCAATCTATGTTTTGCGCAGGGTGTGCCAGTTGGTGGGGTTGAGTAGTTGAGGTGCTATTTGTGCACTGCAGCAACCAGCAGGTTCGTTATTTTGACAACTGGTATGTCTCAAACAGCCAGAGCATACTGTCATAAGGTGATATCCAGTTCTCAGTTCTGCACTATCTCTTTTGTATCCACTGTCTCAGTTGCAGGCTGTGGATGTTCATGTGTTTCATTTATTACTTCATTTTTATTTATTTTTATTTGCAATTGTTGGTGGCTTTTTAGCAAACAGACAAAATCTTTATTTACATATTCTGAAGTTATGGATCATTTGCTTTTATCTTATTTTGCACATGTGCTCATGACCAAATCATACAGGGAGCAATTAAATCATGTACAGTGTATCACAAAAGTGAGTACACCCCTCACATTTCTGCAAATATTTTATTATATCTTTTCATGGGACAACACTATAGAAATAAAACTTGGATATAACTTAGAGTAGTCAGTGTACAACTTGTATAGCAGTGTAGATTTACTGTCTTCTGAAAATAACTCAACACACAGCCATTAATGTCTAAATGGCTGGCAACATAAGTGAGTACACCCCACAGTGAACATGTCCAAATTGTGCCCAAAGTGTCAATATTTTGTGTGACCACCATTATTATCCAGCACTGCCTTAACCCTCCTGGGCATGGAATTCACCAGAGCTGCACAGGTTGCTACTGGAATCCTCTTCCACTCCTCCATGATGACATCACGGAGCTGGTGGATGTTAGACACCTTGAACTCCTCCACCTTCCACTTGAGGATGCGCCACAGGTGCTCAATTGGGTTTAGTCCATCACCTTTACCTTCAGCTTCCTCAGCAAGGCAGTTGTCATCTTGGAGGTTGTGTTTGGGGTCGTTATCCTGTTGGAAAACTGCCATTAGGCCCAGTTTTCGAAGGGAGGGGATCATGCTCTGTTTCAGAATGTCACAGTACATGTTGGAATTCATGT
The DNA here is from genome assembly GCF_030014385.1 of Trichomycterus rosablanca. Lineage (NCBI taxonomy): Eukaryota > Metazoa > Chordata > Actinopteri > Siluriformes > Trichomycteridae > Trichomycterus > Trichomycterus rosablanca. The sequence continues at coordinate 14,896,109 of NC_085997.1, read as the reverse complement.
TTCCCTCAATGAACTGCAGGTCCCCAATGCCAGCAACACTCATGCAGCCCAAAACCATGATGCTACCACCACCATGCTTGACTGTAGGCAAGATACAGTTGTCTTGGTACTTCTCACCAGGGCGCCGCCACACATGCTGGACACCATCTGAGCCAAACAAGTTTATCTTGGTCTCGTCAGACCACAGGGCATTCCAGTAATCCATGTTCTTGGACTGCTTGTTTTCAGCAAACTGTTTGCGGGCTTTCTTGTGCGTCAGCTTCCTTCTGGGATGACGACCATGCAGACCGAGTTGATGCAGTGAGCAGCGTATGGTCTGAGCACTGACAGGCTGACCTCCCACGTCTTCAACCTCTGCAGCAATGCTGGCAGCACTCATGTGTCTATTTTTTAAAGCCAACCTCTGGATATGACGCCGAACACGTGGACTCAACTTCTTTGGTCGACCCTGGCGAAGCCTGTTCCGAGTGGAACCTGTCCTGGAAAACCGCTGTATGACCTTGGCCACCATGCTGTAGCTCAGTTTCAGGGTGTTAGCAATCTTCTTATAGCCCAGGCCATCTTTGTGGAGAGCAACAATTCTATTTCTCACATCCTCAGAGAGTTCTTTGCCATGAGGTGCCATGTTGAATATCCAGTGGCCAGTATGAGAGAATTGTACCCAAAACACCAAATTTAACAGCCCTGCTCCCCATTTACACCTGGGACCTTGACACATGACACCAGGGAGGGACAACGACACATTTGGGCACAATTTGGACATGTTCACTGTGGGGTGTACTTATGTTGCCAGCTATTTAGACATTAATGGCTGTGTGTTGAGTTATTTTCAGAAGACAGTAAATCTACACTGCTATACAAGCTGTACACTGACTACTCTAAGTTATATCCAAGTTTCATGTCTATAGTGTTGTCCCATGAAAAGATATAATGAAATATTTGCAGATATGTGAGGGGTGTACTCACTTTTGTGATACACTGTATTTAGATACCTTACTTATTATCTGGAAAATATCCTCCTAAAGTAAATTAATAATGCATTTGCTACTGTCCCTTCACTATCAGACAAGAAACCTTTCTAAATGTTGTTCAGCATTAAAAAAGGAAAATGAGAAAGAAATTGGGTGTGATATAGTTATTAAGTAAGCACAGACTAACCAGAGACACTTATGAACAGCAGTAATTGTGCCAAACTGGCCCATTAATCAGTTTTTAAATGGGTCATTTTAATTCAGTCCTTACTGGCACATATTATAATTTATCCTTTACCTGACCCCACTACTGCTTTTTCATGCCAAAATCTAGACATCACTCATTAAATGTGTCACCCTTTCTAATTAGCCTTTGTATGAGTCTCTTTTAGACACATGCTGCTTTGTATCTACGACATTATGAGTACTGAATAAAAGATACTGTTTTCTGTTTCTGTTTGTATTGAACATGATATTTGACTTTCTTGTAAATAAATATGTTTAAAAACTTCTACAGATATTTTATATTGAACATACATTTTTGGATGCTTTAATAAATAAACATCTGGAAATTTATGAAATAAAGAAACTTTCATATTTAAAGAATGTGTGTCAGTTCTTTTACTGTGATTCTTTAACATAGATACGGTGGGCATTTTAGCATACTGTATTAAATAATTCTGTGTATTTAGTATGTAATTAGAATTTATATTATATTACATACTTTATATTATTTGCATTATGATATAATACAAAATGTACTAAATGTATTATCTTTATTTTCACAAATTTTATAATGCCATTAATGTTAATGTAGAGACAATGCAGAGTGTATGCTGGCTGTTCTCTACAGAAACACTTCTGTATGGCCAAGAATATGTGGACACTTGATCATGAGCTTGCTGAACACCTCATTCCAAAACTATGGACATTAATAAGGAGTCCTGCTTAACAGCCTTCTTTATTAAGCCATGTGGCACAGCTATCTATTATATTTTTTATAACTGAGTTTATACAACTGTTAGCAATGATTGTGGCCAAAACATCTCATTTTAATAATTAGGAGGGTGTCCACTTATATGTCATCTGCACAAACATATAAAAAAGGGGCTTCAAAAATTGTCTGCTGACTGATGACATTACGAGATTTTTTTACTTCTAAAACTAAAGCAATTAATTTTTCACCCACGGGAGACAGATTGAATTATTCTCACTGACCACGCTCACACGCACATTTAATGTTATTTAGTTCCGTTTGAAAAAAAAAAAACTTAAAATAGAGCTCACAGTGAAGATAACCGGTTACAAAAGCAGCAACCGCTGTTATAGGACGTGTTTGTGTTCAATACTCTGTTCACAGTGTCGATACAAGTGATTCAGGAGTCGACTCATTTTAAGCACAGCGTAAGTTTCTTTTCTCAGTCAATTCTCCGTTTTTACTGTTATAATGAATGTTGCGGTTGTAAATAAACACCAAATACTACAGAACATTTTGTGTGACTCGCTTACCTTATAAAGCTCAGGCTTAATTATACTGGTTTTTACCACAGAGCGGGAGCCGACTCAGAGTCGTTTACGATTTACCGAAGTGAACCACGAATGGATGTGCTGATAGAATCGGCTCAGATGGGATCGGACTGTATTATCTTTTTAAAGTAAATATTTCAATCAGCAGAATCGCATCGCATGTATGATGTGCACAGCGTTAATTACGTGCGTTTATTAATGAACGTTTACGTTAGCTTGTCAGAAGCTTTCTCAATGATGTCTGTTCCACTGCACTATTTTACACTAAAAACTACACTATTCCATAATGCTCCAGATTGCATCATTCTAAATAGGTATCGGTATCGGCGAGTGCAAAAATACATGTACTTGTACTCGTACTCGGTTGGGAAAAAATGGTATCGATGCATCCCTATTTACTATGGAAGCACTTCTGTAAGTCGCCCTGGATAAGAGCGTCTGCTAAATGCCGAAAATGTAAATGTAAACAGTTTTGATTAATGAATCAGTGGGGGTTTGTAAATTAAAAAAAATATGTTATTTATTTATTTACTTATTTATTTGCACTGTGTGGGTCCTTGGCTTCAAAAGTTGAGAACCTTAGTGTTAGTCTTGGTTTAAGCTAAAGCAGTAGCTCCTGTGTATCTGTTGAGAAATGTATTTATTTATTTGTTTTAAAAAACAACTTTAATGAGCAACATATATATTACATAAGATTACATCGAATCACAGCCAAAATATAAAATACACAACAAAATTAAAAATTGTATTAACTAAAAATTGCTCGAGGTAATAAGTAATATAAATTAATATAAATATAAATGTATATTTTTTTATTTATTAGGATTTTAAAGTCATGCTTTACACACTTACATTCATGACAGAGCAGTTAGTTACTCGTTACACAAGATTAATCAGCTCACAAGTTTAATGTCAAACACAGTCATGGACAGTTTTGTATCTCTCATTCACCTCACTTGCATGTCTTTGGACTCTGGAAGGAAACCGGAGCTCCCGGAGGAAACCAACACAGACACAAAGTAATATAAATAAAATAAACATTAAAATAGCTAATGCAGGAATGTATAAATAATACAATTTAATAATTTTTTATAAACATTAAAGGACAGAGAAGTTTTTAGGCAGTGTTAAGGTACTTTTGCCTTCACATTTTTACAGAGTTTTAATGTATTAATGCAAGATATAAAGGAGGCCTTAAAAATGTTGAAATTTGATCTATTATTCATAAATAATATGAATAACAGACCGCCGCACTGCCCCCCCCCATTGGCTGCACTCACCAGGTTGTTATTATTATATTACAATATTTTCGTTTAGTACAATATTAAAATAACTAAAATACAATTTAATATCAGAATACTTGTATTTATCAGCATACAGCATATATATATATATATATATATATATATATATATATATATATATATATATATATATATATATGAAATTTGTTGAGGGGGCCCAATTTTTTTTTGCCCTGGGGCCCATGAGCTCCTAGTTACACCACTGATTGAGTGGGTAACATCTATGCAGAATGCTCAGTGACTTCATTCACCTTATTTGTGTGTCTGTTAAGCAATCATTTGGGCGTGAGCTTGGTTGTGACGTCATCTTTAGTGGACAGGCAGAGGCACTGTAGAGGAAGCCGGTACACGCTGTAGATCAGTGAGGTCGTTTACACCGGATTAAATCATGTATTATACATTCAGCGGTTTCACTCAGAAATTAACCGGATCTGTATCTACAGCCTACAGTCCACAGGTACTGCATAAATAATCACTGTACTGGTAATAATTGCATAAACATTTTGCGTCATTTATGTAACCTTCACCTAATTAACTACAGGAGAACGTGCTAGCATGGAAAGCTAACGAGCTTAAGTGACCACATATACTAACCTGTCGTTATAACTGAAACTTAGTTTTTTCTTTTTTACTGGTGCTACAAAATGAGCTTCTTAGAACACATCAGTATTTTGTTTAAACTAAACGCTGATGCAGTTTAATATAAAGCTTGTTTATAAATATGTTTTGTGCGACTCCTGTAGGACTAGCTCTACTGTGCTGATTTGAAAAAGTGATTTAATGCAGAAATACACAACAAGATCAAATCTAATTTGAAGTAAATCTGTATTGTAATATTATCAGCGCTGCTCTGCTACATGTCAGTAAAAGTATTATCTGCAGTTCATTAAAGAACAACACAAGCACCAATGGGCATTGTTAAGTTCAGTCTAATTTCTCACTACACTTTTAGCTCGATATAAGCAGTGGTGTATAAAGTATAGAAGCACAAGTATCTTACCGGAAATTTACTTTGATAGAAGTAAACCTCTTAGAATATTACTTAAGTAAAAGTCTTAAAGTATGTGATGTTTAATGTACTTAAGTATCAAAAGTATTTTTCTGATGTTAAACATACTTAAGTATTGAAGTGTGAAGTACAAATAAATGTTAATAACACAAGCGGTCAGAATTTTTCAGCCATAACATTAAAACCACCTCCTTGTTTCTGCACTCACTGTCCATTTTATCAGCTTCACTTACCATATAGAAGCACTTTGTAGTTCTACAATTACTGACTGCAGTCCATCTGTTTCTCTGCCTGCTTTGTTACCCCCCTTTCATGCTGTTCTTCAATGGTCAGGACCCTCCCAGAACCACTACAGAGTAGGTATTATTTGGGTGGTGGATCATTCTCAGCACTGCAGTGACACTGACATGGTGGTGGTGTGTTAGTGTGTGTTGTGCTGGTATGAGTGGATCAGACACAGCAGCGCTGCTGGAGTTTTTAAACACCTCACTGTCACTGCTGGACTGAGAATAGTCCACCAACCAAAAATATTCAGCTAACGGTGCCCCATGGGCAGCGTCCTGTGACCACTGATGAAGGTCTAGAAGATGACCAACTCAAACAGCAGCAATAGACGAGCGATGGTCTCTGACTTTACATCTACAAGGTGGACCAACTAGGTAGGAGTGTCTAATAGAGTGGATGGGTGTACCGTAACAATGTGGTCTACCCTATACCTACAGAAAAACAAGGTCTTCACAACATAAGAATTTACAGAATAAAAAAATACATTTTCTTCTTCCCTCTGAACGTGATTTGTGTCAAATCATGGTTACAGTCACCTATTGACAAATTCTGATAGCTTGTGTTTTTATTAACAGTATTTACTTGTACTTCTACTTTCAATACTTAAGTACATTTAATATAAAAAAAACAAACTACTATTGATACTTAAGTACATTAAACATCACATACTTCAAGACTTTTACACAAGTAATATTCTAAGAGGTGACTTCTATCAAAGTACATTTCTGGTAAGATACTTGTACTTTTATACTTTATACACCACTGGATATAAATCAGATGTCAGAAAATTCATATAAGTTTAATGTAATAATGTGACGTGCCCTTCAGTGGGTGGGCATCCTGTCAGGAGTGTAATCCTGCCTTGCACCCAGTGTTTCTGGCTGTTGTAGGCCCCAATGTGACACTGACCAGGATGAAGCATCATCATTTTACCACCGGTTAATTCTGGTCAGGGTTGCGGTGGGTTCGTCTTTTTTGTCCAGAATCACAGGGCACAATGCAGCATCATACACTGGACAGAATGCCAATCCATCACAGGGCCTGTGCCATATTGTTACTAAAATTTTATATTTTCAAGAAATGTTGTAGGAGCGTCAGCAAAAATGTAAACATCAAATATCCAAATGGGTCATAGTTTATATGCACTCATAACTATAATGTTCAAAATATGAAGGTGCAGTGATTTGCTTCAAATAATAGTTGTGTAACCTGGTGTTTGTGAATATATTAACGTTGTTTTACCTGTGAATTTAATCCAGTTCTTTCAAATATTATATGTAGCTTTAAATAACTGCAATTATTTGATAATTGACACAAACATGTTGTAAAATATCTTTAATTATTAATAAGCTGGTATGTAATCTGATTCCAGGGCATGAGGTCCAGCATACCATCTGAGGCCTCCGCGTTGATTTTTGCCACCCCAACCAAAATGATTTCTGAGTCTGGAGCATCTCTAGAGTACATGGGTGTCAATAAAGTTCCAGACCTCCAGAGGATTTTTCAGGTATTTACAGAGAGTTTTCATCCTGTCTAAACGTCTAAACTTTATTCACTTCATTAGGGAAATTACTAATAGACAAATGTAGCTTGTTCCCTTGTCCTAAAAAAGGGAGCAGACAGGTCTTGAGAGAAGGCTGGGCAGTTTTATTGTTATGATTCTCCATTACATTATTATACAGTACATGTGTGTTATTATATACTGTACAGTGGGGTCAAAAAGTATTTAGTCAGCCACTGATTGTGCAAGTTCTCCTACTTAAAAAGATCAGAGAGGTCTGTAATTTTCATCATAGGTACACTTCAACTATGAGAGACAAAATGAGAAAAAAAATCCAGGAAATCACATTGTAGGATTTTTAAAGAATTTATTTGTAAATTATGGTGGAAAATAAGTATTTGGTCAATAACAAACAAGCAAGATTTCTGGCTCTCACAGACCTGTAACTTCTTCTTTAAGAAGCTCTTCTGTCCTCCACTCGTTACCTGTATTAATGGCACCTGTTTGACCTCGTTATCTGTATAAAAGACACCTGTCCACAGCCTCAAACAGTCAGACTCCAAACTCAACCATGGCCAAGACCAAAGAGCTGTCGGAAGGACACCAGGAAGAAAATTGTAGACCTGCACCAGTCTGGCAAGAGTGAATCTACAATAGGCAAGCAGGTTGGTGTGAATAAATCAACTGTGGGAGCAATTGTAAGAAAATGGAAGACATACAAGACCATTGATAATCTCCCTTGGGGTCAAGATCTCATCCCGTGGGGTCAAAATGATCAGGAGAACGGTGAGCAAAAATCCCAGAACTACACAGAGGGACCTGATGAATGACCTGCAGAGAGCTGGGACCAAAGTAACAAAGGCTACCATCAGTAACACACTACGCCGAGAGGGACTTAAATCCTGCAGTGCCAGGCGTGTCCCCCTGCTTAAGCCAGTACATGTCCAGGCCCGTCTGAAGTTTGCCAGAGAGCATATGGATGATCCAGAAGAGGATTGGGAGAATATCATGTGGTCAGATTAAACCAAAATGGAACTTTTTGGTAAAAACTCAACTCGTCGTGTTTGGAGGAAGAAGAAGAATCCAAGAACACCATACCTACTGTGAAGCATGGGGGTGGAAACATCATGCTTTGTGGCTGTTTTTCTGCAAAGGGGACAGGACGACTGATCCGTGTTAAGGGAAGAATGAACGGGGCCATGTATCGTGAGATTTTAAGCCAAAACCTCCTTCCATTAGTGAGAGCATTGAAGATGGAACGTGGCTGGGTCTTCCAGCATGACAATAATCCCAAACTCACCGCTCGGGGAACGAAGGAGTGGCTCCGTAAAAAGCATTTCAAGGTCCTGGAGTGGCCTAGCCAGTCTCCAGACCTCAACCCCATAGAAAATTTGTGGAGTCCGTGTTGCCCAGCGACAGCCCCAAAACATCACTGCTCTAGAGGAGATCTGCATGGAGGAATGGGCCAAAATACCAGCTACAGTGTGTGCAAACCTGGTGAAGACTTACAGGAAACGTTTGACCTCTGTCATTGCCAACAAAGGTTATGTTACAAAGTATTGAGTTGAACTTTTGTTATTGACCAAATACTTATTTTCCACCATAATTTACAAATAAATTCTTTAAAAATCCTACAATGTGATTTCCTGGATTTTTTTTTTCTCATTTTGTCTCTCATAGTTGAAGTGTACCTATGATGAAAATTACAGACCTCTCTCATCTTTCTAAGTAGGAGAACTTGCACAATCAGTGGCTGACTAAATACTTTTTGACCCCACTGTAATATATATGTCTTTATTGTCTGCTACTTGTTAATCCTCAAATCTTTATAAACACACTAGTTGTGATGCTTATGTGTGTACAGAGGCTGAACTATTATGTGCATAAGCATACAGATGATGCATGTCCTGATGACAGCTCCACAGTTACTTTGCTAGACTCTCTTATAACGCAGTGTGGCAACTGATCGAGTAAACAAGCAAAACAAAACTAGGTGTGACTGGACATCTAAAAGGTCTTAGTAAATTATTAAAATAGAAGCATAACAACTGTGTTTTAAATGTTACATTTATAGAAATTGTCACACAATAACGATAATATAATATCAATATTTGTAGTTGTTGGGGGGTGGCTCGGTGGGTAGCACTGTCGCCTCACAGCAAGAAGGTCCTGGGTTTGATTCCAGGTGGAATGGTCCGGGTCCTTTCTGTGTGGAGTTTGCATGTTCTCCCCGTGTCTGCATGGGTTTGTTCATGTGTGTAAAACATGACGTTAAAATCCTAATAAATAAATAAATACATTTGTAGTTGGGAATTCCATTTGTGTTCTTTGTGTTGCACACTTTATAGTGTACAATCGTGATTATCAAATTTTTAATGCTTTGTTTATTGCATTTTTCCAAATCAGTTAAATTAACAATTGCAAAAAATCAATTTACATGCAAATGTATTGGTACACACATTAGCAACCCACACCACAAATTCAAAAGAATTAAATGTTATACACATACATTTCTATAATAATAATTATCATCAGTCAGGTGTCATTTATCACAGGAAAGATTTAGACTTGGGCAAATTTTGGCTAGCTAAGCTTTTGTGGTTTAGAGCTTTATCCAACTCTGTATATTCAAAAGTTAACTGCATCCGCTAGCACACCAGCACCGAGATTCTTAACTCCTCGGGGTTGCCATCGGTCAGCTGGGTTGCCATCTGGTGGGAATAACTGGCAGTGCCTGCAGCAGATACAGTGGCCAATTAGTTACGGTGGGTCGACCGGACTATGTGTGGGGTGGGATCTTCATACACTGTGCATGGACCCTGATTGGCGAAAGAGACAGAAGTGCAGAAGGCAGGGCCGAGAAGAGGAGGGCTGTTCACGCGTCGGAAGAGGCGTGAGCAGCGGCATGCACTCCTTGGATGCAATCGGGTATCCCTCAGCAGTGGAAGACAAACTGACTGCGCTGAATCAGGAGGAAAATGGGGAGAAAATGCACCAAAAAAAAGTTAACTGCAAAATCATTTTTACATGCTGCCTAATTATCAACACGGATCATATCATGCCGTTTAGAAATAGTATATACCCTGGACAGGGTGCCGTTCCATTGTAGGGATTTGGCCATCCCTTCAGACCTAGCAATCATGTCTGTGTAGACGCATGACTGGTTGATAGCACTGCTGAGATGGATGTGAGCAGAGGTGGGTTAGCGTAATAGACTGTTGCACCACCCAAGTGCCTTTCCATCTATATATAAATCCTGAATGCTGTTAGTATCTTTATACTAGTTGTAAAAAGTTAGATCCAATAAGGTTGGAGGGAATGGTGTGTTTCTGTTGCCTGGGATAGATACTGAGGAGAACTGCAAACCAATATGACCATTAAGTTGTGGCTGCAGGACAAGGGTAAAGGGAAGGAAACCGGTCAGCAGTAATCTTGCTGCATTGTCACACATGAAAGAACCAAATCACTGAGGCAGTAATGACCACTTGTGCCAGTACAACAGTAATTATCACATTTACTTTACCTGAAAACGTTACCTTGATTTATTTGTAAAAAAAAAAACGACACAGCACCATCTTAAGGGAGATACAGACTACAACAGCCTTCTTTAGAACTATATGAAAATACTTGCAAATGTTTATACTGTGCAGAAATACCTTCCCTTCATGATTTATGAGTATGTTGCTAAGGTTGTTCTTTTGTGTTTTTAATCATTCAGTCTTCAGATGGGATTCCAGTGCATTTAAAACGTGGTGTTCCTGACCGGCTGTTGTACAGGACAACCATGGCTCTGACTGTCGGAGGAGTTCTGTACTGTTTGGTGGCTCTTTATATAGCTGCACAGCCCAAGAATAAATGAACTTGCTTCTTATTGTGTCCCCACAATGGACTCACATTCATGGACTTTAAATAGACTGTCATGTGTTGTAATAACCTTTTACTGCCAAGGGTAGTTTGTGTGAAAACCCAGTGAAGACCTCATGTACAGTAAACACTTCAGCTCTACTGGTTACTGAATACACACAGTTTTCTTTACTGTATTTACATTAACAAGTGATCAGAAAAATGTTGCTACATGATGTGCAATACTTGTTATTTATGACTGAGTACAAATAAAATTGTCTTTACGTAATAAAGATAGATCTAGAATTGAAATTCCATTCACACTTTGTGATCATGTTGAGCCCAGACTTGATTAACCCTGAATATTCAACAGACAATTAATAAGTAATTGATTTTTTTGTGAGAAAGATATACAGTGCATGTGATGAGTGGAAAAGCAGACCTTTAAAAGTGCATCTATGATGGTTAGTACTGAATTGAATTGCACTTATCTTCTAGTGTAAATCACAGTTTAATATGAAGTGGTAGTGTGTTATTCAAGGGCTAAAATAAGAATAACTGCAATAAAGTGCTCAAATAATGCAGAGGTCTTGAGTGTATAACATGTTTATTAATGAGTGCATTAACATGCACATTAATGTCTGGATATTGTTTATTATCAGAAAATGCGGTTTAATGCTTTTAACACTCCCCACCAAACCAATAATCTGGAAAAAAACTGATGACATCATTTGCCTTTACCAATTAGATAAATGGCAGTTACATTTCACCTAATTCCCAAATTGGGTGGCGTGTTGGCTTGGTGGGTAGCACTGTCGCCACACAGTTCTGGGTCCTTTCTGTGTGGAGTTTGCATGTTCTCCTTGGGTTTCCTCTGGGAGCTCCGGTTTCCTCCCACAGTCTAAAGACATGCAAGTGAGGTGAATTGGAGATACAAAATTCTCCATGACTGTGTTTGACAATAAACTTGTAAACTGATGTATCTTTTGTAACGAGTAACTACCGTTTGTCATGAACGTAACCAAAGGTGTGTAAAACATGACATTAAACTCCTAATAAATAAATACTTTTCTTTCTCTAAACATGATGTACAAAACCCATTTCTGGAAAAGTTGAAACATTTTGTAAAATGCAATAAAAACAATCTTTATTTTGTTCATTTTCTTGAACTTATTAACAAAAGCACAAATAATTAGTTTTAATTGTTTTGACTTGTAATTATAACAAATTGATCCCTGCAACACTCCAAAGAAGTTTAGACAGGAGACAATAAGAGTTAAACATTAATAAAGTATTATTTGTGCCAAATTCTGTGCCTGAATTGTCGTTCAGTTTAATAGTGCATAATAGCGTGAAAAATGTTAAGGAATTAAGAGAAATCTCAGTCCGTGTAGAGCACGACCAGAAACCACTGTTGCAGGACCAGGTGGCATTGCCTGAGAAACCATCATGCTACTGTCACAAATATAGCCACTGTGTTACTTCAGAAAACTGTTGTCACTGAAGTGTGTCACATGAAAATGTTCAGGTAAGTCATTTGTTTTGCTGTTTTTGGGAAAAATCAAACATCGAGATCTCCAAAGACATGATATGGGGGTGCATCAGTGCCCACAGCATGCATGATTTGTATATGTGTAAGGGTACCATTGATGCAGAGGCATATACTGGGATTTTAGAGACATACAGTGGTGTTCAAAAAAATAGCAGTGATTTAAAAAAAGTGAATAAAGCGCCAAATCATTATAATAACTTTTATTTCCATAAATGCAAATGCACTGAAAATACTACACTTTCAATTCTAAATCAAAACATTAACAAAATGTAGCCAGTTTGTGTTCATCCTTTACAGAAAATTAAGAAAAATGAATATCCGGCTGTTCAAAAAAATAGCAGTGCCTGAATTTAGTGCTCGGGGGTCGTCTGACATACTGTCTACGGCCACTAGACCTAAAAAGAACGATTTTGCTTTCACCAGTCCACAAAATGTTGAGCCATTTCTCTTTGGACCAGTCAATGTGTTCCTTGGCAAATTTGAACCCATTCAGGACGTCTTTTTCTTAACAACGGAACTTTGCAAGGAGTTCTTGCTGGTAAATTGGCTTCACTTAATCATCTTCTGTACTCACTGGCAACTCCAGATGTTCCTTGATCTTTCTGGAGGCTGAGCCTTTGCTATTTTGGCTATTCTTCAATCCATTCGAACAGTAGTTCCACGCTTCCTTCTGCGTCTTTCAGGTTTTGGTTTTCACTTTAAGGCATTTGAGATCATTTTAGCTGAGCAGCTTATAATTTGCTGCACTTCTCTGTATGTTTTTCCCTCTACAATCAACTTTTTAATCAAAGTACGCTGTTCATCAGTATAGTGTCTGGAACAACCCATTTTATCCAGTATTTCAGAAGGAAATGCACTATGACCAATCTGTGCAACATTTGCCACCCTCCTAACTTAAATAAGGGCCAAAATTGACACCCGTTCTTCTGCAGAATGAATGACTTCACCAATTAAACTCCTCCCTGCTATTATTTTGAACAAGCCCCTTTCGATCAATGCTTCGATTACTCAGAATGAGCAGCATGCATGTCCTAATTGTTGGGTTTGTTTTGTTTTCATTACTCTACTACACTTTCAAGTGAATTATTTGCAATGTAGAAATATATTTTCTACTAAAAACAGTGATTCATCAGGTTAATGGTGTTGGACTGCTATTTTTTTGAACACCACTGTATGCCACCATCAAGGCAAAGTCGTTTTCTTGGTAAGTCTATAATTACAGTGGTACCTTGTAGCTCAATGACTCCTTAACTCAAAATCTTTGAAACTCAATGCTCTTCGTCGAGTAATTTGTACCATTAAACTCAACGTTCCCCTTAAACTCAACGTGTGTGACTGCTGCTTTGCTCAGTGCTTGACTTGAGCTGTGAGGTAAAACATCATGCGAACATGAAACGAATCTGCATTTGTGTAGAATAAGTGTCAAATTTACTCTGAAAGCTCCACATGTATCTGTGTTCAGCTGGATTTTTCTCCCGTTTCACTTTTAAACTTGTGTTACTGTCGGTGTTCTGAGAAATTGTAAGAATCAGCCTTTCCAAGAGAGTCTAAAATGCTTATCATTAAACAAAAATAATGTAACTTAATGTATTAAAAGAATGACAGAGAAACACTAAACCTCTCTTAATTATTACTGATTATTTGTTCTCTCCATGAGCATAAGGAAACAATAAAGAAGTAAAGGTAAAGATTTTATTGTATTTTTTTATTGATTTTTAACTGTTTTCAATTGTATTTCAGTGTTTTTATATTATACTTGTGTTATTGTCAGTGTATAAGTATCAAAAACTACCCCATTATCTTACATTAGCCTAAAATATATGCAGTTCCACGGGACCATGGAACGCATTAACAGGTTTTCCATACATCCTTATGGGAAAAAATACCTTAAAACTCAACACCTTTTAAACTCAATGACACTCCCGGAACCAAGTGACGTTGACTTTCAAGGTACCACTGTATTTTATCAAGACAATTCCAGTTTTTATTTTTCATGTGTTACAACAACATAGCTTTATATAAACAGAGTGCATATGATTGACTGGCCTGCCTGCAGTCCAGATCTGTCTCCTGGTGCATCATAAAGAGTGGGCAAAAATTCTACTCACAAAACTGCAACAAAAATGTAATCTAAAGCTCTATATTCAAGAAGTCATACATCAATTCTATGTAGGAATGTCACTGAGAACACTGGGGCTTAGTTCATCTCAGAAATGCAGTTACATGTGTTGTTGCCAGATAAGCCCAGATGTCAAGTTTGCTGTCAGACAAATAAGACCATTCAAGCAGTTATCAAAGTTGAAGAATAGAATAGAAGCCAACATCCCCACACCATTACAGATGTCCCAACTTTTCTACAAATGGAGTTTCTACTCCAACTTAACTTTGGACAGTTACACCTGTGTAAAGTAGCTTAAAGTAGCTTCTGCTGATTTTTTTTGCATTACTTTTAACCATCTTGACAAATTTCCCCTCAGCAGGTGATGGATTAGGGTTTCTGGATTCTGGCAAGGAGACTGTTTCTCCATTTACTTTATACTCAGACAAATGTTTGTTCAGATGATCTTGGGACCTTAAGTTGCTCCGAGTGACATTTCTAAAATCTATGAGCCACTTTCTAAGATCTGTACAGAGCATCCTGAAAATTTTATCGTGATGCTGGTATATCAAACAAGCCCAATTTATAAAGTCATGCCACACAGTTCATTTAAATTACAAAGCATCCAAATGAATAATTCACATTATTATATGTATTTTCTTCAGAAAACCCACAAAAAGGTATTGAAGAACTCGTTCATTCATTTTTAATTTTTTAATTCTATGTTCAATTTATTAGAAGATTGATAGCATGCCCCTGCCTTAGCTTCTAAATCTGTCAGTCTTGCTGTTCACATGGCAACAAGAGTTTGAAGGAGTTTTAAAGGATTCACTGGCAAACAATAGCAATTGAGTCTGCCTGTTCTTCCAACTACAATGAGCATGAGCCCTAGTTTACTACTGATTACAGAGGGCCTGCATTGTTCTTCTGGATTTTATTTTCATACATTTCTTTGCAGTCAGTGGTAATAATACGACAAGAAGCTGACAGATTGTGTGATTGCTAGCTGGTATTAATAGGCTGTCACAGTAAAATGCAAAGCAAGACAATAGGATGGGATCATTTATTTGCTATGGCTTGACATCTATGGTAATGAAAGAACGTTTCTTTTTTGCTTCAGACAGAGTCATCATCAGTTGTAATGATCCATCACACTATAAGCTGTACTTAAAGAAACAGATTGCATACATACACACTGTCAGCAGAACAAAGAAACACCTTACAGTCTGCCGTAATCAGACTGGATACAGAATAGACATGTGGATGTTGTTTGTAGATCAATAAATACTTTGGAAGTTTCAGTAATGGTGTGGAGATGGTTTGTACTCTTCATCATCAATGTTAATCCCCCTTAGTCTAAGCCATCTCGTAACTATGGAAACTTGAGGGGTCTTTCCAGTTGTGGAATCCTTTTTTTGTAATGTATTAACTGTTACACAGCAAATTACTTTACCAGTGTCATTGTTACCTGTCAGTATTGGTAATGGGTATAATAGTTTCTCTGTGTTAAAAAATCCCTTACCTTTTTTTTTTTTTTTTACCTTTTTTTTTTTCATCGTGCAACCAAATGTCCCCATAATAAAGTGATTCTTAGCTTTGGTGGATGGGATGCAGATAGTGTCACAGGAGTTTCTTTCATGTTAGGTAGAAAAGAAAGTTTGAAGCATGCCAAATCTAAATTAGCATAGACCATTTATTTGCTCATAACAGTATCATCTGAACTAAATGTCCAAAAGTATGTAAACACCTCTCCTAATTATTGAGTTGTGATGTTTCCACACAGCCTCATTAGTGTGACTGTCCCAAATGAAATACAACTACAGTGGTACCTTGTAACTCGTCACCTAAACTCAAAATCTTTGAAACTCGACGCCCTTCATTGAGAAATTTGTACCATTAAACTCGACAAGTGTTCGACTGTCGTTTTGTTCAGCGCTTGGCTTGAGCGGTGCGGTAAAACGTAATCAAAGTGCGAATATGAGATGAATGTGCATTTGTGTGAAATAACCATCAAATTCTGAAAGCGTCCACATGTATCTGTGTTTAGCTGTATTTTCCTCCTGTTTTACTTTTAAACTTTATGGCTCGGGGGGCTGAGAAAATGTGAGAATCAGCTTTTCCAAGCAGGTCTAAAACACTTATTGTAAAAAAAAAACGACACAGGAACACTAAACCCCTCGCCAGCATTTTTCTTTAAAAACTCAAAAAAATTATCTATAAACTGAAATTTTTTTTTTGAGGTTTCACTTTACTTGTGTAAGTAAGTTTGAACCCATTCAGGACATGTCTGTTTCTTAACAACAGGACTTTGCAAGGAGTTCTTGCTGGTAAATTGGCTTCACTTAATCATCTTCTGTACTCACTGGTAACTTCAGATGTTCCTTGATCTTTCTGGAGGTGATCATTGGCTGAACCTTTGCCATTTTGGCTATTCTTCGATCCTATTGAACAGTAGTTCCACGCTTCCTTCCGCATCTTTCAGGTTTTGGTTGTCACTTCAAGGCATTTGAGATAATTTTAGCTGAGCAGCCAATAATTTGCTGCACTTCTCTGTATGTTTTTCCCTCTACAATCAACTTTTTAATCAAAGTACGCTGTTCATCAGAACAATGTCTGGAACAACCCATTTTACCCAGTATTTCAAAAGGAAATATGCTATGACCAACCTGTGCAACATTTGCCACCCTCCTACCTCAAATAAGGGCCAAAATTGACACCCGTTCTTCTGCAGAATGAATGACTTCACCAATTGAACTCCTCACTGCTATTATTTTGAACAACCCCCTTTCAATCAATGCTTCAATTACTCAGAATGAGCAGCATGCATGTCCTAATTGTTGGGTTTGTTTTGTTTTCATTACTCTACTACACTTTCAAGTAAATTTTTTGCTATGTAGAAATAGCATTTCTACTAAAAACAGTGATTTATCAGGTTAATGGTGTTGGACTGCTATTTTTTTTAACACTGTAAGTGTCAAAAACAACCCCATTATTTTACATTAGCCTAAAATATATGCAGTTCCACGGGACCATGGAATGCATTAACAGTTTCCCATACATCCTTATGGGAAAATATGCCTCAAAACTCAACGCCTTTTAAACTCAGCGCCACTCCCAGAACCAATTGACGTTGAGTTTCAAGGTACCACTGGACTCATCACTTACTTACTAATAGTAATAGCAATACAAGTAATGTTGCTAAATTTACATACTGTTCATTTCCTTTTAAGCGATTTGGAAAGTAACAAGTGGAAAAATCAGCTACTGCTCAAGAGCCCAACAGTGGCAGCCTGGTAGTGGTGGGGCTTGAACTAGCAACCTTTGGATTACTAATCCAGTCCCTTAACTGCTAGGCTACAACTGCCCAATACGTTGGTCGTTTATTGTCTATTATTTACATTTAGGGCATTTAGCAGACGCCTTTATCCAAAGCGACTTGCAAGCAATTGAGGGTTAAGAGCCTTGCTCAAGGGTCCAACAGTGGCAACCTGGCAGTGGTGGGGTTTGAACCAGCAACCTTCTGATTACTAGTCCAGTACCTTAACCACTTGGCTACAGCTGTTTCTCATTTAAACTCAAAATGATATTAACTTGTGTTATGAAAATTGCTTGTTTGATCAATGAACATTTTTTCTTTGTTTACTAGGACTTTTGGATGGTCACTGTAGAACTAACAGATATAACTTTAGTGAAAGGTCAGTTTTTTCATCAGAAATGAGAATGAACCGGTGCATAAGGCTCAGCAGGGAAAGAGCAGACATTGCGGGGGTGAAAGGAGTTTGGAGTTTGATTGGTGTGAGACCCCCAGCCTGTGGATGTGACTGGTTGAAAGAGAGCCATCACTCTTCTCCATCTGTAGCCCTGCTGCTCTCTTGGCTAGAATGAGCTTGTTCTCACACTCCACTGGGGAGTAAGTTTGCATCCATTTGTTACTCAAACAAATTATAATCTTCATTCTCCATTTTTCTTACAGTTTAATTCTGCAACGTTTCAAATGTAGTAGGACTAGTGCTGGGTGCGGCTGATGTTTAAAGGACAGTCTTCTACCTGCCAGGAAAAGTTTTATTCAGTAAAAGTCCCCTTAGGTCTTCTGGGCTCATAGAATTCTCTCTACATTTTTGATGCACCTAAATAAGTAATACGGGGAACATTAATATTAGGATATTTATATTAATATCAATGTCATGATATGTTTTTTCTTACCTCAATGCCAGTGAACACATTTGGGATGGACTAGAATATTGATTGTGAGCCAGTCCTTCTCATTCAGAGTCAGTGTCTGACCTTTCACTTTTTCTTTTGGCTGATTTTTGAGCACACATTCTCACAGACACACTCCAAAATATTTTGTAAAGGCTTTCTATATGAATGGAGGCTGTTACTTATTTTATTTATTTGTTAGGATTTTAATGTCACTTTGGTTACATTCATGACAGAACAGGTAGTTACTCATTACACAAGATTCATCGGTGCGAGTTTAACGTCAAACACAGTTATGGACAATTTAGTATCTCCAATTCACCTCACTTGCATGTCTTTGGACTGTTGGAGGAAACCGGAGCTCCTGGAGGAAACCCACATAGACACATAACATGCAAACTCCACACAGAAAGGACCTGGACAGCTTCACCTGGGGATCAAACCTAGGACCTTCTTGCTGTGAGGCGAATGTTCTACCCACTGAGCCACCGTGCCGCCCTGGGTATATGGGCATATGGGCATATGGGGCATATGGGTATATACAAAGGGTATATGGGCAGAGCAGCTACATATCATTAAATGATAATCACCATACAACTCTTCTGTCTTCAAACAGTTGCTTTTTGTTCACTATGTAACTGTTGTCTCTGCTGTTTTCAGGTCAACTTGCAACTGTTTTTGAGTGTTTGTTTGTTTGTATATACAGTATTAAGATTTTAACGTCATGTTTTACTTTTGGTTACTCTGGTCATCCCGCCCTAGCAGACACGGTGGCCAAATAGTGTCTGCTGCAGGCACTGCCAATTATGCCTGCTAGATGGCACCCAGCCGACCGGTTGCAACGCCGAGTATGCTACTATTTTTGTCTACTCTAACATACACAAAGTAGATTACAGTATTGGTGTTGTGGGGTTTGTCATATAAACAGTCAAAACTTTTTAATATGCAGTTAAATACAAAAGCATCACAACAATTAAACTACTGATAAAGGCTCGCATGAACTGTGCAGTTACACACAATGAGCTTTAATGTGATTAACATTTCATCTGTTATCTCCTTTGACTCTTAACAACGTATACCACCTCACTAAACTGGTCATTGACCTTTAGAATAAATTACATACACTGATCAGCCAAAACATTAAAACCACCTCCTTGTTTCTACACACATTGTCCATTTTATCAGCTCCACTTACCATATAGAAGCACTTTGTAGTTCTACAATTACTAACTGTAGCCCATCTGTTTCTCTACATACTTTTTTAGCCTGCTTTCACCCTGTTCTTTAATGGTCAAGACCCCCACAGGACCACCACAGAGCAGGTATTATTTGGGTGTTGGATCATTCCCAGCACTGCAGTGACACTGACATGGTGGTGGTGTGTTAGTGTGTGTTGTGCTGGTATGAGTGGATCAGACACAGCAGCGCTGCTGGAATTTTTAAATACCGTGTCCACGGTCTATTAGACACTCCTACCTAGTTGGTCCACCTTGTAGATGTAAAGTCAGAGATGATCGCTCATCTATTGCTGCTGTTTGAGTTGGTCATCTTCTAGACCTTCATCAGTGGTCACAGGACACTCATAATGGTACGTAACACCAATTCAATGCGTAATTCTGTACTTCAAATTTATCCAAAACTTTTTTGCTTTAAAACACTTCAAGCAATTCTCTTGAAAGTGCACTTATTCATCTTTATTGCATCTTAAGTTATGCAAAATAACACGGTTTAATCAGTGTGCACTTTCCATCACTGGCTGCCTTCTGCTGCTGAGAAAATCAACAGAGACCAAGCAGGATCTTCACTGAGATAATACTTTAATAATCACAAACTGCTCCTTATTCTCCTTATGCATTGGAAAGGTTGTTAAGAAAGATTTGAAGATTAACAAAGTAAGAGTAGTGAAGTTTTCTTAACTTTTTTTTCTTCTTTTGAAACCCCTTCAAAAAATTATTTGAAGCAGACTCTTTTAGTAAATGGTTCATGTCAAAGTCATGATGGTGATTGAAAGCATTACTTAGCTAAGGATACATGCGCAAAATCTAAGAAAAAGTTTTGACTTTGCACTAATATACTACTTATTATCACCCAGGTCCAGGCCTACTGGGGGCTTAATCTTTAAAGTATGGACTATAGGTCAAGTGCTGTTTGTAGCACTGAGAATTCAAGTTGTTTATCCATCTTTAGTAAATGTTTTCTCCTGATCTAAAGTTGGCAGCACACTGTGGCAGGCAAAATCTATCAGTGAAAAATATTTTCATTGGTCGTGAGTGATGAGTGGTGGTCCTGGAGCACAATGTGACATGCCCACCGCTGGCAGATTTAGTGCTGCTGCGACCAAAGACATTGAACAAAAAGTTCCTGGAGTTTTAGACATTTTGGATCAAAATCTGTGAGAAACAGTGTGACTGCTGCTCCAACAGTCATTTTTAAATCCACCAAGAGGATGACAACAGATCTTGACATAAAACTCTTGAGACAATTACAAATCCAAGAAAATATCCTTCTCGCCTCAAGTCCCTTTAAAGAATGTTTGAGATAAAATACTGTACAATAAATGGATTCTATGACTTTTAAATTGCAAAAATATTTCACCTCTTTTTTTTATCTGGCAATCTGTGTGTTTTAACAGATTGTCGTTATAGAATCTTATCATATAATATAATCTGACAGGAGTTACACATAAAAATTAAACATTGTCATATGAAATCAGACAAGATATTTTTAAATAATCTTGTTTAGTCTGACAAGTTTTTATTTAGAAGGCGAAATAAACTGCAGTTCGTCCACCCCTGGACAATGGAAGCCAAAACCAAGTAAGTACAAGTTAAACAGGGTACCAGACAATAAATTTACATTTTGTTTTGTGTCATTTAGCAGGCATTTTTTTTATCTAAAGCAACTTCCAATTATAATGGAAAGCAACTTGAGCAATTGAGAGTTAAGGGCCTTGCAATGGTGGCATCTTGGCAGTGGTGGGTCTTGAACTGGCAACCTTCTGATTATTATTACAATACCTTAACATCTGAACTCTGAACTACCACTGCACTTTTAAACAATAACAGTTTGACTTCAATTTGATTTAGAATGGTGATGATTTAATGCGTTTTAAAATGTATTTTAACCAAGTATTACCATTACTGTTGCTGCTACACAGCTCTCTTGCCCTCGATTACTATCTGTATGGAGTTTTGTATGATCTCCCCATGTGTGTTTGCAGTTACTTAAAGTTGTCCTAGTTCCTACCACCTTTTTAAAACATGCCAGTAGGTGGATTGGCTACTCTAAAGGGTCTCTGTGAGTGTGTAAATAAATGAGTGACTGATGCCCTGCAATAGACTGTCACTTTGTCCTTGCCCCCAGTATTCCTGATACAGCAGTTTTTACCAAACAAGCATTAATTGTACATGTCATACTTTTTTATGTGTGGTACAATGGCACCACAGGTAGAGTTGATACTGAACAGCGACAGGAGCACAGGTTCAATCCTCTCCCTTAGCCGCTTTCTGTAACGAGTTTGGCTACTCTTCCCTTGTCAGTGTGGGCTTTTTCCTGTGGCTCTATCTTTTCCCTTCTCCCTAATACATATCAGTATGTAGAGTGGTCACTATAAATTGTCCCTGAGATGAGTGTGTAATGCCCTGCAATGAACTTGCACCCTATCCAGGGTGTATTCCCACATTGTCATTGGTGGAATTTCACCCACTGGGCCCCAAGCCAGGATAAGGCAAATATTAAAAATAAGTAAATCAATAAATTAATGCATTAAAGCTTTGAATGTGGCAAAGCAGCACAGTGTAGTGTTGATGCTGTAAAGCTCCAGTGAAGCAGGTTCGATCCTTAACTCCGGTAACTGTCTGTAATTTTTGTTTGGTATGCTCTCCTATTGTCTATGTGGCCACTCTGGTTTTCTTTTACCTTCCCAAAACATGTTAGCAGATGGAATGATTACTATAAATTGTTTTCATGTGTGTAAATGAGTAATGAGTGAATGTGTGATGCCGTGTGATGCCTTGTGATGGACTGGAACCCTTTCCAGGGTCTATTCCTGCATTGTGCACAGGGTTTTGGGGATAGGCTTTGGACCCTCTCTGACAACACCCAGAATAAGTAGTTGCTAAAGATGAATGAATGCTTAATTGTTTCACATTAGGAGTTAAAAAGCATTTAGGAATAGGTTTAGTTAACGGCACAGCTCGGAGTGGAGTAGCAGGAGGGAGCAACACAGCATGTGTTCTGGAGTAGGGCCATGCCACCAGTTCTACAGGCTGACGCCCACCAATACACAGCATGCCAATAACTGATGAAACTGTACTAGAAACAGTTCTCATTATCCAGTCTATGCCAATGTACAACCTGTATAGTGTAACTAATTCAATTCAGTGCTCCAAAATCAGTGAGGCTGGCTCAGAGCTGCTGAGTGCTTTCATGCTGACAGGCTCTCAGGATTGACACAGCTTTGTGAATCTGATATGAGTTAGGGGAAGCCATCTGCCTCTGCAAGTAAATTGTGTTGGAAATTAAATCCCAGAGTCAGAATTGCCTCTACCTTCTTGTTTCTGAGACTTCTACTATATTCAGAGTCACTCAGGTCCTTTTTCATTGCTCAGTACTCTATGGTAGAGTACATTTTAATTACAAACCCCATTTACAGAAAACTTAGAATGTTTTGTAAAACACAATAAAAAGAAAATATGTCAATTCTATTTTTTTTTAACTGATAAAAGTAGAAAGAAAAGACCCCCTCCCCCCCCCCCCCCCTTCCCCAATGTTTTCACTGATTAGCTTTATTGTATTTTATAATTACAAACAAATTTAGAATGCCTGCATCACACTACAAAAAACTGGGACGTGTTTACCCTTGTGTTCCATCACCTTTCCTATTAATAAGACTTGTTAATAGTTTGAAACTGAGGACACTTATTGCAGTTTTGCAGGTGGAATTTTTGTCAATTCTTGCTTGATACGAGACTTTCAGACTTCACTTAACAGTCTGTGGTTGCCATCATTTGATTTTCTCATCATGTTGCACCATATATTTTTTAAAGGAGACAGACCTGGAATGCAGGCAAGCCAGTCAAGCACAGTCATCAGTGTCTGCAGAATACAGAATGAGGCCTGGCATCGTCTTGCTGGAATAATTAGGGACTTCATGGGAAAAGACGCTGCCTTGATGGCACCATGTGTCTTTTTAAAATCCCAATATTTGTGTCAATGCAAGATATGAAAGTTACCCATGCCATGGGCACTGATGCACCCCTAATATCATGACAAATTTTAGCTTTTGCACCTTTTACTGATAACAGTCTGAATGGTCTTTTTAATCTTTGCTAAGAGAACTGGATATCCATTACTTTCAAAAACCAGACCAGTCTACTTTTTTCAATTAAATAAAGATTCAAGCTAATTAACAAGAGACTCTTTTTTTGTGTTTTACAAAATGTCCCAACCTGCTCAAAAATGGGGTTTGTATATGATCCCACATTCAGCACTTCAACTTCATTTAAAAAAAGTACAGAGAAATTACAATTTTAGAACTTAATGGCTGGGTTTCCAGAGGTTAACAGTTAACACTGTGTATTTGCTCTCGGCTTCGTGGAGAATGCCATGACAGCCTCGTCTTGGGCGAATTCTTCCTAGTTTCACAGAATTTTACAAGTACCCATGTGCAATTGGAAACGCATAATAGCTTATAAGATACAACATGAATAGTGCTGTACCTGGATGCATAGTGTAGTTATGTTGGGCACCATGCAATAGAAGGGGGATTAAAGAACCATTTTTTTTTTTTTTTTTTTTTTGCATATCACTGCTGGCACTTTATAACCCTGGTTGCAGTGGTAAACACAATCTTCTGATGTAGTTATAACCCTGTAACCTCAGCCAAAATGTAATCATATGCACCTTAAAAGAAATTGTAATTCCTAAATCAATAACATGTAAACAAGTAACAAAATACTGTGTAATTTTAAACAATGGTTCAAAAGAAGAATTAACTTATGAATCTCACAACTGAAATAGTGAATACTTTGGCTTTATACAGCTGCACTCCCCACTTGACATGCATACAATATGCAATGTAAATGTTTTTTTCTATAAAGTCTATTAAAACTATAAAAAAAAACATAGAAAATCACTGTACATTTATACAAACTCACCTCAGCAACTACAAGACGTACTCCGTTATTGACTGTAGAATTAAAGTACACACACAATCCAGTCTTAACTTTGAAGACTGTCATTATGGCTTTGTTCAAAACAAGAATAAATCCATCTCAGTGCACTCACAGAAAATAGCACAACACAAAGCATGTCAGAACTGTTTGCCAATTTATCAAAATCAACTTGTGAGTTTTTGAACATAATTTTGAAAAGAAAATGCACTAACATTTGGAACTTTCTGCATCATCTTCAGACTTTTTCACTCGCTTCTCTGAACACAGCCTATTCAGTAAACACTGGGCACAAGCCAGAAATACACTCAAAATTGATAAAATCACAAAGTAATTCATTCAAACTTACCCTCATTCTCTTACCCCTAAGGGCAATGTAAAGTAGCCTTCATCAGTAGCATCCTTATCAGGTTTGTGGTGGTTCCAAAGTGTCTCACAGGACTGGTGCAGGGCATTGCACTGTTACTTATTAATTAATACCCAATTCCTATTTTACCACCTGTCAGGGTATTTTTGAAGTATCCGTGGAATACTCATAAACACTGGGCACAAAGCAACAATACTCCAAAGATGAGGGCACCCCCAACCCCCAACCCCCATCCTCCCCAACCTGTTCAAATTTACAGCATTAAGCAGACACTTTTATCCAAAGCTTTTACAATTGTGATAGAATACAACTTGAGCAATTGAGAGTTAGGCGCCTTGGTCAGGGGCTCAACAGTGGCAGATGGGCAGTGATGGGGTATGAACCAGCGACCTTCTGATTGCTAGTTCAGTACTGTAGCGGTGATATCACATAGGCTAGATATGCCATTTTTAGTATAAATGTAGCATTTTTAAATGTATGTTGCTAGAAATTATGAAGTATGTATAAATACAGTGAAGCATGCATAGTGGGCTAAGTTTGTTGACATCATGGCACTGACCCCAGTGGATTGCCCAGAGCCACCTCCACCAGCATTTTTCCCCCACATTTATTCTAAAAGCATTCTAAAATAATTCAAAATATACTATATGTAACATATTAGCATAACATGTTTTATGCATTTCTACAGTTTATGTTTCTGAATACATTTAGAATAGTGTATTTTGCAACAAATACTTTTTTTTATGGTACTTTGCCTAACCCATTTGTCTTTAAACTGATTTGAATTTATTTGTAAGGTATGAATACTGGAAAGCCTATAAAAAGTACATTTGCAGCATTTAGCAGACACTTTTAACCAAAGCAACTTCATCTAAGCAATTTAATCTAAGCAACTGAGGGTTAAGTGCCTTGCTCAAGGGCCCAACAGTGGCAGCCTGGCAGTGGTGGGACTTGAATCAGTGACCTTCTGGTTACTAGTACAGTACCTTAATCACTAGGCTACATCTGCCCAAAAATACACAAACTGACAAAATTATGAAATAATTATTTATCTGTGTTGAAAACAACAAATCTGACATGAAGCCCCAAAGAGTGGGCCAGAAATGTAGGGAAACAAATGGAAAAAGGGAAAGGCTTTTATCTAGGAAAGATAGCTTGAGGCCGGCTGCCGTTGTATGCCACCTCGCGGCTATTAATGACATGAATACACATCCAACAGCAACACAGATTCTGAAATCGTGTCTGTTGTGTTATACTTTCAGCATGCTTACAAACACAAAATGTACAACACTTGGTCCTAAAAGGATTATCCTGGAACCAAAATGTGTAGTAGTCATGATATGCCAAGTTTAATTCTATTACACACTGTGAATGAGATAAAAGCTTAACGTGGAAACTAATGACACAGCAGAAAAGCAATGAAACGGCTTCACCGGGGAACACGGTCTCATCTTGGTTTCATCTCATCTCATTGAAGGCAATCTTGATTAATCAATAGATGTCTTACTTAGATAATAATACCTGTCTGCTCTTGTCTGTCATTCTGGCTTGTCTTCCATAAATTATAGACTGATACCACAGTCCATCTTAAAATAAATTAGAGACTATATGCAAAACATGAAGGAAACACTGCAAGTCTATAGCTAATCAAGAAACTGTCAAATGCTCTGAAGCTTAAACAAACTGAAGTTGTCTTATTTTGGACATATTATGGAAAGAACCAGTTTATTAGAAATGACAATTATGCCTGGAAGAATTAAAGGTAAAAGAGGAAGTGGACAGCCAGCAACAAGATCGATAATAGAATGAAAGGAACAATAAAGGAGCCATTAAGAATCCTGAAAACACAAAAAGAAAACAGAATGTCTTGGAGAAACACTAATCATGTGATCGCCAGCAGTCAGAATCAACTTGATGGCACTTTATAAATTATTCAAATATTAAATTAAAACAGCTCTACACCAAATATTGACATGGTGCCAAGAAGGTGAAATTCTTGATAGGCACAGCTTAGTTAATTTTTAAATGAGCACAAACTTATGTAGTCATATAAAGAGTCATGAAAAAGGATATACCCTATATGATCAAAAGTATGGGGTCATGGATATTAACATGGAGTTGCTACTCCTGTAGTGGCTATAACATTCTTTACTCTTTTGGAAAGGCTTTCCACAACATTTTGGATTGTGTGAGAAAATTAATGATGTTTATTTGTAGAAGACTTTAGGAAGCAACCAAGTATTAAAACACACCAATTATAGTTAGCAGACAGTGGTAGCTCAGTGGTTAAGGTACTGGACTAGTAATCAGAAGGTAGCTGGTTCAAGCCCCACCACTTCCAACTTGCCCCTATTTATTTATTAAGATTTTAACGTCATGTTTTTACACACTTTGGTTACGTTCTTGACAGTAGTTACTCGTTACACTCATTCATTAGTTCACAAGTTTAATGTTAAACACAGTCATGGACAATTTTGTATCTCCAATTCACTTACTTGCGTGTTTTTGGACAGGGACACAGGGAGAACATGCAGACTCCACACAGAAAGGACCCAGACCACCCACCTAGGGATCAAATCCAGGACTTTCTAGCTGTGAGGCGACAGTGCTACCCCACTGAGCCACCGTGCCACCCAACTTGCCCCTAAGCAAGGCTCATAACCCTCAATTGCTCAAATCTTGTTCAGTCACGATTAGACTAGTAATCAGAAGATTGCCAGTTCAAGCTACACTACCGCCAACTTGCCACTGTTGGGCTCCTAAGCAAGGCCGTTAACTTTTAATTGCTCAAATTGTGTTCAGTCATATTTGTAAGTCGCTTTGGATAAAAGTGTCTGCTAAATGCCAAAAATGTAAATATACACCGATGAGGCATAACATTATGACCACCTTCCTAATATTGTGTTGGTCCCCCTTTTGCAGCCCTATACGCAACAAACTGTGATGCACTGTGTATTCTGATACATTTCTATCAGAACCAGAATTAATCTCTTCAGCAATTTGAGCTACAGTAGCTTGTTTGTTGGATCGGACCACACGGCCAGCCTTTCGCTTCCCACGTGCATCAATGAGCCTTGGCCGCCCATTACCCTGTCGCCGGTTTACGGTTTACCACTGTTCCTTCCTTGGACCACTTTTGATAGATACTGACCACTGCAGACCGGGAACACCCCACAAGAGCTGCAGTTTTGGAGATGCTCTGACCCAGTCGTCTAGCCATCACATCGTGGCTCTCGACAAACTTGCTCAAATCTTAAGAGAATAAAATGTTCACTTGCTGCCTAATATATCCCACCCACTAACAGGTGCCGTGATGAAGAGATAATCAGTGTTATTCACTTCACCTATCAGTGGTCATAATGTTATGCCTAGTCGGTATAAATGTAAAATGTAAATATGGTACAGTGGCATCTAGAAACACTAGAGGAAGATGAGAACAATCTCAAAAGGGTGTCGATCCATTACAGAGTAACAGAATCTCACACATTTACTCACTCACATACAACTAGAGACAATTTAGGGCAACCAGTTTAGCTTTTACTTTTTAACTAAATTACCTGGAGGAAACCAATGCTTTTTATTTTTTAATAAACTGTGCATTTTAGGTCTTGCTGCAGCATCTCAGCAATGTTGGATTGAAGTTAGGACTTTGACCAGAGC
The DNA here is from genome assembly GCF_030014385.1 of Trichomycterus rosablanca. Classification (NCBI taxonomy): domain Eukaryota; kingdom Metazoa; phylum Chordata; class Actinopteri; order Siluriformes; family Trichomycteridae; genus Trichomycterus; species Trichomycterus rosablanca. Next base: position 14,867,619 of record NC_085997.1, on the reverse strand, counting down.
ACTTTCAAATAGGAAATAGGACGTGATGTGATTCCCTGTTTCACAATTTTAAGATGTCTTTTTGCCATTTGTGGTTCACAAAAAGCCAGCAGGCTGTCCTTCACCTCAGCAGGGTTTCATTTAATAAGGGTCAGTAAGTGACTGACGTGTTCATGTTCAAGAGCCTCATGGGAATTTGGTTCCAGGAAATTATTGGGTTGTTGTTTCAGTGGAGGGCAGCCAGAGTGCATGGCCCACATCTGAACAAAACGAATAGAGAAGCTGCTTTGAAGTGGTCGTCTGGTTTATTTTTCAGTAGATTACCAATATCAGATTTCTCAGAATTATTGTAAACTCATTAAATATGACATCAAATCATTTCGAATTGAAACAGATACAGCTCACAGAAGCAGAGGCAGCAGTCCGGAAAGAGTCAGTACAATCAGTGATGCTTCATTTAGTATCTGAAGTCATGAACAGTAAAAGCAACATAATCAGATTATTAGAATTTTACATGCAGGTGAGTCACTTCAATAAAGACTTTACTGTGTAGTTACTTTGAAGGTAGCGTTAATTAATAACCACCAAATCCCATAGTACATAAAAAGAAGATTGATTATTTTGTACCTCAGCAGAGTAATTGCTCATTCTGCGCTGCAGCTACAGTGGAAGAAAACGTATGTGAACCTATTGTATTATCTGCATTTTCTATTTCTATTTAATTCTATTTATGCATTTTTGGCTTCCTCTCCCATGTAGTTGTTTCCAATTACCCGGTTGTATCTCTCCTTCACTGCTGGAGATCCCCACCTCTCCAACACAGGGCAGCTTCATACAGGGATCAGTATCTTCTACGGAAAGTCATAAACTGATCTCCATTATCCCCCATTGCTGTGCAGGTGCCTTCAAACAGCCAGCAGAGGATATAATGGGAGCAGTAAGGAGAAATCTCTCTGGTCCTCTCACCTGGCAGACTGCGTATATGCGCCTGGCCGGCCAGTAGCGGAGCTGAGATTATAAATCGTAAGCTCGAGATCTTAGCGCTGGTGCACAACACTTTTCTGTTTTTAATAAATACATAAGTAAGAACTGGGAAAAAGTATCTAAACCTCTTGGATAATGATTTATTTAAGATTTAGGTCTTCCAAATAATTAGATGACATTGAATGTATGGGTTGAAGAGGTGCCCTTGTAAGACAGCCAAAATCTAAGTCTGCACTTCATAATACTGTACATCATCATTAAACTGTGCTTATATCAAACCCAATTTCAAAGCTACTGCTTTTTAAAAATAAATACATAAGCTAATTATTCAAATGGCTGGTTTTTAACAGTTTGTTAAAAACAAAAATCAATATTTTGTGTGTTATTAGGCTGTTATTTTATGTATTTAATGGCTTCACTATTATGGTTTCACTAATGGGTTCCCTGTGCACATGTTCTTCTACAGAATTCACTGAACACCTGAATTAGTGTGTCTCTCTACAAATCATAAACACGAGAGGCTTTTATTTCTCAATAGCTTCGAGGAGACAGAATTTGTAATTAAATCTAGCTCCATGCTCCTTATTTATTATTTAATTCAGAGCTGAACACACTGATGATGTCTAAACAGCGCTGTCCATTCAGTAATTCACCAATTACAGGTGGGATGTTACAAAGCAACCATTCAAGTTTTACATGAAGTAAACAGATGATGAAAGCTCTGATTAAGCATTTAAATGTTCATTTTAAAGTAGTTTTATCTTAGTTTGATCGCTGTCTCAGCTTGCTGGGTGTAATCTCGATTTATCAACAGACGTCTTTCTTGGATGGTAATTACTGTTCTTGTCTGTCACTCAGTCATGTATTTTGCAGTGCTGCAGTAATTTCTAGGGTTTCTAAAGACTCAGTGTGAAAAGTGTAAAAAATACCACCACTCTGTGTGATTCTTTTTGTAACTATAGGTCTTTCTAGGCTGTTTAGATGCCAAGGTAAATAACTCTCATTATTTTCTGGTCTACAGTATAAGACAGGCAGCTTATTCACCAGATCTGGCTATTGAGAATTTTTAGTGAAATTTTTTGTGAATTTTTATGAAAAAACTACATAAAACAAATAATAGATTTATATTTTGTGCACATTTGCCTATTTGGCCCGAACCATAAAATACAGAAGGGTTAGTGTTTTCAGTCATGGGCTAAATTTGATTTTTGAGCATCCAAAAGTAATGTTCAGTTAGAAACAGTAATTAAAAATAATAATAATAATAAAAAAAAAACACTTTGGGCGGCATGGTGATGCACTGGTGCTACAGACCACCAGAGTCATGGGAACCTATGTTGAAACTCTGTCTCCCTATGTCCATGTGGGTTTCATCTAAGAACTGAAGTTCTTTTCTACCTAGCTCAAACATGAACTTGTTATTGGGTTCTAATACACTGTAAGAATACTGTAAGAATGTAATGTAACTTAGATTGAAGACCTACTAATGTGGTGAAGTTGGCATGTTCGACATCCGGGTCTTCCTGTTTCCTCCCACAAGTCCAGAAATTGCCCTAGGTGTGTGTGTCCACTCTGTGATGGCCTGGCAGCCTGTCCAGGGTGTTTCCTGCCTTTCTCCCAATGAATCAAACCCATGTGTGAATAAATGAATGCATTGTCAGGCCTCTTGTATGGGTACTTCCACCTTCAAAAAACAGCACAATAGACTGCGTGTATACTTTACTAGACCCTAAGACATGTAGGCAGGTTCAGCCTCAATATGTCAGTGACTGGAAGGTCAGATTTGCCCTAGTGTACAGTCATCAATCAAAAAAACAGAGAGAAAATATGTAAAGTGTTTTATTGTGGCTCCTTATTTTTCATCAGCAGACTTGCCTAAAAATCCTGCTTTCCTCTGAACATATAACCCAAGCATGCACACACAATGTGAACCCTACCTGCATTCTAGCAGCGAAGCTCATTAATGAATTCTAAAAATTATAATAATAATTGTGCAGTCTTACTCTTCTTGTCTGTGATTTGTCTCTATTGCAGTACCAGACCTCTTGTATAACTACTACCCCAAGTATGTGGGCTACACCCAGTTGCTTATAGCTTGAGGTTAATAATTGACTTAGGTCTCCCCAGCTAGCAACCACCATTGGAAAATACAAATGAAAATGGAAAATATGATGTGTTATTTTATCTGCTTATTATTTTAAGCCGATGTTCACAGACTCCACTCTCCAGCTCACAACTGGTTTTCCAGCCACATATATAGTACATGTAAGTAAGTATTGGAACACCTTTCTAATTTTTAAATTCACATATTTTTAGACACAACCTTTGCTAATAGGTATAATAAACCAATAATAAAAAAGCAATTATATGCATTTAACTTGGCAGCAACAGTTTAGGGAAGGTTCTTTCTTGTTTCTGCATTACTGTGTTCCTGTGCACAACATAAGGTCTATAAAGATATAAAGAAGAGCTTGGTTAAAATGACCTCAGCCCTACTGAACAGCTATTGATTGGAGCTTTTTTGACCAATATCTGCCCCCAGTCACATAAATGCTCTTTTGACTGAAAGGGCACAAATTCCCTCAAAAATACTTTCAAGTCTTTGAGAAGCCTTCTCTGAAAAGTGGGAATTTCTATAGCTAAAAGACTTACAGGTCACTCTATTTTAATATCATTTGTTTTTAAATTTGATGTCCAACAAGATCATGGCCAGTTCCATGATCCAAATACTGCCATATAGTGTATATGCCAGTCCTTGCATGTAGCCCTCTGAGCATGCACTCTTAATTACTTTACTCATGTAGCTCCTCTCATGACCCTTAACCTCTAAATTGGTAAGTTGGGGTTGAAAGATTTTAAATAAATAAGCTATACATTCATTTATTCAGATTTGATGTATTTAAAATTCTCTCTTGACTTTTTCAGATGGCATAGTCTAGTGATCAATTTCTATTACAATGTATAGATGCCATCATACATTAAAGAGCAGCACCATGGGCTCCTTCCAACTGCCAAAGGTCCTCATAATATCTAGGCCAGAATAATATCTTTAATAATAGTAGTAGTTTAATAATAGTTTTTGCAGCTAGGTGTATGCATGAGAATTTCCAAAGGTTCTGCATTTCAGAAAAAGAGGTAAGTTTTAGATCTCATTATTTTTGTTTTTGTATTTACCATCAGACTAGTCTCCCAAGCTGATTGTTGATTCTCTAGCCAGCAATGTGTGCCAACCTAAAAACATGACCTCTTAAGCATGCATACCCCAGTCACCATCCAGCTAATTGCTGATTTTGTAACCAGCAATTTATTCCAGCCTGCATACAGAACCCCTAAGGCACGCATATCCAAGCCATAATCCAGCTCATTGACAAGTTATTCAGCCAGCATCTCATGCCAACCTGAGCATGGGCTTCTAAGAGATTACACTTCAAATCTTAAGCCCCACCTGCTCTTTACTCTCTCCCTCGTCAACGTTAAAACCCCCCGGCCTAAATTAATTATCACGGCTCCTTGCTTTATAATTTATTAAGCTGAAATGATATATAATCAATACCTGCTGTTGGATTAGAACAACATGAAGGGGGATAGACAAGGTTTGTACAGCAAATACATTTATTCATTTATTAATATTCCTCCCACACCTTTGAATACTTTCCTGGTTTGTTTTCTAAGCCTCCCTTAGCAACAGTAAAGTAATCTCCATGTGGTTAGTGTGTTTTGCAATGTCAGGTTGAATGGGTATAAATGCAGCACCATAGACTGCATCTGATTTTATTGGTCCCTCAGGCAGTACCCACAACAAGTACTCAGGCATGATCAGACCTTACTTTCATTGTAAGATGTTCCATCTACTGTACACAATATTGTAAAGAGATTCTGGGCAAGGCCAGAAATCACTGTTAAATGTAAGTGACCTTTAAACTGTTGTGTGTAAGGGTTGGCTCTGGGGCTAGTCAGACTCCGGCCACTAGGGGTAAACAGTAATCCGACAATCAGGCCAAAAGCACAACACCTGTGCACAGGTTATTAAGAGAAAGAGAAGCAGGCAGAACTTGCTGGGTCTTTGTCTCATGTTGAGCAAACGCGAACAGCCGGTATTCTGGGTAAAACACTGAGAACTTTTCAGTCTCACCTTCATTTCTCTCTGGTCTCGAGCTCTTTCTCTCTCTCTTGCAAAAAAAAAACCTTTTAGAAACAGCATCATATACCAAAAGAAACTCATATACCACACACAACAACTGTGTAGCCCCTGAGGTGGCTAAGCTTTTTATGTCATGTATAACATTCTGGTTACAAAGTGCACTACAGGACAGGTAGTTACAGGTTACATATAATTAATCAGTTTACATTCAATGTCAGACACTGTCATCAGCATTTTTGTATCTCCAATTCACCTGACTTACACTTCTTTGGACTGTGGGAAAAAAACAGAGCGCCTGGTTCAAACCCACACAGATGGGGAAAACAGGACTCCACACAGATTGGCCATATCTTAACAGTAATTGACATGCATGGGGCTCCTCAACTAACAGCTTGCATGTTTGTTTATTTCTTCATGCCAAAACAGCAAGAGTATGTTTAATGTGTATTTGTTTCTCCATAATCAATTACCGCTGCTCTTGATATATTACTAGCCTGTTTTCAACCTTGAAACTGATTCACAATCCAGCAGCCCAACCAATGGTCCAAATGGGCATGTACATCCATTAAGCCCTACCTCCCCTTCAGCAGCTGCATTCATTGCCCTAACACTTTCTCTTCATAGTAAATACAATAACCTCCAGGGCTGAACTGACAACCACGGTACTTCTTTCAATTATTTATTTACGTGAAAGTAAACACAATCAATACTGGCTCTGACAACTGTGAAATGAAATGGCAGGGAGTCTGATAGATTTAGAATAAATAGGCAATACACTAATTAATTTTAATGTCATTCATACTTTACCCTTGCCTTGCCTTACTCCTGACATCTTAAAGCATGCAGTCTGAATGTTTTTTCTTTACAAAGAAAGTTCTACATGTAAGTGCTCCAGACATGATATACTGTCCCATTTGTGTGTATGGTGATGTCAAGTCTCTTAAATAAGAACCACAACACCTAGAGGGACAGCAGCATGAATAGTGTACCATTCCATTAACGCCTTGAACAGCTTTTACAACAAGTGCACAAAGCCCATGAGACAGGGTCAGAACCCATCGCCTGTAGCTGAAAGATATTAAATGCCCTGGGCATTTCCTGCCAGCAGATCACATGAAAGAATATAAAATATTATTATGCCAAACTAGAAGGAAAGAGAAAGAAAGCTGCTATATCATAAAAAAATAATAAAGTATATTAAGCTTACCAGGATCCAGTAAGATCATTAGTTTTTCTTAATGTAGAGACTGGAAAAATAAAGGTTAAATCAATAAACCAAGCACCAATTTTAATGAACTTTGTAACTCTATTGAACCCCTAAAAGGCTTGAACACTATCTGTCTGTCTGTCTGTCTGTCTGTCTGTCTGTCTGTCTGTCTGTCTGTCTATCTATCTATCTATCTATCTATCTATCTATCTATCTATCTATCTATCTGTCTATCTATCTATCTATTATAGACAATATTCGAAAAAGGGCTTCTCTACAGCCAATAGGATCTGCATCTTCACAAAGCAAGAGCTTTATTGACTTTTCGACTAATAGGTGTGTTGTTTTCTCAGCTAGCATTACAGGTGACTGTGAGAAAATGCACATTGCCTCTTTTTTAGATAGTAATTTTATGTCTGGAAAACCATAACATGGGTTTGGGCAAGTAGACTGGATGATATACCTGAGCGGTTGGTGAGATTATTATAAAATATCCAATTGTGACCATTGTGTACTGTCTGTTTATGTTTATGTTAAAATGGGAAAAAAAGCTATGTAGAAGTTATTGGTTTTACCTAAAAATAGATTTGTCTAGGCTCTACGCTATTGTTTTACTAGATTATTTACACTATTTTTTACATATAATATTGTTTATATTATTTATTTAATATAATTTTTTGTCTGGCTTAAATATTAAACATTAGACATGCACCAGGCCCCTTTTTGTTTTTCTGTTATGGAGTTTGCCTCTGTGCCCTATAACAGCGTATTAGGGCCACTGTTAAAAATATTACAAAGGCCCAGTGGTGTATAGTAACGAAGTAATAATACTTCGTTACAGTACTTAAGTAGTTTTTTGAAGTATTTGTACTTTACTGGAGTATAAAAATTTTCGGCAACTTTCACTTTTACTCCACTACATTTTCTAAAGAAATTGTGTACTTTTACTCCGTTACATTCGCTATATGTAAATTCGTTACTCGTTACTACAGAATGAAGGTAAATGATGTGAGATGTGTGACGGACTGCACGCTGGTTTGGTGAATCTGCGCTTGTGAGCTAGACGGTGGTTAAACACATTAGTGCGCATGTGCAAACGTTCTCTAAAAGCTATCGGAGTTTTCTAGACGTGCGTCGTAAAAGACACGCAGATATGGACGTTTCAGAAGCTCCCCGGCCAACACACTGATGTAAGTTAACAATAATTAATAAAATAAAGCTGCAGCATCAGCGGTTTTTAAATATTATTAGCATTAACATTGTTCAGATATCTACCTACCATTTTTACCGATTACATTCGAACCACAAATAAAACGTTTCACTAAATTTGTTTGGAATTCATTGACTGCAAAACTCATGAAGACACGTACATTATTTTTAAAAACTCACCTACGGACAAATATTTCCTCATAACTTCTGTATTAGACCGGCAGAGGAGAGATTCATGGTGCTGAGGAACATGCAGCACATCTTTAACCCTTTAATGATCTCAACAAGAACTCAACTTATCCAACTTATTATTAATGATTTTTCAGCTGTTGGCTTCAAGTTAGAAATGGTGTTTTCTTAAAGTAAGAATACCAATATTTTTTTAGTTTAACACATGCCATTCAGTGAGTAGATACAGCCCAAAAAAGATTATTTAAATACAGCTTATTTTACTCAAATATTTTGATTTAAAATAATGGTTGAACAGATCATTAAAGGGATAAAAGTGCCACACGTTTTGTTAAACTCTCTTGAGTTTTGCTTTAAATTAATTATGCCAAAATTATTTTTTTGTTAATGAAATATACTACCCAAATAAAAAAATGGGACAGTATAGAAAATGCAAATAAAATAGATGCAGTGTTTTTTACATTTACATCGACTCACATTCTAAAAACGTTGGAACAGGAACATTTAGGGCTAGTAATAAGTTAAAAAAACAACTAAATAATGTCATGATTTCAAACAGGTGATGTCAACAGTTGATTGTGATTATGAATTGGCACAAATCATGTTCAGATGGAAGGAAGAAAACAGGTTAATTGTTAAGGTGGTTTACAGGCTTAAAAGAACAATCTTTATATTTAAAATGACCGCTTCCATTTATACTAACAGCATTTACTTTTACTTCTACTTTTAATATTTAAGTACATTTAATATCAAATTACTTTTGATACTTAAGTACATTAAACATCAGATACTTTTAGACTTTTACTCAAGTAATATTCTAAAAGGTGACTTTTACTTCTATCAAAGTACATTTCTGGTAAGATACTTGTACTTTTACTCAAGTATGGCCTTCCGGTACTTTATACACCACTGCAAAGGCCCCATTTAAGGAACATAATTATTAAGGTATTAATGCTTTCACTCTATCACAATATCCTAAAGCTCCTACTTTGTTTACTTTTTCATTAATATGATTAATTCACTGTAAGGAACTGTTTTATATTCCTTTGCATATATTTCATAACACATTACTCATTCTCTCTGAGGGTAAGGGACACCTTAGATATTAATGAGGAACCAGTGCTAAGAGAGCTATTATTCCCCCGAAGCTCTCGGAAGAAAAGAAGGAAGTGTGATTGCAGCTCTAATTAGCTCTGCTTCCTCTCATTTCCAGTGTGTGACCTACTTCCAGGAAAACCCAACCAGTGTGACATGCACCTTAGGGGGTGTGGAAAATACCCAATGGTCTACAGTCAGTAAATCAGTAGAAATTAATCTATTATAACAACAGGCTATTATAGCATTTTGTAAAAGTTTATTTTAGTGAGCCATACTTTTGTTTTAGTGACCCATCTTGCTAGACTCAGCTATATGTAAAGCGATGGGTGAACATTGCAATTATATTAATTTATAATTACAGCATAATAAATTGTGTAAAACGTCAAGAGGTCTAAATATTTTATGAATTCACTGTATGTAATGCCCTGGTAGACAATCAGCCTCAACCATGGCTAGGAAAATAAGTTTTAAAAAGTAAATAAACACTTATTTCATACAGACCATTTAGATGACATAAAGAAGTGCATTTAAATTCTAGTTTCACTCTACAGAACCCATTTAATATTTTAATTCCAGCATCGTTCTCACAGGAAAATGATTTGTTAGTTTACAGCAGCAAATGTATTCAAATGGAAAGAGCTTTTATATTATTATAATGCTGAATGAAGGCCATTTCCTTTCTTGTAATAGAACCTGCGGATGTTAATGATGGCTGTATAACAGAGCTATGGCCCTTCACTATTGTGTAGTAATGTAACACTCAGCAAACCAAGGTCTATAATTGTACTGCAAGGATTGATAAGGGACCATGCAGAAACATACCTTCTTTCAGAAAATTTTACACATAATTGATTGAATTCCAGCAGGATGACATAAAAATAGATTTTTACCCTGATTAAGATGTTGTGTATAAAGAAAATCCAAAACAGGGGCAATGAGAACATATAAGTCCTTATAATTATATTATATGCATAAAAACAACATCAGGTAATTCCTGAGTTAAACTCCAACAAAACTGTTGGGCAGCAAGGTTCTTAAATTTGGATCTGCTAAATGTTGTTAGTGTGTACAACTTCCCTTTACCAACGTTACAGCACTAATGTTTCCTCTATAATGCCTGGTGTGATTCAAGTAAACAAAGCAAGAAATTCAAGTAAACAAGTCAAAGAATAATCAGAATTCTTCTATGTCCATTAGGCTACTAGGTCCCTTTTGTAAACCTTCCTCTTGAGCTCACGACACAGCTTTTAATTGAGTTAAGGTCAGGGAATTAAGATAGTCATGGCAAAAGCTTGGTTCAATGTTCATCAAACATTTTGAAAGGCAGACATGCACTGATCAGCCATAACATTAAAACCACCTCCTTGTTTCTACACTCTGTCCATTTTATCAGCTTCTCTTACCATATAGAAGCACTTTGTAATTCTACAATTACTGACTGTAGTCCATCTGTTTCTCTGCATGCTTTGTTAACCCCCTTTCATGCTATTCTTCAATGGTCAGGACTCTCCCAGGACCACTAAAGAGTAGGTATTATCTGGGTGGTGGGTCATTCTCAGCACTGCAGTGACACTGACATGGTGGTTGTGTGTTAGTGTATGTTGTGCTGGTATGAGCGGATCAGACACAGCAGCGCTAATGTAAATATAATTTGCCTTATTTTAGGGTGAACACACTAATTTTGTTGGAGTATTTTCATACTGAGAAATGACTAAGACCATGTGGACCCTCATGTCACCTGGTATTTATACCCTAGTAAAAAAATCATGGATGACCACTTAAGACTTTCTTAAGTATTTTCGTAAAATACATTTACTGATTTATAGTATGTCAAACTTTCAATCTGTGATAAGCTCATAAACCACATATATTTTTGATGACATATTGAAATTCATTTTTACCAGGGCTAGTTCCTGCAGCTGACTGTAATTTAACCATCTGAGAATACTCTGTGAATCATATTTTAGTACTCTTTAATCTTTATAGCTCGCTTATTAGTTTTGTCTAGAGTTTTTGTATTCTTCAGCCTGAGCCCAATGACCTCATCAGTATGCTTGTCAGAGCAGTACTCTACAACATCCACTAATCACCCCATACTTCACCAAAGGGCCTTTCTGACATAAAAGAAAGAGTGAAAGCTGTGGAGAGGGGGATATTATACAAAAATCAGTGTGGGGGAGTTGTTAAAACTCATAAATCATAACAAGGTCCTGGAGTGAAAAGAAAACTGGAGGGCTGTGCCACACATTAGTGATTACTCCTGGTAGTTGTCCCAAAGTGCACTGTATGACAAAGCATCAAAAAAGTACAAAAGGGCTATGCTATTAAAAATAATAAGGAACAGGATCATTTGGTGCATCCCAGATGCAAAGCAGGGCCTATATAACCACAAAGTAAATTAATGTACTAGAAATTCATGACTTGTTGTGCTTTTACACTTGCACTGATCAACCATAACCACCTCCTTGTTTCTACACTCACTGTTCATTTTATCAGCTCCACTTCCCATATAGAAGCACATTCTAGTTCTACAATTATTGACTGTAGTCCATTTGTTTCTCTACATCCTTTTTAGCCTGCTTTCACCCTGTTCTTCAATGGTCAGGACCACCACAGGACCACCACAGAGCAGGTATTATTTAGGTGGTGGATCATTCTCAGCACTGCCGTGACACTGACACTGGTGTGTTAGTGTGTGTTGTGCTGGTATGAGTGGATCAGACACAGCAGCGCTGCTGGAGTTTACATACCGTGTCCACTAACTGTCCACTCTATTAAACACTCCTACGTAGTTGGTCCACCTTGTAGAGACGATCGCTCATCTATTGCTGCTGTTTGAGTTGGTCATCTTCTAGACCTTCATCAGTGGTCACAGGACGCTGCCCACGGGGCGCTGTTGGCTGGATATTTTTGGTTGGTGGACTATTCTCAGTCCAGGCTGATCAGTGTATATTGCAGCAGTTTGAATACTACTAGAGTTTAGAAGCAATTATATCTGTTGTATATAAAACATATTTATACTGTATTTTAAACTTAAAAATCTTATGTCTGTCATATTTCTTGTATTTAAGTTTTTTTCTCTTTTTACACTGTGCCAGTTTATAACTTTTCTCTGACCTTTGGCAACCTCTGATAACTGCATGACACCCCTGCACAGGTGCTTTAATAATACAGTGTATAGAGGACCACACTGTTCTTTCTAAATTTCCCTGCTGCCTAGTTTGTTAAATGAAAAAAACGTAACAACCTTAAACACTGCTCAGCTATATGTAAAGCGATGGGTGAACATTGCAATTATATTAATTTGTAATTAAATCCACAGCATAATAAATTGTGTAAAACGTCAAGAGGTCTAAATATTTTATGAATTCACTGTATGTAATGCCCTGGTAGACAATCAGCCTCAACCATGGCCAGGAAAATAAATGTTAAAAAGTAAATAAACACTTATTTCATACAGACCATTTAGATGACATAAAGAAGTGCATTTAAATTCTAGTTTCACTCTACAGAACCCATTTAATATTTTAATTCCAGCATCGTTCTCACAGGAAAATGATTTGTTAGTTTACAGCAGCAAACGTATTCAAATGGAAAGAGCTTTTATATTATTATAATGCTGAATGAAGGCCATTTCCTTTCTTGTAATAGAACCTGCGGATGTTAATGATGGCTGTATAACAGAGCTATGGCCCTTCACTATTGTGTAGTAATGTAACACTCAGCAAACCAAGGTCTATAATTGTACTGCAAGGATTGATAAGGGACCATGCAGAAACATACATCCTTCAAAGATATAGGAAAGCCTGGCCATTAGGCATGAAAGCACCAAGGAGATTTCTTATAGGCAATAAAGAAGGAAGAGCATTAAATCTTCTGATTTGAAGCTTTTTGTTTGTTCTTTGCTCAAAAACAATAAAGTACTCTAAACTTAAAAGATGATTCTTAATATGAAACACCTATTAACCTGACTGCATGATCTTGGACTGTGGGAGGAAGCCCATGCAGACACAGGGAACACATGCAAACTCTGCACAGAAAGGACCTGGACCGCCCCGCCAGGGAATCGAACCCAGGACCTTGCTCTTGTTGTGAGGCACCAGTGTAACCCACCGAGCCACCGTGCTGCTCTATTAAACATCTGTGTTTTTTATTTGATTTTGGGTTGTTTGTTTTAAAACATAGATTCATTTTTGGGTCAAATGAAAAATCATAGATCAAATTCAATTTTTTCATGTCAAACAGAGAGGAAGGTGTGACCATTGTTTCTTTAATGACAGAGACTAATGAGATTCCTGTAGACATGTAACAAATAAAAGATAGGCTAAACAGCGCACCTGATTGCCTGTTTGATAGCAGTGTGCATACATTACCTACATACATGTACAAATATTTTCATATATTAAAATATTTGACTGTTAAATAAATAAATTACTGAGGGTATTCATGCCTTGTGCACAGTGTTTTCTGATGGAACCTGACCCACAACAACCCTAATAAAGCGGTTGAGGAAAGTAAATAAATCAAATGAATAATTATTTTATTCAAGAATTTGACACTAAAACTTGTGTATGTAAGGCTAATCAACCCATAGCAGTCTAATCTGATAGTTTCTATGTGTTTCAATGTGCTAGATCAGAGGTCACTAACAGGCGGACCGCGGTCCGGGTCCGGACCCAGAAGCTGTCCCATACGGACCCGGACCTACAGCCAAAACAGAAAGTTATTATTTGAAACCTGACGGAGCGCTTTTATTTTAACCGGCGCAGCTTTTGTAGTCTTTACGGTAGCGGTTTAGAAAACGCACAGACCAATCACGTGACACCACTCAGCCAATCAAGTCTGTGCATTTCAGCCGGTAAACACTGCGACTCTACAGTGCAGACAGATGAGACTGTTAGAGGCGAGTTACATGTGGAAAGACGGTGGAAAGAAAAAGAAAGATAGCGAACGTAGAAAAAACGAAGGGAGAGAAACACACGACTGTGCAGGAGAAAGTTGAGAAAAAGACGAGTGAGACAGGAGACAAATGGCGCTCTCCAAAAAAGAAACATGTACAGTGAAAATACAGCATTTAATCCGTGATGGAGAGACTCATCTCTGTTCTTACTTCCCACTGGAGCACAATTTATTTTTATTTTCTCTTAATTTGATAAGAGAAAGGTTTGATAAGGTGGGGCGGCCCGGGTCCTCTCTGTGTGGAGTTTGCATGTTCTCCCCGTGTCTGCATGGGTTTCCTTCGGTGCTCCGGTTTCCTCCCACAGTCCAAAGACGTGCAAGTGAGGTGAATTGAAGACACTGAATTGTCTATGATTGTGTTCGATATAACCGTGTGACCTGATGAATCTTGTGTAATGAGTAACTACCGTTCCTGTCATGAATGTAACCAAAGTGTAAAACATGACGTTATAATCCTAATAAACAAACAGACATTTGATTTGACAGTCAGTTATTGATTACATGCAGATGTTGATATATATATATATATATATATATATATATATATATATATATACTGTATATATATATATATATATATATATATATATATGTACTAGTCCAGTACCTTAACCACTGAGCTATCACTCCTATATGTATATATACAGTATATATACAGGGGTTGGACAAAATAACTGAAACACCTGGTTTTAGACCACAATAATTTATTAGTATGGTGTAGGGCCTCCTTTTGCGGCCAATACAGCGTCAATTCGTCTTGGAAATGACATATACAAGTCCTGCACAGTGGTCAGAGGGATTTTAAGCCATTCTTCTTGCAGGATAGTGGCCAGGTCACTACGTGATGCTGGTGGAGGAAAACGTTTCCTGACTCGCTTCTCCAAAACACCCCAAAGTGGCTCAATAATATTTAGATCTGGTGACTGTGCAGGCCATGGGAGATGTTCAACTTCACTTTCATGTTCATCAAACCAATCTTTCACCAGTCTTGCTGTGTGTATTGGTGCATTGTCATCCTGATACACGGCACCGCCTTCAGGATACAATGTTTGAACCATTGGATGCACATGGTCCTCCAGAATGGTTCGGTAGTCCTTGGCAGTGACGCGCCCATCTAGCACAAGTATTGGGCCAAGGGAATGCCATGATATGGCAGCCCAAACCATCACTGATCCACCCCCATGCTTCACTCTGGGCATGCAACAGTCTGGGTGGTACGCTTCTTTGGGGCTTCTCCACACCGTAACTCTCCCGGATGTGGGGAAAACAGTAAAGGTGGACTCATCAGAGAACAATACATGTTTCACATTGTCCACAGCCCAAGATTTGCGCTCCTTGCACCATTGAAACCGACGTTTGGCATTGGCACGAGTGACCAAAGGTTTGGCTATAGCAGCCCGGCCGTGTATATTGACCCTGTGGAGCTCCCGACGGACAGTTCTGGTGGAAACAGGAGAGTTGAGGTGCACATTTAATTCTGCCGTGATTTGGGCAGCCGTGGTTTTATGTTTTTTGGATACAATCCGGGTTAGCACCCGAACATCCCTTTCAGACAGCTTCCTCTTGCGTCCACAGTTAATCCTGTTGGATGTGGTTTGTCCTTCTTGGTGGTATGCTGACATTACCCTGGATACCGTGGCTCTTGATACATCACAAAGACTTGCTGTCTTGATCACAGATGCGCCAGCAAGACGTGCACCAACAATTTGTCCTCTTTTGAACTCTGGTATGTCACCCATAATGTTGTGTGCATTGCAATATTTTGAGCAAAACTGTGCTCTTACCCTGCTAATTGAACCTTCACACTCTGCTCTTACTGGTGCAATGTGCAATTAATGAAGATTGGCCACCAGACTGGTCCAATTTAGCCATGAAACCTACCACACTAAAATGACAGGTGTTTCAGTTATTTTGTCCAACCCCTGTATATACATATAGCAGTGATAGCTCAGTGGTTAAGGTACTGGACTAGTAAACAGAAGGTTGCCGGTTGAAGCCCCGCCACCACCAAGTTGCCACTGTTGGGTCCCTGAGTAAGGCCCTTAACCCTCAGTTACTCATTGTGTTCAGCTTATTATGTAACTCGCTTTGGATAAAAGCATCCGCTAAATGCTGAATATATATATATATATATATATATATATATATATATACGTATATATGGTTAGGGTTACTATATAACTATATATATAGTTAGTTATATAGTTAAACATTCCGGACCTTTGCTTCAAGAAATTTTCTCTAACTGGACCTCTTTAAATTTTAGTTGAATACCCCTGTGCTAGATGGTCAAAATTACTGTGAAATATTTTACAGGTTTGGCTACTGTTAAATACATACTTTTTAATTTATCAAAGATAATAGATACAGTGGGGTCAAAAAGTATTTAGTCAGCCACTGATTGTGCAAGTTCTCCTACTTAGAAAGATGAGAGAGGTCTTTTCATCATAGGTACACTTCAACTATGAGAGACAAAATGAGAAAAGAAAATCCAGGAAATCACATTGTAGGATTTTTAAAGAATTTATTTGTAAATTATGGTGGAAAATAAGTATTTGGTCAATAAAAAACAAGCTAGATTTCTGGCTCTCACAGACCTGTAACTTCTTCTTTAAGAAGCTCTTCTGTCCTCCACTCGTTACCTGTATTAAAGGCACCTGTTTGACCTCGTTATCTGTATAAAAGTGTCCACAGCTGTCCACAGCCTCAAACAGTCAGACTCCAAACTCAACCTTGGCCAAGACCAAAGAGCTGTCGAAGGACACCAGGAAGAAAATTGTAGACCTGCACCAGTCTGGGAAGAGTGAATCTACAATAGGCAAGCAGGTTGGTGTGAATAAATCAACTGTGGGAACAATTGTAAGAAAATGGAAGACATACAAGACCATTGATAATCTCCCTTGGGGTCAAGATCTCATCCCGTGGGGTCAAAATGATCATGAGAACGGTGAGCAAAAATCCCAGAACTACACGGAGGGACCTGATGAATGACCTGCAGAGAGCTGGGACCAAAGTAACAAAGGCTACCATCAGTATACACACTACGCGAGAGGAACTCAAATCCTGCAGTGCCAGGCGTGTCCACCTGCTTAAGCCAGTACATGTCCAGGCCCGTCTGAAGTTTGCCAGAGAGCATATGGATGATCCAGAAGAGTATTGGGAGAATATCATGTGGTCAGATGAAACCAAAATGGAACTTTTTGGTAAAAACTCAACTCGTCGTGTTTGGAGGAAGAAGAAAAACCCAAGAACACCATACCTACTGTGAAGCATGGGGGTGGAAACATCATGCTTTGGGGCTGTTTTTCTGCAAAGGGGTCGGACGACTGATCTGTGTTAAGGGAAGAATGAACGGGGCCATGTATCGTGAGATTTTAAGCCAAAACCTCCTTCCAGCAGTGAGAGCATTGAAGATGGAACGTGGCTGGGTCTTCCAGCATGACAATGATCCCAAACTCACCGCTCGGGCAACGAAGGAGTGGCTCCGTAAAAAGCATTTCAAGGTCCTGGAGTGGCCTAGCCAGTCTCCAGACCTCAACCCCATAGAAAATTTGTGGAGTCCGTGTTGCCCAGTGACAGCCCCAAAACATCACTGCTCTAGAGGAGATCTGCATGGAGGAATGGGCCAAAATACCAGCTACAGTGTGTGCAAACCTGGTGAAGACTTACAGGAAACGTTTGACCTCTGTCATTGCCAACAAAGGTTATGTTACAAAGTATTGAGTTTTTGTTATTGACCAAATACTTATTTTCCACCATAATTTACAAATAAATTCTTTAAAAATCTTACAATGTGATTTCCTTGATTTTTTTCCTCATTTTGTCTCTCATAGTTGAAGTGTACGTATGATGAAAATTACAGACCTCTCTCATCTTTCTAAGTAGGAGAACTTGCACAATCAGTGGCTGACTAAATACTTTTTGGCCCCACTGTATTCTTCTGTATTAGTTAGGCAGGTTCAATTACAATGTTTGCTTAATCAAACATGTCTTCCACTTTTTCACACTGATAAACACATTTATCCAGATTGACTGTCTGAAACTCCTTTAACAAAATGTGTACATTTATATTATGTTGTCTTGGTTAAATTAACAAATTAACTTACTGGTGAGATCCGGGTCTGGGTGCTATCAACCAGCCAAGCGTCTACACACACAGGACTGGCTATGTCTGAGGGGAGAATTGTTGAAGACCCCCTTGGATTGGTGCCCTGGCTAGGGTGTGTTCATGACTTATGCCCAGTGATTCTGGATGCGACCCACTGCGACTATGACCAGGATGAAGCGCTTCCTGAAAATGAAATGAAATAAAAAAAAGTGTTGATTCAGCAAAGCCTTAATTTATAAAAAATATTTACAAAAATAAAGCACTTTCTGTAAAAGAATGAATTAGTTTACATTTGAATACATCATAGGTAGAGATGGGACGATCGATCGGCTATGAATCGGTATCGGCCGATTTTTTATCAAAATATGCTATCGGCGATCGGCGATATTTCCTAAAAGTAGCCGATCCGATCGTGTGATATATAAAGATCATGTTAAGTTAACAGCTCAGTGGATTGATCCAGACTTTGAGCTACGACGCGCCAACCATCACATCACCATTCATCAACAATCGTACAGAAACCATCGTGAAAGCTCTTCATGACCTAAAATAACATCATTAACGTTGTGCATCATACATACGATGTAATTTTGCTGATTGTAATATTTACTTTAAAAAGATAATTCAACCCGGTCACATCTGAGTCGATTCTATCAGTACGTTATATAAACTCCTGGTTCACTTTGGTAAATCGGAAGCGGTTCTTGCTTGTGATTTAGATGAGAACAGAAAATGTTACAGAGCCAATCAGAGGCAAAAGTTTATTCATTACCAAATTCGTTAGTTCAGGATCATCTGCTGAACTTTTAGCTCCTTAGACGGAACGAGTCTGACGGTCGGTTACAGATCTGTGGTAATAGCAGTTTAATTAAGCTTTTTAATGAAGCTTTTTAATGTAAGAGAGTCACACAAAATGTTCTGTAGTAGTTGGTGTTTATTTAAAACCACGACATTTAATTAATAACAGTAAACACGGAGAGATAACCGAGAAGAGAAACTTACGCTTCGCGAAAAATGACTCGTGAATCAATGAATCACTTATAGCGATACAGTGAACAAAGCGTCTCTTCTAAAGGCACACACACACACAAACACACACACAAAGACACACGCGCGCGCGCTGCTCCGGTTTATCTTCACTGTGAGGCTCTTTTTAAGTTTATTTATTTTATTTACTGCTAAATACTGGTACATTAAAATGACTAATTAACATAGTAAAAATGGAAATAACACACTTGAACTTAGATAAATGGAAAAGAAAATCTCTTACGATCCACACTGGAGGCTACATGACCTTTAAAATATTTTTTTTCTTTCTAGTTTGTTTGCCACTTCGCTACTGTATGATAAAAGAAAGTACAGTAACTAGTGTATATATAATTGTTTCAATAATCAGTTGAATCATACTGAACTTTAGTTTCAGACTTTATGTCACTGGCCCTCCAGCCAAGAGTGTCATAATACTAACAATACCACCAATATTGCACTCATTTAACATGGTATTTAGTACCATAGTATTTGGTTTGGGGTGTAGTCACAGCAGTAAATTTTTTAAGTTAACTCATTTAAATGTTTTGTATGACACATATAAACCCAGTATTCGTTGAAACAACAAAACTAGTAATTGTTTTTTTTTTAACATATTATTTATGATTTGAGTATGTTGATGTCTTTTTAGGGACATTAGACACAATTTGGTGCAGTTTTTGTTGTGTTTTTTTCCCCATTATTATTCAGTTATGCAACCAGATATGGCCTTGAGTTATGGACTGCAGGCAGGCCAGACTACCACCTGCACTTTTTTTTTTTTTAATTATGCAACCACACTAAAACAATACAAGAATGTTGCTTGGCTTGGCCAGAAGACAGCATTTGTTGCTTCATTGTGCGGTATTAAAAAAAACCCATCTTAGTATTAATGGGATGTATTCTTTATATTTTGTAAAATTCTATATTAAAATGTCCCCAAAAGAATGTGCAGAGGAAACTAAGTGGTGAGAAAATGAACAAATCTATTGCTATTTGTTGTGTTGTATAATTACTCCTGCCAGTAGCTGTCACTGTGTATCAGACAGAGGGGACAGTGAGTGAGAGAGAAGAAGGAAGTTATTATTTCGTGCAATTACACCTACAAAATACAACACTATTGAAATAAAGAAGGAGATAATACATAAATATCAGAGTTATTGTTGTTTCTGGTAAATACATTTTATAAAAATGTATTATGGTGTATGGTACAGCACGTATTGTACTGAAATGTGATGTGTGTTTTTTACAGTACAGTACTACTGTGTATTGTTGTTCATTATTGTTTATTACAGTATTATCTATTCTATAATTTAATATTTAAGGGAAAATATACTTGTATTTATAACAAAAAAGACCATGTAAGACATTAGAAAGGTTAGGTAAGGGGGTGGTTTGGGAGGTCTGGCACGGATTAATTCTGTGTACATTATTTCTTATGGGAAAAATAGGTTTAACTAACGAACATTTTGACTTAAGAACAGCCCTTCAGAACCAATTAAATTCGTAAAGTCAAGGGTCCACTGTATGTTGCATATGTGGCACATTTTCTTGGTTTGGTTAGCCAGCAAGTCCCAAAATTGAAAGCACCAATTTCAGAATAAGCATGTATTAAAACATTTAAATTGATAAAACATCCCATATCATTTTACTGTTTTCATTTACAGATCACAATAGATTTATAAATGACTGCTTTCTGTTTAATTGCATTTCACATACTGTCCCAAATATTCTTAAACTGAAGACATACTATTCCATTGCTGCATGTCCAAACACAGTTCATTCAGTGGTCCCTGCTTGATAAGCAGATGTAGGCTCAGTCTCTCCTCTATGGGTGTGAACAATGTTCTGGGGCTAAACTTAAAGCTTTCAATAAAACATGACTCCATATTTCACAGCCAAATAAAAAATTCATGGTCCTTCCCTCATAAAGTCCTCAGACTGTGCTACTCCATGCGGCTCTAATATAAAAATGGCCGTTGTTTCTTTTGCAGACATGGCTCCAGAGGCAACTTTCTGACATGACTCCTTATGAAGATCCTCACTCATCATGATATATTAATGCAGATGATCGCAGATTCAGTACAGTAAAAAAAAGCTTTACATCAGTGCCTGAGTTGTAGTGAGTGAAACTTTATTTTTGTGCACCTGCTTCAGCGCATTCAGATGAAGACTTACATGCTAGAACATATGAACACTATTACACAGACAGTTTTGTTCCAAATAAAGTAATAATAATAATAATAACAGGTTAAAGGCACCATTTATTTGACTTATATCTTAAACAACTGAAACAAATAGACTTGACAGAAAAAGGTACATGTCCCTGCAGAGCCACACTTTCTGCAAGTGTATAAAGCATAATGCTTGTACAATATCTTAATAGACAAACATTGCCAATATGGGTACTGGTAAAAAGCCCAACAGCTTTTGATGTAGCAGAAATTAACTTAAACTCCGGTCACCATCTATAAAAAAAAAAAAACCTGGCTTGTTTGCTAGTGTGCATGTTTACTGCATGAGGTTTCTTCCACTAACCCAGTAGGTGAAAGCATTAGGTGAACTGGCTGATCCAAACTGGCCTTAGCTGCAAAAAAAAAGAAGAAGAAGTGATTGGCTAAGTGGGTGTTGCCCTGCGATGAATTGACGCACTGTCTAGCATATTTTGCTGTACTGCTGCCGGGTAGCAGCAAACCCAACAACAACAAAATAGTGCACTATGTTGCCAGTATGAAGTCTTCAAGGATTTCGCCTGTTGATTGGGTAGCAATTGTTGCTTTTAAAGTTTATCACGTTTTTATAGTTTTATCACTTTTAAAGCTGAAGCTAAACATTAAACATTACAATAGAAAAGACCTAGCTTTTTTACTGCTTATAAGAGATTGGCTCCTTTTTACTGATGAGCAGGACCTTTTATAATACAATATATGTTGAATGGTACATTCTCCATCTCATAAATAGTACTGACAGTTGTTTGAAAAATATATTGTCTTTGGGTAACGTAATCTAGATAAATGCCGTGGACTACATGAAATGGACAGAATATAGGTTTCAGTTTTAATGTTTTCTATTGATGTTTTGTCTTTAAAACCCTTTAATCATTTTTCAGGTCAATGCAGCTGTAAGTTAAAACCTAAACTTGCTGTTTTTAAGAACCCATAGCTAGAGATTTGTTTAATTAGCTATGCTGATGAACTAGTGCACATCACATTAGGTTAGATAGTGGGCTTGTGCTTGGTTTGCCCTGTATATTTTTATGTTTGCCCGGCTCCAAAATATGCCCAAATTGATTTATTAAAGCTTCTGATAATTAATTATGTTGGATCAGAAATGCTAGAGCAGAGAACACAATAAGCCTGTTAGTAAGACTCCAGAAGCACAGTTAGAAATGGAAGTCCCAGCTTGGCCATAAAACGTAGCCTGCAACCAGATGCTAATGTAATACATTAGGTGCATTCTAATTACCATAGTAGTTCCCTGTGAAGTGGAATATACAGGGAATTCGATCATTTTAAGTAAGATTCCAAACTGTAGGGAGTGAAAGCGTTCAGTTCAAAGAGAACTTCAAATTGTGAAGGGAGTAATAAGCAACGGTTCATCACCACACAGGAAGTTCCAGGTCAGGGTGCTATCCGCCAGCCGGGTGTCTACACAGACAGGACTGGCTATGTCTGAGTGGGGAATGATCGAAGACCTCCTTGGATTGATGCCGTAGCCAGGGTGTGTTCATGCCTTATGCCCAGTGATTCTGGATGTAACCCACTGTGACTATGAAATGGGTACCCATTAAAGTTTACCTATTAATCACTGCATGTTATGCAGGTAAAGAAAGCTGGCGCATTATCAGCAAATGGTACAAGCAGGATTTCAGACTTAAGTTTTATTAATCCTAGCTGAAACCTACCAATGATGTGAAGGTATGTCCAGAAATGCTGTCCAGAAACACTGCAAAATCCACCAGAAAACAACTTTAGCTTGTTAACTTTTACATAGCTAATTACGAGCAATACAACACAATGTAAACACGACACAAACCTGTCCATAAAATCATGTTTATTTCCATATTACATACACAATATTTATTTCCATATAACATACACAAAATTTTTGCGGTTCAGTAGTTTATTAGTTACTTTTTTTCTATTTATTTATGCACTTTCTTCCGATTGTAGCGTAGTCAATTTGTCTTCCGCTGCTGTGGATCCCTGATTGAGTTCGAGGGGGGTATATTGGTGCTTACACGCCCTCCGACGCATGTTCAGTCCTAGCGAACCCCTTCTTTTACAGTCGTGCTTCGTTGGATTCGCACTTGAGGCTCATCCACTTTCTGACCACATCGACTTAGTCCGGTCACTTCCTCGCCCAGCAGACACGGTGGCCAATTTGTGTCTGCTGCAGGCACTGCCAATTGTGCCCGCTAGATGGCGCCCAGCCGACCGGTAGCAGAGCCGAGATTCGAACCCGAGTTGTTCAGAATCTTGGCGCTGGTCTGCTAGCGGAATATCCTTTTTGAAGCAAAAGAACGGTCAAAGATTGCTGTCAACACATGCTCTGAAGTTTACATAATGAAATTGCAGGGCGTTCGGAATGAAGGGATTTAACCAACTGAAGTTCCCTAGAGCCGATATCATGTGATTAGTGTGTAGGGAACTGTGTGTGGTCCCTGTGGAATGGAATCCAGCAATCATATAACACTAGTTAAGTAATGGGTTTCCTCTGGCACCACGGTTTACTTCCACCTTTCAAAAACATGTTCTAAATTGCTCTAGGTGTCAGTAAGTGAATGGATGAATCAATCAACAAATTAAGTAAATTGGCAAAATGGTGTCTTAGAATTATTTGTAAAGCTTTTTCCCCAATGTTTTGATCTAGAAAATGCTTGTCATGTTGGATTAAAGAGGAGACCGGCTTAATCATGTTTGTGGTATTATGAGTGTAGTTGAAAAAACTATTTTATAACACAGCAAAGACTAGCTGGTCTGTGCTATTTGTTTTTATTTGCAGCTTTTTATTTAGTTTTATTGTTGTGGTTTATTGATCCACAAACTGGTACACTATTTTAGCTGTGTTGTAGTAACATAGCTACATTTCATAAACGAGTGCTTGATAACTGTAATGTATTTGGGCTAGGACGTGACAAGAGGGGGCGGAGATGTTTTAACAAGAAATTTAATAATAACAAAAGACAGGACAAGGGAACACAAGAAAAGACGTAATAACACAAGACCTAAGCTAAGCTAAATGCTACACATGCAACATGAACCTAAACAAACCTAAACCCTAAGCTAAGCTAAATGCTACACTAATTGCTAAGGCTAATCTAAACACTCATAAAAAACATGACTAACCTATACTAGATCCTAAGCTAAGCTAACAGCATAACACAAAACATGAACAAGGCTAAAGCTAGACAAGAACTAGACTTAACACTAAATTAAACTAGTTTTTTTATGCATTTATGCATTTTCTCCCCATTTCCTCCTGATTTAGCGCACTCAATTTTGTCTTCCGCTACTGAGAGATACCAGATTGCATCCGAGGAGAGCACGTTGCTGTACGCGCCTCTTTCGACACGTGCACAGCCCTCATCTTCTCACCCATGCATTCTGCACAGGTGTCTCATCCGCCAATCAGGGTCCCTACACAGCGTATGAAGACCCACCCACGCACACATAGTCTGGCCCCCACCCTGTAGATACGGTGGCCAATTAGTATCTGCTGCAGGCACTGCCAATTATGCCCGCTAGATGGCACCCAGCCGACCGGTGGCAACATCGAGTTTTGAACCGGGGAGTTCAGAAACTCGGTGCTGGTGTGCAAGCGGAATATCCCGCTCTGCCACCTGGGTGCTACACTAAAGTAAACTTTTAAACATGGACTAACAAGAGACAAACTGGGCAAACGGGGGCAAACAGGGGCTAAGTCAAACCAAATAGTCTCCAAAGACTGGTCCCCAACTGCCTCCTTATATGCCCCTTAAACAAGGTGCAGCTGTGGGTAAATAGCACCAATCAGGACCAGTCATAATGAGGGGCGTTGGCTTCAGCATATGCTCCTGGAGAGTGGGGCGTGGCACATAAACACACTCCAGGAGCACAGAGGCTTGATTCGTGACAATAAACAGCTAATCCAGCCTAAAACCAGTACTGCTTAGCCCGGTTTAAACCAGCAAACGACTAGCCTCTGGCAACAAAGAACAGCTTTTTTATGTTTTAGATGGTGATAAAAGCTCATGTGGTTCATCAGGTGTTTAAAGGCTGAATTATTATCAGTAATTATTAAACAATTGTAACTTGAATGTGTGAACTAAATTACCACCCCTGAATTAAAGTGCATTTGACCTTCACTGAATGATAACAGACCATTTAAAATAACCGTAATGGCATTGTAGTACAGTTGGGGCAGCACAGCGACATGGGTTCTGTGGACATGTGTACGTTCCTTGCCTTTAGTTGCTGTCTGAGAGGAGTTTGGCATGAATGCCCAGTATAATACATTTACATTTTCGCCATTTAGCAAACATTTAGTGACTTACAGTACTGTGACAGTATATTGTTTAAGCGATTAAGGGTTAAGGGCCTTGCTCAAGGGCCCTACAGTGACAACCTGGCAGTGGTAAAGCTTGAACCAGACTTACTAACCAGGTCTGTAATGGAGGACCTATAATTCAGCCTCTGCCTTCAGTCAGCTGCTAATAAAAAACAGTTGTATGCATTTTTGTATTTGTCAGTAAATCAATAGATCCATCTGTAGCATTTATATGCCACAGTCGTCAACAGAAATAAGCATTTATATGCCACATTAGACACATGCACATTCACTTTATTATTGTACCCAGCATTTAATGTGCAAATTCTTATAATACCACTGCTAATGGTTTTTTAACCAATAAATCTGATCAGATATATTCCTCAGCATTGTATTAGCACAGAACATTCAAAATTCATCTGTCCTTTCTCGTTCTCTTTCTGTCTCTCTTTTTTCTGTTAAACAGTCTCATGAATATCCATGAGAATGAGAAACAAAGCCTTGAGTCTACACTTGATGCCTGTCCAGGGAGATGAATTAATAAACAACTGAAGTTCCCTAGAGCCGATATCATGTGATTAGTGTGTAGGGAACTGTGTGTGGTCCCTGTGGAATGGAATCCAGCAATCATATAACACTAGTTAAGTAATGGGTTTCCTCTGGCACCACGGTTTACTTCCACCTTTCAAAAACATGTTCTAAATTGCTCTAGGTGTCAGTAAGTGAATGGATGAATCAATCAACAAATTAAGTAAATTGGCAAAATGGTGTCTTAGAATTATTTGTAAAGCTTTTTCCCCAATGTTTTGATCTAGAAAATGCTTGTCATGTTGGATTAAAGAGGAGACCGGCTTAATCATGTTTGTGGTATTATGAGTGTAGTTGAAAAAACTATTTTATAACACAGCAAAGACTAGCTGGTCTGTGCTATTTGTTTTTATTTGCAGCTTTTTATTTAGTTTTATTGTTGTGGTTTATTGATCCACAAACTGGTACACTATTTTAGCTGTGTTGTAGTAACATAGCTACATTTCATAAACGAGTGCTTGATAACTGTAATGTATTTGGGCTAGGACGTGACAAGAGGGGGCGGAGATGTTTTAACAAGAAATTTAATAATAACAAAAGACAGGACAAGGGAACACAAGAAAAGACGTAATAACACAAGACCTAAGCTAAGCTAAATGCTACACATGCAACATGAACCTAAACAAACCTAAACCCTAAGCTAAGCTAAATGCTACACTAATTGCTAAGGCTAATCTAAACACTCATAAAAAACATGACTAACCTATACTAGATCCTAAGCTAAGCTAACAGCATAACACAAAACATGAACAAGGCTAAAGCTAGACAAGAACTAGACTTAACACTAAATTAAACTAGTTTTTTTATGCATTTATGCATTTTCTCCCCATTTCCTCCTGATTTAGCGCACTCAATTTTGTCTTCCGCTACTGAGAGATACCAGATTGCATCCGAGGAGAGCACGTTGCTGTACGCGCCTCTTTCGACACGTGCACAGCCCTCATCTTCTCACCCATGCATTCTGCACAGGTGTCTCATCCGCCAATCAGGGTCCCTACACAGCGTATGAAGACCCACCCACGCACACATAGTCTGGCCCCCACCCTGTAGATACGGTGGCCAATTAGTATCTGCTGCAGGCACTGCCAATTATGCCCGCTAGATGGCACCCAGCCGACCGGTGGCAACATCGAGTTTTGAACCGGGGAGTTCAGAAACTCGGTGCTGGTGTGCAAGCGGAATATCCCGCTCTGCCACCTGGGTGCTACACTAAAGTAAACTTTTAAACATGGACTAACAAGAGACAAACTGGGCAAACGGGGGCAAACAGGGGCTAAGTCAAACCAAATAGTCTCCAAAGACTGGTCCCCAACTGCCTCCTTATATGCCCCTTAAACAAGGTGCAGCTGTGGGTAAATAGCACCAATCAGGACCAGTCATAATGAGGGGCGTTGGCTTCAGCATATGCTCCTGGAGAGTGGGGCGTGGCACATAAACACACTCCAGGAGCACAGAGGCTTGATTCGTGACAATAAACAGCTAATCCAGCCTAAAACCAGTACTGCTTAGCCCGGTTTAAACCAGCAAACGACTAGCCTCTGGCAACAAAGAACAGCTTTTTTATGTTTTAGATGGTGATAAAAGCTCATGTGGTTCATCAGGTGTTTAAAGGCTGAATTATTATCAGTAATTATTAAACAATTGTAACTTGAATGTGTGAACTAAATTACCACCCCTGAATTAAAGTGCATTTGACCTTCACTGAATGATAACAGACCATTTAAAATAACCGTAATGGCATTGTAGTACAGTTGGGGCAGCACAGCGACATGGGTTCTGTGGACATGTGTACGTTCCTTGCCTTTAGTTGCTGTCTGAGAGGAGTTTGGCATGAATGCCCAGTATAATACATTTACATTTTCGCCATTTAGCAAACATTTAGTGACTTACAGTACTGTGACAGTATATTGTTTAAGCGATTAAGGGTTAAGGGCCTTGCTCAAGGGCCCTACAGTGACAACCTGGCAGTGGTAAAGCTTGAACCAGACTTACTAACCAGGTCTGTAATGGAGGACCTATAATTCAGCCTCTGCCTTCAGTCAGCTGCTAATAAAAAACAGTTGTATGCATTTTTGTATTTGTCAGTAAATCAATAGATCCATCTGTAGCATTTATATGCCACAGTCGTCAACAGAAATAAGCATTTATATGCCACATTAGACACATGCACATTCACTTTATTATTGTACCCAGCATTTAATGTGCAAATTCTTATAATACCACTGCTAATGGTTTTTTAACCAATAAATCTGATCAGATATATTCCTCAGCATTGTATTAGCACAGAACATTCAAAATTCATCTGTCCTTTCTCGTTCTCTTTCTGTCTCTCTTTTTTCTGTTAAACAGTCTCATGAATATCCATGAGAATGAGAAACAAAGCCTTGAGTCTACACTTGATGCCTGTCCAGGGAGATGAATTAATAAACAAAGTGCACATCCATCTGTTGTTTAAAGGGCAAGTGGCACTCACCATGAGTGCCCGTTCCTCCTTTTTACCCTATCCCTCACTCTATGCCATTGTCCTCTTCAAGTGTGAGAGAAGAGATAGCACACAAAACTAAGTTGAGGGAGGGGAAACAAAGGGATCCCAATTACAGTCCAGGGCAAAGAGGATGGAAAATAGATCATCAAGGAGGAGATTACAAATAGAGACAAATGAAAGAAGTGGTGGGTTAAGTAAAGGAAGCGAGAGAGAGAGAGAGAGAGAGAGAGAGAGAGAGAGGGAGAGAGAGTTGTGAATGTAAGATGAGTTGGGGTAGATAGTAAATGTGTAAGCCTCAGGCAACCAATTACTTCACAGAGAGGAGGAAAGGCCATGTTTCACTAATCCATGTATTATTGATCAGAATGTAAGAGACCTATGGCACATCTTTTACTTACATTTTACAATTGTCCAACTGTTGTACAAAGACTCTCCCAAGAATTCTCTGATTCAGCAGCTCTAACACATTCTCCGTTGCACGTGTCATGTCTTGCAAAGCTGCTTTTTAATGTAATTGATCCATATTGTCAGGAGTATACACTGAAAATATTTAATGCATATGCTTCATTAAAGTATTTCATATTGTATTCCATTAAAAGGTATTAGAAAAGCAAATAAAAAAAGAAAATTATAATTTATTCTTTGTTTGGTTTAGTCTCAGTAGTGGTGAGTTAGAGAAGGCTAATTCATCTGTCTACTAATGCATTTTTTAATACACTGCATGTATCACTGGGTGAAAGGCAGGAAATATCCTGGACAGGTCGCCAATCCATCACTGGGCAGACACGCATACACACACAGGGCAATTTTTTCAATAACTTCAATTAATATGACTGCATGTCTTATGTCTTGTGTGGACTTGTGGGAGAAAAACTGAGCCCCTGGAGGAAACCCACAGGGAGAACATACATATTTCATACAGAAAGGACCCTCACCAACCAGCCAGGGGATCAAATCCAGGTCCTTCTTCTTGTGAGTCACTCCATCCTCTAACATATAAATGTAAAAAATCTGCAAAGGTATTTCATAAGTTCAGAACAGTGGGTTCTGCACCACCCAGGAACACAGTGCCCTAGGCAAGACTAGATCCTGAACAGGGCACCATGCCATCATAGGGGCAATTGAGAGCAGCCAGTCCATCTTTTGATTTTGGGAAATGACACAAACGTACATGTACTGTATATCTCCTTACAGTCATTTCCTCACAGAGAGGATTTCAGGATCCATGTTTCTAAGTAGCACCCGAACTACCTGTTCCACCAACGCTGCGCTACCATGTCTCAGTTTTAACAACCAACATTTCAGAAAAACCTGCAGGAATGTTAATCAACAGCACCATCTTGTGAATAGTACTGGCATTACAGCTTGAGACATGTTTTTGAGCTTTTATATTTACTGGGGCATCCTTCTGCAAACTCTTTGAATGGGCATTTGGATTACAGGTCCTTCTCAAAAAATTAGCATATTGTGATAAAGTTCATTATTTTCCATAATGTAATGATAAAAATTAAACTTTCATATATTTTAGATTCATTGCACACCAACTGAAATATTTCAGGTCTTTTATTGTTTTAATACTGATGATTTTGGCATACAGCTCATGAAAACCCAAAATCTCAAAAAATTAGCATATCATGAAAAGGTTCTCTAAACGAGCTATTAACCTAATCATCTGAATCAACGAATTAACTCTAAACACCTGCAAAAGATTCCCGAGGCTTTTAAAAACTCCCAGCCTGGTTCATTACTCAAAACTGCAATCATGGGTAAGACTGCCGACCTGACTGCTGTCCAGAAGGCCATCATTGACACCCTCAAGCAAGAGGGTAAGACACAGAAAGAAATTTCTGAACGAATAGGCTGTTCCCAGAGTGCTGTATCAAGGCACCTCAGTGGGAAGTCTGTGGGAAGGAAAAAGTGTGGCAGAAAACGCTGCACAACGAGAAGAGGTGACCGGACCCTGAGGAAGATTGTGGAGAAGGGCCGATTCCAGACCTTGGGGGACCTGCGGAAGCAGTGGACTGAGTCTGGAGTAGAAACATCCAGAGCCACCGTGCACAGGCGTGTGCAGGAAATGGGCTACAGGTGCCGCATTCCCCAGGTCAAGCCACTTTTGAACCAGAAACAGCGGCAGAAGCGCCTGACCTGGGCTACAGAGAAGCAGCACTGGACTGTTGCTCAGTGGTCCAAAGTACTGTTTTCGGAAATCAAAGTGCCAGAGTCTGGAGGAAGACTGGGGAGAAGGAAATGCCAAAATGCCTGAAGTCCAGTGTCAAGTACCCACAGTCAGTGATGGTCTGGGGTGCCATGTCAGCTGCTGGTGTTGGTCCACTGTGTTTTATCAAGGGCAGGGTCAATGCAGCTAGCTATCAGGAGATTTTGGATCACTTCATGCTTCCATCTGCTGAAAAGCTTTATGGAGATGAAGATTTCATTTTTCAGCACGACCTGGCACCTGCTCACAGTGCCAAAACCACTGGTGAATGGTTTACTGACCATGGTATTACTGTGCTCAATTGGCCTGCCAACTCTCCTGACCTGAACCCCATAGAGAATCTGTGGGATATTGTGAAGAGAAAGTTGAGAGACACAAGACCCAACACTCTGGATGAGCTTAAGGCCGCTATCGAAGCATCCTGGGCCTCCATAACACCTCAGCAGTGCCACAGGCTGATTGCCTCCATGCCACGCCGCATTGAAGCAGTCATTTCTGCAAAAGGATTCCCGACCAAGTATTGAGTGCATAACTGAACATAATTATTTGAAGGTTGACTTTTTTTGTATTAAAAACACTTTTCTTTTATTGGTCGGATGAAATATGCTAATTTTTTGAGATAGGAATTTTGGGTTTTCATGAGCTGTATGCCAAAATCATCAGTATTAAAACAATAAAAGACCTGAAATATTTCAGTTGGTGTGCAATGAATCTAAAATATATGAAAGTTTAATTTTTATCATTACATTATGGAAAATAATGAACTTTATCACAATATGCAAATTTTTTGAGAAGGACCTGTATTTGGGTGGGCAACAACAAAAATTTGGATTTTTCTAAATAGGGTATGTAAACAAGGACGTAGTTTAATTTTGAGCAGGAGGCAAAAGAATACGATTACAGCATTCAATTTAAGGGTGGTTCAGGGCCTTTACCCTGTGAAAAATAAACAATTAAGCTTTAAAATAAAATTTAGATTTTAATTTTATGGTGAGCATTTGTATAAAGTGGAAAAACTTGTGAGCAAATTTGGTAAGCTACAATAGAACAGAATGCACAGATTCAGAAAGCAGAGCCTGTATGATGAACATTTGTATAATGAACATAGATAGTACTGACTAGGATTAAATGGGTTGAATTGGGCTATTCAGATTTAAGTCAGGAGTGGACATGGCAGAGCTGGAGGATGGTGCGTCTGGATTTTGTGATTGACGTTTGCTGCCCCTGACACCAAGACAGTAACGCTTTGCTCTGTAGTGATAGAAGTGCTAGAGTGCTCATCAGTGGATGTATCATGCACTGGGGTAGAGGGTGGCTGTTTTTAATGAGCCACCCATCCAGTGGCGTAACTAGGAGCTCATGGGCCCCAGTGCAAAAAAAATTTGGGGCCCCCCGAACAAATTTCATATTTATATGCTGCATGCTGATAGCTGATCAGAATGAATTAAGGGTAGGTGAAATTAAATTGAAGTAAAGTAAAGTGACTTCATGTCGTGGAGGACCCCCCCTGCCATGGGCCCCAGTGCACTTGCCCCCCCTGCCCCCCCTAAAGTTAGGCCCCTGCACCCACCCATGCTGGAAATTTTACTGTGTACTTTTTTCTTTCCTCTCTTTTCTGTACTTTCTTCTCCTGCACTTTTGTCTTTCCATTACCTCATGATTACTGATTAGAGTGTCAGGTTACATGAAGAGCTATTTTGAAATCCAATCTTCTTTCTCATATATGCAGTTTTAAGTTTGCTATTTTCTGTTCTGTCTTCATCTCTTCTCTCAGGGGTCCTGTTCATACTCTTTGTTTTACTGCCTTTCTATGCAGCTTCCAGCAAGTGCTGAGAAGCTTTTTGCCAGTCGAGGTGAATTTTAAAGGTAGCCCAAAAATCACACATTTGAACCAATCCAATTTTCCAATTTTGAGCAAAAAATGCAAAGCTGGCAACTCTGTTGGTGAGGCAAAAGAGAGCACTGACTAAATAGATGATTACTCTGGGTGGGCAATTTTTAAACTCTGGACACATCCCTGGACCCATCCTAACTCATAAGACATTACATTTTTTCTGGATGCTTACTTGTTAGTCAGGCTTGGTTCCATCACTGATTCATGATATTTTTGAACATTTCACAATGTTTCTTTTAGTCAGAGATGGCTTCTGTTACAGCTATTTTAAAACTTAATTTAATATCATATTTTTTTTATTTCAATACAAGTCAAAGTGAGTATGTCATTAAATGTGTAAATATGTGGTGCTTTGTGATGGGCTGGGGGCCTGGTTCAGTGTGTATAATTGCTATATGCAGGACCCTCAGCAAATGTGGTTAGTGAAAATGAATACATAAGCAAATATTTCATGTATTTTTTACATTTAATTTTCATCAAAAGCTGTATCTCAGTCAGGCTTGTAGGGCCTCAACCATCTCAGCCAAAATAAATGCTCAAGCAAATACAAAAATGTACAAATTACTTATGTACAGTAACAAAGTATTATTCTGTGCTATACTTCAAACCTCAGTTAATTTTTACTGGTCAGTGTTGCACTTTTACCCATTTACTGACTCACTCACACATAGAAGCAATTAAGAGTCAATCCATCCAAGCTGTGTTTTTTGGTAGCGTAAGTTGCGAAGAAACCCACAAGGACACATGCAAAACCAAGGACTGTTAATTATTGCTACTTTTTACTGTCCAATACAGTCAGAATTCAGTAACAGCAATCAGATATTTATTGAATATGACTTTTACCCTTAGAATCCATACACTGATGCCATATTCAATAAATGTTATCAAATAAATAAAATGGCAGGTCCAGCCTGAGATATATTTTTTTTTCATTATTTTTTAAACACAAAGGAGACAAAATAACAAAATTACACAGGGAAATGACTGGTTGGATTAAAGGTTAAATAGTGGAGAGGTGCTCAATGATGAGTTCTTACCACATGAGGAAAACATAATGAAAGTTAAAAGTTTTCCAGTCCTGTTGTTTATCATACGCTGGGCAATGTTACCAATATTAAATGGCTATTGTTTTACACATTTAGCACTAATACTTAAGATTTGTATTCTTCAGTTGTGATGGATTAGTACCCTCTCCAGAGTGTATTGGTATTACCAGTTCTTTATTTTGGATTAATAAAGGTAAGATGAAGTACCTATATACTTAAAACTACAAAAGTTTAATTTTTGTGTTCTGTATCTGTAATGACCATTGTAAATGGCCCTGACTAGAAGAATTGTCATAGTCCTAGCCAACCCTGACCACCCATTGCTTCTGCCCTGCCTAAAAAAGATAGTAACTGTATTCTAATGCTTGGTCTGATTGAAATCTCTTGAGAACTAAATTGTTACCAAAGATTTATACTTAATTAAATAAATAAACATATGAATGCATTTTGAAATTGATATTATTCTACTGACCACTTTATCATGGTCACTGTGTAATATCTGACAAACAATCAAAGGTGAAGCTCAAAACCAGATCCCTAGGACTCAAGTTGCTGTGCAGCATTTCTGTACCAACTACACAACTGTGTTACCCATATACTGTAAGGCAGTTGAAGCCTAGCGGTTAGAGTACTGGACTAATAAGCAGAAGGTTGCTGGTTCAAACCCCACCACTGCCAGGTGGCTGCTGTTGTGCCCTTGAGCAAGACCCTTAACTCTTAATTGCTTAGACTGTATAATGTAAGTCGCTTTGAATAAAAAGCATCTGCTGAAAATGTAAATATATGTTTACTTAAATACTTGTATATTCCGTTAGTGTCCATCCCGGCCCATGAACCAAAATGACCCTTACGTGATTTAATGCTATAAGATGTTTTATTATACTGTCTGTAGTATCCTGCAACTGTTATACTATATGGTATCTTATATATATAGTTATCTTAATTATTCTTGATGTTGATGTACTATTTTGATTTTGTACTATGATTTGATTTGTATGGTGTATGTACGTATTTGTTTTGATTATTTGTCTTATGTAAAGCGTCTTTGAGTATCTTGAAAAGCGCTATATAAATAAAATGTATTATTATTATTATTATGGTCAACTATGTTCCAGTACATCCCTAAAGTGTTCAGTAGGAATTGAGGTCAGGGATGTGAGCGGGGCACTGAAGTTCTAACTAGCATGAGGAGTGTCCACATACAGTACTTATAGTTTACGTATAGTATAAAGACGTAAAAAGAAACTAAATGAAGTCATAGTAAAATGCTACGTATAGGCATTCAAGCATTTATCAGTTTGTAAGATAGCAGGTAATATGTTCTTCTTAATGGGAAGCTTCAGTGTTAAGTGATGGGTGCACATGCAACAGGGACCTTCCACCTCTCTCTCTTTCAATTCAATTCTATTCAATTCAGTGAGCTTTATTGGCATGACTGTTAGAGTGGTTACAATATTGCCAGAGCATTAAAAATAAATTTTACACATAAAAACAAACAGATATTAATATTGAACAGGAAAATATAAAATATACATATAAATATGAAGGATGATTACAAAAAAAGCAAAAACAAAATAGAAGTACTGGCTATAGGATATAACAAGTGAGACAGTGTGTGTGTGGGTGTGTGTGTATTTGGGTGCATCAATCACCAGTGGTGTATAGTAACGAAGTAATAATACTTCGTTACAGTACTTAAGTAGTTTTTTGAAGTATTTGTACTTTACTGGAGTATAAAAATTTTCGGCAACTTTCACTTTTACATTTTCTAAAGAAATTGTGTACTTTTACTCCGTTACATTCGCTATATGTAAATTCGTTACTCGTTACTACAGAATGAAGGTAAATGATGTGAGATGTGTGACGGACTGCACGCTGGTTTGGTGAATCTGCGCTTGTGAGTTAGACGGTGGTTAAACACATTAATGCGCATGTGCAAACGTTCTCTAAACGCTATCGGAGTTTCCTAGATGTGCGTCGTAAAAGACACGCAGATATGGACATTTCAGAAGCTCCCCGGCCAACACACTGATGTAAGTTAACAATGATTAATAAAATAAAGCTGCAGCATCAGCGGTTTTTAAATATTATTAGCATTAACATTGTTCAGATATCTACCTACCATTTTATACCGATTACATTCGAACCACAAATAAAACGTTTCACTAAATTTGTTTGGAATTCATTGACTGCAAAACTCATGAAGACACGTCCATTATTTTTTAAAACTCACCTACGGACAAATATTTCCTCATAACTTCTGTATTAGACCGGCAGAGGAGAGATTCATGGTGCTGAGGAACATGCAGCACATCTTTAACCTTTAATGATCTCAACAAGAACTCAACTTATCTATCCAACTTATTATTAATGATTTTTCAGCTGTTGGCTTTAAGTTAGAAATGGTGTTTTCTTAAAGTAAGAATACCAATATTTTTTTAGTTTAACACATGCCATTCAGTGAGTAGATACAGCCCAAAAAAGATTATTTAAATACAGCTTATTTTATTCAAATATTTTGAAATAATGGTTGA
This sequence comes from Trichomycterus rosablanca, assembly GCF_030014385.1. Lineage (NCBI taxonomy): Eukaryota > Metazoa > Chordata > Actinopteri > Siluriformes > Trichomycteridae > Trichomycterus > Trichomycterus rosablanca. The sequence goes on along the minus strand of NC_085997.1, from coordinate 14,831,429 downwards.
ACAGATCATTAAAGGGATAAAAGTGCCACACGTTTTGTTAAACTCTCTTGAGTTTTGCTTTAAATTAATTATGCCAAAATTATTTTTTTGTTATTGAAATATACTACCCAAATAAAAAAATGGGACAGTATAGAAAATGCAAATACAATAGATGCAGTGTTTTTTACATTTACATCGACTCACATTCTAAAAACGTTGGAACAGGAACATTTAGGGCTAGTAATAAGTTAAAAAAACAACTAAATAATGTCATGATTTCAAACAGGTGATGTCAACAGTTGATTGTGATCATGAATTGGCACAAATCATGTTCAGATGGAAGGAAGAAAACAGGTTAATTGTTAAGGTGGTTTACAGGCTTAAAAGAACAATCTTTATATTTAAAATGACCGCTTCCATTTATACTAACAGCATTTACTTTTACTTCTACTTTTAATACTTAAGTACATTTAATATCAAATTACTTTTGATACTTAAGTACATTAAACATCAGATACTTTTAGACTTTTACTCAAGTAATATTCTAAAAGGTGACTTTTACTTCTATCAAAGTAAATTTCTGGTAAGATACTTGTACTTTTACTCAAGTATGGCCTTCCGGTACTTTATACACCACTGTCAATCACTGTCTTTCAGTTTATAGCAGGCTGTTATGCATTCTGCAGCCTGGATGCATAATGGCCTGGAGAAACTAGAGCTCTAAAATATTTTTTTATATTAATTAATGATAATAGCAAAACTGCAAAGAGGTTATCCACAATAACTAAGTGACTGGGAAAACTTCACAGAGCAACCATAACCTGGACATTTTGTAAAGCTAGGCTTAATAGAAGAATGGCAGTAAGCAAACCATTTTAAGGCATATAAAGTCTTATTTAGAGTTTGCCAAAAGATAAAGCAAAGATAAAGAAAAAGTTTGGTGGTTTAATGACACCAAAATGTATTTAATAAAAATTGCCAATCACCATTAGAACACCATTCCCACTATTTTCCATTCTGCAGAAACTGAAAAAGGCAAGATTGATTAGCTGAACAAGAATAATGTTTGTATGACCCTAAGCATACTGTCAATGCCACAGTGAAGTGGTTTAAAGTCAAGCACTCCAGTGTTACATTGTGCAGCCTGGATGTTGCTCTACCTTCGGTCTCCTAAGAGAAAGTTTAGTCTTTCGGGGTTGTTTAGGGAGTAGAAGTGGGGATGTTTTTGTGTTTATCCATTTCCATTTCCATTTTCGGCATTTAGCAGACGCTCTTATCCAGAGTGACTTACAGAAGTGCTTCCATAGAACACAAATCTGCTAAAACCCTGATAGAACCAAATCTTTTTTTTTGAAAGAAATGAAAGAGTGTTAGTAAGCAGTGGCAGTTCTGGGGGGGGAGGGGGAGGGGGGGGGGCGAGTGAGTCACCTCACTCTTGCGAACACACGGCGACAAAGCTGCACACTAAAGTAACCCACATTTTCCAGTCGGACTGTTTTAAGGGGTTTTTAGACTAAAAACTGCATAAATACAATGTTGAATTTTATTGAATATCGACTGTTTCCTCTTAATGCCCACAATGCACATTTGGGCAGAAAGTAATTGGCCCCTCTAACATAGCCTCTGGCCCCTGCCTGCCCCCCCCCACCTCACATGGTCCACTGTTAGTAAGTAAGTACTAGTCAGCTTAAGTGCTTAGTAAAAAGGTGGGTTTTTAATCGTTTTTTGAAGACAGCGAGAGACTCAGATGTTCGGACAGACAGAGGAAGTTCGTTCCACCACTTGGGTGCCAGTACAGAGAAGAGCCTTGATGCTTGTCTTCCTCTAGTCCTGGGTGGAGGATCAAATCGAGCGAGACTAGTGGCTCGGAGGTTGCGCGGTACAGAGCGGGGTTTGATTAGACCATGAAGGTAGCTTGGGTCTGGTCCATATTTGGCATCAGTGTTTTTGGCATCAGTGTTTTAAACTGAATGCGTGCAGCTACAGGAAGCCAGTGAAGAGAACGCAGCAGTGGGGTGATGTGGCAGTGTTTAGGTTAGTTAAAAACCAGGCGAGCAGCTGCATTTTGGATGAGTTGCAGGGGTATCTCGAACAGATTTGTATTTTATTCATTCAGTTAAGAAGTGCAGCTCAGACTCTCTGGTCTGGGGTAAGTTTGGATGTTTAGCTCGAGAGCGCTGATAGCCCGTTTTGACCAACAGAACTCTGGTTCTTGAACTGGTTCCGTTCAGGCTTCTGAGAACCTTGAGTCGGTACCTCGTCGGGGTGGTTCTGTGTTTATGATCAGCCACCATGCTCAGGTACTGTGCCACAGTGTACTGTCGATTTGTGGCCAGAGAGCACTGCATCTTACTCCGTGCTGCAGTTTCTATCTTACAGTGGTTGCTATACATTTGTTTTTGTTGAGTTATATTCGGTTAAACTCTGATCTCTCTCTCATACACACATGCACGATCTCACCCAGGGTATGAGGTCATTGTTTGGTCACGTGACTCCTGCAGTTGCTGTCAGAAGTGATACAGCAGCTCATCCCCGACCAGTCCACACTCCTCCAGCTGATTGGACTAACAGCAGATTTTAGGGGTCGTCTACAAAGTGTGTTCAGTTGCCATCTGCAGAAAATAAACCCCATCATTTCAAATTAAATATTTTATAAGTTGTTACAGAATATGGAAATGTTCTTGTATGGTCTGTTAGGGTCCAGTAAGTTCTGTTAAGGTCCAGTAAGTTCTGTTAAGGTCCAGTAAGGTCTGTTAAGGTCCAGTAACGTCTTTTAAGGTCTAGTATGGCCTGTTAAGGTCCAGTAAGGCCTGTCAAGGTCCAGTAAGGCCTGTTAAGGTGTATTAAGGCCTGTTAAGGTTTTGTAGGGTCTGTTAAGGTCCAGTAGAGCCTGTTAAGGTCCATTAAGGCCTGTTTAGGTCAAGTAAGGCCTGTTAAGGTGTAGTAAGGCCTGTTAAGGTTTTGTAGTGTCTGTTAAGGTCCATTAGGGCCCGTTAAGGTCCATTAAGGCCTGTTAGGGTCCAGGAAGGCTGGTTAAGATCTAGTTAGGCTTGTTAAGGTCAAGTAAGGTCTTTTAAGGTCCATTAAGTCCTGTTAAAGTCCTGTAAGGCCTGTTAAGGTCTATTAAGGCCTGTTAATGTCTAGTAAAGTCTGTTAAGGTGTAGTAAGACCTGTTAAGGTCTAGTAAGTTCTGTTAATATCCAATAAGGCCTGTTAAGGTCCATTAAGACTTGTTAAGTTCTAGTAAGGTCTGTTAATGTCCAATAAGGCCTTTTAAGGTCCAGTAAGGTCTGTTAAGGTCCATTAAGGCCTGTTAACCCTTTCATGCCTGAGTGGAACATTCCATTTTCGGACACTATGTAACATGGTCATAGAAAAAACCTTATTGTGTAAATACCGTACATAGCATAGACTATATATACACACCATTATAACCAGAAGAATCAGTTCTTTAAAATGATATAAAACTCAGTATGGTTATTTAAGTGTAATATAAACAAATCTATACAAAAATCCTTCAAAATCAACCTAAAAAAACTCTCAATTTTTATTTAATACATAAATACTTACATTTTTAACACATTTCTGTGCAATTTAGAGAAAAATATAGAGTATATGAAATGTTTGCAATTTTGTGAGCCATTTGTCAAGAAAATAATTTTGAATCTATCATTCTCTTCTATTCAAAAGTTATGATCAATTTAGCAGAAGGTGTCATTTAGCAATTTAGAATGTTCGTGTAGCTCCTTTTTTATCTCACTTTTTACCAATGTCAGCATACACTATAAACCAATGAAAGTGTACTTTTATGAAAAAAAACCCTGCATATACACACACCATTATAACCAGGAGAATCAGTTCTTTAAAATTATATGAAACACAATGTTTTTCAAGTGTAATATAATAAATGTTTACAAAAAACCTTCAAAATCAACCTAAAAAAATCTCTCGTTTTTTATTTAATTCATAAATACTTACATTTTTAACACATTTCTGTGCAATATAGAGAACAATATAGAACATATGAAATGTTTGCAATTTTGTGAGCCATTTGTCAAGAAAATAATTTTGAATCTATCATCTTCTATTCAAAAGTTATGATCAATTTAGCAGAAGGTGTCATTTAGCAATTTAGAATGTTCGTGTAGCTCCTTTTTTACCTCACTTTTTTACCAATGTCAGCATACACTATAAACCAATGAAAGTGTACTTTTATGAAAAAAAACCCTGCATATACACACACCATTATAACCAGGAGAATCAGTTCTTTAAAATTATATGAAACACAATGTTTTTCAAGTGTAATATAATAAATGTTTACAAAAAACCTTCAAAATCAACCTAAAAAAATCTCTCGTTTTTTATTTAATTCATAAATACTTACATTTTTAACACATTTCTGTGCAATATAGAGAACAATATAGAACATATGAAATGTTTGCAATTTTGTGAGCCATTTGTCAAGAAAATAATTTTGAATCTATCATCTTCTATTCAAAAGTTATGATCAATTTAGCAGAAGGTGTCATTTAGCAATTTAGAATGTTCGTGTAGCTCCTTTTTTACCTCACTTTTTACCAATGTCAGCATACACTATAAACCAATGAAAGTGTACTTTTTTCTTAATTATTACTAAATTGTCAACATCCATATTTTTGAAATAAGACAGCAGATAAAATGTATTTGACAAAATAAGCACTCTAACAACAGTGTATAGTTCAAAAACATTAAAGATTTTTATTAGAATTATATACACTTCTCATTCTATAAATAATTTCAAAACAACAATACAATATAGTTCAGCACTATTGAAGAACATCACTCCATAAAACAAACTCTCAAATAATCCAATTCAACAATACAAGAAAAAGCAATTATTTGTTCAGGATAATCATTGAACAATTCAGTAAACAGTTTTGAGGCAACAGGATATCAAATCTCATCTAAGCCATTTTGCCAAAAATTCACTACAAAATATTTAACAGACAATGCACAATGGATAATTACCTCAAATTACCTCCTTCCAATGAACAATGCACACTGAACTTTGACCTGTGAAGAGAAAGAGAAACAAAGAACATATACACAAACACAGGGATTGAGGAAGGATGAGACAGTAGAAGACAGAAGCCCTGTGTAGGTCTAACTGCGAAACTCATCTCCTTTGCTAGAATGCCAAGACTGAAAACAGTTTCGATTGCCAACTAAACAAAATCTTCTACCTTGGCACTCAGGAGCCATGCATGCAATCTTTGTTTTATTTTATTTTTTGAATTTTTTGTAGCAAAGCCAGCAATTTCTTGATACTTGCTCTATCTGAGGAATGTGGGTGACGTAAAACGATGAGGAAGTGGTTGGAGCTACTGAAAGCTGAGATGGCAAAATTGAATAGACAGAAATGTCTGCAAGTTGGCGCGACAGATTTTCCCTAAAGTTTATCTGGCTGTAGCCTGCTGAACTAAACCCATAACGTGATGCTGGATTGGAATGATGCCAGTCCTGAAACAAAATGAAACTATTAACGACGGCTATGTCCACAAAATGGAAGAAAAGTGTTTTCCACCACTTTTGAGTTTTCTGAAGCATATTGTATGTGTTTAACATTTGATCAGATCTGTCAACACCTCCCATGTGTTTATTGTAGTCCTATACTACAGCTGGTTGACGGACTACTTTCCTGTCCCACGTGGCACCATTCTTTACCATCCTAGAAACCTCTGATGAATCATTAGCATTGTGGAAATTAGAGAGGCATGTAACTGCTCGTGTGTCCTTCCACTGAACAACTAAGACATTTCCGTCAATTCTACACCACCTCATATCACCACGGTTAGCTTGCCGCTCCCATTTCTTGACATCTTTGAAATCCACTGGGAATTTCTTACGATTAATCCTACATGTCCCACAAGCATTGATTCCCCACTCCTTAAGTCGGACCATAACAGTTGGTGATGTATAGAAGTTGTCAAACCAAACTGTGTGACCTTGATTTTTAAATGGTTGCACAAGGTCTTCGATCACTTTTATAGCCAAATCAGTTATGCGCCCATCAAGACTGCCTGTGTAAACATCAAAGTCTAAGGTATATCCCGAATTTGAAGTTGCAATGACCCACAATTTGAAACCCCAGCGAGTAGGTTTGCCCTTCATATACTGCTTGAATCCTGATCGACCTTTTGATTTTACCATTCTCTCGTCTATGCTCAGATTTTCATTAGCCTGGAAAAGCTGCTGACACTTGGTTTTGAGGTGGTCCATCAGGTAACGCAACTTCCTAAGACGATCAAGATTATTTTCTGTGGCAGGATCTACAACATGGAGGGCTGCCATCAATTCCTTGAAACGGTCACGGGACATGAATAACTTGGCCCATGAACCCTGAAGAGATTTGGTTCCCCAATATCTGTGAATGCTGTGCAGGGACGTGAAACCCATGTAAATAAGGAGCCCAAGAAACCGGTAGAATTCATCCGGGGTCACTTCTTCCCATGCCCCATGATGGTTCGCATAAGACGGCCTATTCAGTACAAGCTCCCACCCCTTAGAGTTTGTAAACTGGCAAATCTCGGCAACGATGGTGTACGTGAAAAACAACTTGAAGAAGTCTATTTCACGCAAGGTACTGGCTGACCATAGGTACTGGCTGACCATACAGCCCTACGCACACTTCCCAGATCTATGCCTACTGGACGAGAGGGATTAAATGGTATGGGCTTTGGTGCTTCTGTGTCTACATCAGCATAGGAAGGAAAGGATACAGAGTCAGGAAAGCGTTTCCGCTTCCTACCTGACATGGGACAAGAAAGACTAACCAAACCCATAAAAGAAAGCAAACATTAGTAAAAATCATAATCTCAGTTTGTACTCTTTTGTTAATTTTAACTTTTTGTTGGCAGCCCTGATTGTGTGTGTGGGTGCAAATGCTGACATTTATTGTCAGCATATATGTACACACACACATTTACAAATACACACTATTGGAATACATGCATTTACCGATAGGAGGTTGTTGGTTGATCCCTCTGCTCATCTTGCTCCTCTTCATCCTCTTCTTCCCCTTCATCCAGGAGCTCCATGTCCATGAAGTCCTCCTCTTCAATGGTCATGCCTTCATGATCTTCATCGCTGTCATGTTCAGCAATAAGTCTAAGCTCGTCAGGGCCTAGCCGCTGTCTCCTCTTCAGAGACTCCATAAGGCGTGAATATTGAGCCTTGTCTCCATCCATCTCAGAATAATAAAAGAAAGAGATTACAGTGAATAAAGGTGGTGACAGTGATGTTATTTTAAAAAATAATTACATATAGGTAGAATTCAATCACAAATACTCTATATGTTTTTGCCAGAGAAGCTAATGTCCACAGGCTCATGTTTAGAAGTAAACTCAAGTACACTAAACCAATACATATGACAAAAGTTTCTCAAATCTGGCACATGGTTTACACATAAAACAATAATTATCTAAGAGGAGCAATAAATACAAGACAAAACTTGATTCTATGGTTATATTTAAAATGTTGTAAATAGTCACAGACTGAAATGTTATGCACCTGTATGCTTTCAAAAAAAGCTTTCAAAAAAAGTTTGATACCATATTTTAGTCCCTTTCAAATATCTCTTGCAATACATTAGAAAATTATGCAAATCTGACAGAAATATTTTATAGATAAAACTATATTTCACTGATACAAGTAAGAATTACCACAGAAAAAAATATATTATGGTAAAAAAAGAAGTTATAAATTGCCCAGACTGACTTGTTATCTACCTATATGCACCTATATGGTAGCATAGCATACTTTAGTCTCTTTCAAATAAATGCAGCAATTTTTTTGAAAATGATGCAAATTTGACAGAAATATTTTATAGATAAAATAATATTTCTCTGTTATAAGTACAAATTACCACAGATAAAATATACCATGGAAATAAAGGTTATAAATTGCCCAGACTGACATATTATCCACACCTTTATGCTTTCTGCCTCAGCTTACTTTAGCCAGTCATGCTAAATGCATGCAATGCAAAATGTAATGATATTATAAGCAAAGCTAAGGTGATTTCTAAGCAGACTTTAGACAGTATTGAAGTAAAACAAGTAAGCTATAACTGATTTCAAGATTACATGCATAAAATCTAACTTTAGAGTTTGAGAGCAGCCTTTAGCAGCCTTTTCAAACCACATGGCTGCAGGATGCAACAAACAGCTCCGGTAGCTTAGCTTAGCTTAGGTTCACTACTAATCACTTATTTGTGTAAAACTGCTGCATACTTTACAAACTACTAAACAAACGAGACTAAAAAGGTATCTGATAAACTCTCCACACGTATTTATTTCCATCTAGATGGACATAAAAAACATTACAATCGATTCAGAAAGGAGAGTTGTGCAGCTGACTGACTAAACTTAGAACGCAACTCTCAGAATCACCTCGGCTTTTCCGAAGCGTAAACACTAATAATATTACAATTTTACCATTAAAGCCAAGTTTTCTGAGTAGAAATGAAAAGTAATAACACTAATAAACAGTTTTAAAATAAATCTTACCTTATTTCACTGACAGAATTTCTCTTTCTGTGTTGTTATCCAGTCGACTGTCTCAGCAGCGCTCCGTGTGAGGGCGGGGCGAATGAAAAAAATAAATTCTCTGCCTTCTCATTAAATATGCAAACCAGCCACGACACAAACCGCTTGACCAATGACATTGCCTTTTAGCCTGGGTTGTCAGCTACCTGGGGCAGTTTTCAGATTTACAATCAGTGATTGGACGGCGGAGATATAAGGCTTCAAGCCATCGAAATTATTGTTTCGAAATTTGAATGGGCCGGCTGTAAAGGGTTAAGGCCTGTGAAGGTCCAGTAAGGCCTGTTAAGGTGTTGTAAGGTCTGGTAATGTCCAGTAAGGTTTGTTAAGGTCCAGTAAAATCTGTTAAGGTGTAGTAAGATTTGTTAAGGTCCAGTAAAGTCTGTTAAAGTCTTTTAAGTCCTGTTAAGGTGTAGTAAAGTCTTTTAAGGTCCAGTAAGGCCTGTTAAGGTCCAGTAAGGCCTGTTAAGGTCTAGTAAGGCCTTTTAAAGTCTAGTAAGGTCTGTTAAGGTCCATTAAGGCCAGTTAAGGTCCAGTAAAGCCTGTTTAGGTGTAGTAAAGCCTGTTAAGGTTTAGTAAGGTCTATTAAGGTCCATTAAGGACTGTTAAGGTCCAGTAAGGCCTGTTAAGGTCCAGTAAGATCTGTTAAGGTGTAGTAAGGTTTATTAAGGTCCAGTAAATCCTGTTAAGGTCTAGTAGGGTCTGTTAAGGTCCATTAAGGCCTGTTAAGGTCCAGTAAGGCCTTTTATGGTCTAGTAAGGCCTTTTAAGGTCTAGTAAGGTCTGGTAAGGTCCATTAAGGCCAGCAAAGGTCCAGGAAGGTCTGTTAACGCCTTGTAAGGTCTGTTAAGGTACATTAAGGTCTGTTAAGGTGTAGTAAGGTCTTGTAAAGTCCAATAAGGTCTGTTAAGGTCCAGGAAAATCTGTAAACGTCTTGTAAGGTCTTTTAAGGTCCATTAAGGTCTGGTAAGGTCCAGTATGGCCTGTTAAGGTCCATTAAGGTCTGTTAAGGTCCAGTAAGGTCTGTTAAGGTCCAGTAAGGTCTTTAAAGGTCTATTAAGGTCCAAGAAGGTCTAGAAAGGTCTGGTAAGGTCTAATAAGACGTGTTAAGAAGTAGTAAGGCCTGTTAAGGTCTAGTAAGATCTGTTAGAGTCTATTAAGGCCTTTTAAGATCTAGTAAGGTTTGTTAAGGTCTAGTAAGGCCTGTTAAGGTCTAGTAAGGTATGTTACGGTCCATTAAAGCCTGTTAAGGTCCATTAAGGTCTGTTAAGGTCTAGTATGGTCTGTTAACGTCCAGTAAGGTCTGTTAGGGTCCATTAAGGTCTGTTAAGGTCCAGTAAGATCTGTTAAGGTCCAGTAAGGTCTGTTAAAGTGTAGTAAGGTCTGTTAAGGTCCAGTAAGGCCTGTTAAAGTGTAGTAAGGTCTGGTAAGGTCCATTAAGGTCTGTTAAGGTCCAGTAAGGCCTGTTAAGGTGTAGTAAGGTCTTGTAAGGTCCAATGAGGTCTGTTAAGTTCCAGGAAAGTCTGTTAACGTCTTGTAAGGTCTGTTAAGGTCCAGCAAGGCCTGTTAAGGTGTAGTAAAGTCTGGTAAGGTGCATTAAGGTCTGTTAAGGTCCAGTAAAGTCTGGTAGGGTCCAGTAAGGTCTGTTAAGGTCCAGTAAGGTCTGTTAGGGTCCAGTAAGGTCTGTTAAGGTCCAGTAATATCTGTTAAGGTCTAGTATGGCTTGTTAAGGTCCAGTAAGTTTTGTTAAGGTACTGTAAGGCCTGTTAAGGTGTAGTAGGACCTGTTAAGGTGTAGTAAGACCTGTTAAGGTCCAGTAGGGCCTGTTAAGGTCCAGTAAGGCCTGTCAAGGTCTAGTAACGCCTGTTGAATCTAGTAAGGTCTGTTGAGGTCCATTAAGGCTTGTTAAGGTGTAGTAAGACCTGTTAAGGTCCAGTTAAGCCTTTTAAGGTCTAGTAAGGTCTGTTAAGGTCCAGTAATGCCTGTTAAGGTGTAGTAAGACCTGTTCAGTTCTGGTAAGGTCCAGTAAGGCCTGTTAAGGTGTAGTAAGACCTGTTCAGGTCCAGTAATTTCTGTTAAGGTCCAGTAAGGCCTTTTAAGGTGTAGTAAGACCTGTTAAGGTCCAGTAAGGCCTGTTAAGGTCTAGTAAGGTCTATTAAGGTCTATTAAGGCCTTTTAAGGTCCAGTAAGGCCTGTTAAGGTGTATTAAAGCCTGTTAAGGTCCATTAAGTCCTGTTAAGGTGTAGTAAGTTCTGTTAAGGTCCAGTAAGTCCTGTTAAGGTGTAGTAAGGTCTGGTAAGGTCCAGTAAGGTCTGTTAAGGTCCAGTAATATCTGTTAAGGTCTAGTATGGCTTGTTAAGGTCCAGTAAGTTTTGTTAAGGTACTGTAAGGCCTGTTAAGGTCCAGTAAGATCTGTTAAGGTGTAGTATGGCTTGTTAAGGTCCAGTAAGTTTTGTTAAGGTACTGTAAGGCCTGTTAAGGTCCAGTAAGATCTGTTAAGGTGTAGTAAGGTTTATTAAGGTCCAGTAAATCCTGTTAAGGTCTAGTAGGGTCTGTTAAGGTCCATTAAGGCCTGTTAAGGTCCAGTAAGGCCTTTTATGGTCTAGTAAGGCCTTTTAAGGTCTAGTAAGGTCTGGTAAGGTCCATTAAGGCCAGCAAAGGTCCAGGAAGGTCTGTTAACGCCTTGTAAGGTCTGTTAAGGTACATTAAGGTCTGTTAAGGTGTAGTAAGGTCTTGTAAAGTCCAATAAGGTCTGTTAAGGTCCAGGAAAATCTGTAAACGTCTTGTAAGGTCTTTTAAGGTCCATTAAGGTCTGGTAAGGTCCAGTATGGCCTGTTAAGGTCCATTAAGGTCTGTTAAGGTCCAGTAAGGTCTGTTAAGGTCCAGTAAGGCCTTTAAAGGTCTATTAAGGTCCAAGAAGGTCTAGAAAGGTCTGGTAAGGTCTAATAAGACGTGTTAAGAAGTAGTAAGGCCTGTTAAGGTCTAGTAAGATCTGTTAGAGTCTATTAAGGCCTTTTAAGATCTAGTAAGGTTTGTTAAGGTCTAGTAAGGCCTGTTAAGGTCTAGTAAGGTATGTTACGGTCCATTAAAGCCTGTTAAGGTCCATTAAGGTCTGTTAAGGTCTAGTATGGTCTGTTAACGTCCAGTAAGGTCTGTTAGGGTCCATTAAGGTCTGTTAAGGTCCAGTAAGATCTGTTAAGGTCCAGTAAGGTCTGTTAAAGTGTAGTAAGGTCTGTTAAGGTCCAGTAAGGCCTGTTAAAGTGTAGTAAGGTCTGGTAAGGTCCATTAAGGTCTGTTAAGGTCCAGTAAGGCCTGTTAAGGTGTAGTAAGGTCTTGTAAGGTCCAATGAGGTCTGTTAAGTTCCAGGAAAGTCTGTTAACGTCTTGTAAGGTCTGTTAAGGTCCAGCAAGGCCTGTTAAGGTGTAGTAAAGTCTGGTAAGGTGCATTAAGGTCTGTTAAGGTCCAGTAAAGTCTGGTAGGGTCCAGTAAGGTCTGTTAAGGTCCAGTAAGGTCTGTTAGGGTCCAGTAAGGTCTGTTAAGGTCCAGTAATATCTGTTAAGGTCTAGTATGGCTTGTTAAGGTCCAGTAAGTTTTGTTAAGGTACTGTAAGGCCTGTTAAGGTGTAGTAGGACCTGTTAAGGTGTAGTAAGACCTGTTAAGGTCCAGTAGGGCCTGTTAAGGTCCAGTAAGGCCTGTCAAGGTCTAGTAACGCCTGTTGAATCTAGTAAGGTCTGTTGAGGTCCATTAAGGCTTGTTAAGGTGTAGTAAGACCTGTTAAGGTCCAGTTAAGCCTTTTAAGGTCTAGTAAGGTCTGTTAAGGTCCAGTAATGCCTGTTAAGGTGTAGTAAGACCTGTTCAGTTCTGGTAAGGTCCAGTAAGGCCTGTTAAGGTGTAGTAAGACCTGTTCAGGTCCAGTAATTTCTGTTAAGGTCCAGTAAGGCCTTTTAAGGTGTAGTAAGACCTGTTAAGGTCCAGTAAGGCCTGTTAAGGTCTAGTAAGGTCTATTAAGGTCTATTAAGGCCTTTTAAGGTCCAGTAAGGCCTGTTAAGGTGTATTAAAGCCTGTTAAGGTCCATTAAGTCCTGTTAAGGTGTAGTAAGTTCTGTTAAGGTCCAGTAAGTCCTGTTAAGGTGTAGTAAGGTCTGGTAAGGTCCAGTAAGGTCTGTTAAGGTCCAGTTAGGTCTGTTAAGGTTTAATATGGCCTGTTAAGGTCCAGTAAGGTATTTTGGGGTCTAGTATGGCCTGTTAACGTCCAGTAAGGTCTGTTAGGGTCCATTAAGGTCTGTTAAGGTCCAGTAAGATCTGTTAAGGTCCAGTAAGGTCTGTTAAAGTGTAGTAAGGTCTGTTAAGGTCCAGTAAGGCCTGTTAAAGTGTAGTAAGGTCTGGTAAGGTCTGTTAAGGTCCAGTAAGGCCTGTTAAGGTGTAGTAAGTTCTGTTAAGGTCCAGTAAGTCCTGTTAAGGTGTAGTAAGGTCTGGTAAGGTCCAGTAAGGTCTGTTAAGGTCCAGTTAGGTCTGTTAAGGTTTAGTATGGCCTGTTAAGGTCCAGTAAGGTATGTTGGGGTCTAGTATGGCCTGTTAACGTCCAGTAAGGTCTGTTAGGGTCCATTAAGGTCTGTTAAGGTCCAGTAAGATCTGTTAAGGTCCTGTAAGGTCTGTTAAAGTGTAGTAAGGTCTGTTAAGGTCCAGTAAGACCTGTTAAAGTGTAGTAAGGTCTGGTAAGGTCCATTAAGGTCTGTTAAGGTCCAGTAAGGCCTGTTAAAGTGTAGTAAGGTCTGGTAAGGTCCATTAAGGTCTGTTAAGGTCCAGTAAGGCCTGTTAAGGTGTAGTAAGGTCTTGTAAGGTCCAATGAGGTCTGTTAAGTTCCAGGAAAGTCTGTTAACGTCTTGTAAGGTCTGTTAAGGTCCAGCAAGGCCTGTTAAGGTGTAGTAAAGTCTGGTAAGGTGCATTAAGGTCTGTTAAGGTCCAGTAAAGTCTGTTAGGGTCCAGTAAGGTCTGTTAAGGTCCAGTAAGGTCTGTTAGGGTCCAGTAAGGTCTGTTAAGGTCCAGTAATATCTGTTAAGGTCTAGTATGGCTTGTTAAGGTCCAGTAAGTTTTGTTAAGGTACTGTAAGGCCTGTTAAGGTGTAGTAGGACCTGTTAAGGTGTAGTAAGACCTGTTAAGGTCCAGTAGGGCCTGTTAAGGTCCAGTAAGGCCTGTCAAGGTCTAGTAACGCCTGTTGAATCTAGTAAGGTCTGTTGATGTCCATTAAGGCTTGTTAAGGTGTAGTAAGACCTGTTAAGGTCCAGTTAAGCCTTTTAAGGTCTAGTAAGGTCTGTTAAGGTCCAGTAAGGCCTGTTAAGGTGTAGTTAGACCTGCTCAGTTCTGGTAAGGTCCAGTAAGGCCTGTTAAGGTGTAGTAAGACCTGTTCAGGTCCAGTAATGTCTGTTAAGGTCCAGTAAGGCCTTTTAAGGTGTAGTAAGACCTGTTAAGGTCCAGTAAGGCCTGTTAAGGTCTAGTAAGGTCTATTAAGCTCTATTAAGGCCTTTTAAGGTCCAGTAAGGCCTGTTAAGGTGTATTAAAGCCTGTTAAGGTCCATTAAGTCCTGTTAAGGTGTAGTAATGTCTGGTAAGGTCCAGTAAGGTCTGTTAAGGTCCAGTTAGGTATGTTGGGGTCTAGTATGGCCTGTTAAAGTCGAGTAAGGTCTGTTAAGGTCTATTAAGGTCTGTTAGGGTCCAGTAAGGTCTGTTAAGGTCCATTAAGGTCTGTTAAGTTTTAGTATGGCCTGTTAAGATCCAGTAAGGTCTGTTAAGGTCCATTAGGGTCTGATAAGGTCCAGTAAAGCCTGTTAAGGTCCAGGAAGGTATGTTAAGGTCTTGTAAGGTCCAGTAAGGTTTGTTAAGGTACTGTAAGGCCTTTTAAGGTGTAGTAGGACCTGTTAAGGTGTAGTAAGACCTGTTAAGGTCCAGTAGGGCCTGATAAGGTCCAGTAAGGCCTGTCAAGGTCTAGTAACGCCTGTTGAATCTAGTAATGTCTGTTAAGGTTTAGTATGGCCTGTTAAGATCCAGTAAGGTCTGTTAAGGTCCATTAGGGTCTGATAAGGTCCAGTAAAGCCTGTTAAGGTCCAGGAAGGTCTATTAAGGCCTGTTAAGGTCCAGTAAGGTTTGTTAAGGTACTGTAAGGCCTTTTAAGGTGTAGTAGGACCTGTTAAGGTGTAGTAAGACCTGTTAAGGTCCAGTAGGGCCTGTTAAGGTCCAGTAAGGCCTGTCAAGGTCTAGTAACGCCTGTTGAATCTAGTAAAATCTGTTAAGGTCCAGTAAGGTCTGTTAAGGTTTAGTATGGCCTGTTAAGGTCCAGTAAGGTCTGTTAAGGTCCATTAAGGTCTGATAAGGTCCAGTAAAGCCTGTTAAGGTCCAGGAAGGTCTGTTAAGGTCTTGTAAGGTCTATTAAAGTCTTGTAAGGTCTGTTAAGGTCCAGTGAGATCTGTTAAGGTCCAGTAAGGTCTGTTAAGGTCCAGTCAGGTTTTTTAAGGTCCCTTAAGGTCTGTTAAGATCCAATTAGGTCCGTTAGGGTTCATTAAGGTTTGTTAAGGTCCATTAAGGTCTGTTAGGGTCCAGTAAGGCCTGTTAACGTCTGGTAAAGCCATTGAATGTTTAGTAAGGTCTGTTAAGGTCCAGTAAGGTCTGGTAAGGTCTGTTAAGGTCTAGTAAGGCCTGTTAAGGTCTAGTAAGGTCCAGTAGAGCCTGTTATGGTCCAGTATAGCCTGTTAAGGTCCATTAAGGCCTGTTAAGGTCCATTAAGGCCTGTTAAGGTCCATTAAGGCCTGTTAAAGTCTAGTAACGCCATTAAGGTCTGATAAGGTCCAGTAAAGCCTGTTAAGGTCCAGGAAGGTCTGTTAAGGTCTTGTAAGGTCTATTAAAGTCTTGTAAGGTCTGTTAAGGTCCAGTGAGGTCTGTTAAGGTCCAGTAAGGTCTGTTAAGGTCCAGTCAGGTCTTTTAGGGTCCATTAAGGTCTGTTAAGATCCAATTAGGTCCGTTAGGGTCCATTAAGGTTTGTTAAGGTCCATTAAGGTCTGTTAGGGTCCAGTAAGGCCTGTTAACGTCTGGTAAAGCCATTGAATGTTTAGTAAGGTCTGTTAAGGTCCAGTAAGGTCTGGTAAGGTCTGTTAAGGTCTAGTAAGGCCTGTTAAGGTCTAGTAAGGTCCAGTAGAGCCTGTTATGGTCCAGTATAGCCTGTTAAGGTCCAGTAAGGCCTGTTAAGGTCCATTAAGGCCTGTTAAGGTCTTGTAGGGTCTGTTAAGGTCCATTAAGGCCTGTTAAAGTCTAGAAAGGCCTTTTAAAGTCCATTAGGCCTGTTAAGGTCCAGTAAGGTATGTTAAGGTCCAGTAAGGCTTTTTAAGGTCTAGTAAGGTCTGTTAAGGTCCTGTAAGGCCTGTTAAGGTGTTGTAAGACCTGTTAAGGTACATTAAGGCCTATTAAGGTCTAGTAAGGTTTGTTAGGGTCCAGTAAGGTATGTTGGGTTCTAGTATGGCCTGTTAAGGTCCAGTAAGGTCTGTTAAGGTTCAGTAAGGTCTGTTAGGGTCCAGTAAGGTCTGTTAAGGTCCATTAAGGCCTGTTAAGGTGTAGTAAGTTTTGTTATGGTCCAGTAAGGTTTGTTAAGGTCAAATAAGGTCTGTTAAGGTCTTTTAAGTCCTGTTAAGGTGTATTAATGTGTTGTAAGGTTCAGTGAGGCCTGTTTAGGTCCAGTAAGGCCTTTTCAGGTCTAGTAAGTTTTGTTAAGGTCTATTAAGTCCTGTTAAGGTGTAGTAAAGTGTTTTAAGGTGAATTAAGGCCTTTTAAGGTCTAGTAAGGCCTGTTAAGGTCTAGTAAGGTCTGTTAAAGTCCATTAAGGCCTGTTAAGGTCCAGTAAAGCCTGTTTGATGTATTAAAGCCTAGTATTGTTTATTAAGGTCTGTAAAGGTCCATTAAGACCTGTTATGGTCTTTTAACGCCTGTTAAGGTCTGTTAAGGTCCAGTTAGGCCTGTTAAGGTGAAGTAAGGTCTTGCAAGGTCCAATAAGGTCTTTTAAGGTCCAGGAAGATCTGTTAACGTCTTGTAAGTTCTGTTAAGGTCCATTAAGGTCTCTTAAGGTCCAGTAAGGTCTGTTAGGGTCCAGTAAGGCTTGTTAAGGTCTATTAAGGTCCAGTAAGGTCTAGAAAGGTCTGGTAATGTCTATTAAGACCTGTTAAGGTGTAGTATGGCCTGTTAAGGTCTAGTAAGGTCTGTTAAGGTCTATTAAGGCCTTCTAAGATCTTGTAAGGTTTGTTAAGGTCTAGTAAGGCCTTTTAAGGTCTAGAAAGGTCTGTTAAGGTCCATTAAAGCCCGTTAAGGTCCATTAAGGTCTGTTAAGGTCTATTATTGTCTGTTAAGGTCCAGTAAGGTCTGTTAGGGTCCAATAAGGTCTTTTAAGGTCCAGTAAGATCTGTTAAGGTCCAGTTAGATCTGTTAAGATCAAGTTAGGTCTTTTAAGGTCCAGTAAGGTCTGTTAAGGTTTAGTATTGCCTGTTAAAGTCAAGTAAGGTTTTTTAAGGTCCTGTAAAGTCTGTTAAGATCCAGAAAGGCCTGCTAAGGTGTAGTAAGGTCTGTTAAGGTCCAGTAAGGCCTGATAAGGTGTAGTAAGGTCTGTTAAGGTCCAGTAAGGCCTGTTAAAGTGTAGTAAGGTCTGTTAAGGTCCAGTAAGGCCTGTTAAGGTGTAGTAGGGTCTGGTCTGTTAAGGTCTTGTAAGATTTGTTAAAGTGTAGTAAGGTCTGTTAAGGTCCAGTAAGGTTTGTTAAGGTCTACTATGGCCTGTTAAGGTCTAGTAAGGTCTGTTAGGGTCCATTAAGGTCTGTTAAGGTCTAGTAAGATCTGTTAAGGTCAATTAAGGCCTTTTAAGGTCTAGAAAGGTCTGTTGAGGTCCATTAAAGCCTGTGAAGGTCTAGTGAGGTCTGTTAAGGTCCATTAAGGTCTATTAGGGTCTAGTAACACCTGTTAAGGTCCATTAAAATCTAGTAAGGTCTGGTAAGGTCCCTTAAGACCTGTTAAGGTGTAGTAAGGCCTGTTAAGGTCTAGTAAGGTCTGTTGAATTCTTTTACGGTTGTTAAGGTCTAGTAAGGCCTGTTAAGGTCCATTAAGGCCTGTTGAGGTCCAGTAAGGCCTATTAAGGTGTTTTAAAGCCTGTTAAGGTGTACTAAGGTCTGTTAAGGTCCAGTAAGGCCTGTTAAGGTGTAGTAAGGTCTTGTAAGGTCCAGTAAGGTCTGTTAAAGTCCAGGAAGGTCTGTTAAGGTCTAATAAAATCTGTTAAGGTCTAGTAAGGTCTGTTAAGGTCCATTAAGGTCTGTCAAGGTCCAATAAGGCCTTTTAAGGTCTTATAACGCCTGTTAATGTCTATTAAGGTCTGTTAAGGTCCATTAAGGCCTGTTGGGGTCCAGTAAGGCCTGTTAAGGTATGGTAACGCCTGTTAAGGTCTAGTAAGGTCTTTTAAGGTCCAGTGAGGCCTGTTATGGTGTAGTAAGGTCTGGTAAGGTCTTTGAAGGTCTAGTAAGGTCTGTTAAGGTTTAGTATTGCCTTTTAGGGTCAACTAAGGTCTGTTAAGGTCCAGTAAAGTCTGTTAAGGTGCAGAAAGTCCTGTTAAGGTCCAGTAAAGCCTGTTAAGGTCCAGTAAGGCCTTTTAAGGTCTTGTAACGCCTGTTAAGGTCTGTTAAGGTCTGTTAAGGTCCAGTAAGGCCTGTTAAGGTCTATTAAGTCCTGTCAAGGTGTAGTTAAGTGTTTAAAAGTCTATTAAGGCTTTTTTAGGTCCAGTAAGGCATTTGAAGGTCTAATAATGCCTGTTAAGGTCTACTAAGGTCTGTTAAGGTCCATTAAGGTCTGTTAATGTCCAGTAAGGCCTTTTAAGGTCTAATAACGCCTGTTAAGGTCTATTAAGGTCTGTTAAGGTCCATTAAGGTCTGTCAAGGTCCAATAAGGCCTTTTAAGGTCTTATAACGCCTGTTAATGTCTAGTAAGGTCTTTTAAGGTCCATTAAGGCCTGTTGGGGTCCAGTAAGGCCTGTTAAGGTATGGTAACGCCTGTTAAGGTCTAGTAAGGTCTTTTAAGGTCCAGTGAGGCCTGTTATGGTGTAGTAAGGTCTGGTAAGGTCTTTGAAGGTCCATTAAGGCCTGTTAAGGTCCAGTAAGGTCTGTTAGGGTCCAGTAAGGCCTGTTAAGGTCCAGTAAGTCCTTTTAGGGTCCAGTAAGTCCTTTTAAGGTGTATTAAAGCCTGATAAGGTCCATTAAGGCCTGTTAAGGTGTAGTTAGTTCTGTTAAGGTCCAGTAAGTCCTGTTAAGGTGTAGTAAGGTCTGGTAAGGTCCAGTAAGGTCTGTTAAGGTCCAGTAAGGTCTGTTAAGGTTTAGTATGGCTTTTTAAGGTCCAGTAAGGTATGTTGGGTTCTAGTATGGCCTGTTAAGGTCCAGTAAGGTCTGTTAAGGTTCAGTAAGGTCTGTTAGGGTCCAGTAAGGTCTGTTAAGGTCCATTAAGGCCTGTTAAGGTGTAGTAAGTTTTGTTATGGTCCAGTAAGGTTTGTTAAGGTCAAATAAGGTCTGTTAAGGTCTATTAAGTCCTGTTAAGGTGTATTAAAGTGTTGTAAGGTCCAGTGAGGCCTGTTAAGGTCCAGTAAGGCCTTTTCAGGTCTAGTAAGTTTTGTTAAGGTCTATTAAGTCCTGTTAAGGTGTAGTAAAGTGTTTTAAGGTGAATTAAGGCCTTTTAAGGTCTATTAAGGCCTGTTAAGGTCTAGTAAGGTCTGTTAAAGCCCTTTAAGGCCTGTTAAGGTCCAGTAAAGCCTGTTTGGTGTATTAAAGCCTAGTATTGTTTATTAAGGTCTGTAAAGGTCCATTAAGACCTGTTATGGTCTTTTAACGCCTGTTAAGGTCTGTTAAGGTCCAGTTAGGCCTGTTAAGGTGAAGTAAGGTCTTGCAAGGTCCAATAAGGTCTTTTAAGGTCCAGGAAGATCTGGTATTGTCTTGTAAGTTCTGTTAAGGTCCATTAAGGTCTCTTAAGGTCCAGTAAGGTCTGTTAAAGTCCAGTAAGGCTTGTTAAGGTCTATTAAGGTCCAGTAAGGTCTAGAAAGGTCTGGTAATGTCTATTAAGACCTGTTAAGGTGTAGGATGGTCTGTTAAGGTCTATTAAGGCCTGTTAATGTCTAGAAAGGTCTGTTAAGGTCCATTAAAGCCTGTTAAGGTCCATTAAGGTCTGTTAAGGTCTATTATTGTCTGTTAAGGTCCAGCAAGGTCTGTTAGGGTCCAATAAGGTCTTTTTAGGTCCAGTAAGATCTGTTAAGGTCCAGTAAGATCTGTTAAGGTTTAGTATTGCCTGTTAAAGTCAAGTAAGGTTTTTTAAGGTCCTGTAAAGTCTGTTAAGATCCAGAAAGGCCTGCTAAGGTGTAGTAAGGTCTGTTAAGGTCCAGTAAGGCCTGATAAGGTGTAGTAAGGTCTGTTAAGGTCCAGTAAGGCCTGTTAAAGTGTAGTAAGGTCTGTTAAGGTCCAGTAAGGCCGGTTAAGGTGTAGTAGGGTCTGGTCTGTTAAGGTCTTGTAAGATTTGTTAAAGTGTAGTAAGGTCTGTTAAGGTCCAGTAAGGTTTGTTAAGGTCTACTATGGCCTGTTAAGGTCTAGTAAGGTCTGTTAGGGTCCATTAAGGTCTGTTAAGGTCTAGTAAGATCTGTTAAGGTCCAGTAAGGTCTGTTATGGTCCAGTAAGGTCTGTTAAGGTTCAGTAAGGTCTGTTAAGGTCAATTAAGGCCTTTTAAGGTCTAGAAAGGTCTGTTGAGGTCCATTAAAGCCTGTTAGGGTCTAGTAAGGTCTGTCAAGGTCCAGTATGGTCTGTTAGGGTCTAGTAACACCTGTTAAGGTCTATTAAAATCTAGTAAGGTCTGGTAAGGTCCCTTAAGACCTGTTAAGGTATAGTAAGGCCTGTTAAGGTCTAGTAAGGTCTGTTGAATTCTTTTACGGTTGTTAAGGTCTATTAAGGCCTGTTAAGGTCCATTAAGGCCTGTTGAGGTCCAGTAAGGCCTATTAAGGTGTTTTAAAGCCTGTTAAGGTGTACTAAGGTCTGTTAAGGTCCAGTAAGGCCTGTTAAGGTGTAGTAAGGTCTTGTAAGGTCCAGTAAGGTCTGTTAAAGTCCAGGAAGGTCTGTTAAGGTCTAGTAAAATCTGTTAAGGTCTAGTAAGGTCTGTTAAGGTTTAGTATTGCCTTTTAGGGTCAACTAAGGTCTGTTAAGGTCCAGTAAAGTGTGTTAAGGTGCAGAAAGGCCTGTTAAAGTCCAGTAAAGCCTGTTAAGGTCCAGTAAGGCCTGGTAAGGTGTAGTAAGGCCTGTTAAGGTCTATTAAAGTCTGTTAAGGTCCAATAAGGCCTTTTAAGGTCCAGTAAGGCTTGTTAAGGTGTAGTAAAGCCTGTTTAGGTCTAGTAAGGTCTGTTAAGGTCCAGTAAGGTTTGTTATGGTCCAGTAAAGTCTCTTAAGGTCTATTAAGTCCTTTTAAGGTGTAGTAAAGTCTGTTAAGGTCTAGTAAGGCCTTTTAAGGTCTATTAAGGCCTTTTAAGGTCCACTAAGGCTTGTTAAGGTCTTGCAATGCCTGTTAAGGTCCAGTAAGGTCTGTTAATGTCCATTAAGAACTAATAAGGTCCAGTAAGGCTCATTAAGGTCTTTTAATGCCTGATAAGGTCTAGTAAAATTTGTTAATGTCCATTAAGGCCTTTTAAGGTCCATTAAGGCCTGATAAGGTGTAGGATTGTCTGGTAAGGTCCAGTAAGGTCTGTTAAGGTCCATTAAGGCATGTTAAGGTCTAGAAAGGTCTGTTAAGGTCCATTAAGGCCTGTTAAGGTCCAGTAAAGCCTGTTTAGTTATAATAAAGCCTAGTAAGGTTTAGTAAGGTCTGTTAAGGTTAATTAAGGCTTTTTAAGGTCCAGTAAGGCCTGTTAAGTTCTTGTAATGCCTGTTAAGGTCTGTTAAGGTCCAGTAAGGCCTGTTAAGGTCTATTAAGTCCTGTTAAGGTGTAGTAAAGTGTTTAAAAGTCCAGTAAGGCTTTTTTTTAGGTCCAGTAAGGCCTTTTAAGGTCCAGTCAGGCCTTTTAAGGTCCAGTAAGGTCTGTTAAGGTCTATTAAGTCCTGTTAAGTTGTACTAAGGTCTGTTAAGGTCCAGTAAGGTTTGTTATGGTCCAGTAAAGTCTGTTAAGGTCTATTAAGTCCTGTTAAGGTGTAGTAAATTCTGTTAAGGTCCAGTAAGGCCTTTTAAGGTCTATTAAGACCTTTTAAGGTCCAGTAAGGCTTGTTAAGATCTTGTAATGCCTTTTAAGGTCTAGTGAGGTCTGTTAATGTCCATTAAGGACTTTTATGGTCCATTAAGGCTCGTTAAGGTCTTGTAATGCCTGATAAGGTCTAGTAACATTTGTTAAGGTCCATTAAGGCCTGTTAAGGTCCAGTGAGGCCATTTAAGGTGTAGGAAGGTCTGGTAAGGTCCAGTAAGGTCTGTTAAGGTCCATTAAGGCATTTTAAGGTCTAGAAAGGTCTGTTAAGGTCCATTAAGGCCTGTTAAGGTCCAGTAAAGCCTGTTTAGGTGTAGTAAAGCCTAGTAAGGTTTAGTAAGGTCTGTTAAGGTCCATTAAGGCTTTTTAAGGTCCAGTAAGGCCTTTTAAGGTCTTGTAACGCCTGTTAAGGTCTGTTAAGGTCCAGTAAGGCCTGTTAGGGTCTATTAAGTCCTGTTAAGGTGTAGTAAAGTGTTTAAAAGTCCAGTAAGGCTTTTTTAGGTCCAGTAAGGCCTTTGAAGGTCTAATAACGCCTGTTAAGGTCTAGTAAGGTCTGTTAAGGTCCATTAAGGTCTGTTAAGGTCCAATAAGGCATATTAAGGTCTAATAACGCCTGTTAAGGTCTAGTAAGGTCTGTTAAGGTCCATTAAGATCTGATAAGGTCCAATAAGGCCTTTTAAGGTCTTGTAATGCCTTTTAAGGTCTAGTGAGGTCTGTTAATGTCCATTAAGGACTTTTATGGTCCAGTAAGGCCTGTTACGGTGTCGGAAGGTCTGGTAAGGTCCAGTAAGGTCTGTTAAGGTCCATTAAGGCATGCTAAGGTCTAGAGAGGTCTGTTAAGGTCCATTAAGGCCTGTTAAGGTCCAGTAAAGCCTGTTTAGGTGTAGTAAAGCCTAGTAAGGTTTAGTAAGGTCTGTTAAGGTCCATTAAGGCTTTTTAAGGTCCAGTAAGGCCTGTTAAGGTTTTGTAACGCCTGTTAAGGTCTGTTAAGGTCCAGTAAGGCCTTTTAAGGTCTTGTAACGCCTGTTAAGGTCTGTTAAGGTCCAGTAAGGCCTGTTAAGGTCTATTAAGTCCTGTTAAGGTGTAGTAAAGTGTTTAAAAGTCCAGTAAGGCTTTTTTAGGTCCAGTAAGGCCTTTGAAGGTCTAATAACGCCTGTTAAGGTCTAGTAAGGTCTGTTAAGGTCCATTAAGGTCTGTTAAGGTCCAATAAGGCCTTTGAAGGTCTAATAACGCCTGTTAAGGTGTAGTTAGTTCTGTTAAGGTCCAATAAGTCCTGTTAAGGTGTTGTAAGGTCTGGTAAGGTCCAGTAAGGTCTGTTAAGGTCCAGTAAGGTCTGTTAAGGTTTAGTATGGCCTGTTAAGGTCCAGTAAGGTATGCTGGGTTCTAGTATGGCCTGTTAAGGTCCAGTAAGGTCTGTTAAGGTTCAGTAAGGTCTGTTAGGGTCCAGTAAGGTCTGTTAAGGTCCATTAAGGCCTGTTAAGGTGTAGTAAGTTTTGTTAAGGTCCAGTAAGGTTTGTTAAGGTCAAATAAGGTCTGTTAAGGTCTATTAAGTCCTGTTAAGGTGTATTTAAGTGTTGTAAGGTCCAGTGAGGCCTGTTAGGGTCCAGTAAGGCCTTTTCAGGTCTAGTAAGTTTTGTTAAGGTCTATTAAGTCCTGTTAAGGTGTAGTAAAGTGTTTTAAGGTGAATTAAGGCCTTTTAAGGTCTAGTAAGGTCTGTTAAGGTCTAGTAAGGTCTGTTAAAGTCCATTAAGGCCTGTTAAGGTCCGGTAAAGCCTGTTTGGTGTATTAAAGCCTAGTATTGTTTATTAAGGTCTGTAAAGGTCCATTAAGACCTGTTATGGTCTTTTAACGCCTGTTAAGGTCTGTTAAGGTCCAGTTAGACCTGTTAAGGTGAAGTAAGGTCTTGCAAGGTCCAATAAGGTCTTTTAAGGTCCAGGAAGATCTGTTAACGTCTTGTAAGTTCTGTTAAGGTCAATTAAGGTCTCTTAAGGTCCAGTAAGGTCTGTTAGGGTCCAGTAAGGCTTGTTAAGGTCTATTAAGGTCCAGTAAGGTCTAGAAAGGTCTGGTAATGTCTATTAAGACCTGTTAAGGTGTAGTATGGCCTGTTAAGGTCTAGTATGGTCTGTTAAGGTCTATTAAGGCTTTCTAAGATCTTGTAAGGTTTGTTAAGGTCTAGTAAGGCCTGTTAAGGTCTAGGAAGGTCTGTTAAGGTCCATTAAAGCCTGTTAAGGTCCATTAAGGTCTGTTAAGGTCTATTATTGTCTGTTAAGGTCCAGTAAGGTCTGTTAGGGTCCAATAAGGTCTTTTAAGGTCCAGTAAGATCTGTTAAGGTCCAGTAAGATCTGTTAAGATCAAGTTAGGTCTTTTAAGGTCCAGTAAGGTCTGTTAAGGTTTAGTATTGCCTGTTAAAGTCAAGTAAGGTTTTTTAAGGTCCTGTAAAGTCTGTTAAGATCCAGAAAGGCCTGCTAAGGTGTTGTAAGGTCTGTTAAGGTCCAGTAAGGCCTGATAAGGTGTAGTAAGGTCTGTTAAGGTCTAGTAAGGCCTGTTAAAGTGTAGTAAGGTCTGTTAAGGTCTAGTAAGGCCTGTTAAGGTGTAGTAAGGTCTGGTCTGTTAAGGTCTTGTAAGATTTGTTAAAGTGTAGTAAGGTCTGTTAAGATCCAGTAAGGTTTGTTAAGGTCTACTATGGCCTGTTAAGGTCTAGTAAGGTCTGTTAGGGTCCATTAAGGTCTGTTAAGGTCTAGTAAGATCTGTTAAGGTCCAGTAAGGTCTGTTATGGTCCAGTAAGGTCTGTTAAGGTTCAGTAAGGTCTGTTAAGGTCAATTAAGGCCTTTTAAAATCTAGAAAGGTCTGTTGAGGTCCATTAAAGCCTGTTAAGGTCTAGTAAGGTCTGTTAAGGTCCAGTAAGGTCTATTAGGGTCTAGTAACACCTGTTAAGGTCCATTAAAATCTAGTAAGGTCTGGTAAGGTCCCTTAAGACCTGTTAAGGTGTATTAAGGCCTCTTAAGGTCTAGTAAGGTCTGTTGAATTCTTTTACGGTTGTTAAGGTCTAGTAAGGCCTGTTAAGGTCCATTAAGGCCTGTTGAGGTCCAGTAAGGCCTATTAAGGTGTTTTAAAGCCTGTTAAGGTGTACTAAGGTCTGTTAAGGTCCAGTAAGGCCTGTTAAGGTGTAGTAAGGTCTTGTAAGGTCCAGTAAGGTCTGTTAAAGTCCAGGAAGGTCTGTTAAGGTCTAGTAAAATCTGTTATGGTCTAGTAAGGTCTGTTAAGGTTTAGTATTGCCTTTTAGGGTCAACTAAGGTCTGTTAAGGTCCAGTAAAGTCTGTTAAGGTGCAGAAAGGTCTGTTAAGGTCCAGTAAAGCCTGTTAAGGTCCAGTAAGGCCTGGTAAGGTGTAGTAAGGCCTGTTAAGGTCTAGTAAGGTCTGTTAAGGTCCAATAAGGCCTTTTAAGGTCCAGTAAGGCTTGTTAAGGTGTAGTAAAGCCTGTTTAGGTCTAGTAAGGTCTGTTAAGGTCCATTAAGGCCTTTTAAGGTCCAGTAAGGTCTGTTAAATTCAGTAAGGTCTGTTAAGTTCCAGTAAGGTTTGTTAAGGTCCAGTAAGGTCTGTTAAGGTCTATTAAGTCCTGTTAAGGTGTACTAAGGTCTGATAAGGTCCAGTAAGGTTTGTTATGGTCCAGTAAAGTCTCTTAAGGTCTATTAAGTCCTGTTAAGGTGTATTAAAGTCTGTTAAGGTCCATTAAGGCCTTTTAAGGTCCATTAAGGCCTGATAAGGTGTAGGAATGTCTGGTAAGGTCCAGTAAGGTCTGTTAAGGTCTATAAAGTCCAGTTAAGGTGTAGTAAAGTCTGTTAAGGCCCATTAAGGCCTGTTAAGGTCCATAAAGGCCTGTTAAGGTCCTTTAAAGCCTGTTAACGCCTGTTAAGGTCCAGTAAGGCCTTTTAAGGTCTAGTAAGGCCTGTTAAGGTACAGTGAGGCCTGTTAAGGTGTATTAAGGTCTGGTAAGGTCTAGTAAGGTCTGGTAAGGTATAGTAACGCCTGTTAAGGTCTAGTAAGGTCTGTTAAGGTCCATTAAGGCCTTTTAAAGTACACTAAGGCCTTTTAAGGTCCAGTTAGGCCTCTTAAGATGTATTAAGGTCTGCTATGGTCCAGTAAGGTTTGTTAAGGTCTAGTACAGCCTTTTAAGGTCCAATAAGGTCTGTTAAGGTCCAGTAAAGTCTTTTAGGGTCCATTAAGGATTGTTAAGGTCCAGTAAGGTCTGTTAGGGTCCAGTAAGGACTTTTAAGGTCCATTAAGGTCTGTTAGGGTCCAGTAAGGCCTGTTAAGGTGTACTAAGGTCTGGAAACGTCAAGTAAGGTTTGTTAGGGTCCAGAAAGATCTGTTAAGGTCTCGTAATGTTTGTTAAGGTCCAGTAAGGTCTGTTAAGGTCTATTAAGTTCTTTTAAGGTGTACTAAAGTTTTTTTAGATCCAGTAAGGCCTGTTAAGGTCCAGTAAGGCCTTTTAAGGTCTAGTAAGGCCTGTTAAGGTCTAGTAAGGCCTGTTAAGGTCTGGTAAGGTCTGTTAAGATCCATTAAGGCCCGTTAAGGTCTAGTAAAGCCTGTTAAGGTTTAGTAAGGTCTGTTAAGGTCCAGTAAGGCCTTTTAAGGTTTTTTATAATGCCTTTTAAAGTCCAGTAAGGCCTGTTAATGTCCAGGAAGGTTTGTTAACGTCTTGTAAGGTCTCTAAAGGTCTTGTAAGGTCTTTAAAGGTCTTGTAAGGTCTGTTTATGTCCAGTGAGGTCTGTTAAGGTCCAGTATGGCCTGTTAAGGTCCAGTATGGCCTTTTAAGGTCCATTAAGGTCTTTTAGGGTCCATTACCGTTTGTTAAGGTCCAACAAGGTGTCTTGAGGTCTAGTATGGTCTGTTAAGGTCTAGTAAGGTCTGTTAAAGTCCAGTAAGGTCTGTTAGGGTCCAGTAAGGTCTGTTAAGGTCAATTAAGGTCTGTTAGGGTCCAGTAAGGCCCGTTAAGGTCTGGTAAGGCCTGTTAAGGTCTGGTAAAGCCGATTAATGTCTAGTAAAGTCTGTTAAGGTCCAGTAGAGGCTGTTGTTGTCCAGGATAGCCTGTTAAGGTCTAGTAAGACCTGTTAAGGTTTTGTAGGGTCTGTTGAGGTCCATTAAGGCCTGTTGAGGTCTAGAAAGGCCTTTTAAAGTTCATTAGGCCTGTTAGGGTCCAGTAAGGTATGTTAAGGTCTAGTAAGATCTGTTAAGGTCCTGTTAGGCCTTTTAAGGTGTAGTAAGACATGTTAAGGTCCAGTAAGGCCTGTTAAGGTCCAGTAAGGTCTGTTAAGGTCCAGTAAGGCCTGTTAAGGTGTAGTAAGACCTGTTCAGGTCAAGTAAGGTCTTTTAAAGTCCATTAAGGCCTGTTAGGGTCTAGTAAATTCTGTTAAGGTGCATTAAGGTTTTTTAAGGTCCAGTAAGGTCTGTTAAGGTCCAGTAAGGTCTGTTAAGGTCCAGTAAGGTCTGTTAGGGTCTAGTATGGCCTGTTAAGGTCCAGTAAGGTCTGTTAGGGTCCAGTAAAGTCTGTTAGGGTTTAGTAACGTCTGTTAAGGTCCAGTAAGGTTTGTTAAGGTTTAGTATTGCCTGTTAAGGTCCATTAAGGTCTGTTAGTGTCCATTAAGGTCTATTAAGGCCTGTTAAGGTCCAGTAAGGCCTGTTAAGGTTTTTTATAATGCCTGTTAAGGTCCAGTAAGGCTTGTTAGGGTCTTGTAACGCCTGTTGAATCTAGTAAGGTCTGTTAAGGTCCAGAAAGGCATGTTAAGGTCTAGTAAGGTCTGTTATGGTCCAGTAATGTCTTTTAGGGTCCATTAACGTCTGTTAAGGTCCAATAAGGTCTCTTAAGGTCTAGTATGGTCTGTTAAGGTCCTGTAAGGTTTGTTAAGGTCCAGTAAGGTCTGTTAGGGTCTATTAAGGTCTGTTAAGGTCGATTAAGGTATGTTAAGGTCTAGTAAGGTCTGTTAAGGTCCTGTTAGGCCTGTTAAGCGGTATTAAGACCTGTTAAGGTCCAATAAGGCCTGTTAAGGTCCAGTAAGGTCTGTTAAGGTCCAGTATGGCCTGGTAAGGTGGAAAAATACCTGTTAAAGTCCAGTAAGGCCTGTTAAGGTCCATTAAGGCCTGTAAAGGTCTAGTAAGGCCTTTTAAGGTTTTTTATAATGCCTGTTAAGGTCCAGTAAAGCCTGTTAAGGTCCAGGAAGGTCTGTTAAGGTCTTGTAAGGTCTGTTATGGTCTAGTGAGGTCTGTTAAGGTCTAGTAAGGTCTGTTTAGGTCCAGTAAGGCCTGTTAAGTTGTAGTAAGACCTGTTGAGGTCAAGTAAGGTCTTCTAAAGTCCAGTAAGGCCTTTTAAGGTCTAGTAAATTCTGTTAAGGTGCATTAAGGGCTTGTAAGGTCTATTAAGGCCTGTTAAGGTCCAGTAATGCCTGTTATGGTGTATTAAAGCCTTTTAAGGTCCAGTAAGGCCTGTTAAGTTGTAGTATGGCCTGTTTAGGTCCAGTAATGCCTGTTATGGTGTATTAAAGCCTTTTAAGGTCCAGTAAGGCCTGTTAAGGTTTTTTATAATGCCTGTTTAGGTCCAGTAAGGTCTGTTAAGGTGCAGTATGGCCTGTTAAGGTGTAGTAAGACCTGTTCAGGTCAAGTAAGGTCTTTTAAAGTCCAGTAAGGCCTGTTAGGGTCTAGTAAATTCTGCATTAAGGTTTTTTAAGGTCTATTAAGGTCTGGTAAGGTCCAGTAAGGTCTGGTAAGGTCTAGAAAGGCCTTTTTTGAAGTCAATTAAGGCTTGTTAAGATCTAGTAAGGCTTGTTAAGATCCAGTAAGGTCTGTTAAGGTCCATTAAGTCCTGTTAAGGTCCAGTAAGGTGTTTTAAGGTCCATTAAGGCCTGGTAAGGTCCAATAAGGCCTGTTAAGGTGTACTAAGGTCTGGTAAGGTCCAGTAAGGTTTGTTAATGTCCAGTAAGATCTTTTAAGGTCTCGTAACGTTTGTTAAGGTCCAGTAAGGTCTGTTAATGTCCAGTAAGGCCTGTTAAGGTCTAGTAAGGTCTGTTAATGTCCATTAAGGCCTTTTAAGGTCCAGTAAGGCCTGTTAAGGTCTAGTAAGGTCTTTTGAGGTCTCGTGAGTTTTGTTAATGTCTAGTAAGGTCTTTTAAGGTATTTTTAGTCCTGTTAAGGTGTAATAAAGTCTGTTAAGGTCCAGTAAGGCCTTTTAAGGTCCAGTAAGGCCTGTTAAGGTCCAGTAAGGCCTTTTAAGGTCTAGTAAGGCCTGTTAAGGTCTAGTAAAATCTGTTAAGGTCCATTAAGGCCTGTTAAAATGTGGTAAGACTTTTTAAGGTCCATTAAAGCCGGTTAAGGTCCAGTAAGGCCTTTTAAGGTCTAGTAAGGTCTTTTGAGGTCTCGTGAGTTTTGTTAATGTCCAGTAAGGTCTGTTAAGGTATTTTTAGTCCTGTTAAGGTGTAATAAAGTCTGTTAAGGTCCAGTAAGGCCTTTTAAGATCTAGTAAGGTCTGTTAAGGTCCAATAAGGCCTGTTAAGGTATAGTAAGACCTGTTAAGCTCCATTAAAGCCTGTTAAGGTCCAGTAAGATCTGTTAAGATCCAGTAAGTTTTGTTAATTTCCAGTAAGGTCTGTTAAGGTCTATAAAGTCCTGTTAAGGTCCAGTAATGTCTTTTATGGTGTATTAAAGCCTGTTAAGGTCCATTAAGTCCTGTTAATCTGTAGTATGGCCTGTTAAGGTCCAGTAAGGCCTTTTATGGTGTATTAAAGCCTTTTAGGGTCTAGTAAAGCCTGTTAAGGTTTTTTATAATGCCTGTTTAGGTCCAGTAAGGTCTGTTAAAAATAAATAATTTAGTGTTTTATGTGGGTTTTCCTTGATAAAATAAAACTTGTTTTAGATAAATTCGATGAATATTTTAGCAGCTATTGAAGTTTTAAAATAGCTAAATACTTACAATGCTATTGAGGTTTTGGCTATGCTGTATTTCAATGGTATTAATATCAAGGATTAAATCTTAAATTAATATCCTGGATAAAATCAGTTTTTTATTAGGTATTAAAAGGTAAAAGTTTAAAAATAAATAATGTAGTGTGTTATGTGGGTTTGTCTTGATAAAATAAAACTTGTTTTAGATAAATTTGATGAATTTTTTAAATGCTATTGAAGTTTTAAAATATCTAAATACTTACAATGCTTTTGAGGTTTTGGCTATGCTGTATTTCGTTGTTATTAATATCATGGAGAAAATCAGTTTTTTATTAGGTATTAAAAGGTAAAAGTTTAAAAATAAATATTGTACTGTGTTATGGAAGTTTTTCTTGATAAAATAAAACTTGTTTTAGATAAATTTGATAAATATTTCAGCAGCTATTGAAGTTTTAAAATAGCTAAATACTTGCAATGCTATTGAGGTTTTGGCTATGCTGTATTTCAATGGTATTAATATCATGGATAAAATCAGTTTTTTATTAGGTATTAAAAGGTAAAAGTTGAAAAATAAATATAATACTGTGTTATGGAAGTTTCTCTTGATAAAATAAAACTTGTTTTAGATAAATTTGTTGAATATTTTAAATGCTTTTGAAGTTTTAAAATAGCTAAATACTTGCAATGCTTTTGAGGTTTTGGCTATGCTGTATTTCAATGGTAATAATATCATAGATAAAATCAATTTTATTTGTATTAGGTATTAAAAGGTAAATGTTTAAAAATAAATATTGTACTGTGTTATGTGGGTTTTTCTTGATACAATAAAACTTGTTTTTGTTAGGTTCTGTGGCGTCAGGGGAATGTGCCATCTCTCCCTGACGCCACAGGCCTTACAGAGCAGTGAACGAGCTGGCTGAAATACCTGGCCAGCTCGTTAGGGCGAATGCGCTGCAGCTGTGTCTTGTGCCTTCCCCTATTTAAGGGATAGGTGCAGAGCTGCAGCCGTCGCATCTTCTGCGTTGGTTGGCCTTTTTCTTTCTTTCAGTTTGTTTGGCACTGCGGTGCCCTTTTATGTTTGTTTATTTTTTTATCTCTAGGTTGTGCCGCCGCACTGTGCTGCCGCCGCCGTGCCGCTGCCGCCGGGCCACCGCTATTGGGGTGCCACCAGGCCGCCGCCGCCGCCAAGCTGCCGCCATTGTGCCGCCGCTGTCGAGCCGCCGCCGCCGCCTGGTCGCTGCCTTCAGGTCGCCGTCAGGCCGCTGCCGCCGAGCCGTCGAGCCGCCGTGCCGCCGCCACCGGGAGATCCTGTTATCGCGCCCAGAGGAACGCGACCCCCTCCCAGCGTAAACCGCTGGTGACAGCGTCGCGTTCCGTTTTCGGGAGCGCAGTTACAACGGCCACTTCCCAGCCAACCTGGCTGGTGACAGCGCCGCTGTGTTTTTTAGCGTAATGACGCGGTTGCGTTCCAGCAATCCTTGCTGCCGACCGTAACACCCGGGCTTTTAAAAAGCCCGTGTTTTTTCCCCCTTCTTCGGCCAACAGCCGAACCCGGTCGCTTCACCTCTTTAGTGCTGGGAGCGGTTTTGCTTTCAGCACTGCTGTGGCAGGCTGCGTAAGCTCCCAGCCAGGAGGTGAGCGACCAGGGTTCGCGCCTCCCCTTTTTGTTATTTGTATTTTTCTGTTTATTTTCAGCCCCGACGTCCGGCTGCCTTCGGGATTCCCCGAAGTGTTTTTTTGTTGGTGTTATTCCTTTTATTTTATTGTATATTATGTTTATTATTTTGTAAATAAATCCCTTTTTTCTAACTCCCTCTGCATCCTTGGGTCCTTCCTCCCCACCTCATAACAGTTTTAGATAAATTCGATGAATATTTTAAATGCTATTGGAGTTTTAAAATAGCTAAATACTTACAATGTTAGGACTCGCTCAGCTCTTACCTTTTTACTTTCGTTTTCCCCGGTGGTTTGTTTTTATTCTGTTTGGCGTTTTGTTTTCCTCCGCGTTTATTTATTCCCCGTTAGTCCGGTTGGGTTTTTGTTCTTGTTAGTGTTTGCGTTTGTTTTTCCTGTTTGGCTCCCTTCTCCCCCTACTGTTCCCGGAGTTCGCTGCGGAAGCCAGCCAATGGATCGTTGGAGGGCGGACCCTACTCACCTGTGCCTCGTTTGTCACCTCATCAACCACCGCATATAAACGCCGGCTTTTCCTCTGCTCTTCGCCAGATTGTCTGCTTGCCAACACGATTTGGTTCCTTCGTTCCTGGCATCCTGGTTCCACCGCTCCTGGTTTCCCAGCGTTCCTGTCGCCTCCCGGACTTGATTCCTTCGCTCTTCGTATCCTGGTTCCACTGCTCCTGGTTTCCCAGCGTTCCTGCCGCCTCCCGGACTGGGTTCCTTCGCTCTTCGTATCTTGGTTCCACCACTCCTGGCGCCCTGGTTCACCGCTCTTGGTTTCCTGTTCTCCTGTCCACCTCGCGGATCCCCTGCACCATCAGTGCCGCTCCTGCCGCTTCCCCTGTGTTCTCAGTCGTCTGTTTTGGTAATTTATTTATTTTCTTTGTTCCGTTATTGTTTAATAAAAGTTTTGTTTGTTACTTCTGGTTTCTGGCCTCTTTGTGCATCTGCCTTTTGGGTTCCCCTTAGTCTTGGGTGGTTTTGCGACCCGTAACAGTACAATCTGGCCATATGGAACCCACAGATGCACGAACGGGTGAGGACCTTACCGTGGGGATGGTCCTGAGCCGTCACAACCAGATGCTGGAGACACTCAGCCAGCAGCTCGTGGACCTGACCCAACAGGTAGCTCGTTTGGGACCTCCTAACCCTGTTCCCTCTGCTGTCCCTTAGGTTCTTGTAGTACCGCCCGTGTCTCCTACGGATCCCGTGGTTCCAGGGGCCCCCGTGGAAACGCCCATTCCTAATCCCGAGCCCTTCTGTGGAGACCTGGAGAGGTGCCGAGGTTTTCTGTTTCAGTGCCAGTCCATTTTCCGTCAGCGCCCCACTACGTTCGCCACTGAGGCCAGTAAGGTGGCCTTTGTCATTGGTCACTTGAGGGGCAGAGCCCTTACCTGGGCAGAGGCGGTGCAGTCACAGGCGGACCCTCGAGAGGGTGTGTTCTCTGACTTCCTTGCCCGGTTCAGAACGGTGTTCGACCACCCGGATCATTCAGGGAGCGCCTCTGCTCGACTGTTTTCCCTGCGTCAGGGCTCCCGGTCTGTCGCCGAGTATTCCATTGAATTTTGGACTTTGGCCGCCGACTCCGGGTGGAACGAGGAGGCCCTTCTGGAGGCTTTCCAGAGAGGCCTCATCGATCCCCTGAGGGACGAGTTGGCGGTAAGGGAGGATAGCCCCGACCTTCACTCCCTGGTTGCCCTGGCCATCCGCCTGGACAACCGCCTCCGTAGCCGGCGCCGTGAAAGGGTAGCTAGACCGGGTCCCGTGCCTCCTTCCCCCCTGGTCTTGCCGGGTCCCTCGGAGCCCCCGGGGGGCTCTTTTTCAACCCCTTTGCCCCTTATACCACAGCCCGAACCCATGCAGCTGGGGCGTGCCCGGCCCATGAGGAGCGGGCTAATCGCTTCAGGGCCGGGCAATGTCTCTATTGCGGTCAGGCGGGCCATATTCTGCGGGCGTGCCCTGCCCGGCCAAAAGAGGGGGCCCGTCAGTAGCCGTGGGGGTACTGGCGGGCGACTCTCAGCAACCCCCACTCCCCAGGCAACTCCAACTTCCCAGGCAACTCCACCTCCGCATTCAGGCCACCCTCTGTTGGCACGGTTGCTCGGTCCCTCTCCAGGCCTTAGTAGACTCGGGTGCCGAGGACAACCTGTTGGACGAGGGACTGGTCACCCAGATGGGGTGCACCCTGGAACCCCTTGATCCTCCTATCACTGCGCGAGCCCTGGATGGACGGATCATTGCCCGGGTTGCCCACCATACTACGCCTCTGGCCCTGATCCTCTCAGGAAATCACCGGGAGACCCTCACCTTCGCCGTTATCAAGGCCCCACAGACCCCCCTAGTCCTGGGCTACCCCAGGTTGGCGCGCCACAACCCCCACATCGACTGGGCTCTTGGGCGAGTGGCGGCGTGGAGTGACTTCTGCCATGCCAATCGTCTGGTCTCCGCCATTCCACAGGCTGGGGACAGGGCTAGCACCCCCCCCCCCCCCCCCCAACCCCTTCTGCAGTATCCGTTGACCTGTCCAACGTGCCCCGGGAGTACCATTTCCTCCGTGAGGTTTTTCGCAAGGACCGGGCCCAGTCCCTACCCCCTCACCGACCATATGACTGCGCCATCGATCTGCTGCCGGGCGCCCCACTGCCTACCAGTCGGCTTTATAACCTCTCTCGTGCCGAGAGGAACGCTATGGAGAGCTATATTTCCGAGTCCCTCGCCGCCGGGATCATCCGCCCATCGTCCTCTCCCTTGGGGGCGGGGTTCTTTTCCGTGGAGAAAGAGGACAAGACCATGCGGCCGTGCATTGATTATAGGGGTCTCAACCAAATCACTGTTAAGAACCGTTACCCCCTGCCGTTAATCTCTTCAGCTTTTGAACCTCTGCAGGGAGCCACGGTATTCACCAAGTTGGACCTGCGCAACGCATATCATCTGGTACGAATCCGGGAGGGCGACGAGTGGAAGACGGCGTTCAACACCCCACTGGGCCACTTCCAGTACCTGGTGATGCCGTTTGGGCTTTGTAACGCCCCAGGAGTTTTCCAAGCGCTGGTGAACGACGTGCTCAGGGACTTCCTCAATCGGTTTGTGTTCGTCTACCTAGATGATATCTTGATCTTTTCCAGATCCCAGGAGGAACACAGAGCACATGTCCGCCAAGTCCTCTCACGGCTCTTAGAGAACAGGCTGTTCGTAAAAGCTGAGAAGTGCGAGTTCCATGTTGGCTCAGTGGAGTTCCTCGGGGTCATTATCGAGAGCGGCCGGGTCAGGGCCGACCCCCATAAGGTCCGTGCGGTGACGGAGTGGCCTACCCCTACCTCACGAAAGGAGCTCCAACGATTCCTAGGTTTTGCAAATTTCTATCGGCGTTTCATTCGAAACTACAGCCAAGTCGCAACACCCCTCACTCGCCTTACCTCTACCAAGGTTATTTTTACCTTGCCCCTGGAGGCCGAGGAAGCCTTCCTCCGGCTCAAGGCCTTATTCACTTCCGCCCCCATCCTCACCCAACCCGACCCCGACAAGCAGTTTGTTGTGGAGGTGGACGCCTCTGATACTGGGGTAGGGGCAGTGCTCTCCCAGCGGGCGGGGCCCGATAACTGTTTGCACCCTTGTGCCTTCTTCTCCCGTCGCCTTTCTCCAGCTGAGGCCAATTATGACGTCGGTGACCGTGAGCTGCTGGCGGTGAAACTGGCCTTGGAGGAGTGGAGGCACTGGCTGGAGGGGGCCGTTAAGCCCTTTGTCGTCTGGACGGATCACAAAAATTTGTCTTACGTCCAGACGGCAAAGAGGCTGAACTCCAGACAGGCTAGGTGGGCACTTTTCTTCGCCCGGTTCGACTTCACGATGACCTACCGCTCCGGGTCGCGGAACGTCAAACCGGACGCCCTCTCTCGCCAGTTCGCCTCTGAAGAAAGCGTCACCTGTCCTGAAACCATCCTCCCGCCCAGTCGAGTTGTTGGGTTACTCACTTGGGACGTTCATCGCATTGTCACCGAGGCCCAGGCCCAGGACCCAGACCCCAGGACAGGACCCCAAACCCGCCTCTTCGTCCCGGCCACAGCTCGCACGCCCATCCTACAATGGGCCCATGAGTCCCGCGTCGCCTGCCATCCTGGAACTGGTCGTACCTTATCCCTCGTGAAAAGACAGTTTTGGTGGCCATCCATGGAAAAGGACGTCAAGGAGTTCGTGGCCGCCTGCACCACCTGTGCACGCAGCAAGGCCTCTCATCAGTCCCCTGCGGGATCATTACAGCCTCTACCGATCCCGAGTCGCCCATGGTCTCACATCGCCCTAGATTTCGTCACTGGTCTACCAGAATCCAACGGGAACACAGTCATCCTAACCACGGTAGACCGGTTCTCCAAGGCCGTGTATTTTGCGGCTCTGCCTAAGCTTTCCACAGCCTTCCAAACGGCCGAGCTCCTGGTTAATTTAGTGTTCCGCGTGCACGGGATTCCGATGGACATCGTGTCGGACCGAGGGCCCCAGTTTACCTCCCAAGTGTGGAGAGCCTTCTGCAATGCGTTGGGCGCGACCATCAGTCTCTCGTCCGGTTTCCATCCGCAGTCCAATGGTCAGGCAGAAAGGACTAATCAGGGCCTGGAATCTGCTTTGCGTTGTATGGCTGCTCGCAATCCCAAGGGCTGGAGTTCCCACCTTGCCTGGGTCGAATATGCCCACAATTCCTTGGTGTCTTCCGCCACAGGTCTATCCCCCTTCGAGGCCTCCCTAGGCTACCAACCACCTTTATTCCCCGAGCAAGAGGCCGATGTGGCAGTCCCCTCCATTGGGCACCTCCGCAGGTGCCGAAGACTGTGGAACACCACCAGGACCTCCCTCCTCCGCACCCGAGACGTCAACCGGCAGTCAGCTGACCGCCATCGAAGAC
This sequence comes from Trichomycterus rosablanca, assembly GCF_030014385.1. Lineage (NCBI taxonomy): Eukaryota > Metazoa > Chordata > Actinopteri > Siluriformes > Trichomycteridae > Trichomycterus > Trichomycterus rosablanca. The sequence goes on along the minus strand of NC_085997.1, from coordinate 14,795,109 downwards.
CGGGCCCCTCCTACGCTCCTGGTCAAGCAGTATGGCTGTCTACCACTCACATTTCCCTGCGTTCCGAATCGAAGAAACTCTTCCCCCGCTACATCGGCCCCTACATCATTGAGAAGATCATAAATCCTACGTCAGTACGATTGAAACTCCCCCGCCACATGCGCATCTACCCCACCTTCCATGTCTCCCAGCTTAAACCCGTGGTTTCGTCGACCTTGGTTCGTCGCTCTTTGTATCTTGGTTCCACCACTCCTGGCGCCCTGGTTCACCGCTCTTGGCTTCCTGTTCTCCTGTCCACCTCGCGGATCCCCTGCACCATCAGTGCCGCTCCTGCCGCTTCCCCTGTGTTCTCAGTCGTCTGTTTTGGTTATTTATTTATTTTCTTTGTTCAGTTATTGTTTAATAAAAGTTTTGTTTGTTACTTCTGGTTTCTGGCCTCTTTGTGCATCTGCCTTTTGGGTTCCCCTTAGTCTCGGGTGGTTTTGCGACCCGTAACATACAATGCTATTGAGGTTTTGGCTATGCTGTATTTCAATATTATTAATATCATGGATAAAATCAGGTTTTTTTTAGATATTAAAAGGTAAAAGTTTAAAAATAAATATTGTACTGTGTTATGTGGGTTTTTCTTGATACAATACAACTTGTTTTAGATAAATATGTTGAATATTTTATTATTATTGAAGTTTTAAAATAGCTAAATACTTGCAATGCTATTGAGGTTTTGGCTATGCTTTATTTCAATGGTATTAAAATCATGGATAAAATCAGTTTTTTATTAGGAAAAAAAAGGTAAAAGTTTAAAAAATAAATTTTGTAGTGTGTTTTGTGTGTTTTGTCTTGATAAAATAAAACATGTTTTAGATAAATTTGTTGAATATTTTAGCAGCTATTGAAGTTTTAAAATAGCTAAATACTTGCAATGCTATTGAGGTTTTGGCTATGCTGTATTTCAATGGTATTAATATCATGGACAAAATCAGTTTTTTATTAGGTATTAAAAGATAAAAGTGGAAAAATAAATATAATACTGTGTTATGGAAGTTTTTCTTGATAAAATAAAACTTGTTTTAGATGAATTTGATGAATATTTTAAATGCTATTGAAGTTTTAAAATAGCTAAATACTTGCAATGCTATTGAGGTTTTGGCTATGCTGTATTTCAATGGTAATAATATCATGAATGAAATCAATTTTTATTAGGTATTAAAAGGTAAAAGTTTAAAAATAAATATTGTACTGTGTTATGTGGGTTTTTCTTGATACAATAAAACTTGTTTTAGATAAATTTGTTGAATATTTTAGCAGCTATTTAAGTTTTAAAATAGCTAAATACTTGCAATGCTATTGAGGTTTTGGCTTTGCTGTATTTCAACGGTATTAATATCATGAATAAAATCAGTTTTTTTATAAGGTATGAAAAGGTAAAAGTTTAAAAATAAAATTTGTAGTGTGTTATGTGGGTTTTACTTGATACAATGAAACTTGTTTTAGATAAATTTGTTGAATATTTTAAAAGCTATTGAAGTTTTAAAATAGCTAAATACTTACAATGCTATTGAGGTTTTGGCTATGCTGTATTTCGTTGTTATAAATATCATGGATAAAATCAGTTTTTTATTAGGAAAAAAAAGGTAAAAGTTTAAATATAAATATTGTAGTGTGTTTTGTGTGTTTTGTCTTGATAAAATAAAACTTGTTTAAGATAAATTTGTTGAATATTTTAGCAGCAATTGAAGTTTTAAAAAAGGTAAATACTTGCAATGCTATTGAGGTTTTGGCTATGCTGTATTTTAATGGTATTAATATCATGGATGGAATCAGTTTTTTATTAGGTATTAAAAGGTAAAAGTTGAAAAATAAATATTGTACTGTGTTATGGAAGTTTTTCTTGATAAAATAAAACTTGTTTTAGATAAATTTGATGAATATTTTAAAAGCTATTGAAGTTTTAAAATACCTAAATACTTGCAATGCTATTGAGGTTTTGGCTATGCTGTATTTCAATGGTATTAATATCATGGACAAAATCAGTTTTTTATTAGGTATTAAAAGATAAAAGTGGAAAAATAAATATAATACTGTGTTATGGAAGTTTTTCTTGATAAAATAAAACTTGTTTTAGATGAATTTGATGAATATTTTAAATGCTATTGAAGTTTTAAAATAGCTAAATACTTGCAATGCTATTGAGGTTTTGGCTATGCTGTATTTCAATGGTAATAATATCATGAATGAAATCAATTTTTATTAGGTATTAAAAGGTAAAAGTTTAAAAATAAATATTGTACTGTGTTATGTGGGTTTTTCTTGATACAATAAAACTTGTTTTAGATAAATTTGTTGAATATTTTAGCAGCTATTTAAGTTTTAAAATAGCTAAATACTTGCAATGCTATTGAGGTTTTGGCATTGCTGTATTTCAACGGTATTAATATCATGAATAAAATCAGTTTTTTTATAAGGTATGAAAAGGTAAAAGTTTAAAAATAAAATTTGTAGTGTGTTATGTGGGTTTTACTTGATACAATGAAACTTGTTTTAGATAAATTTGTTGAATATTTTAAAAGCTATTGAAGTTTTAAAATAGCTAAATACTTACAATGCTATTGAGGTTTTGGCTATGCTGTATTTCGTTGTTATAAATATCATGGATAAAATCAGTTTTTTATTAGGAAAAAAAAGGTAAAAGTTTAAATATAAATATTGTAGTGTGTTTTGTGTGTTTTGTCTTGATAAAATAAAACTTGTTTAAGATAAATTTGTTGAATATTTTAGCAGCAATTGAAGTTTTAAAAAAGGTAAATACTTGCAATGCTATTGAGGTTTTGGCTATGCTGTATTTTAATGGTATTAATATCATGGATGGAATCAGTTTTTTATTAGGTATTAAAAGGTAAAAGTTGAAAAATAAATATTGTACTGTGTTATGGAAGTTTTTCTTGATAAAATAAAACTTGTTTTAGATAAATTTGATGAATATTTTAAAAGCTATTGAAGTTTTAAAATAGCTAAATACTTACAATGCTATTGAGGTTTTGGCTATGCTGTATTTCAATGGTATTAAAATCATGGATAAAATAATTTTTTTATTAGGTATTAAAAGGTAAAAGTTGAAAAATAAATATAGTACTGTGTTATGGAAGTTTCTCTTGATAAAATAAAACTTGTTTTAGATAAATTTGATGAATATTTTAAATGCTATTGAAGTTTTAAAATAGCTAAATACTTGCAATGCTATTGAGGTTTTGGCTATGCTGTATTTCAATGGTATTAATATAATGGATAAATCAGTTTTTATTAGGTAATAAAAGGTAAATGTTTAAAAAGAAAAATTGTAGTGTGATGTGGGTTTTTCTTAATACAATACAACTTGTTTTAGATAAATTCGATGAATATTTTAAATGATATTGAAGTTTTAAAATAGCAATGCTATTGAGGTTTTGGCTATGCTGTATTTCAATGGTATTAAAATCATGGATTAAATCAGTTTTTTATTAGGTATTAAAAGGTAAATGTTTAAAAATAAATATTGTATTGTTTTATGTGGGTTTTTCTTGATACGATAAAACTTGTTTTAGATAAATTTGTTGAATATTTTAGCAGCTATTTAAGTTTTAAAATAGCTAAATACTTGCAATGCTATTGAGTTTTTGGCTATGCTGTATTTCAATGGTATTAAAATCATGGATTAAATCAGTTTTTTATTAGGTATTAAAAGGTAAAAGTTGAAAAATAAATATTGTACTGTGTTATGGAAGTTTTTCTTGATAAAATAAAACTTGTTTTAGATAAATTTGATGAATATTTTAAATGCTATTGAAGTTTTAAAATAGCTAAATACTTGCAATGCTATTGAGGTTTTGGCTATGCTGTATTTCAATGGTATTAATATCATGGATGAAATCAGTTTTTTATTAGGTATTAAAAGGTAAAAGTTGAAAAATAAATATTGTATTGTTTTATGTGGGTTTTTCTTGATACGATAAAACTTGTTTTAGATAAATTTGTTGAATATTTTAGCAGCTATTTAAGTTTAAAAAAAGCTAAATACTTGCAATGCTATTGAGGTTTTGGCTATGCTGTATTTCAATGGTATTAATGTCATGGATGAAATCAGTTTTTTATTAGGTATTAAAAGGTAAAAGTTGAAAAATAAATATTGTACTGTGTTATGGAAGTTTTTCTTGATACGATAAAACTTGTTTTAGATAAATTTGTTGAATATTTTAGCAGCTATTTAAGTTTAAAAAAAGCTAAATACTTGCAATGCTATTGAGGTTTTGGCTATGCTGTATTTCAATGGTGTTAATATCATGGATAAAATAAGTTTTTTATTAGGAAAAAAAAGGTAAAAGTTTAAATATAAATATTGTAGTGTGTTTTGTGTGTTTTGTCTTGATAAAATAAAACTTGTTTAAGATAAATTTGTTGAATATTTTAGCAGAAATTAAAGTTTAAAAAAAGCTAAATACTTGCAATGCTATTGAGGTTTTGGCTATGCTGTATTTCAATGGTATTAATGTCATGGATAAAATCTGTTTTTTATTAGGTATTAAAAGGTAAATGTTTAAAAATAAATATTGTATTGTTTTATGTGGGTTTTTCTTGATACAATAAAATTAGTTTTAGATAAATTCGATGAATATTTTAAAAGCTTTTGGAGTTTTAAAAAAGCTAAATACTTACAATGCTATTGAGGATTTGGCTATGCTGTATTTCAATGGTATTAATATCATGGATGAAATCAGTTTTTTTTTAGGTATTAAAAGGTAAAAGTTTAAAAATAAATATTGTACTGTGTTATGTGGGTTTTTCTTGATACAATAAAACTTGTTTTAGATAAAATTGTTTAATATTTTAGCAGCTATTTAAGTTTTAAAATAGCTAAATACTTGCAATGCTATTGAGGTTTTGGCTATGCTGTATTTCAATGGTATTAAAATCATGGATAAAATCAGTTTTTTATTAGGTATTAAAAGGTAAAAGTTGAAAAATAAATATAGTACTGTGTTATGGAAGTTTCTCTTCATAAAATAAAACTTGTTTTAGATAAATTTGATGAATATTTTAAATGCTATTGAAGTTTTAAAATAGCTAAATACTTGCAATGCTATTGAGGTTTTGGCTATGCTGTATTTCAATGGTATTAATATCATGGGTAAAATCAGTTTATTATTAGGAAAAAAAAGGTAAAAGTTTAAATATAAATATTGTAGTGTGTTTTGTGTGTTTTGTCTTGATAAAATAAAACTTGTTTAAGATAAATTTGTTGAATATTTTAGCAGCAATTAAAGTTTTAAAAAAGCTAAATACTTGCAATGCTATTGAGGTTTTGGCTATGCTGTATGTCAATGGTATTAATGTCATGGATAAAATCAGTTTTTTATTAGGTATTAAAAGGTAAATGTTTAAAAATAAATATTGTATTGTTTTATGTGGGTTTTTCTTGATACAATAAAATTTGTTTTAGATAAATTCGATGAATATTTTAAAAGCTATTGGAGTTTTAAAAAAGCTAAATACTTACAATGCTATTGAGGATTTGGCTATGCTGTATTTCAATGGTATTAATATCATGGATAAAATCAGGTTTTTTTTAGGTATTAAAAGGTAAAAGTTTAAAAATAAATATTGTACTGTGTTATGTGGGTTTTTCTTGACACAATAAAACTTGTTTTAGATAAATTTGTTTAATATTTTAGCAGCTATTTAAGTTTTAAAATAGCTAAATACTTGCAATGCTATTGAGGTTTTGGCTATGCTGTATTTCAATGGTATTAAAATCATGGATAAAATCAGTTTTTTATTAGGTATTAAAAGGTAAAAGTTGAAAAATAAATATAGTACTGTGTTATGGAAGTTTCTCTTTTTAAAATAAAACTTGTTTTAGATAAATTTGATGAATATTTTAAATGCTATTGAAGTTTTAAAATAGCTAAATACTTGCAATGCTATTGAGGTTTTGGCTAAGCTGTATTTCAATGGTATTAATATCATGGATAAATCAGTTTTTTATTAGGTAATAAAAGGTAAATGTTTAAAAAGATATATTGTAGTGTGATGTGGGTTTTTCTTGATACAATAAAATTAGTTTTAGATAAATTCGATGAATATTTTAAAAGCTTTTGGAGTTTTAAAAAAGCTAAATACTTACAATGCTATTGAGGATTTGGCTATGCTGTATTTCAATGGTATTAATATCATGGATGAAATCAGTTTTTTTTTAGGTATTAAAAGGTAAAAGTTTAAAAATAAATATTGTACTGTGTTATGTGGGTTTTTCTTGATACAATAAAACTTGTTTTAGATAAAATTGTTTAATATTTTAGCAGCTATTTAAGTTTTAAAATAGCTAAATACTTGCAATGCTATTGAGGTTTTGGCTATGCTGTATTTCAATGGTATTAAAATCATGGATAAAATCAGTTTTTTATTAGGTATTAAAAGGTAAAAGTTGAAAAATAAATATAGTACTGTGTTATGGAAGTTTCTCTTCATAAAATAAAACTTGTTTTAGATAAATTTGATGAATATTTTAAATGCTATTGAAGTTTTAAAATAGCTAAATACTTGCAATGCTATTGAGGTTTTGGCTATGCTGTATTTCAATGGTATTAATATCATGGGTAAAATCAGTTTATTATTAGGAAAAAAAAGGTAAAAGTTTAAATATAAATATTGTAGTGTGTTTTGTGTGTTTTGTCTTGATAAAATAAAACTTGTTTAAGATAAATTTGTTGAATATTTTAGCAGCAATTAAAGTTTTAAAAAAGCTAAATACTTGCAATGCTATTGAGGTTTTGGCTATGCTGTATTTCAATGGTATTAATGTCATGGATAAAATCAGTTTTTTATTAGGTATTAAAAGGTAAATGTTTAAAAATAAATATTGTATTGTTTTATGTGGGTTTTTCTTGATACAATAAAATTTGTTTTAGATAAATTCGATGAATATTTTAAAAGCTATTGGAGTTTTAAAAAAGCTAAATACTTACAATGCTATTGAGGATTTGGCTATGCTGTATTTCAATGGTATTAATATCATGGATAAAATCAGTTTTTTTTTAGGTATTAAAAGGTAAAAGTTTAAAAATAAATATTGTACTGTGTTATGTGGGTTTTTCTTGACACAATAAAACTTGTTTTAGATAAATTTGTTTAATATTTTAGCAGCTATTTAAGTTTTAAAATAGCTAAATACTTGCAATGGTATTGAGGTTTTGGCTATGCTGTATTTCAATGGTATTAAAATCATGGATAAAATCAGTTTTTTATTAGGTATTAAAAGGTAAAAGTTGAAAAATAAATATAGTACTGTGTTATGGAAGTTTCTCTTTTTAAAATAAAACTTGTTTTAGATAAATTTGATGAATATTTTAAATGCTATTGAAGTTTTAAAATAGCTAAATACTTGCAATGCTATTGAGGTTTTGGCTATGCTGTATTTCAATGGTATTAATATCATGGATAAATCAGTTTTTTATTAGGTAATAAAAGGTAAATGTTTAAAAAGATATATTGTAGTGTGATGTGGGTTTTTCTTGATACAATAAAATTAGTTTTAGATAAATTCGATGAATATTTTAAAAGCTTTTGGAGTTTTAAAAAAGCTAAATACTTACAATGCTATTGAGGTTTTGGCTATGCTGTATTTCAATGGTATTAATATCATGGATAAATCAGTTTTTTATTAGGTAATAAAAGGTAAATGTTTAAAAAGATATATTGTAGTGTGATGTGGGTTTTTCTTGATACAATAAAATTAGTTTTAGATAAATTCGATGAATATTTTAAAAGCTTTTGGAGTTTTAAAAAAGCTAAATACTTACAATGCTATTGAGGATTTGGCTATGCTGTATTTCAATGGTATTAATATCATGGATGAAATCAGTTTTTTTTTAGGTATTAAAAGGTAAAAGTTTAAAAATAAATATTGTACTGTGTTATGTGGGTTTTTCTTGATACAATAAAACTTGTTTTAGATAAAATTGTTTAATATTTTAGCAGCTATTTAAGTTTTAAAATAGCTAAATACTTGCAATGCTATTGAGGTTTTGGCTATGCTGTATTTCAATGGTATTAAAATCATGGATAAAATCAGTTTTTTATTAGGTATTAAAAGGTAAAAGTTGAAAAATAAATATAGTACTGTGTTATGGAAGTTTCTCTTCATAAAATAAAACTTGTTTTAGATAAATTTGATGAATATTTTAAATGCTATTGAAGTTTTAAAATAGCTAAATACTTGCAATGCTATTGAGGTTTTGGCTATGCTGTATTTCAATGGTATTAATATCATGGGTAAAATCAGTTTATTATTAGGAAAAAAAAGGTAAAAGTTTAAATATAAATATTGTAGTGTGTTTTGTGTGTTTTGTCTTGATAAAATAAAACTTGTTTAAGATAAATTTGTTGAATATTTTAGCAGCAATTAAAGTTTTAAAAAAGCTAAATACTTGCAATGCTATTGAGGTTTTGGCTATGCTGTATTTCAATGGTATTAATGTCATGGATAAAATCAGTTTTTTATTAGGTATTAAAAGGTAAATGTTTAAAAATAAATATTGTATTGTTTTATGTGGGTTTTTCTTGATACAATAAAATTTGTTTTAGATAAATTCGATGAATATTTTAAAAGCTATTGGAGTTTTAAAAAAGCTAAATACTTACAATGCTATTGAGGATTTGGCTATGCTGTATTTCAATGGTATTAATATCATGGATAAAATCAGTTTTTTTTTAGGTATTAAAAGGTAAAAGTTTAAAAATAAATATTGTACTGTGTTATGTGGGTTTTTCTTGACACAATAAAACTTGTTTTAGATAAATTTGTTTAATATTTTAGCAGCTATTTAAGTTTTAAAATAGCTAAATACTTGCAATGGTATTGAGGTTTTGGCTATGCTGTATTTCAATGGTATTAAAATCATGGATAAAATCAGTTTTTTATTAGGTATTAAAAGGTAAAAGTTGAAAAATAAATATAGTACTGTGTTATGGAAGTTTCTCTTTTTAAAATAAAACTTGTTTTAGATAAATTTGATGAATATTTTAAATGCTATTGAAGTTTTAAAATAGCTAAATACTTGCAATGCTATTGAGGTTTTGGCTAAGCTGTATTTCAATGGTATTAATATCATGGATAAATCAGTTTTTTATTAGGTAATAAAAGGTAAATGTTTAAAAAGATATATTGTAGTGTGATGTGGGTTTTTCTTGATACAATAAAATTAGTTTTAGATAAATTCGATGAATATTTTAAAAGCTTTTGGAGTTTTAAAAAAGCTAAATACTTACAATGCTATTGAGGATTTGGCTATGCTGTATTTCAATGGTATTAATATCATGGATGAAATCAGTTTTTTTTTAGGTATTAAAAGGTAAAAGTTTAAAAATAAATATTGTACTGTGTTATGTGGGTTTTTCTTGATACAATAAAACTTGTTTTAGATAAAATTGTTTAATATTTTAGCAGCTATTTAAGTTTTAAAATAGCTAAATACTTGCAATGGTATTGAGGTTTTGGCTATGCTGTATTTCAATGGTATTAAAATCATGGATAAAATCAGTTTTTTATTAGGTATTAAAAGGTAAAAGTTGAAAAATAAATATAGTACTGTGTTATGGAAGTTTCTCTTGATAAAATAAAACTTGTTTTAGATAAATTTGATGAATATTTTAAATGCTATTGAAGTTTTAAAATAGCTAAATACTTGCAATGCTATTGAGGTTTTGGCTAAGCTGTATTTCAATGGTATTAATATCATGGATAAATCAGTTTTTTATTAGGTAATGAAAGGTAAATGTTTAAAAAGATATATTGTAGTGTGATGTGGGTTTTTCTTGATACAATAAAATTAGTTTTAGATAAATTCGATGAATATTTTAAAAGCTTTTGGAGTTTTAAAAAAGCTAAATACTTACAATGCTATTGAGGATTTGGCTATGCTGTATTTCAATGGTATTAATATCATGGATGAAATCAGTTTTTTTTTAGGTATTAAAAGGTAAAAGTTTAAAAATAAATATTGTACTGTGTTATGGAAGTTTTTCTTGATAAAATAAAACTTGTTTTAGATAAATTTGATAAATATTTCAGCAGCTATTGAAGTTTTAAAATAGCTAAATACTTGCAATGCTATTGAGGTTTTGGCTATGCTGTATTTCAATGGTATTAATATCATGGATAAATCAGTTTTTTATTAGGTAATAAAAGGTAAATGTTTAAAAAGATATATTGTAGTGTGATGTGGGTTTTTCTTGATACAATAAAATTAGTTTTAGATAAATTCGATGAATATTTTAAAAGCTTTTGGAGTTTTAAAAAAGCTAAATACTTACAATGCTATTGAGGATTTGGCTATGCTGTATTTCAATGGTATTAATATCATGGATGAAATCAGTTTTTTTTTAGGTATTAAAAGGTAAAAGTTTAAAAATAAATATTGTACTGTGTTATGTGGGTTTTTCTTGATACAATAAAACTTGTTTTAGATAAAATTGTTTAATATTTTAGCAGCTATTTAAGTTTTAAAATAGCTAAATACTTGCAATGCTATTGAGGTTTTGGCTATGCTGTATTTCAATGGTATTAAAATCATGGATAAAATCAGTTTTTTATTAGGTATTAAAAGGTAAAAGTTGAAAAATAAATATAGTACTGTGTTATGGAAGTTTATCTTCATAAAATAAAACTTGTTTTAGATAAATTTGATGAATATTTTAAATGCTATTGAAGTTTTAAAATAGCTAAATACTTGCAATGCTATTGAGGTTTTGGCTATGCTGTATTTCAATGGTATTAATATCATGGGAAAAATCAGTTTATTATTAGGAAAAAAAAGGTAAAAGTTTAAATATAAATATTGTAGTGTGTTTTGTGTGTTTTGTCTTGATAAAATAAAACTTGTTTAAGATAAATTTGATGAATATTTTAAATGCTATTGAAGTTTTAAAATAGCTAAATACTTGCAATGCTATTGAGGTTTTGGCTAAGCTGTATTTCAATGGTATTAATATCATGGATAAATCAGTTTTTTATTAGGTAATAAAAGGTAAATGTTTAAAAAGATATATTGTAGTGTGATGTGGGTTTTTCTTGATACAATAAAATTAGTTTTAGATAAATTCGATGAATATTTTAAAAGCTTTTGGAGTTTTAAAAAAGCTAAATACTTACAATGCTATTGAGGATTTGGCTATGCTGTATTTCAATGGTATTAATATCATGGATGAAATCAGTTTTTTTTTAGGTATTAAAAGGTAAAAGTTTAAAAATAAATATTGTACTGTGTTATGGAAGTTTTTCTTGATAAAATAAAACTTGTTTTAGATAAATTTGATAAATATTTCAGCAGCTATTGAAGTTTTAAAATAGCTAAATACTTGCAATGCTATTGAGGTTTTGGCTATGCTGTATTTCAATGGTATTAATATCATGGATAAATCAGTTTTTTATTAGGTAATAAAAGGTAAATGTTTAAAAAGATATATTGTAGTGTGATGTGGGTTTTTCTTGATACAATAAAATTAGTTTTAGATAAATTCGATGAATATTTTAAAAGCTTTTGGAGTTTTAAAAAAGCTAAATACTTACAATGCTATTGAGGATTTGGCTATGCTGTATTTCAATGGTATTAATATCATGGATGAAATCAGTTTTTTTTTAGGTATTAAAAGGTAAAAGTTTAAAAATAAATATTGTACTGTGTTATGTGGGTTTTTCTTGATACAATAAAACTTGTTTTAGATAAAATTGTTTAATATTTTAGCAGCTATTTAAGTTTTAAAATAGCTAAATACTTGCAATGGTATTGAGGTTTTGGCTATGCTGTATTTCAATGGTATTAAAATCATGGATAAAATCAGTTTTTTTATTAGGTATTAAAAGGTAAAAGTTGAAAAATAAATATAGTACTGTGTTATGGAAGTTTCTCTTTTTAAAATAAAACTTGTTTTAGATAAATTTGATGAATATTTTAAATGCTATTGAAGTTTTAAAATAGCTAAATACTTGCAATGCTATTGAGGTTTTGGCTAAGCTGTATTTCAATGGTATTAATATCATGGATAAATCAGTTTTTTATTAGGTAATAAAAGGTAAATGTTTAAAAAGATATATTGTAGTGTGATGTGGGTTTTTCTTGATACAATAAAATTAGTTTTAGATAAATTCGATGAATATTTTAAAAGCTTTTGGAGTTTTAAAAAAGCTAAATACTTACAATGCTATTGAGGATTTGGCTATGCTGTATTTCAATGGTATTAATATCATGGATGAAATCAGTTTTTTTTTAGGTATTAAAAGGTAAAAGTTTAAAAATAAATATTGTACTGTGTTATGGAAGTTTTTCTTGATAAAATAAAACTTGTTTTAGATAAATTTGATAAATATTTCAGCAGCTATTGAAGTTTTAAAATAGCTAAATACTTGCAATGCTATTGAGGTTTTGGCTATGCTGTATTTCAATGGTATTAATATCATGGATAAATCAGTTTTTTATTAGGTAATAAAAGGTAAATGTTTAAAAAGATATATTGTAGTGTGATGTGGGTTTTTCTTGATACAATAAAATTAGTTTTAGATAAATTCGATGAATATTTTAAAAGCTTTTGGAGTTTTAAAAAAGCTAAATACTTACAATGCTATTGAGGATTTGGCTATGCTGTATTTCAATGGTATTAATATCATGGATGAAATCAGTTTTTTTTTAGGTATTAAAAGGTAAAAGTTTAAAAATAAATATTGTACTGTGTTATGTGGGTTTTTCTTGATACAATAAAACTTGTTTTAGATAAAATTGTTTAATATTTTAGCAGCTATTTAAGTTTTAAAATAGCTAAATACTTGCAATGCTATTGAGGTTTTGGCTATGCTGTATTTCAATGGTATTAAAATCATGGATAAAATCAGTTTTTTATTAGGTATTAAAAGGTAAAAGTTGAAAAATAAATATAGTACTGTGTTATGGAAGTTTATCTTCATAAAATAAAACTTGTTTTAGATAAATTTGATGAATATTTTAAATGCTATTGAAGTTTTAAAATAGCTAAATACTTGCAATGCTATTGAGGTTTTGGCTATGCTGTATTTCAATGGTATTAATATCATGGGTAAAATCAGTTTATTATTAGGAAAAAAAAGGTAAAAGTTTAAATATAAATATTGTAGTGTGTTTTGTGTGTTTTGTCTTGATAAAATAAAACTTGTTTAAGATAAATTTGTTGAATATTTTAGCAGCAATTAAAGTTTTAAAAAAGCTAAATACTTACAATGCTATTGAGGATTTGGCTATGCTGTATTTCAATGGTATTAATATCATGGATAAAATCAGTTTTTTTTTAGGTATTAAAAGGTAAAAGTTTAAAAATAAATATTGTACTGTGTTATGTGGGTTTTTCTTGACACAATAAAACTTGTTTTAGATAAATTTGTTTAATATTTTAGCAGCTATTTAAGTTTTAAAATAGCTAAATACTTGCAATGGTATTGAGGTTTTGGCTATGCTGTATTTCAATGGTATTAAAATCATGGATAAAATCAGTTTTTTATTAGGTATTAAAAGGTAAAAGTTGAAAAATAAATATAGTACTGTGTTATGGAAGTTTCTCTTTTTAAAATAAAACTTGTTTTAGATAAATTTGATGAATATTTTAAATGCTATTGAAGTTTTAAAATAGCTAAATACTTGCAATGCTATTGAGGTTTTGGCTAAGCTGTATTTCAATGGTATTAATATCATGGATAAATCAGTTTTTTATTAGGTAATAAAAGGTAAATGTTTAAAAAGATATATTGTAGTGTGATGTGGGTTTTTCTTGATACAATAAAATTAGTTTTAGATAAATTCGATGAATATTTTAAAAGCTTTTGGAGTTTTAAAAAAGCTAAATACTTACAATGCTATTGAGGATTTGGCTATGCTGTATTTCAATGGTATTAATATCATGGATGAAATCAGTTTTTTTTTAGGTATTAAAAGGTAAAAGTTTAAAAATAAATATTGTACTGTGTTATGGAAGTTTTTCTTGATAAAATAAAACTTGTTTTAGATAAATTTGATAAATATTTCAGCAGCTATTGAAGTTTTAAAATAGCTAAATACTTGCAATGCTATTGAGGTTTTGGCTATGCTGTATTTCAATGGTATTAATATCATGGATAAATCAGTTTTTTATTAGGTAATAAAAGGTAAATGTTTAAAAAGATATATTGTAGTGTGATGTGGGTTTTTCTTGATACAATAAAATTAGTTTTAGATAAATTCGATGAATATTTTAAAAGCTTTTGGAGTTTTAAAAAAGCTAAATACTTACAATGCTATTGAGGATTTGGCTATGCTGTATTTCAATGGTATTAATATCATGGATGAAATCAGTTTTTTTTTAGGTATTAAAAGGTAAAAGTTTAAAAATAAATATTGTACTGTGTTATGTGGGTTTTTCTTGATACAATAAAACTTGTTTTAGATAAAATTGTTTAATATTTTAGCAGCTATTTAAGTTTTAAAATAGCTAAATACTTGCAATGGTATTGAGGTTTTGGCTATGCTGTATTTCAATGGTATTAAAATCATGGATAAAATCAGTTTTTTATTAGGTATTAAAAGGTAAAAGTTGAAAAATAAATATAGTACTGTGTTATGGAAGTTTCTCTTTTTAAAATAAAACTTGTTTTAGATAAATTTGATGAATATTTTAAATGCTATTGAAGTTTTAAAATAGCTAAATACTTGCAATGCTATTGAGGTTTTGGCTAAGCTGTATTTCAATGGTATTAATATCATGGATAAATCAGTTTTTTATTAGGTAATAAAAGGTAAATGTTTAAAAAGATATATTGTAGTGTGATGTGGGTTTTTCTTGATACAATAAAATTAGTTTTAGATAAATTCGATGAATATTTTAAAAGCTTTTGGAGTTTTAAAAAAGCTAAATACTTACAATGCTATTGAGGATTTGGCTATGCTGTATTTCAATGGTATTAATATCATGGATGAAATCAGTTTTTTTTTAGGTATTAAAAGGTAAAAGTTTAAAAATAAATATTGTACTGTGTTATGGAAGTTTTTCTTGATAAAATAAAACTTGTTTTAGATAAATTTGATAAATATTTCAGCAGCTATTGAAGTTTTAAAATAGCTAAATACTTGCAATGCTATTGAGGTTTTGGCTATGCTGTATTTCAATGGTATTAATATCATGGATAAATCAGTTTTTTATTAGGTAATAAAAGGTAAATGTTTAAAAAGATATATTGTAGTGTGATGTGGGTTTTTCTTGATACAATAAAATTAGTTTTAGATAAATTCGATGAATATTTTAAAAGCTTTTGGAGTTTTAAAAAAGCTAAATACTTACAATGCTATTGAGGATTTGGCTATGCTGTATTTCAATGGTATTAATATCATGGATGAAATCAGTTTTTTATTAGGTATTAAAAGGTAAAAGTTGAAAAATAAATATAGTACTGTGTTATGGAAGTTTCTCTTTTTAAAATAAAACTTGTTTTAGATAAAATTGTTTAATATTTTAGCAGCTATTTAAGTTTTAAAATAGCTAAATACTTGCAATGGTATTGAGGTTTTGGCTATGCTGTATTTCAATGGTATTAAAATCATGGATAAAATCAGTTTTTTATTAGGTATTAAAAGGTAAAAGTTGAAAAATAAATATAGTACTGTGTTATGGAAGTTTCTCTTTTTAAAATAAAACTTGTTTTAGATAAATTTGATGAATATTTTAAATGCTATTGAAGTTTTAAAATAGCTAAATACTTGCAATGCTATTGAGGTTTTGGCTAAGCTGTATTTCAATGGTATTAATATCATGGATAAATCAGTTTTTTATTAGGTAATAAAAGGTAAATGTTTAAAAAGATATATTGTAGTGTGATGTGGGTTTTTCTTGATACAATAAAATTAGTTTTAGATAAATTCGATGAATATTTTAAAAGCTTTTGGAGTTTTAAAAAAGCTAAATACTTACAATGCTATTGAGGATTTGGCTATGCTGTATTTCAATGGTATTAATATCATGGATGAAATCAGTTTTTTTTTAGGTATTAAAAGGTAAAAGTTTAAAAATAAATATTGTACTGTGTTATGGAAGTTTTTCTTGATAAAATAAAACTTGTTTTAGATAAATTTGATAAATATTTCAGCAGCTATTGAAGTTTTAAAATAGCTAAATACTTGCAATGCTATTGAGGTTTTGGCTATGCTGTATTTCAATGGTATTAATATCATGGATAAATCAGTTTTTTATTAGGTAATAAAAGGTAAATGTTTAAAAAGATATATTGTAGTGTGATGTGGGTTTTTCTTGATACAATAAAATTAGTTTTAGATAAATTCGATGAATATTTTAAAAGCTTTTGGAGTTTTAAAAAAGCTAAATACTTACAATGCTATTGAGGATTTGGCTATGCTGTATTTCAATGGTATTAATATCATGGATGAAATCAGTTTTTTTTTAGGTATTAAAAGGTAAAAGTTTAAAAATAAATATTGTACTGTGTTATGTGGGTTTTTCTTGATACAATAAAACTTGTTTTAGATAAAATTGTTTAATATTTTAGCAGCTATTTAAGTTTTAAAATAGCTAAATACTTGCAATGCTATTGAGGTTTTGGCTATGCTGTATTTCAATGGTATTAAAATCATGGATAAAATCAGTTTTTTATTAGGTATTAAAAGGTAAAAGTTGAAAAATAAATATAGTACTGTGTTATGGAAGTTTATCTTCATAAAATAAAACTTGTTTTAGATAAATTTGATGAATATTTTAAATGCTATTGAAGTTTTAAAATAGCTAAATACTTGCAATGCTATTGAGGTTTTGGCTATGCTGTATTTCAATGGTATTAATATCATGGGTAAAATCAGTTTATTATTAGGAAAAAAAAGGTAAAAGTTTAAATATAAATATTGTAGTGTGTTTTGTGTGTTTTGTCTTGATAAAATAAAACTTGTTTAAGATAAATTTGTTGAATATTTTAGCAGCAATTAAAGTTTTAAAAAAGCTAAATACTTACAATGCTATTGAGGATTTGGCTATGCTGTATTTCAATGGTATTAATATCATGGATAAAATCAGTTTTTTTTTAGGTATTAAAAGGTAAAAGTTTAAAAATAAATATTGTACTGTGTTATGTGGGTTTTTCTTGACACAATAAAACTTGTTTTAGATAAATTTGTTTAATATTTTAGCAGCTATTTAAGTTTTAAAATAGCTAAATACTTGCAATGGTATTGAGGTTTTGGCTATGCTGTATTTCAATGGTATTAAAATCATGGATAAAATCAGTTTTTTATTAGGTATTAAAAGGTAAAAGTTGAAAAATAAATATAGTACTGTGTTATGGAAGTTTCTCTTTTTAAAATAAAACTTGTTTTAGATAAATTTGATGAATATTTTAAATGCTATTGAAGTTTTAAAATAGCTAAATACTTGCAATGCTATTGAGGTTTTGGCTAAGCTGTATTTCAATGGTATTAATATCATGGATAAATCAGTTTTTTATTAGGTAATAAAAGGTAAATGTTTAAAAAGATATATTGTAGTGTGATGTGGGTTTTTCTTGATACAATAAAATTAGTTTTAGATAAATTCGATGAATATTTTAAAAGCTTTTGGAGTTTTAAAAAAGCTAAATACTTACAATGCTATTGAGGATTTGGCTATGCTGTATTTCAATGGTATTAATATCATGGATGAAATCAGTTTTTTTTTAGGTATTAAAAGGTAAAAGTTTAAAAATAAATATTGTACTGTGTTATGGAAGTTTTTCTTGATAAAATAAAACTTGTTTTAGATAAATTTGATAAATATTTCAGCAGCTATTGAAGTTTTAAAATAGCTAAATACTTGCAATGCTATTGAGGTTTTGGCTATGCTGTATTTCAATGGTATTAATATCATGGATAAATCAGTTTTTTATTAGGTAATAAAAGGTAAATGTTTAAAAAGATATATTGTAGTGTGATGTGGGTTTTTCTTGATACAATAAAATTAGTTTTAGATAAATTCGATGAATATTTTAAAAGCTTTTGGAGTTTTAAAAAAGCTAAATACTTACAATGCTATTGAGGATTTGGCTATGCTGTATTTCAATGGTATTAATATCATGGATGAAATCAGTTTTTTTTTAGGTATTAAAAGGTAAAAGTTTAAAAATAAATATTGTACTGTGTTATGTGGGTTTTTCTTGATACAATAAAACTTGTTTTAGATAAAATTGTTTAATATTTTAGCAGCTATTTAAGTTTTAAAATAGCTAAATACTTGCAATGGTATTGAGGTTTTGGCTATGCTGTATTTCAATGGTATTAAAATCATGGATAAAATCAGTTTTTTATTAGGTATTAAAAGGTAAAAGTTGAAAAATAAATATAGTACTGTGTTATGGAAGTTTCTCTTTTTAAAATAAAACTTGTTTTAGATAAATTTGATGAATATTTTAAATGCTATTGAAGTTTTAAAATAGCTAAATACTTGCAATGCTATTGAGGTTTTGGCTAAGCTGTATTTCAATGGTATTAATATCATGGATAAATCAGTTTTTTATTAGGTAATAAAAGGTAAATGTTTAAAAAGATATATTGTAGTGTGATGTGGGTTTTTCTTGATACAATAAAATTAGTTTTAGATAAATTCGATGAATATTTTAAAAGCTTTTGGAGTTTTAAAAAAGCTAAATACTTACAATGCTATTGAGGATTTGGCTATGCTGTATTTCAATGGTATTAATATCATGGATGAAATCAGTTTTTTTTTAGGTATTAAAAGGTAAAAGTTTAAAAATAAATATTGTACTGTGTTATGGAAGTTTTTCTTGATAAAATAAAACTTGTTTTAGATAAATTTGATAAATATTTCAGCAGCTATTGAAGTTTTAAAATAGCTAAATACTTGCAATGCTATTGAGGTTTTGGCTATGCTGTATTTCAATGGTATTAATATCATGGATAAATCAGTTTTTTATTAGGTAATAAAAGGTAAATGTTTAAAAAGATATATTGTAGTGTGTTATGTGGGTTTTTCTTGATACAATAAAACTTGTTTTAGATAAAATTGTTTAATATTTTAGCAGCTATTTAAGTTTTAAAATAGCTAAATACTTGCAATGCTATTGAGGTTTTGGCTATGCTGTATTTCAATGGTATTAAAATCATGGATAAAATCAGTTTTTTATTAGGTATTAAAAGGTAAAAGTTGAAAAATAAATATAGTACTGTGTTATGGAAGTTTCTCTTCATAAAATAAAACTTGTTTTAGATAAATTTGATAAATATTTCAGCAGCTATTGAAGTTTTAAAATAGCTAAATACTTGCAATGCTATTGAGGTTTTGGCTATGCTGTATTTCAATGGTATTAAAATCATGGATAAAATCAGTTTTTTTTTAGGTATTAAAAGGTAAAAGTTTAAAAATAAATATTGTACTGTGTTATGGAAGTTTTTCTTGATAAAATAAAACTTGTTTTAGATAAATTTGATAAATATTTCAGCAGCTATTGAAGTTTTAAAATAGCTAAATACTTGCAATGCTATTGAGGTTTTGGCTATGCTGTATTTCAATGGTATTAATATCATGGATAAATCAGTTTTTTATTAGGTAATAAAAGGTAAATGTTTAAAAAGATATATTGTAGTGTGATGTGGGTTTTTCTTGATACAATAAAATTAGTTTTAGATAAATTCGATGAATATTTTAAAAGCTTTTGGAGTTTTAAAAAAGCTAAATACTTACAATGCTATTGAGGATTTGGCTATGCTGTATTTCAATGGTATTAATATCATGGATGAAATCAGTTTTTTTTTAGGTATTAAAAGGTAAAAGTTTAAAAATAAATATTGTACTGTGTTATGTGGGTTTTTCTTGATACAATAAAACTTGTTTTAGATAAAATTGTTTAATATTTTAGCAGCTATTTAAGTTTTAAAATAGCTAAATACTTGCAATGGTATTGAGGTTTTGGCTATGCTGTATTTCAATGGTATTAAAATCATGGATAAAATCAGTTTTTTATTAGGTATTAAAAGGTAAAAGTTGAAAAATAAATATAGTACTGTGTTATGGAAGTTTCTCTTTTTAAAATAAAACTTGTTTTAGATAAATTTGATGAATATTTTAAATGCTATTGAAGTTTTAAAATAGCTAAATACTTGCAATGCTATTGAGGTTTTGGCTAAGCTGTATTTCAATGGTATTAATATCATGGATAAATCAGTTTTTTATTAGGTAATAAAAGGTAAATGTTTAAAAAGATATATTGTAGTGTGATGTGGGTTTTTCTTGATACAATAAAATTAGTTTTAGATAAATTCGATGAATATTTTAAAAGCTTTTGGAGTTTTAAAAAAGCTAAATACTTACAATGCTATTGAGGATTTGGCTATGCTGTATTTCAATGGTATTAATATCATGGATGAAATCAGTTTTTTTTTAGGTATTAAAAGGTAAAAGTTTAAAAATAAATATTGTACTGTGTTATGGAAGTTTTTCTTGATAAAATAAAACTTGTTTTAGATAAATTTGATAAATATTTCAGCAGCTATTGAAGTTTTAAAATAGCTAAATACTTGCAATGCTATTGAGGTTTTGGCTATGCTGTATTTCAATGGTATTAATATCATGGATAAATCAGTTTTTTATTAGGTAATAAAAGGTAAATGTTTAAAAAGATATATTGTAGTGTGTTATGTGGGTTTTTCTTGATACAATAAAACTTGTTTTAGATAAAATTGTTTAATATTTTAGCAGCTATTTAAGTTTTAAAATAGCTAAATACTTGCAATGCTATTGAGGTTTTGGCTATGCTGTATTTCAATGGTATTAAAATCATGGATAAAATCAGTTTTTTATTAGGTATTAAAAGGTAAAAGTTGAAAAATAAATATAGTACTGTGTTATGGAAGTTTCTCTTCATAAAATAAAACTTGTTTTAGATAAATTTGATGAATATTTTAAATGCTATTGAAGTTTTAAAATAGCTAAATACTTGCAATGCTATTGAGGTTTTGGCTATGCTGTATTTCAATGGTATTAATATCATGGATAAATCAGTTTTTTATTAGGTAATAAAAGGTAAATGTTTAAAAAGATATATTGTAGTGTGATGTGGGTTTTTCTTGATACAATAAAATTAGTTTTAGATAAATTTGATAAATATGTCAACAGCTTTTGAAGTTTCAAAATAGCTAAATACTTGCAATGCTATTGAGGTTTTGGCTATGCTGTATTTCAATGGTATTAATATCATGGATAAATCAGTTTTTTATTAGGTAATAAAAGGTAAATGTTTAAAAAGATATATTGTAGTGTGATGTGGGTTTTTCTTGATACAATAAAATTAGTTTTAGATAAATTCGATGAATATTTTAAAAGCTTTTGGAGTTTTAAAAAAGCTAAATACTTACAATGCTATTGAGGATTTGGCTATGCTGTATTTCAATGGTATTAATATCATGGATGAAATCAGTTTTTTTTTAGGTATTAAAAGGTAAAAGTTTAAAAATAAATATTGTACTGTGTTATGTGGGTTTTTCTTGATACAATAAAACTTGTTTTAGATAAATTTGATGAATATTTTAAATGCTATTGAAGTTTTAAAATAGCTAAATACTTGCAATGCTATTGAGGTTTTGGCTATGCTGTATTTCAATGGTATTAATATCATGGATAAATCAGTTTTTTATTAGGTAATAAAAGGTAAATGTTTAAAAAGATATATTGTAGTGTGATGTGGGTTTTTCTTGATACAATAAAATTAGTTTTAGATAAATTTGATAAATATGTCAACAGCTTTTGAAGTTTCAAAATAGCTAAATACTTGCAATGCTATTGAGGTTTTGGCTATGCTGTATTTCAATGGTATTAATATCATGGATAAATCAGTTTTTTATTAGGTATTAAAAGGTAAATGTTTAAAAATAAATATTGTACTGTGTTATGTGGGTTTTTCTTGATACAATAAAACTTGTTTTAGATAAATTTGATGAATATTTTAAATGCTATTGAAGTTTTAAAATAGCTAAATACTTGCAATGCTATTGAGGTTTTGGCTATGCTGTATTTCAATGGTATTAATATCATGGATAAATCTGTTTTTTATTAGGTAATAAAAGGTAAATGTTTAAAAAGATATATTGTAGTGTGATGTGGGTTTTTCTTGATACAATAAAATTAGTTTTAGATAAATTTGATAAATATGTCAACAGCTTTTGAAGTTTCAAAATAGCTAAATACTTACAATGCTATTGAGGTTTTGGCTATGCTGTATTTCAATGGTATTAATATCATGGATTAAATCAGTTTTTATTAGGTATTAAAAGGTAAAAGTTTAAAAATAAATATTGTACTGTGTTATGTGGGTGTTTCTTGATACAATAAAACTTGTTTTAGATACATTTGTTGAATATTTTAGCAGCTATTGAAGTTGTAACATAGCCAAATACTTGCAATGCTGTTGAGGTTTTGGCTATGCTGTATTTCAATGGTATTAATATCATGGATTAAATCAGTTTTTTATTAGGTATTAAAAGGTAAAAGTGTTAAGGTCCAGTATGGCCTGTTAAGGTTCAGTAAGGTCTGTTAAGGTCCAGTAAGGTTTTTTAGGGTCAATTAACGTCTGTTAAAATCCAATAAGGTCTCTTAGGGTCTAGTAAGGTCTATTAAGGTCTTTTAAGGTAAAGTAGAGCCTGTTAAGGTCCAGTAGAGCCTGTTAAGGTCCATTAAGGCCTGTTAAGGTCCAGTAAGGCCTGTTAAGGTCCAGTAAGGCCTGTTAAGGTTTAGTAAGGCCTGTTAAGGTCTAGTAGGGTCTTTTAAGGTTCATTAAGGCCTGTAAAGGTCTTGAAAGGCTTTTTAAGGTCCATTAAGGCTTGTTAAGGTCCAGTAAGGCCTGTTAAGGTCCGGTAAGGCCTGTTAAGGTCCAGTAAGGCTTGTTAAGGTGCAGTAAGTCCTGTTAAGGTCTAGTAAGGTCTGTTAATGTCCTTTAAAGCCTGTTAAGGTCCAGTAATACCTGTTAAGGTCTAGTAAGGTTTGTTAAGGTTTTTTTAGTCTTGTTAAGGTGTAATAAAGTCTGTTAAGGTCCAGTAAGGCCTTTTAAGGTCCAGTAAGGCCTGTTAAGGTCCAGTAAGGTCTTTTAAGGTCTAGTAAGGCCTGTTAAGGTCTACTAAAATCTGTTAAGGTCCATTAAGGCCTGTTAAGATGTGGTAAGACTTGTTAAGGTCCATTAAAGCCTGTTAAGGTCCAGTAAGGCCTGTTAAAATGTATTAAGTCTTGTAAAGGTCCAGTAAGATCTGTAAAGGTCCAGTAATGCCTGTTAAGGTGTAGTTAGGTCTGGTAAGGTCCATTAAGGTCTGTTAAGGTCTATTAAGGCCTTTTAAGGTCTAGTAAGGCCTGTTAAGGTCCATTAAGGCCTCTTAAGGTCTAGTAAGGTCTGTTAAGGTCCAATAAGGCCTGTTAAGGTATAGTAAGACCTGTTAAGCTCCATTAAAGCCTGTTAAGGTCCAGTAAGATCTGTTAAGATCCAGTAAGTTTTGTTAATTTCCAGTAAGGTCTGTTAAGGTCTATAAAGTCCTGTTAAGGTCCAGTAATGCCTGTTATGGTGTATTAAAGCCTGTTAAGGTCCAGTCAGTCCTTTTAATCTGTAGTATGGCCTGTTAAGGTCCAGTAAGGCCTTTTATGGTGTATTAAAGCCTTTTAAGGTCCAGTAAAGCCTGTTAAGGTTTTTTATAATGCCTGTTTAGGTCCAGTAAGGTCTGTTAAGGTCCAGTATGGCCTGTTAAGGTTCAGTAAGGTCTGTTAAGGTCCAGTAAGGTTTTTTAGGGTCCATTAACGTCTGTTAAAATCCAATAAGGTCTCTTAGGGTCTAGTAAGGTCTATTAAGGTCTTTTAAGGTAAAGTAGAGCCTGTTAAGGTCCAGTAGAGCCTGTTAAGGTCCATTAAGGCCTGTTAAGGTCCAGTAAGGCCTGTTAAGGTTTAGTAAGGCCTGTTAAGGTCTAGTAGGGTCTTTTAAGGTTCATTAAGGCCTGTAAAGGTCTTGAAAGGCTTTTTAAGGTCCATTAAGGCTTGTTAAGGTCCAGTAAGGCCTGTTAAGGTCCGGTAAGGCCTGTTAAGGTCCAGTAAGGCTTGTTAAGGTGCAGTAAGTCCTGTTAAGGTCTAGTAAGGTCTGTTAATGTCCTTTAAAGCCTGTTAAGGTCCAGTAATACCTGTTAAGGTCTAGTAAGGTTTGTTAAGGTTTTTTTAGTCTTGTTAAGGTGTAATAAAGTCTGTTAAGGTCCAGTAAGGCCTTTTAAGGTCCAGTAAGGCCTGTTAAGGTCCAGTAAGGTCTTTTAAGGTCTAGTAAGGCCTGTTAAGGTCTACTAAAATCTGTTAAGGTCCATTAAGGCCTGTTAAGATGTGGTAAGACTTGTTAAGGTCCATTAAAGCCTGTTAAGGTCCAGTAAGGCCTGTTAAAATGTATTAAGTCTTGTAAAGGTCCAGTAAGATCTGTAAAGGTCCAGTAATGCCTGTTAAGGTGTAGTTAGGTCTGGTAAGGTCCATTAAGGTCTGTTAAGGTCTATTAAGGCCTTTTAAGGTCTAGTAAGGCCTGTTAAGGTCCATTAAGGCCTCTTAAGGTCTAGTAAGGTCTGTTAAGGTCCAATAAGGCCTGTTAAGGTATAGTAAGACCTGTTAAGCTCCATTAAAGCCTGTTAAGGTCCAGTAAGATCTGTTAAGATCCAGTAAGTTTTGTTAATTTCCAGTAAGGTCTGTTAAGGTCTATAAAGTCCTGTTAAGGTCCAGTAATGCCTGTTATGGTGTATTAAAGCCTGTTAAGGTCCAGTCAGTCCTTTTAATCTGTAGTATGGCCTGTTAAGGTCCAGTAAGGCCTTTTATGGTGTATTAAAGCCTTTTAAGGTCCAGTAAAGCCTGTTAAGGTTTTTTTATAATGCCTGTTTAGGTCCAGTAAGGTCTGTTAAGGTCCAGTATGGCCTGTTAAGGTTCAGTAAGGTCTGTTAAGGTCCAGTAAGGTTTTTTAGGGTCCATTAACGTCTGTTAAAATCCAATAAGGTCTCTTAGGGTCTAGTAAGGTCTATTAAGGTCTTTTAAGGTAAAGTAGAGCCTGTTAAGGTCCAGTAGAGCCTGTTAAGGTCCATTAAGGCCTGTTAAGGTCCAGTAAGGCCTGTTAAGGTCCAGTAAGGCCTGTTAAGGTCTAGTAGGGTCTTTTAAGGTTCATTAAGGCCTGTAAAGGTCTTGAAAGGCTTTTTAAGGTCCATTAAGGCTTGTTAAGGTCCAGTAAGGCCTGTTAAGGTCCGGTAAGGCCTGTTAAGGTCCATTAAGGCTTGTTAAGGTGCAGTAAGTCCTGTTAAGGTCTAGTAAGGTCTGTTAACGTCCATTAAAGCCTGTTAAGGTCCAGTAATACCTGTTAAGGTCTAGTAAGGTTTGTTAAGGTCCAGTAAGGTCTGTTAAGGTCTTTTAAGTCCTGTGAAGGTGTAGTGAAGTCTGTTAAGGTTCTGTAAGGCCTGTTAAGGTCCAGTAAGGCCATTTAAAGTCTAGTAATGCCTTTTAAGGTCTAGTAAGGTCTGTTAAGGTCCATTAAGGCCTGTTAAGTTTCAGTAAAGCCTGTTAAGATCTTGTAACACCTGTTAAGGTCTAGTAAGGTCTGTTAAGGTCCAGTAAGGCCTGTTAAAGTGTAGTAAGGTCTGGTAAGGTCAAGGAAGGTTTTTTAAGGTCCAGGAAAGTCTTTTAAGTTTTTTTAAATTCTGTTAAGTTCCAGTAAGGTCTGTTAATGTCCAGGAAGGTCTGTTAAGGTCTTGAAAAGCCTTTTAAAGTCCATTAAGGCTTGTTAAGGTCCAGTAAGGCCTGTTAAGGTGTAGTAAGGTCTGGTAAGGTCAAGGAAGGTTTTTTAAGGTCCAGGAAAGTCTTTTAAGGTCTAGTAAGGTCCAGTAAGGTCTGTTAAGGTCTAGAAAGGCCTTTTAAAGTCCATTAAGGCTTGTTAAGATCTAGTAAGGCTTGTTAAGGTCCATTAAGGTCTGTTAAGGTCCATTAAGTCCTGTTAAGGTCCAGTAAGGCCTGTTAAGGTCCAGTAAGGCCTTTTAAGGTCTAGTAAGGTCTGTTAATGTCCATTAAGGCCTGTTAAGGTCCAGTAAGGCCTGTTAAGGTCTAGTAAGGTCTTTTGAGGTCCATTAAGGCCTGTTAAGGTCCAATAAGGCCTGTTAAAGTGTACTAAAGTCTGGTAAGGTCCAGTAAGGTTTGTTAAGGTCCAGTAAGGTCTTTTAATGTCCAATAAGGCCTGTTAAAGTGTACTAAAGTCTGGTAAGGTCCAGTAAGGTTTGTTAAGGTCCAGTAAGATCTGTTAAGGTCTCATGAGTTTTGTTAATGTCCAGTAAGGTCTGTTAAGGTATATTTAGTCCTGTTAAGGTGTAATAAAGTCTGTTAAGGTCCAGTAAGGCCTGTTAAGGTCCAGTAAGGACTTTTAAGGTCTAGTAAGGCCTGTTAAGGTCTAGTAAAATCTGCTAAGGTCCAGTAAGTTTTGGTAATTTATAGTAAGGTCTGTTAAGGTCTATAAAGTCCTGTTAAGGTGTAATAAAGTCTGTTAAGGTCCAGTAAGGCCTGTTAAGGTCCAGTAAGGACTTTTAAGGTCTAGTAAGGCCTGTTAAGGTCTAGTAAGATCTGTTAAGGTCCAGTAAGTTTTGGTAATTTATAGTAAGGTCTGTTAAGGTCTATAAAGTCCTGTTAAGGTGTAGTAAAGTCTGTTAAGGTCCATTAAGGCCTGTTAAGGTCCAGAATGGCCTTTTACTGTTTAGTAAGGCCTGTTAAGGTCTAGTAAGGTCTGTTAAGGTCCATCAAGGCTTGTTAAGGTCCAGTAAGGCCTGTTTAGGTGCAGTAACGCCTGTTATGGTGTACTAAAGTCTGTTAAGGTCCTGTAAGGCCTGTAAAGGTCCAATAAGGCCTGTTAAGGTCCAGAAAGGAATTTTAAGGTCTTATAATGCCTGTTAAGGTCTAGCAAGGTCTGTTAAGGTCCAATAAGGCCTGTTAAGGTCCAGTAAGGCCTTGTAAGGTCTTTTAAGTCCTGTGAAGGTGTAGTGAAGTCTGTTAAGGTTCTGTAAGGCCTGTTAAGGTCCAGTAAGGCCATTTAAAGTCTAGTAATGCCTTTTAAGGTCTAGTAAGGTCTGTTAAGGTCCATTAAGGCCTGTTGAGTTTCAGTAAAGCCTGTTAAGATCTTGTAACACCTGTTAAGGTCTAGTAAGGTCTGTTAAGGTCCAGTAAGGCCTGTTAAAGTGTAGTAAGGTCTGGTAAGGTCAAGGAAGGTTTTTTTTAAGGTCCAGGAAAGTCTTTTAAGTTTTTTTAAATTCTGTTAAGTTCCAGTAAGGTCTGTTAATGTCCAGGAAGGTCTGTTAAGGTCTTGAAAAGCCTTTTAAAGTCCATTAAGGCTTGTTAAGGTCCAGTAAGGCCTGTTAAGGTGTAGTAAGGTCTGGTAAGGTCAAGGAAGGTTTTTTAAGGTCCAGGAAAGTCTTTTAAGGTCTAGTAAGGTCCAGTAAGGTCTGTTAAGGTCTAGAAAGGCCTTTTAAAGTCCATTAAGGCTTGTTAAGATCTAGTAAGGCTTGTTAAGGTCCATTAAGGTCTGTTAAGGTCCATTAAGTCCTGTTAAGGTCCAGTAAGGCCTGTTAAGGTCCAGTAAGGCCTTTTAAGGTCTAGTAAGGTCTGTTAATGTCCATTAAGGCCTGTTAAGGTCCAGTAAGGCCTGTTAAGGTCTAGTAAGGTCTTTTGAGGTCCATTAAGGCCTGTTAAGGTCCAATAAGGCCTGTTAAAGTGTACTAAAGTCTGGTAAGGTCCAGTAAGGTTTGTTAAGGTCCAGTAAGGTCTTTTAATGTCCAATAAGGCCTGTTAAAGTGTACTAAAGTCTGGTAAGGTCCAGTAAGGTTTGTTAAGGTCCAGTAAGATCTGTTAAGGTCTCATGAGTTTTGTTAATGTCCAGTAAGGTCTGTTAAGGTATATTTAGTCCTGTTAAGGTGTAATAAAGTCTGTTAAGGTCCAGTAAGGCCTGTTAAGGTCCAGTAAGGACTTTTAAGGTCTAGTAAGGCCTGTTAAGGTCTAGTAAAATCTGCTAAGGTCCATTAAGGCCTGTTAAGGTGTGGTAAGACCTGTTAAGGTCCATTAAAGCCTAAGAAGGTCCAGTAAGGCCTGTTAAGATGTAGTAAGGCCTGTAAAGGTCCAGTAAGATCTGTTAAGGTCCAGTAAGTTTTGGTAATTTATAGTAAGGTCTGTTAAGGTCTATAAAGTCCTGTTAAGGTGTAGTAAAGTCTGTTAAGGTCCATTAAGGCCTGTTAAGGTCCAGAATGGCCTTTTACTGTTTAGTAAGGCCTGTTAAGGTCTAGTAAGGTCTGTTAAGGTCCATCAAGGCTTGTTAAGGTCCAGTAAGGCCTGTTTAGGTGCAGTAACGCCTGTTATGGTGTACTAAAGTCTGTTAAGGTCCTGTAAGGCCTGTAAAGGTCCAATAAGGCCTGTTAAGGTCCAGAAAGGACTTTTAAGGTCTTATAATGCCTGTTAAGGTCTAGCAAGGTCTGTTAAGGTCCAATAAGGCCTGTTAAGGTCCAGTAAGGCCTTGTAAGGTCTTGTAACGCCTGTTAAGGTCTATTAAGGTCTGTTAAGGTCCAGCAAGGCCTGTTAAGGTGTAGTAAGGTCTGGTAAGGTCAAGGAAGGTTTGTTAAGGTCCAGGAAAGTATTTTAAGGTCTGGTAAGGTCCAGTAAGGTCTTTTAAAGTCCATTAAGGCTTGTTAAGATCTAGTAAGGCTTGTTAAGGTGTACTGAAGTCTGGTAAGGTCCAGTAAGGTTTGTTAAGGTCCAGTAAGATCTTTTAAGGTCTCGTGAGGTTTGTTAAGGTCCAGTAAGGTCTGTTAATGTCCAGTAAGGCCTGTTAAGGTGTACTAAGGTCTGGTAAGGTCCAGTAAGGTTTGTTAAGGTCCAGTAAGATCTGTTAAGGTCTCGTGAGTTTTGTTAATGTCCAGTAAGGTCTGTTAAGGTATATTTAGTCCTGTTCAGGTGTAATAAAGTCTGTTAAGGTCCAGTAAGGCCTGTTAAGGTCCAGTAAGGCCTGTTAAGGTCCAGTAAGGCCTTTTAAGGTCTAGTAAGGCCTGTTAAGGTCTAGTAAAATTTGTTAAGGTCCATTAAGACCTGTTAAAATGTGGTAAGACCTGTTAAGGTCCATTAAAGCCTGTTAAGGTCCAGTAAGGCCTGTTAAAATGTAGTAAGGCCTGTAAATGACCAGTAAGATCTTTAAAGGTCCAGTAATGCCTGTTAAGGTGTAGTAAGGTCTGATAAGGTCCAGTAAGGTCTGGTAAGGTCTATTAAGGCCTTTTAAGGTCTAGTAAGGCCTGTTAGGATTCATTAAGGCCTCTTAACTGGACCTTGGTAGACCTTAGTAGACCTTGGTAGACCTTAGTGGACCTTGGTAGACTTTAGTGGACCCTGGTAGACCTTAGTGGACCTTGGTAGACCTTAGTGGACCTTGGTAGACCTTAGTGGACCTTGGTAGACTTTATTGGACCTTGGTAGACCTTAGTGGACCTTGGTAGACTAAACTGGAACTTGGTAGACCTTAGTGGACCTTGGTAGACTTAACTGGACCTTGGTAGACCTTTGTAGACCTTAGTGGACCTTGGTAGACTTTTGTGGACATTGGTAGACCTTGGTAGACCTTAGTCGACCTTGGTAGACCTTGGTAGACCTTAGTGGACCTTGGTAGATCTTAGAAGACTTTATTGGACCTTGATAGACCTTAGTGGACTTTGGTATACTTTAGTGGACCTTGGTAGACCTTAGTGGACCTTGGTAGACTTTAGTGGACCTTGGTAGACTTTACTGGACCTTGGTAGACCTTTGTGGACCTTGGTAGACTTTAGTGGAGCTTAGTGGACCTTGGTAGACCTTAGTGGACCTTGGTAGACTTTAGTGGATCTTGGTAGACTTTACTGGACCTTGGTAGACCTTTGTGGACCTTGGTAGACTTTAGTGGACCTTGGTAGACCTTTGTGGACCTTGGTAGACTTAACTGGACCTTGGTAGACCTTAGAAGACCTTAGTGGACCTTGGTAGACCTTAGTGGACCTTGGTAGACCTTAGTGGACCTTGTTAGACTTTAATGGACCTTGGTAGACCTTAGTGGACCTTGGTAGACTTAACTGGACCTTGGTAGACCTTGGTAGACCTTAGTGGACCTTGGTAGACCTTAGAGGACCTTGGTAGACCTTAGTGGACGTTGTTAGACTTTAGTGGACCTTGGTAGACCTTAGTGGACCTTGGTAGACCTTAGTGGACCTTGGTAGACCTTTGTAGACCTTTGTAGACCTTTGTAGACCCTATTGGACCCTAGTGGACCTTGGTAAACTTTAGTTGACCTTGGTAGACCTTGGTAGACCTTATTGGACCTTGGTAGACATTAGTGGACCTTGGTAGACTTTAGTGGACCTTGGCAGACCTTGGTAGACCTTAGTGGACCTTGGTAGACTTTAGTGGACCTTGGTAGAACTTGGTAGACCTTAGTGGACCTTGGTAGACTTTAGTGGACGTTGGTAGACCTTGGGAGACCTTAGTGGACCTTGGTAGACCTTAGTGGACCTTGGTAGACCTTAGTGGACCTTGGTAGACTTAACTGGATCTTGGTATACCTTAGTAGACCTTGGTAGACCTTAGTGGACCTTGGTAGACTTTAGTGGACCTTGGGAGACCTTAGCATACCTTGGTAGACCTAACTGGACCTTGGTAGACCTTAGTAGACCTTAGTGGACCTTGGTAGACCTTAGTGGACCTTAGTGGACCTTAGTGGACCTTGGTAGACTTTAGTAAACCTTGGTAGACCTTTTTGGACCTTGGTAGACTTAACTGGACCTTGGTAGACCTTGGTAGACCTTGGTGGACCTTGGTAGACCTTAGTAGACCTTGGTAGACCTTAGTAAACCTTAGTGGACCTTGGTAGACCTTAATGGACCTTGGTAGACCTTAGTGGACCTTGGTAGACTTTAGTGGACCTTGGTAGACCTTGGTAGACCTTAGTGGACCTTAGTAGACTTTTTGAACCTTGGTAGACCTTGGTAGACCTTAGTGGACCTTGGTAGACATAACTGGACCTTGGTAGACCTTAGCAGACCTTGGTCGACCTTAGTGGACCTTGGTAGACCATAGTGAACCATGGTAGACTTTAGAGGACCTTGGTAGACCTTAGTGGACCTTGGTAGACCTTAGTGGACCTTGATAGACCTTGGTAGACTTTAGTGGATCTTGGTAGACTTTATTGGACCTTGGAAGACCTTGATAGACCTTAGTGGACCTTGTTAGACCTTAGTGGACCTTGTTAGACATTAGTGGACCTTGGTAGACCTTAGTGGACCTTGGTAGACCTTAGTGGACATTGGTAGACTTTAGTGGACCCTGGTAGACTTTAGTGGACCCTGGAAGAACTTAGTGGACCTTGGTAGACTTAACTGGACCTTGATAAACTTAACTGGACCTTGGTAGACCTTAGTAGACCTTAGTGGACCTTGGTAGACCTTAGTGGACCTTGGTAGACCTTAGTGGACCTTGGTAGACTTTAGTGGACCTTGGTAGACCTTGGAAGACCTTAGTGGACCTTGGTAGACCTTAGTAGACTTTAGTGGACCTTGGTAGACCTTGGTAGACCTTAGTGGACCTTGGTAGATCTTAGTGGACCTTGGTAGACCTTAGTGGACCTTGGTAGACCTTAGTGGACCTTTGTAGACTTTAGTGGACCTTGGTAGACCTTAGTGAACCTTGGTTGACTTAACTGGACCTTGAAGGACCTTAGAAGACCTTAGTGGACCTTGGTAGACCTTGGTAGACCTTAGTGGACATTAATAGACTTTAGTGGACCTTGGTAGTCCTTGGTAGACCTTAGTGGACCTTGGTAAACCTTAGTGGACCTTGGTAGACTTTAGTGGACCTTGGAGGACCTTGGTAAACCTTAGTGGACCTTGGTAGACTTTAGTGGACCTTGGTAGACCTTAGTGGACCTTGGTAGACCTTAGTGGACCTTGGTAGACCTTAGTGGACCTTGGTAGACCTTTTTGGACCTTGGTAGACCTTGGTAGACCTTAGTGAACTTTAGTAGACCTTAGTGGACCTTGGGAGACTTTAGTGGACCTTGGTAGACCTTGGTAGACCTTAGTGGACCTTGGTAGACCTTGGTAGACCTTGGTAGACCTTGGTAGACCTTAGTGGACCTTGGTAGTTTTTAGTGGACCTTGGTAGACCTTAGTGGACCTTGGGAGACTTTAGTGGACCTGGGTAGACCTTAGTGGACCTTGGTAGACTTAACTGGACCTTGGTAGACCTTTTTGGACATTGGTAGACTTAAATGGACCTTGGAAGACCTTAGTAGACCTTAGTGGACCTTGGTAGACCATAAAGGACCTTGGTAGACCTTAGTGGACCTTGGTAAACATTATTGGACCTTGGTAGACCTTAGTGGACCTTGGTAGACCTTGGTGGTTCTTAGTGGACCTTGCTAGACCTTGGTAGACCTTACTGGACCTTGGCAGACCTTAGTGGAACTTGGTAGACCTTAGTGGACCTTGGTAGACTTTAGTGGACCTTGGTAGACCTTAGTGGACCTTGGTAGACTTAACTGGACCTTGGTAGACCTTAGTAGACCTTAGTGGACCTTGGAAGACCTTAGTGGACTTTGGTAGACCTTAGTGGACCTTGGTAGACCTTAGGGGACCTTGGTAGACCTTAGGGGACCTTGGTAGACTTTAGTGGTTTTGGTAGACCTTGGGAGACTTTAGAGGACCTTGGTAGACCTTGGAAGACCTTATTGGACCTTGGTAGACCTTAGTGGACCTTGGTAGACCTTAATGGACCTTGGTAGACCTTGGTAGACCTTAGTGGACCTTAATAGACTTTTTTGGACCTTGGTAGACCTTAGTAGACCTTAGTGGACATTGGTAGACCTTAGTGGACCTTGGTAGATTTTAGTGGACCTTGGTAGACCTTAGTGGACCTTGGTAGACCTTAGTGGACCTAGGTAGACAATAGTGGACAATGGTAGACTTTAGTGGACAATGGTAGACTTTAGTGGACCTTGGTAGACCTTAGTGGACTTTGGTAGACCTTAGTGGACCTTGGTAGACCTTTGTAGACCTTAGTGGACCTTGGTAGACTTTAGTTGACTTTGGTAGACCTTGGTAGACCTTAGTGGACCTTGGTAGACCTTAGTGGAGCTAATTGGACCTTGGTAGACCTTAGTGGACCTTAGTAGACTTTAGTGGACCTTGGTAGACCTTAGTGGAACTTGGTAGACCTTAGTGGACCTTGGTAGACCCTGGTAGACCTTAGTAGACCTTAGTGGACCTTGGTAGACCTTAAAGGACCTTGGTAGACTTTAGTGGACCTTGGTAGACCTTAGTGGACCTTGGTAGACCTTAGTGGACCTTGGTAGACCTTGTTGGACCTTGGTAGACTTTAGTGGACCTTGGTAGACCTTAGTGGACCTTGGTAGACCTTAGTGGACCTTGGTAGACCTTGTTGGACCTTGGTAGTCTTTAGTGGACCTTGGTAGACCTTAGTGTACCTTGGTAGACCTTAGTGGACCTTGGTAGACTTAACTGGACCTTGGTAGACTTAACTGGACCTTGGTAGACTTAACTGGACCTTGGTAGACTTTAGTACACCTTAGTGGACCTTGGTAGACCTTAGTGGACCTTGGTAGACTTTAGTGGACGTTGGTATACCTTGGTAGACCTTACTGGACCTTGGTAGACTTTAGTGGACCTTGGTAGACCTTGGTAGACCTTAGTGGACCTTGGTAGACCTTAGTGGACCTTGGCAGACCTTTTTGGACCTTGGAAGACCTTCTTAGACCTTCTTAGACCTTAGTGGACCTTGGTAGTACTTAGTGGACCTTGGTAGACCTTTTTCAACCTTAATAGACTTTTGTGGACCTTGGTAGACCTTGTTAGACCTTGGTGTACCTTGGTGTACCTTGGTAGACCTTAGTGGACATTGGTAGACTTTAGTGGACCTTGGTAGACCTTGGTTGACCTTAGTGGACCTTGGTAGACCTTAGTGGACGTTGGTAGACTTTATTGGACCTTGGTAGACCTTAGTGGATCTTGGTAGACCTTAGTGGACCTTGTTAGACCTTTGTAGACCTTACTGGACCTTGGTAGACTTTAGTTGACCTAAGTAGACCTTGGTAGACCTTAGTGGACCTTGGTAGACTTTAGTGGACCTTGGTAGACCTTAGTGGACCTTGGTAGACCTTAGTGGACCTTGGTAGACCTTGGTAGACCTTAGTGGACCTTGGTAGACCTTAGTGTACCTTGGTAGTTTTTAGTGGACCTTGGTAGACATTAGTGGACCTTGGTAGACTTTAGTGGACTTTGGTAGACCTTTTTGGACCTTGGTAGACTTAACTGGACCTTGGTAGACCTTAGTAAAGCTTATTGGACCTTCGTAGACCTTATTGGACCTTGGTAGACCTTTTTGGACCTTGGTAGACTTAAATGGACCTTGGAAGACCTTAGTAGACCTTAGTGGACCTTGGTAGACCTTTATGGACCTTGGTAGACCTTTATGGACCTTGGTAGACCTTAGTGGACCTTGGTAGACCTTATTGAACCTTGCTAGACCTTGGTAGACCTTAGTGGACCTTGGTAGACCTTAGTGAACTTTGGTAGACCTTGGTAGACCTTAGTGGACCTTGGTAGACCTTGGTAGACCTTAGTGGACCTTGGTAGACCTTAGTGGACCTTGGAAGACCTTAGTGGACCTTGGTAGACCTTAGTGGACCTTGGTAGACTTTAGTGGACCTTGGTAGATTTTAGTGGACCTTGGTAGACTTAAGTGGACCTTGGTAGACCTTAGTGGACCTTGGTAGACCTTATTGGACCTAAGTAGACCTTAGTGGATCTTGGTAGACCTTTGTGGACCTTGGTAGACTTTAGTGGGCCTTGGTAGACTTTACTGGACCTTGGTAGATCTTGGTAGACCTTAGTGGACCTTGGTAGACCTTAGTGGACCTTGGTAGACTTTAGTGGACCTTGGTAGACCTTGGTGGACCTTGGTAGACCTTGGTGGACCTTAGTGGACCTTGGTAGACCTTGGTAGACCTTACTGGACCTTGGCAGACCTTAGTGGACCTTGGTAGACCTTAGTGGACCTTGGTAGACTTTAGTGGACCTTGGTAGACCTTAGTGGACCTTGGTAGACTTAACTGGACCTTGGTAGACCTTAGTAGACCTTAGTGGACCTTGGTAGACCTTAGTGGACCTTGGTAGACCTTAGGGGACCTTGGTAGACTTTAGTGGACCTTGGTAGACCTTGGTAGACCTTAGTGAACCTTGGTAGACTTTAGTGGACCTTGGTAGATCTTGGTAGACCTTAGTGGACCTTGTTAGAGCTTAGTGGACCTTGGTAGAGCTTAGTGGACCTTGGAAGACCTTGGTAGACTTTAGTGGACCTTGGTAGACCTTGGTAGACCTTAGTGGACCTTGGCAGACCTTAGTGGACCTTGGTAGACCTTAGTGGACCTTGGTAGACTTTAGTGGACCTTGGTAGACCTTGGTAGACCTTAGTGGACCTTGGTAGACCTTAGTGGACCTTGGCAGACCTTTTTGGACCTTGGAAGACCTTAGTAGACCTTAGTGGACCTTGGTAGTACTTAGTGGACCTTGGTAGACCTTTTTGAACCTTAATAGACTTTAGTGGACCTTGGTAGACCTTGTTAGACCTTGGTGTACCTTGGTAGACCTTAGTGGACCTTGGTAGACTTTAGTGGAACTTGGTAGACCTTGGTTGACCTTAGTGGACCTTGGTAGACCTTAGTGGACGTTGGTAGACTTTAATGGACCTTGGTAGACCTTAGTGGACCTTGGTAGACCTTACTGGACCTTGTTAGACCTTTGTAGACCTTACTAGACCTTGGTAGACTTTAGTTGACCTAAGTAGACCTTGGTAGACCTAAGTGGACCTTGGTAGACTTTAATGGACCTTGGTAGACCTTGGTAGACCTTGGTAGACCTTAGTGGACCTTGGTAGTTTTTAGTGGACCTTGGTAGACATTAGTGGACCTTGGTAGACTTTAGTGGACTTTGGTAGACCTTTTTGGACCTTGGTAGACTTAACTGGACCTTGGTAGACCTTAGTAGAGCTTATTGCACCTTGGTAGACCTTATTGGACCTTGGTAGACCTTTTTGGACCTTGGTAGACTTAAATGGACCTTGGAAGACCTTAGTAGACCTTAGTGGACCTTGGTAGACCTTTATGGACCTTGGTAGACCTTTATGGACCTTGTTAGACCTTAGTGGACCTTGGTAGACCTTGGTAGACCTTAGTGGACCTTGCTAGACCTTGGTAGACCTTAGTGGACCTTGGTAGACCCTAGTGGACCTTGGTAGACCTTAGTGGACTTTGGTAGACCTTGGTAGACCTTAGTGGACTTTGGTAGACCTTGGTAGACCTTAGTGGACCTTGGTAGACCTTAGTGGACCTTGGAAGACCTTAGTGGACCTTGGTAGACCTTATTGGACCTAAGTAGACCTTAGTGGATCTTGGTAGACCTTTGTGGACCTTGGTAGACTTTAGTGGGCCTTGGTAGACTTTACTGGACCTTGGTAGATCTTGGTAGACCTTAGTGGACCTTGGTAGACCTTAGTGGACCTTGGTAGACTTTAGTGGATCTTGGTAGACCTTAGTGGACCTTGGTAGACCTTGGTGGACCTTAGTGGACCTTGGTAGACCTTGGTAGACCTTACTGGACCTTGGCAGACCTTAGTGGACCTTGGTAGACCTTAGTGGACCTTGGTAGACTTTAGTGGACCTTGGTAGACCTTAGTGGACCTTGGTAGACCTTAGTGGACCTTGGTAGACCTTAGGGGACCTTGGTAGACTTTAGTGGACCTTGGTAGACCTTGGTAGACCTTAGTGAACCTTGGTAGACTTTAGTGGACCTTGGTAGATCTTGGTAGACCTTAGTGGACCTTGTTAGAGCTTAGTGGACCTTGGTAGAGCTTAGTGGACCTTGGAAGACCTTGGTAGACTTTAGTGGACCTTGGTTGACCTTGGTAGACCTTAGTGGACCTTGGTAGACCTTAGTGGACCTTGGCAGACCTTAGTGGACCTTGGTAGACCTTAGTGGACCTTGGTAGACTTTAGTGGACCTTGGTAGACCTTGGTAGACCTTAGTGGACCTTGGTAGACCTTAGTGGACCTTGGCAGACCTTTTTGGACCTTGGAAGACCTTAGTAGACCTTAGTGGACCTTGGTAGTACTTAGTGGACCTTGGTAGACCTTTTTGAACCTTAATAGACTTTAGTGGACCTTGGTAGACCTTGTTAGACCTTGGTGTACCTTGGTAGACCTTAGTGGACCTTGGTAGACTTTAGTGGAACTTGGTAGACCTTGGTTGACCTTAGTGGACCTTGGTAGACCTTAGTGGACGTTGGTAGACTTTAATGGACCTTGGTAGACCTTAGTGGACCTTGGTAGACCTTACTGGACCTTGTTAGACCTTTGTAGACCTTACTAGACCTTGGTAGACTTTAGTTGACCTAAGTAGACCTTGGTAGACCTATGTGGACCTTGGTAGACTTTAATGGACCTTGGTAGACCTTGGTAGACCTTGGTAGACCTTAGTGGACCTTGGTAGTTTTTAGTGGACCTTGGTAGACATTAGTGGACCTTGGTAGACTTTAGTGGACTTTGGTAGACCTTTTTGGACCTTGGTAGACTTAACTGGACCTTGGTAGACCTTAGTAGAGCTTATTGCACCTTGGTAGACCTTATTGGACCTTGGTAGACCTTTTTGGACCTTGGTAGACTTAAATGGACCTTGGAAGACCTTAGTAGACCTTAGTGGACCTTGGTAGACCTTTATGGACCTTGGTAGACCTTTATGGACCTTGGTAGACCTTAGTGGACCTTGGTAGACCTTGGTAGACCTTAGTGGACCTTGCTAGACCTTGGTAGACCTTAGTGGACCTTGGTAGACCCTAGTGGACCTTGGTAGACCTTAGTGGACTTTGGTAGACCTTGGTAGACCTTAGTGGACTTTGGTAGACCTTGGTAGACCTTAGTGGACCTTGGTAGACCTTAGTGGACCTTGGAAGACCTTAGTGGACCTTGGTAGACCTTAGTGGACCTTGTTAGACTTTAGTGGACCTTGGTAGATTTTAGTGGACCTTGGTAGACTTAAGTGAACCTTGGTAGACCTTAATAGACCTTAGTGGACCTTGGTAGACCTTATTGGACCTTAGTAGACCTTAGTGGACCTTGGTAGACCTTTGTGGACCTTGGTAGACTTTAGTGGGCCTTGGTAGACTTTACTGGACCTTGTTAGATCTTGGTAGACCTTAGTGGACCTTGGTAGACCTTAGTGGACCTTGGTAGACTTTAGTGGACCTTGGTAGACCTTAGTGGACCTTGGTAGACCTTAGTGGACCTTGGTAGACCTTGGTGGACCTTAGTGGACCTTGGTAGACCTTGGTAGACCTTAGTGGACCTTGGTAGACCTTAGTGGACGTTGGTAGACCTTAGTGGACCTTGGTAGACTTTAGTGGACCTTGGTAGAACTTAGTGGACCTTGGTAGACTTAACTGGACCTTGGTAGACCTTGATATACCTTAGTGGACCTTTGTAGACCTTAGTGGACCTTGGTAGACCTTAGGGGATCTTGGTAGACTTTAGTGGACCTTGGTAGACCTTGGTAGACCTTAGTGGACCTTGGTAGACTTTAGTGGACCTTCGTAGATCTTGGTAGACCTTAGTGGACCTTGGTAGAGCTTAGTGGACCTTGGTAGAGCTTAGTGGACCTTAGTGAACCTTAATAGACATTAGTGGACCTTGGTAGACCTTGGTAGACCTTAGTGGACATTGGTAGACCTTAGTGGACTTTGGTAGATTTTAGTGGACCTTGGTAGACCTTGGAAGACCTTAGTGGACCTTGGTAGACCTTAGTGGACCTTGATAGACATTAGTGGACGTTAGTAGACTTTAGTGGACCTTGATAGACCTTAGTGGACCTTGGTAGACCTTAGTGGACCTTGGTAGACCTTTGTAGACCTTAGTGGACCTTGGTAGACTTTAGTTGACTTTGGTAGACCTTGGTAGACCTTATTGGATCTTGGTAGACCTTAGTGGACCTTGGTAGACTTTAGTGGACCTTGGTAGACCTTAGTGGAGCTTAGTGGACCTTGGTAGACCTTAGTGGACCTTGGTAGACCTTAGTGGACGTTGGTATTTTTTATTGGACTTTGGTAGACCTTAGTGGACCTTGGTAGACCTTAGTGGACCTTGGTAGACCGTTGTAGACCTTTGTAGACCTTTGTAGACCTTTTTGGACCTTGGTAGACTTTAGTTGACCTTGGTAGACCTTGGTAGACCTTGGTAGACCTTAGTGGACCTTGGTAGACCTTAGTGGACCTTGGAAGACTTTAGTGGACCTTGGTAGACCTTAGTGGACCTTGGTAGACCTTAGTGGGCCTTGGTAGACTTTACTGGACCTTGGTAGATCTTGGTAGACCTTAGTGGACCTTGGTAGACCTTAGTGGACCTTGGTAGACTTTAGTGGACCTTGGTAGACCTTAGTGGACCTTGGTAGTCCTTGGTGGACCTTAGTGGACCTTGGTAGACCTTGGTAGACCTTACTGGACCTTGGCAGACCTTAGTGGACCTTGGTAGACCTTAGTGGACCTTGGTAGACTTTAGTGGACCTTGGTAGACCTTAGTGGACCTTGGTAGACCTTAGTGGACCTTGGTAGACCTTAGGGGACCTTGGTAGACTTTAGTGGACCTTGGTAGACCTTGGTAGACCTTAGTGAACCTTGGTAGACTTTAGTGGACCTTGGTAGATCTTGGTAGACCTTAGTGGACCTTGTTAGAGCTTAGTGGACCTTGGTAGAGCTTAGTGGACCTTGGAAGACCTTGGTAGACTTTAGTGGACCTTGGTAGACCTTGGTAGACCTTAGTGGACCTTGGTAGACCTTAGTGGACCTTGGCAGACCTTAGTGGACCTTGGTAGACCTTAGTGGACCTTGGTAGACTTTAGTGGACCTTGGTAGACCTTAGTGGACCTTGGCAGACCTTTTTGGACCTTGGAAGACCTTAGTAGACCTTAGTGGACCTTGGTAGTACTTAGTGGACCTTGGTAGACCTTTTTGAACCTTAATAGACTTTAGTGGACCTTGGTAGACCTTGTTAGACCTTGGTGTACCTTGGTAGACCTTAGTGGACCTTGGTAGACTTTAGTGGAACTTGGTAGACCTTGGTTGACCTTAGTGGACCTTGGTAGACCTTAGTGGACGTTGGTAGACTTTAATGGACCTTGGTAGACCTTAGTGGACCTTGGTAGACCTTACTGGACCTTGTTAGACCTTTGTAGACCTTACTAGACCTTGGTAGACTTTAGTTGACCTAAGTA
Source organism: Trichomycterus rosablanca (assembly GCF_030014385.1). Classification (NCBI taxonomy): domain Eukaryota; kingdom Metazoa; phylum Chordata; class Actinopteri; order Siluriformes; family Trichomycteridae; genus Trichomycterus; species Trichomycterus rosablanca. Next base: position 14,754,688 of record NC_085997.1, on the reverse strand, counting down.
GACCTTGGTAGACCTATGTGGACCTTGGTAGACTTTAATGGACCTTGGTAGACCTTGGTAGACCTTGGTAGACCTTAGTGGACCTTGGTAGTTTTTAGTGGACCTTGGTAGACATTAGTGGACCTTGGTAGACTTTAGTGGACTTTGGTAGACCTTTTTGGACCTTGGTAGACTTAACTGGACCTTGGTAGACCTTAGTAGAGCTTATTGCACCTTGGTAGACCTTATTGGACCTTGGTAGACCTTTTTGGACCTTGGTAGACTTAAATGGACCTTGGAAGACCTTAGTAGACCTTAGTGGACCTTGGTAGACCTTTATGGACCTTGGTAGACCTTTATGGACCTTGGTAGACCTTAGTGGACCTTGGTAGACCTTGGTAGACCTTAGTGGACCTTGGTAGACCCTAGTGGACCTTGGTAGACCTTAGTGGACTTTGGTAGACCTTGGTAGACCTTAGTGGACTTTGGTAGACCTTGGTAGACCTTAGTGGACCTTGGTAGACCTTAGTGGACCTTGGAAGACCTTAGTGGACCTTGGTAGACCTTAGTGGACCTTGTTAGACTTTAGTGGACCTTGGTAGATTTTAGTGGACCTTGGTAGACTTAAGTGAACCTTGGTAGACCTTAATAGACCTTAGTGGACCTTGGTAGACCTTATTGGACCTTAGTAGACCTTAGTGGACCTTGGTAGACCTTTGTGGACCTTGGTAGACTTTAGTGGGCCTTGGTAGACTTTACTGGACCTTGTTAGATCTTGGTAGACCTTAGTGGACCTTGGTAGACCTTAGTGGACCTTGGTAGACTTTAGTGGACCTTGGTAGACCTTAGTGGACCTTGGTAGACCTTAGTGGACCTTGGTAGACCTTGGTGGACCTTAGTGGACCTTGGTAGACCTTGGTAGACCTTAGTGGACCTTGGTAGACCTTAGTGGACGTTGGTAGACCTTAGTGGACCTTGGTAGACTTTAGTGGACCTTGGTAGACCTTAGTGGACCTTGGTAGACTTAACTGGACCTTGGTAGACCTTGATATACCTTAGTGGACCTTTGTAGACCTTAGTGGACCTTGGTAGACCTTAGGGGATCTTGGTAGACTTTAGTGGACCTTGGTAGACCTTGGTAGACCTTAGTGGACCTTGGTAGACTTTAGTGGACCTTCGTAGATCTTGGTAGACCTTAGTGGACCTTGGTAGAGCTTAGTGGACCTTGGTAGAGCTTAGTGGACCTTAGTGAACCTTAATAGACATTAGTGGACCTTGGTAGACCTTGGTAGACCTTAGTGGACATTGGTAGACCTTAGTGGACCTTGGTAGATTTTAGTGGACCTTGGTAGACCTTGGAAGACCTTAGTGGACCTTGGTAGACCTTAGTGGACCTTGATAGACATTAGTGGACGTTAGTAGACTTTAGTGGACCTTGATAGACCTTAGTGGACCTTGGTAGACCTTAGTGGACCTTGGTAGACCTTTGTAGACCTTAGTGGACCTTGGTAGACTTTAGTTGACTTTGGTAGACCTTGGTAGACCTTATTGGATCTTGGTAGACCTTAGTGGACCTTGGTAGACTTTAGTGGACCTTGGTAGACCTTAGTGGAGCTTAGTGGACCTTGGTAGACCTTAGTGGACCTTGGTAGACCTTAGTGGACGTTGGTATTTTTTATTGGACTTTGGTAGACCTTAGTGGACCTTGGTAGACCTTAGTGGACCTTGGTAGACCGTTGTAGACCTTTGTAGACCTTTGTAGACCTTTTTGGACCTTGGTAGACTTTAGTTGACCTTGGTAGACCTTGGTAGACCTTAGTGGACCTTGGTAGACCTTAGTGGACCTTGGAAGACTTTAGTGGACCTTGGTAGACCTTAGTGGACCTTGGTAGACCTTAGTGGACCTTGGTAGACTTTGGTAGACCTTATTGGACCTTGGTAGACTTTAGTTGACCTTGGTAGACCTTAGTGGACCTTGGTAGACTTTAGTGGACCTTGGTAGACCTTAGTGGACCTTGGTAGTTTTTAGTGGACCTTGTTAGACTTTAGTGGACCTTGGTAGACCTTAGTGGACCTTGGTAGACTGAACTGGACCTTGGAAGACCTTAGTACACCTTATTGGACCTTGGTAGACCTTAGTGGACCATGGTAGACCTTAGTGGACCTTGGTAGACTTCAGTGGACCTTGGTTTACCTTGGTAGACCTTACTGGACCTTGGTAGACTTTAGCTGACCTTGGTAGACCTTAGTGGACCTTGGTAGATGTTAGGATAAATCTTTTGTTCAAAAGGTCCTGAAGAAAGCAGTCGAAGGAAGCCCAGAAAGTACTCTTTAAAACACTTTATTAAGTGTAAAAATAATCTGTGAATATATATCAGAGCTAAGCCGGCCGGCACTCCTTACTCCTGCAGTCTAGACACACCACGTAAGAAAGAGGGCTCCTCTGAGCCCGCCGTCCTTTTTTAAACTAGTCTAGGCTCCTCCTCCTTTACTGCTGGTGGAGCCAATGAAATGTGCTAAAGAGGACCAGGCTCCGCCCTCTGCCAAGAGATTATGGCAGCCGCCATTTTGAATAGACCATGTGGGGGACATGCGGCATGCATGTCGTAAAGCTTGGAAAATGCCGTCAAATTTCCCATATTAAATGTACGTCTTTGTTCAGAAAAACCTAACCAACCCCCTTTGAAAGCATCTTAATGCTTTCACAATAACTTTTAACTATAGGTTAGGTGTTTCTAGATCCCAGGAGATAAGGATAGCCGTCAGCAACCCCCCAATTTAACCCCTTCTGACTACATGGCCACTGGGCTGAATTTTATACAATAAAACGTTTCTAAAAAATAAAAAGGCTACCAGTTAAACTAAAGGAACCGTACCTATCGCAACAGCTCCTAACCCTGAAACAAACAAACAAACAAACAAAAAATAATAAAAACAGGAAATCAAAATAAAGTAATTTAAAAAATAGGAAATCAAAAAGAGAAGAAAAATAAAATAAACACAATGGGTGCGTAGCTTCCACAGGAAGTCCGTTCAGGTTGTCCTCCACCAGACGGAGCTGCAGATATTCAGAAGGGGCCCATAGCTCCTGTGTCTCTGCATGACTCCTAATGTCTTATGGATTCTCCCCTGTCGGCCTTACCTGTTTCCACAGCAGCACAAACATTTCCTAAAAATAGCAGAGTACCAAACATATATACATTGTAAACAATCCTGAACTAACCCCTTGCGTTTTGTAGCTAAACTATGTGTGTTGCACTTAACTAGTGTTTTCAAAGATGGTCTATGTGTCTGCGAACTATATGTTTATGTTTTTTTTCTCCTAGTCTAACTAAATTCTCCCCCCTCGTCTTGTTCCGCTCCGTTGATTCCGCTGGACTCTTCTTCCACATAGTCGGTTTTGTCGGGCTTTTCTGCTGTGGGTTGTTCCCTGTAGGCAGGTCCAGTTAGTGCCACTTCTGTCCCTTGGAGTGGGTCTTCCAGTCCCCTCAGTGTCTGCCTCTGCCAGTCCTTCCAAGTCTCCTTCCTTCATCACGGTGTGTGATTAGTAGTGCTGGTCCTCTCTCCTCATCTTGTCTGGTCGGTTTTACCTTTAATTAAGCAGAGTTAGTAGCACTTATACTGCTCGAAGTGGGTCTTCCGGCCCACCTTCAAGGGTATCCTCCTCATCATCATCTACATGATATCTCGACAAATCAGCCAACACCATCTGGATAACTGGTGGATCCTGCCCCCCTCTGCTTCCTCTACTCACTATATCTATTACAAATCTTCCCATTAACACCCTGATACATGGGACACAACAACCACATACCACTAAAATTGCCGTTCCCACGCATGCTGACATCACCAAATTTGCAATAACTTCCTTCCATGGCCCAAACATCCCTTCTAGCCACTTAACCCATTCATACACACATACAATCATACAACAGACAAACATATAAGCTACTTACCCAGCCCTCACCGCAGCCACCCCACTCCCAACATCGGGATACACGGCCACGGTGAGCTTAGACACCACTGCCGCAAGGCTTTCTGGGTAAAGCCCGTGCCCGACCCAGTGGCGACGCTACACTGTCCCCTCCCTAACGGTCAACCGTCCCGGTGACCCACTCACCAGCGTCCACTGGGTGGCTCCATGTCTGGACCACACCCCATTACACTGCCGAGTCGCTCTTCCACCCACTGCTGGACCGGGCACCCTGCCCCTACAGCCACCTGGGCTAGCGCACTCCGACAGACCGGGCATATTGGCTCACCAAACCATCAGAGCCACCCAAACACCACGATCCCACTTCTGACACCAATGTGGCGCCGGCGAGTAAGGAAGGTTAGCGTCAGGGCCGCAAGTGAGCTGCCTTTGGCAGTTCATTCAGTGTTTTAGCGACACCCATTCATACACACATCCCTTCTGAAAAATGTCCCCTGTTTATCGGTTCTGGTTTGTTGCTCCTGAAACAGGTGTAATTGTCTTTATAAGCTTTGATGTTGGTTGGGGTTGGTTCCTGAGTTAGTGGGTGAGACATGGATAAATTTTCTATGTGTTAAATTAGACATTTTAGACCGCTTTAAACAACCTTTCGAGCAAAATCTGTAACACATATTAAGACAAAGATAAACTGATACACCCTAGAACAGAAGATTCCTGCCTAGTCGAAGAATACGAGTATTCTTTTAACATTCACTGGCACAACTCACTCGGTTGTCCAAACACAACTCAGACAAAAGAACGTAAACCTCAGTACAACAACAGTGTCTACTGGAAACAAACAATTACTTCACCGCGACCGACAATGGCCCTATGGAAACAAACATATACTTCAGGGCAATCGACAGTAATCCCCTGGAAACAAACAATTACTTCACCGCGACCGACAATGGCCCTATGGAAACAAACATATACTTCAGGGCAATCGACAGTGATCCCCTGGAAACAAACAGTCACTTCACCGCGACCGACAATGGCCCTATGGAAACAAACATATACTTCAAGGCAATCGACAGTGATCCCCTGGAAACAAACAGTCACTTCACCGCGACCGACAATGGTCCTATGGAAACAAACATATACTTCAAGGCAATCGACAGTGATCCCCTGGAAACAAACAATTACTTCACCGCGACCGACAATGGCCCTATGGAAACAAACATATACTTCAAGGCAATCGACAGTGATCCCCTGGAAACAAACAATTACTTCACAGCGACCGACAATGGTCCTATGGAAACAAACATATACTTTATTACTTGTCTCTCATACTGCATTAATCCTTCCTGCTATATAAAATTCCACTTCAAACAGTTCAAACTGATCAGAGCAGAAGGTGCATACACATTACATCTAACATTTTCTACACTTATTCTACTTCATCATCGTCGCATGCTAGAGAGCCTTCAAATTTTCTAAATCACATTTTTCCCAATACAAAATCACCAATCCACTATTTATTATTTACTCTGCCATACTTAAAATAACAGCTCTGCTATATCAACTTCCATCAGTCCTACAAACCCCTGACTTATATTATTTATTCATTCAGATTTTTACCCCAACTTTTGGTCACTGGTACTAACACACCTCCTGCTTCTAACAATACAGACTCCATTTCCCACAATCCAACAGACTCTCACATGACCATCTCCTGCTCCTAGTCAGCCAATCCCTCACGCTCATCATCACCAGCACTTTGATCCACTTTGGCTATCTTGAATCACATTAAACTCTACTTAAACAGTTCCATTTAGTTAACTCACTGCAAAATACTACCAACCTAGTCTGCATACCTAGCATTCATGCTTCACTAGCGTTTATTGCTATCACAATAATAAACCCCTCTCTACTCTCTGTGAGCATCTGCTCTTTCCACCACATGACACTTCTCTGTATTAAACTCCTCATGTTTCTCTATCATAATCTACAGAACAGCAATATATGCCTACTTATATTTTCTCTAGTCTGCAAAATCTCAATATTATTAATATACATAAACCTAATTTATCCACTTCATATGAATTATCTAAACTTACTACACGTATCTTATTAGTAACTAAACTCACAGTATCCTTGTGACAATTCCATACACATACACTTTCTCTCATGCCTAACTAAACCTCACTGATCCCCAATCAGTTACTATATACCTTCTAGTGTCTGCTAGACTATTCGATAGTAGCCTGTATTCAATATTTTAATACTTTCCCTATCCTCCATACCTATATTATCTCTGATATATTGTTGTTACATTGCCCTACAAATTTCATTAACCCTACATCACTATGGTACCTGCACCCCTATTCTCACTAAAACACAAGCTCCTACAGCCCTATCTAATTTACTTTTGCAACTGAACCTTTTTTCTACATAGTCTCTGTTTTTCTAATACCCTACTGTAAAATACATCCAAAACCTCTATAAGATGTTACTGAACCCCTCACTTTTTATTATGGAACCCAGATCTTCAGGTGGATGTCTATTAAAACACACTACTGTCCCACACGGTCTTGAGATTTCGCTGCATAACGTCTCCATCCAGTCTCACATCAGCTTTCCCTTCCTCTTGTCTGATGATGTCATTACTTTGGCATTCTGTACCTCAGCACCCCATATGCCTCTTGAACACTGCTTTACTCAAACATCAGAATGCAACAACAGCCATGACACACATCTGCAAGATCTGGTATTCATAATTTTTACATCATCTTTGGTACTGCATAAGTGTCCACCATCCTCAGCCAGTACACAGTAGATTAAATATCAGACTTCTCTTTACTCATGCAGGGCCTGCAGTTTATGGCCTCAACCCCCCTCTGGGTTGCTGTGTGTCTGTGAAACCTATGACCTGGGTCTCCAGTCACCCCCCTTCATGTACTTCTCTCCTAACAAGTTATTTTCTTCTCACTATTCCCTCAATCTTTAAATTGCACTCATCTATGATCATGCATAGTATTGCCACAAGGTTTACTGCACCACATTGAACCAATCTAACTTCTTCAATAAACTATATAATATAAAATGAGTGAGTTGACCCGATCAATTAGCTAGAAAAGATTCATCGGATACTGTCGTGGAAGAAAAAATTAAGTTGTTTGTCACTGAAACTCGAACCTTGAATAAGTTTGTTTATACTGTTTAAGCTACTGAATATGTGAAATGAACATGATGTACTAGAACAGAATATTCCACTTCTGTTTGATAGCAAGTTAACAGTTTAACAACATCATTGCTCTTATCTATATGGGTTGAACCTCTATCTATAAAAAACATTACAAAGAATGTTTTTTGGTCCTTCAGCCTGCATACGCTTTGCTGACTGTTTGGATCCTCTGCAGAGAATAAACTATCATCTTCTTACTAACTTCAGCTCTGACTCTAAGTGTCTTATTATAGTGTAATTTTGGAATTCTGTCACCACAATTTGGCGCTGCGAGCAGGGTTCCACACTGTCGTGGAGGGACATCTCTGGGGACTGAGGGACTGATCACCCCTTCTTCCCACCTGGCCTCACCAGTTTGAGCAAAGGAACAAAGGAGGACTCCCACCTCGGCATGCTGGAATCCAGAAAAGAATCTATGGTGTGACTTCTGCAAACTCCAAAACGGTGAGCTGATCTTGGTCTGATATTGATAGTTTATTGTAAGTACTAACGTGTGAAGGGTACTTAGGCTAAATTTAGGTCACTCCTAAATTTACTCGGTCGTTCCGAGAAAAACGTTAAAGATGGGTCAAGGAAATTCAAAAGGGGGTAAAGGGAAACCTTTTCCACTTCCCATAGTGCATTGCAGCATTCCACCTTATGGTAAATTAATAGATAATATGAAACAAAGGGAACCAGATAGCTGCGTTCAAATAAATGAGTGGGTCAAATTCTGCCATTTTCCCCCGGGGGGGACATTAAATGTGGATGAACTAGTTCAGTTTAAAAAACAATTGCAATTACAACAAGATGCCTATGATAAAGCCATAGAGTACTGTAAAAATAAGAAACTTAAGAAACAGCCTGAAAACTTTCCATGGAAGCCGAGTTGGCACGCCTATGGAAAGTGGAGACAGGAAGCACAAAAAGAGTTAGATAAGAAAGAACAGGCAAGAAAAAACACACACACTAGAAGGAAAACAGTAACCTGTGGTCAGTTTCTGAATTTACAGAAGGATTCCCTTGATGACTTCATTCCGTTTCCTCCTCCACCACCTCCCGTTCACCATGGACCGGGAGGAGCAGAGGACGATGTGGACGAAGAGGAAGGAATGGAGAATGTGCAACGAGAAAGAAGAGCAGGAGGGGAACCTGATTCGCCCCAGATGCAGACACGGAAACGCAAAAGGACGGAAAGCGAATTGAGAAAGATGAAAGAGAAGGAGAAGCACTTGAAACAGGAACTCGCTAGGCTGGAAAATAAACAGAATAAAGATAGGCTTCCTGAAGAAGCAGCAACGAGAGAGCTGCCGTCGGCACCTTCCTACGACGAAAACAGGCACGACCCTTTCCAGATGCCCAACATTCAGGTCATGGGACCCAGTGGTCCGGATTATGTTTTCAGACCATGGACTATGGATGATATCAGAACTGTGTGTGAAGATCTTCCACCCATTTCTGAGGGAGGACCAAAGTTTGTGGGAAAACTGAGACTGTTTGTTGAGGGTTGGAAGCCATCCATCAATGAACTGGCAAGAGCATGTGCATGCAAACTCAAGCTGGACTGGACAAAAGTCCAAGGATCACTACCTCTTACTACTGATATCTTTTATGATGCCACAGTGGGAGGCAGATTTCAGACTGAGTATACAAACCTGTGCAACAGAATCGAAAAAGGATTTCCAGTTAGACTGGATCTCACAAAACTGTCTCAAACCAGACAGATGGAAGGGGAGCAAGTCAACGATTTTCTCCACAGACTGGAGGCTGTGCATGAAGCTCATTGCGGGATTGACAAACCAGAGGATTATCCTGGTATAGTCCTCTCAGCCTGGGAAAGCCACTTGAAGGAACGATTCCTGAGCGGTCTGAGAATTGAGATTCAGAAGAAAGTGAGAGACGACTGTGTAGAAGCAGAAACTGGAAGACTCCAAACAATCTTGGCATTTGCGGTACATGTTGAAAAGAGACTGAACGAAAAGAAACAGAGAAGTAAGGAAGACAGAGAAAGAAAAGAGCATCAGCTTCAATGCGCAGTTTTAGAAGCTGCAAAAGGTGGTTTCGGACGTGGACGTGGTCGAGGTCGAGGAAAGGGAAAACAAAAAGGAAAAGGAAAGTCAGGTCCAGATGGCGAAAAGGATTTCTCAAAGTACAAGTGTTACAACTGCAACCAACTTGGGCACATTGCTAGAAACTGCCCTAAAAAGGACAATGTCCGAGACGAACAATTTGAGGAGGAGGTGGAATGAGGGGTACAGGGAATGAACATCACATCCACCAGACACCAAGAATCCGGTAAGACTGTTCTAAATTATCAAATGATATTGACAAAACCCTCTGCTTTGCCCACACTCGAGTTAAGAATTGCAGATCAGATTGTCCCATTTCTAGTAGACAGTGGTGCTACTATTTCTGTGTTAAAAACGGGAGCTTTACAGTCTGAGCCGCGATTATCAGGAAGAAAAACATTTGTAGTAGGAGCGGGTGGGGTTCCTTTGAGTGAATCTTTCACTGACGAGCTATTGTGTTACCATGCTGATAGTAACATGACTCTACAACATGCCTTCCTGCTATCGCCAACCTGTCCTGTAAATCTCTTAACTAGGGACCTAATGTGTAAGTTAGGGTTAAAATTATCTTGTACGACAAAGGGAATTGATATAACCACGCTAAATTTACCCCAAATCCCTTCCAGTTCTACACGCGTCTGGATGGGATGGTGTTTAGAATACTCAAATTTCTGGTTATCCATTCTGTGTGAATTAAAATCAAATTATGACATTGTTAAGGATGTGAATGATCTGCACTGTACTGTGGGTGTTGAACCTTTTCCTGTTGATATGGAACAAATGTGTTTGTTTCAAAACAGAGATAGTGAGTCAATCTCTGTAAAAACACTGTTCGTGGGTGAACAGTGGGCCGGCTGTACAGTATATCTAGCGCCTGATCAGAATAATTGGTTCAAAGGGGATGTGCCTTACATTTCTCTAGCAAAGGAAAAACATACACAGTGGAAAGACATGTCTAAATTTATTTTATGCTGCCTAAAAATTTCTGATTGGCAGCCTTGTGAATTTGATAACTGGGAATATTCAGAAAGCTCTAAAGTACACAAAGTGCTTGTAGATCAAAATTTCTCAGCACAGGCTGAGGTTTCTCTTTTGTCACAGCATGTAAATTTAGTAAATCAAGCTGATTTCTTGGATTCAATCGAACCATGGCTGTGGTCAAAAGATAAATATGACGTAGGTCTCATGAAGGGTGCACCCGAGTTAGTCATATCACCCAAAGGTGATTACAGACCATGCACTGTCCAATATCCTCTTAAGAAAGAGGCCCTTGAAGGTATAACCCCTGTCTTCAACAGTTTGTTGGAGAGAGGGATTATAGTAGAATGTCCGGACTCACCTTGTCGCTCTCCTATCTGGCCAGTAAAAAAAAGCCACTATCCTGGGTAAACCTGCTCAGTGGAGATTTGTGCAAGACTTGCAAGCAGTAAACAAGGCCATTCATGCTCGAGCACCAGAAGTTCCAAATCCACACACCATTTTGAGTCAAGTCCCTGAAACCTCAAAATGGTTTTCTGTGATCGATCTTGCAAACGCGTTTTTCAGTCTGAAAGTGCACAAAGACTCTCAATTTTGGTTTGCTTTTTCTTTTCATGGGAAACTATATACGTTTACTCGTGTTCCACAGGGGTATGCTGAGTCCCCATCGTTCTTCAATGCTGCACTGAAGGATAACCTGTCTAAGTTTTCTTTTTCAGGCTGCAGCGTTCTTCTACAATATGTTGATGATCTATTGATCTGTTCGCCTGATTATGACACCTGTGTGACTGATACTATCTCTTTGCTTCATTTTTTAGCCCAGAATGGACACAGAGTGGACAAAGACAAAATGCAGCTTGTGCAATCAACAGTCACATACTTGGGTCACACTCTGTCAGAAAAAGGGAAGTCTTTAAGTGCAAAGAGAATTTCTGCTATTGTACACATTCCAAGACCAACCACAAAGAAGCAATTACTTTCATTTCTCGGTATGACAGGATACTGTAGAATGTGGATGCCACATTATGCTCAGGTGTCTTCACCGCTGCATGATATGGCACACAAAAAGAATTTAGTGGCTTCTTCTAAAGTCCAGTGGACTCCCGAAGGGGAGGAGTCGTTTGTAAATCTAAAAATAGCTCTACAAAACTCTCCTGTCCTGGCTTTGCCAAACCCTGAGAAACGGTTTGAACAATTTGTGGACGAAAAACAAGGATATATGACTTCTGTTCTGTTACAGGAACATGGAAACAAACTGAGGCCTGTGGCTTATTTTAGTGGTAAACTCGACACAGTGGCTCAAGGCTACCCATATTGTTTACGCGCTGTAGCAGCAGCTGAAAAGGCTATCATATCTTCTAGAGAGATAGTGGGTTATGCTGACATTACCCTTCATGTTCCACACGCAGTATCTATGATTCTGTTAGAAAAACAGACATCTCATCTTAGTGCAGCGAGATGGCTGCGTTATCACACACTTCTGACAGAAATGCCAAATGTGACAGTAAAACGATGCACTGTACTGAACCCAGCTACTCTCCTTCCCACAGAACAGGAAGGAGAACCCCATGACTGTCTGCACACATTGGATCTTGTCTGTTCACCTAGGCCTGATTTAAAAGATGTGCCCCTCGATAATGCTGATTTAATCCTGTATGTTGATGGATCTAGCTACAAGGATCCCATGGGCGTGACTAAAACTGGTTTTGCTGTTGTCACTTTGACTGACTCTTTGATTACAGGTAGCCTGCCTTCTTCTTACTCTGCACAAGCAGCTGAGCTTGTAGCTCTCACGGAGGCGTGTAAATTTGCAGCAGGCCATACCGTAACCATTTACACAGACTCCAGGTACAGTTTTGGGGTTGTTCACAGCTTTGGGACATTGTGGAAGCAAAGAAACTTCCTAACGTCATCAGGTAAGGCGATTGCACACCACACTCTTGTGTCAGCTCTTCTGGATGCCGTTTTACTACCTAAACAAGTTGCAGTGGTACATGTTCGTGCACACACAAACGGCTCGTCCCCTGAAGCACAGGGCAATGCACGAGCTGATGCAGCAGCAAAAAAAGCTGCTAGAGACCCTACTTACTTTTCAATACAAGCAACAGTAATTGAACCTCAGGACGTGACTGTTGATGAGATTCAACAGGCTAGAACAGCCAAGGATGTAAAAGCCTGGCGTAGTTCGGGGTGTACGTTTAATGGGAAGATGTGGAAAGGCCCTGATAACAAACCATGTCTACCTTCCTATTACTTTCCTTATTTTGCGAAAATGGCCCATGGTGTGGACCATTGTTCGAGGGGAGGGATGGTAGATGCAGTTAAACAACAATGGTTTGTTAAAGGCTTCTCAAATTACTCGCAAACTTTTTCAAAAAAGTGTTTAACCTGCCTGAAGGTAAATTCAGCAGGTGCAGTTCAAAAAACCCACACACACGGACATCCAGAACCTGATATGCCATTTGATCACTTACAAATGGATTTCATTGAATTGACACCATGTCAGAAAAAGAAGTATGTGCTTGTGATCGTTGACATGTTCTCCAAATGGGTGGAAGCGTACCCAACAACTCATCAGGACACACTAACGGTAGCAAAAATCCTGATGAGAGAGATTATTCCTAGATTTGGTATTCCTAGGAAAATATCCTCGGACAATGGACCCTCCTTTGTGGGAAAAATCCTGACACACATTAGTGATGTGATTGGCATGCCATTGCACAAACACTGCGCCTATCATCCACAGAGCGCAGGTTTGGTAGAGAGAACAAATGGCACAATTAAACAAAAATTGATTAAGGTCTGTCAGGAGACAGGGTTAAATTGGGTTGAGGCCCTTCCATTAGTCTGTATGAGTTTGAGACAGAGAGTGTCATCAAGAACAAAACTCTCGCCGTTTGAAATAATGTTCGGACGGCCACCAAACACGGGATGTGCTCCCAAAAGGGACACATTAGCCCTAGAAGACGATCACATGCAAAGATATTGTGCAACGCTGTGTTCTGTGTTGTCTGATGTGCACAGGAGGGTGAAGGAGTCTTTACCTAGTCCGGCAGTGACGGGACACACTGTACAACCAGGAGACTGGATCCTGACTAAGGTCTACAAGAGGGCTAACTGGAAAGCTGATCGCTGGCAAGGACCATTCCAGGTGTTGTTGGTTACTCACACTGCAGTAAAGATTGCTGAGAGGGACACCTGGATCCACATCTCACATTGCAAAAAGGCTCCTACTCCAGAGTAACCTCACATTTCACCATGATGAAGGAAACGGGCAACTGTTTCAAACTCTGTAAGGGACTTGCATTTGCAGTCGCTTTCATCATGATGGCTGCATCTATCTGGACAGCGGTATGGATCTGCACACAAGAAAAGCCAGAGATAAACACTGGACTTAGAGATCCAAAGACTAACATATTTTGGCAATATGCCAACTTCACAGTGAGGGAGAACTCCACCTGGATGGGAAAAGATCACGTTAAAGGAATTTGGTGATATTGAAGTACAACAAACAAATAATTCAATACGGTGAAACCTAAGGTGAAAATAGTATACAGAGTAAATGAAGTCATTGCAGAAAGTGATAAACATGTAATGATGGATGTACTTCTCTGTGTTCTGTATTCATGTGAATTTTTTTTCCTATTTTACGTTTGTTTCTAATGTGTTTGTTTATCCTATGTAGTATTCGGTGGAGTACCTTAAGTGGTCGCATAGGCAGATGGACCGTGAGAGAGTTTTCCCTTCTAGTTCGTAAAAGAACGTATCTTTTGAAAGTTTTGACTGCCAGTTGGGTTTTTCGCTCTGACACTCCACCATTATGCTAATCTAATTTATTTACCTGATTATATTTTTTATTTTTTACTTATTTTTTATTTTATTTTTTTATTTTTATTCTTTTTTCCTCAGAATGTAGAAGGTTTCGAGTGTCCAAGTGACATGGGGAGGAGTTGTCGTGGAAGAAAAAATTAAGTTGTTTGTCACTGAAACTCGAACCTTGAATAAGTTTGTTTATACTGTTTAAGCTACTGAATATGTGAAATGAACATGATGTACTAGAACAGAATATTCCACTTCTGTTTGATAGCAAGTTAACAGTTTAACAACATCATTGCTCTTATCTATATGGGTTGAACCTCTATCTATAAAAAACATTACAAAGAATGTTTTTTGGTCCTTCAGCCTACATACGCTTTGCTGACTGTTTGGATCCTCTGCAGAGAATAAACTATCATCTTCTTACTAACTTCAGCTCTGACTCTAAGTGTCTTATTATAGTGTAATTTTGGAATTCTGTCACCACAGATACAACACAAGCATCAAACATTAACAATTGCCAATTAACAATTTCCAAAAAATATTACCAATTAAATTGAATCTTACCGGAGTCCGTGTAAGCAATTATATTTAATCTCCTGAGACCCGAGCTTTGATTTTTTCAATGCATTTTTCCTATTCCTTTTGTTTTTAACCTTATTAGTTGGGCGACACGGTGGCTCAGTGGGCAGCACCGTCGCACACTGTCACAGCAAGAAGGTCCCCCCTCCGCGGACGTGTTGTCGTGTGGGTTTTCCCCGGGTGCTCCGGTTTCCTCCCACAGTCCAAAGACATGCCAGCGAGGCGAACCAGAGACACTGAACTGTCCATGTCTGTGCCCGATATAACCTGAATCCCGTGCAATGAGCAACCACCGTTTCCTGTCATAAATGTAACCAAAGTGCAAAACATAACGTCAAAATCTTAATAAAGAAGCAAACAAACTTTATTAGTGTTCTAGTACTTTTGCTACCACTAGCTGGCAGACAAAAGTGTCCACCAATGGGGACAATCGATCGAGGTTTAGCAGGTCAAGGAATAAGGCATAACAAAACCAAAATGTAATGTCCTCATAGGTGAGGTAAGGCTGAAGATTACCTTCACCAGGCGTCCCTGAATCTGCATGCATATACGTACCTGAATCTGCATGCATATCCGTAGGTCTGCCAGTCCAGCTGCCCCAGCACAATGTATCACAGGATTTAATACACAAAGCGGCATATTAAACATAAATTCTTATTCCTGCCATAATACTCCCCCCTTTTTCAAATTTTACAATCAAATCTTGAAAATAAAATATTAAATAAACCTTCTAAATGTGTTTATCCTGTTGGAAAGCACAGAATTTTAAAGTTAGTTCAATCAAAGTCTGGTGTTAGCTGGACCTGTAAACAAATAATGTCGTTATTGAGCAGTGGAAGGTGTGTAACAGCTTTGTCAGCAGTGTCACCTCTGGCATTGTCCTGTAAAATTGGAACAAAACTTTACTTAAATAGTTCCACTTAAATTTAATAGGAGGGACAATGACACAAAGTATCATTTGCTAAAATTTTAACTAAGCCCACTTGTTTCCTGTCTGTTGCAGCATCTCTGGATGCAAATCCTTTCACAAACATTTCCAATTCAGGATTCCTATCAGGCCCAGAAAAAATAGATAGAGTAATACAGTCATGATGTTCACCATCTCCTGCAATTAGTAAAAAGTGGTAGGATTAAGTACATTACAGCATTTGATAATAATGTTAAATTTTAGAAGTACACTGTAGTATTTATACAATCATTAACTTGATACGTGAGATGTTTTCCTTTCAGTTATAGAACATAATTTGGCACTAACCGAGTTAGATAAGTATAACCCTCAAGATCACCTATTATAACTACGGATATTTCTGTATCAGACAAAGACAAAGAAAATTCTGCACAAATCCAGAAGGGATCAGAGTCCCTGTCTTTTACAGAAATAGTGGTACCTTCTGGCATTATTTCCAATTTAATTCAAGAGGCAAACAAATGATCACACCTCATAAGATTTATAGGGCTATGAAATCTCACTCTTTACAACTACACAATATTTTAGATATAGTAACATATTAGCTTTTACCTTTTACTTGTATTCAGCATTTGTACACAGTGAAAAACACGACATCACTCTCAAATAAACATAAGCTTTGACAATATATGATCTAATATATCAACACATGTCTTAATCAGAGGTGGAAAGAGTACAAAAAATTGTATTCAAGTAAAAGTACTATTACTTTAATTAATCTTTACTTAATTACAAGTAAAGTTACTACTCTGAAAATCCACTCAAGCAAAAAGTAGAAAATAACTCATTTAAAATGTACTCACCGAGTAAACAGCAGGGGGTCTCCTCTGTGTAATGTAAACAGGAGTGGATACAAACCTCACAACAGTAGTATTTAATTCAAATGCAACAGTAGAAACGTTGTCCTTAACTCAAATGCAATAGAAGAAACATGTTGATACAACAATTAAAACAGTTAGGGATGTGTAATGCGTCATTTCAAAAGACATAAAACTTTTTCAAACTGTATAAACACTAGCGATGTGTCGCAAAATGATTCGAATCTATGAATCGGCTCTTCTAACCGAAACAAAGGAACCGACTCTTCCGGCAGTCGCCATGTAAACACGCGGCTCTTCAAAAGGAACCGAGACAAAAGACTCGACTCACTGTCGCAAAATTCGCTGCAGCAGTTTCACAGCCGCGATTTCTTTCGATTTTTTTTTAATTTATTTTGCTCGGTAACAGATGCTATTCAAAATGTAACAATTACTAATACAAAACATACTTAAGCAAAAGCAAAATTACAGTCTGTGAAATGTGCTTTAAAAACTACTGTGTTACAGTAACCAGTGCGATCAGAGCGGTAACACTAAGCACTGGATTCGTGTATGTATGTGTATTGATCGAATTTGTTTAAAATCATATCCCCGCTATTGAAACATTCCCCACTTGCGACATATTGATGTCGAATTATTGCCCAGCATTACCCCACACATTAAAACAAAAAAACAATATAACAATCTCTCAACAATACATGCAAAGCTCCTAACACAATTAACAAGCGTTGGGTTAGTCAAAATTTTTTTAATCTTATTCACTATAACAACTCTGATTAAGGAGATTTTCCTTAACTATTTGTGTGAAAATGTCCTATGTCACACATGGATGAATTCCACTCTTTCCTGGTTTAAGAACCTTAAAGTTCAAGAGCGCTATCTACCTTAAAACACACTTAATAAGGTACCATAAATACTTCATCTTAACTCAGTTATCTTAAGATTATAAAAAATAAAGTTGATTATAAAATTAACTGCAGCACTTACCCAATCCAGGCGTACAAAGACAAAGATAGCCGATGGACAAGATACGGCAAGCTGCTCACATGGAGCCAAAAAGGCGGATACACAGAAAAATACGCTCAGCTCTCCCAGAGCCAAAATGGTGGACAGACAGAAAACCACGCTCAGCTCTCTGGTCCAAAATGGCCGCCGAACAAAAGAAACCACGCTGCGCAACCCAGAGCCAAAATGGCGGACAGACAAAGCCACGCTGCGTTCTCAAGAAACAAAATGGCGGATAGACGGGAGACCACGTTGCATTCCCAAGACAAAATGGCGTACAGACAGAAAGCCACGCTGCGTTCTCAAGAAACAAAATGGCGGATAGACGGGAGACCACGTTGCATTCCCAAGACAAAATGGCGTACAGACAGAAAGCCAAAATGGCGGACAGACAGAAAAACACGCGTGTGCAAGATGGCGGACAAACAAAAGGTTACATATAAATACGCACAGAAACACTGACAAACAAACTCCCGATGTACTGTTTTTCGAACCTGATTTAGAATTTAAAGTAATCAAATTACTCCAGCCCCGTTCCCGAAACAGACAGGCTAGTTAGAATTTTAGAACGACCGAATAAGGCTAATTCTGTTACCGAAACAGACGAACTAGCCGAGTCTCGTTTCCGTAACAGTCAGACTCCTTTGAGATTAATAATCAAATTACCCGAATTCCGTTACCGAAACAGACGAATTCGTTAGAATTTATTACACTCGAATTAGGTTCGCTCCGTTACCAAAACAGACAAGCGTCCTTTCCCTTCAATTGTGTTCCATACACAATGGCGCCCTTAACATTTATTTTAACCGGTTTGGTTCAAATTCAGATATCAGGAAACACACATTTTTAGCTCCAACATATATTCACAGTTTTAAACTATCTAATGATACTTTAGTAATTTAATCAGACACTTACGGATTCTGAGATTCACTTTCACACTCAGTACACTAAATAATAAATGCATCTAATATATATACAGAGAACGTCTGTTTACCTTAAGCAGGCGCGCGCCTTGTACTGAGTACAAAAGATTTTTTCAGAATTCCTGGTCTTACCTCAGTCAGCTGAATTAATTCTGATGCAATCCTCAGACCTCTTGAACCATCCTCTGGCTACCATTTTGTTAGGATAAATCTTTTGTTCAAAAGGTCCTGAAGAAAGCAGTCGAAGGAAGTCCAGAAAGTACTCTTTAAAACACTTTATTAAGTGTAAAAATAATCTGTGAATATATATCAGAGCTAAGCCGGCCGGCACTCCTTACTCCTGCAGTCTAGACACACCACGTAAGAAAGAGGGCTCCTCTGAGCCCGCCGTCCTTTTTTAAACTAGTCTAGGCTCCTCCTCCTTTACTGCTGGTGGAGCCAATGAAATGTGCTAAAGAGGACCAGGCTCCGCCCTCTGCCAAGAGATTATGGCAGCCGCCATTTTGAATAGACCATGTGGGGGACATGCGGCATGCATGTCGTAAAGCTTGGAAAATGCCGTCAAATTTCCCATATTAAATGTACGTCTTTGTTCAGAAAAACCTAACATAGACCTTAGTGGACCTTGGAAGACCTTTTTGAACCTTGGTAGACTTAAATTGACCTTGGAAGACCTTTTTAGACCTTAGTGGACCTTGGTAGTACTTAGTGGACCTTGTTAGACCTTTTTGAACCTTAATAGACTTTAGTGGACCTTGGTAGACCTTAGTGGACCTTGGTAGACCTTAGTGGACCTTGGAAGATTTTAGTGGACCTTGGTAGACCTTTGTTGACCTTAGTGGACCTTGGTAGACCTTAGTGGACGTTGGTAGACTTTAGTGGACCTTGGTAGACCTTAGTGGACCTTGGTAGACCTTAGTGGACCTTGGTAGACCTTTGTAGACCTTAGTGGACCTTGGTAGACTTTAGTTGACCTAAGTAGACCTTGGTGGACCTTGGTAGACCTTAGTGGACCTTGGTAGACTTTAGTGGACCTTAGTGGACCTTGGTAGACCTTAGTGGACCTTTGTAGACCTTAGTGGACCTTGGTAGACTTTAGTGGACCTTGGTAGACCTTAGTGGACCTTGGTAGACCATATTGGACCTTGGTAGACCTTAGTGGACCTTGTAAGACCTTGGTAGACCTTAGTGGACCTTGGTAGACCTTAGTGGACCTTGGTAGACTTTACTGGACCTTGGTAGACCTTAGTGGACCTTGGTAGACCTTAGTGTACCTTGGTAGACATTAGTGGACCTTGGTAGACCTTCGTAGACTTTAGTGGACCTTGGTAGACCTTAGTGAACATTGGTAGACCTTAGTGGACCTTGGTAGACCTTATTGGACCTTGGTAGACCTTAGTGGACCTTGGTAGACTTAACTGGACCTTGGTAGACCTTGGTAGACCTTAGTGGACCTTGGTAGACCTTGGTAGACCTTAGTAGACCTTGGTAGACCTTGGTAGACCTTAGTGGACCTTGGTAGACCTTAGTGGACCTTGGTAGACCTTAGTGGACCTTGGAGGATTTTAGTGGACCTTGGTAGACCTTTGTTGACCTTAGTGGACCTTGGTAGACCTTAGTGGACGTTGGTAGACTTTAGTGGACCTTGGTAGACCTTAGTGGACCTTGGTAGACCTTAGTGGACCTTGGTAGACCTTTGTAGACCTTAGTGGACCTTGGTAGACTTTAGTTGACCTAAGTAGACCTTGGTGGACCTTGGTAGACCTTAGTGGACCTTGGTAGACTTTAGTGGACCTTAGTGGACCTTGGTAGACCTTAGTGGACCTTTGTAGACCTTAGTGGACCTTGGTAGACTTTAGTGGACCTTGGTAGACCTTAGTGGACCTTGGTAGACCATATTGGACCTTGGTAGACCTTAGTGGACCTTGTAAGACCTTGGTAGACCTTAGTGGACCTTGGTAGACCTTAGTGGACCTTGGTAGACTTTACTGGACCTTGGTAGACCTTAGTGGACCTTGGTAGACCTTAGTGTACCTTGGTAGACATTAGTGGACCTTGGTAGACCTTCGTAGACTTTAGTGGACCTTGGTAGACCTTAGTGAACATTGGTAGACCTTAGTGGACCTTGGTAGACCTTATTGGACCTTGGTAGACCTTAGTGGACCTTGGTAGACTTAACTGGACCTTGGTAGACCTTGGTAGACCTTAGTGGACCTTGGTAGACCTTGGTAGACCTTAGTAGACCTTGGTAGACCTTAGTGGACCTTGGTAGACCTTAGTGGACATTGATAGACTTTAGTGGACCTTGGTAGACCTTAGTGGACCTTGGTAGACTTTAGTGGACCTTGGTAGACCTTATTAGACCTTAGTGGACCTTGGTAGACCTTAGTGGACGTTGGTAGACTTAACTGGACCTTGGTAGACCTTAGTGGACCTTGGAAGACCTTGGTAGACCTTAGTGGAACTTGGTAGACTTAACTGGACCTTGGTAGACCTTAGTAGACCTTAGTGGACCTTGGTAGACCTTATTGGACCTTGGTAGGCCTTAGTGGACCTTGGTAGACTTTGGTAGACCTTAGTGGACCTTGGTAGACTTTAGTGGACCTTGGTAGACCTTGGTAGATCTTAGTGGACCTTGGTAGACCTTAGTGGACCTTGGTAGACTTTAGTGGACCTTGTTATACCTTAGTGGACCTTGGAAGACTTTACTGGACCTTGGTAGACCTTAGTGGACCTTGGTAGACCTTTGTAGACCTTAGTGGACCTTGGTAGACTTTAGTTGACCTAAGTAGACCTTGGTAGATCTTAGTGGACCTTGGTAGACTTTAGTGGACCTTGGTAGACCTTGGTAGACCTTAGTGGACCTTGGTAGACCTTAGTGGACCTTGGTAGACCTTGGTAGACCTTGGTAGACCTTAGTGGACCTTGGTAGAACTTAGTGGACCTTGGTAGTTTTTAGTGGACCTTGGTAGACCTTAGTGGACCTTGGTAGACTTAACTGGACCTTGGAAGACCTTAGTAGACCTTATTGGACCTTGGTAGACCTTTTTGGACCTTGGTAGACTTAAATGGACCTTGGAAGACCTTAGTAGACCTTAGTGGACCTTGGTAGACCTTGGTAGACCTTGGTAGACCTTGGTAGACCTTGGTAGACCTTGGTAGACCTTAGTGGACCTTGGTAGACTTAACTGGACCTTGTAAGACCTTAGTAGACCTTATTGGACCTTGGTAGACCTTTTTGGACCTTGGTAGACTTAAATGGACCTTGGAAGACCTTAGTAGACCTTAGTGGACCTTAGTGGACCTTGGTAGACCTTGGTAGACCTTGGTAGACCTTAGTGGACCTTGGTAGAACTTAGTGGACCTTGGTAGTTTTTAGTGGACCTTGGTAGACCTTAGTGGACCTTGGTAGACTTTAGTGGACCTTGGTAGACCTTAGTGGACCTTGGTAGACTTAACTGGACCTTGGAAGACCTTAGTAGACCTTATTGGACCTTGGTAGACCTTTTTGGACCTTGGTAGACTTAAATGGACCTTGGAAGACCTTAGTAGACCTTAGTGGACCTTGGTAGACCTTAATAGACCTTAATAGACCTTAGTGGACCTTGGTAGAACTTGGTAGACCTTAGTGGACCTTGGTAGACCTTAGTGTACCTTGGTAGACCTTAGTGGACCTTGGTAGACCTTAATGGACCTTGGTATACCTTAGTGGACCTTGGTAGAACTTGGTAGACCTTAGTGGACCTTGGTAGACCTTAGTGTACCTTGGTAGACATTAGTGGACCTTGGTAGACCTTAATGGACCTTGGTATACCTTAGTGGACCTTGGTAGAACTTGGTAGACCTTGGTAGAACTTGGTAGACCTTAGTGGACCTTGGTAGACCTTAGTGTACCTTGGTAGACATTAGTGGACCTTGGTAGACCTTCGTAGACTTTAGTGGACCTTGGTAGACCTTAGTGAACATTGGTAGACCTTAGTGGACCTTGGTAGACCTTATTGGACCTTGGTAGACCTTTGTGGACCTTGGTAGACTTAACTGGACCTTGGTAGACCTTGGTAGACCTTAGTGGACCTTGGTAGACCTTGGTAGACCTTAGTAGACCTTGGTAGACCTTAGTGGACCTTGGTAGACCTTAGTGGACATTGATAGACTTTAGTGGACCTTGGTAGACCTTAGTGGACCTTGGTAGACTTTAGTGGACCTTGGTAGACCTTAGTAGACCTTAGTGGACCTTGGTAGACCTTAGTGGACGTTGGTAGACTTAACTGGACCTTGGTAGACCTTAGTGGACCTTGGAAGACCTTGGTAGACCTTAGTGGAACTTGGTAGACTTAACTGGACCTTGGTAGACCTTAGTAGACCTTAGTGGACCTTGGTAGACCTTATTGGACCTTGGTAGGCCTTAGTGGACCTTGGTAGACTTTGGTAGACCTTAGTGGACCTTGGTAGACTTTAGTGGACCTTGCTAGACCTTGGTAGATCTTAGTGGACCTTGGTAGACCTTAGTGGACCTTGGTAGACTTTAGTGGACCTTGTTATACCTTAGTGGACCTTGGAAGACTTTACTGGACCTTGGTAGACCTTAGTGGACCTTGGTAGACCTTTGTAGACCTTAGTGGACCTTGGTAGACTTTAGTTGACCTAAGTAGACCTTGGTAGATCTTAGTGGACCTTGGTAGACTTTAGTGGACCTTGGTAGACCTTGGTAGACCTTAGTGGACCTTGGTAGACCTTAGTGGACCTTGGTAGACCTTGGTAGACCTTGGTAGACCTTAGTGGACCTTGGTAGAACTTAGTGGACCTTGGTAGTTTTTAGTGGACCTTGGTAGACCTTAGTGGACCTTGGTAGACTTAACTGGACCTTGGAAGATCTTAGTAGACCTTATTGGACCTTGGTAGACCTTTTTGGACCTTAGTAGACTTAAATGGACCTTGGAAGACCTTAGTAGACCTTAGTGGACCTTGGTAGACCTTGGTAGACCTTGGTAGACCTTGGTAGACTTAACTGGACCTTGTAAGACCTTAGTAGACCTTATTGGACCTTGGTAGACCTTTTTGGACCTTGGTAGACTTAAATGGACCTTGGAAGACCTTAGTAGACCTTAGTGGACCTTGGTAGACCTTAGTGGACCTTGGTAGACCTTGGTAGACCTTGGTAGACCTTAGCGGACCTTAATAGACTTTAGTGGACCTTGGTAGACCTTAGTGGACCTTGGTAGACTTAACTGGACCTTGGTAGACCTTGGTATACCTTAGTGGACCTTGGAAGACCTTAGTGGACCTTGCTAGACCTTAGTGGAAGTTGGTAGACTTTAGTGGACCTTGGTAGACCTTAGTGGACCTTGGTAGACCTTAGTGGACCTTGGTAGACCTTTGTAGACCTTAGTGGACCTTGGTAGACTTTAGTTGACCTTGGTAGACCTTGGTAGACCTTATTGGACCTTGGTAGACCTTAGTTGACTTTGGTAGACTTTAGTGGACCTTGGTAGACCTTAGTGGAGCTTAGTGGACTTTGGTAGACCTTAGTGGACCTTGGTAGACTTAACTGGACTCTGGTAGACCTTAGTAGACCTTAGTGGACCTTGGTAGACCTTAGTGGACCTTGGTAGATCTTAGTGGACCTTGGTAGACTTTAGTGGACCTTGGTAGACCTTAGTGGACCTTGGTAGACCTTAGTGGACCTTGGTAGACCTTAGTGGACCTTGGTATACCTTAGTGGACCTTGGTAGACCTTAGTGGACCTTGGTAGACCTTTTTGGACATTGGTAGACTTAAATGGACCTTGGAAGACCTTAGTAGACCTTAGTGGACCTTGGTAGACCTTAGTGGACCTTGGTAGACCTTAGTGGACCTTTGTAGACATAAGTGGACCTTGGTATACCTTAGTGGACCTTGGTAGACCTTAGTGGACCTTGGTAGACCTTTTTGGACATTGGTAGACTTAAATGGACCTAGGAAGACCTTAGTAGACCTTAGTGGACCTTGGTAGACCTTAGTGGACCTTAGTGGACCTTGGTAGACTTTAGTGGACCTTGGTAGACCTTAGTGGACCTTGGTAGACCTTATTGGACCTTGTTAGACCTTGGTAGACCTTGGTAGACCTTGGTAGACCTTGGTAGACCTTAGTGGACCTTGGCAGACCTTAGTGGACCTTGGTAGACCTTATTGGACCTTGGTAGACTTTAGTGGACCTTGGTAGACCTTAGAGCACCTTGGTAGACTTAACTGGACCTTGGTAGACCTTAGTGGAACTTGGTAGACCTTAGTGGACCTTGGTAAACCTTAGTGGACCTTAGTGGACCTTGTTAGACCTTGGTAGACCTTAGTTGACCTTGGTAGACTTTAGTGGACCTTGGTAGAACTTGGTAGACCTTAGTAGACCTTAGTGGACCTTTGTAGACATTAGTGGACCTTGATAGACCTTAGTGGACCTTGGTAGACCTTAGTAGACCTTAGTGGACCTTGGTGGTCCTTTTTGGACCTTGGTAGACTTAAATGGACCTTGGAAGACCTTAGTAGACCTTAGTGGACCTTGGTAGACCTTAGTTGACCTTGGTAGACCTTGGTAGACCTTAGTGGACCTTAATAGACTTTAGTGGACCTTGGTAGACCTTGGTAGACCTTAGTGGACCTTGGTAGACTTAACTGGACCTTGGTAGACCTTGGTAGACCTTAGTGGACATTGGAAGACCTTAGTGGACCTTGGTAGACCTTAGTGGAAGTTGGTAGACTTTAGTGGACCTTGGTAGACCTTAGTGGACCTTGGTAGACCTTAGTGGACCTTGGTAGACCTTTGTAGACCTTAGTGGACCTTGGTAGACTTTAGTTGACCTTGGTAGACCTTGGTAGACCTTATTGGACCTTGGTAGACCTTAGTTGACTTTGGTAGACTTTAGTGGACCTTGGTAGACCTTAGTGGAGCTTAGTGGACTTTGGTAGACCTTAGTGGACCTTGGTAGACTTAACTGGACTCTGGTAGACCTTAGTAGACCTTAGTGGACCTTGGTAGACCTTAGTGGACCTTGGTAGATCTTAGTGGACCTTGGTAGACTTTAGTGGACCTTGGTAGACCTTAGTGGACCTTGGTAGACCTTAGTGGACCTTGGTAGACCTTAGTGGACCTTGGTATACCTTAGTGGACCTTGGTAGACCTTAGTGGACCTTGGTAGACCTTTTTGGACATTGGTAGACTTAAATGGACCTTGGAAGACCTTAGTAGACCTTAGTGGACCTTGGTAGACCTTAGTGGACCTTGGTAGACCTTAGTGGACCTTTGTAGACATTAGTGGACCTTGGTATACCTTAGTGGACCTTGGTGGACCGTTTTGGACCTTGGTAGACTTAAATGGACCTTGGAAGACGTTAGTAGACCTTAGTGGACCTTGGTAGACCTTAGTTGAACTTGGTAGACCTTGGTAGACCTTGGTAGACCTTTTTGGACATTGGTAGACTTAAATGGACCTTGGAAGACCTTAGTAGACCTTAGTGGACCTTGTTAGACCTTAGTGGACCTTAGTGGACCTTGGTAGACTTTAGTGGACCTTGGTAGACCTTAGTGGACCTTGGTAGACCTTATTGGACCTTGTTAGACCTTGGTAGACCTTGGTAGACCTTGGTAGACCTTGGTAGACCTTAGTGGACCTTGGCAGACCTTAGTGGACCTTGGTAGACCTTATTGGACCTTGGTAGACGTTAGTGGACCTTGGTAGACCTTAGAGCACCTTGGTAGACCTTAGTGGAACTTGGTAGACCTTAGTGGACCTTGGTAAACCTTAGTGGACCTTAGTGGACCTTGTTAGACCTTGGTAGACCTTAGTTGACCTTGGTAGACTTTAGTGGACCTTGGTAGAACTTGGTAGACCTTAGTAGACCTTAGTGGACCTTTGTAGACATTAGTGGACCTTGGTAGACCTTAGTGGACCTTGGTAGACCTTAGTAGACCTTAGTGGACCTTGGTGGACCTTTTTGGACCTTGGTAGACTTAAATGGACCTTGGAAGACCTTAGTAGACCTTAGTGGACCTTGGTAGACCTTAGTTGACCTTGGTAGACCTTGGTAGACCTTGGTAGACCTTAGTGGACCTTAATAGACTTTAGTGGACCTTGGTAGACCTTGGTAGACCTTAGTGGACCTTGGTAGACTTAACTGGACCTTGGTAGACCTTGGTAGACCTTAGTGGACCTTGGAAGACCTTAGTGGACCTTGGTAGACCTTAGTGGAAGTTGGTAGACTTTAGTGGACCTTGGTAGACCTTAGTGGACCTTGGTAGACCTTAGTGGACCTTGGTAGACCTTTGTAGACCTTAGTGGACCTTGGTAGACTTTAGTTGACCTTGGTAGACCTTATTGGACCTTGGTAGACCTTAGTTGACTTTGGTAGACTTTAGTGGACCTTGGTAGACCTTAGTGAAGCTTAGTGGACTTTGGTAGACCTTAGTGGACCTTGGTAGACTTAACTGGACTCTGGTAGACCTTAGTAGACCTTAGTGGACCTTGGTAGACCTTAGTGGACCTCGGTAGATCTTATTGGACCTCGGTAGACTTTAGTGGACCTTGGTAGACCTTAGTGGACCTTGGTAGACCTTAGTGGACCTTGGTAGACTTTAGTGGACCTTGGTAGACCTTGGTAGACCTTAGTGGACCTTGGTAGACCTTGGTAGACCTTGGTAGACCTTATTGGACCTTGGTAGACTTAAATGGACCTTGGTAGACCTTAGTAGACCTTAGTGGACCTTGGTAGACTTTAGTGGACCTTGGTAGACTTTAGTGGACCTTGGTAGACTTTAGTGGACCTTGGTAGACCTTATTGAACCTTGGTAGACTTAACTGGACCTTTGTAGACTTAACTGGACCTTGGTAGACCTTAGTAGACCTTAGTGGACCTTGGTAGACCTTAGTGGAGCTTGGTAGACCTTTTTGGACCTTGGTAGACTTAAATGGGCCTTGGAAGACCTTCGTTGACCTTAGTGGACCTTGGTAGACGTTAGTGGACCTTGGTAGACTTTAGTGGACCTTGGTAGATCTTGGTGGACCTTAGTGGACCTTGGTAGACCTTAGTGGACATTGGTAGACCTAAATGGACCTTGGTAGACCTTAGTGGACCTTGGTAGACTTTAGTGGACCTTGGTAGACCTTATTAAACCTTGGTAGACTTAACTGGACCTTTGAAGACTTAACTGGACCTTGGTAGACCTTAGTAGACCTTAGTGGACCTTGGTAGACCTTAGTGGAGCTTGGTAGACCTTTTTGGACCTTTGTAGACCTTAGTGGACCTTGGTAGACTTTAGTGGACCTTGGTAGATCTTGGTGGACCTTAGTGGACCTTAATGGTTTACCTTAATGACCTTAGTGGACCTTGGTTGACTTAACTGGACCTTGGTAGACCTTAGTGGACCTTAGTGGACCCTTGTAGACCTTAGTGGACCTTGGTAGACCTTGGTTGACCTTAGTGGACCTTAATAGACTTTAGTGGACCTTGGAAGACCTTGGTAGACCTTAGTGGACATTGGTAGACCTTAGTGGACGTTGGTAGACCTTAGTGGACATTGGTAGACCCTAGTGGACATTGGTAGACCTTAGTGGATCTTGGTAGACCTTAGTGGACCTTGGTAGACTTTAGTGGACCTTGGAAGACCTTGGTAGACCTTAATGGACCTTGGTAGACCTTAGTGGACCTTGGTAGACCTTAGTGGACCTTTGTAGACTTTAGTGGACCTTGGTAGACCTTCGTGGACCTTGGTTGACTTAACTGGACCTTGGTAGACCTTAGTGGACCTTAGTGGACCCTTGTAGACCTTAGTGGACCTTGGTAGACCTTGGTTGACCTTAGTGGACCTTAATAGACTTTAGTGGACCTTGGAAGACCTTGGTAGACCTTAGTGGACATTGGTAGACATTAGTGGACCTTGGTAGACCTTAGTGGACCTTGGTAGACTTAACTGGACCTTGGTAGACCTTAGTAGACCTTAGTGGACCTTGGTAGACCTTAGTGGAGCTTGGTAGACCTTTTTGGACCTTTGTAGACCTTAGTGGACCTTGGTAGACTTTAGTGGACCTTGGTAGATCTTGGTGGACCTTAGTGGACCTTGTTAGACCTTGGTAGACCTTAGTGGACATTGGTAGACATTAGTGAACCTTGGTAGACCTTGGTAGACCTTAGTGAACCTTGTTAGACTTTATTGGACCTTGGTAGACCTTGGTGGACCTTAGTGGACCTTGGTAGACCTTAGTGGACGTTGGTAGACCTTAGTGGACATAGGTAGACCTTAGTGGACATTGGTAGACCTTAGTGGATCTTGGTAGACCTTAGTGGACCTTGGTAGACTTTAGTGGACCTTGGAAGACCTTGGTAGACCTTAATGGACCTTGGTAGACCTTAGTGGACCTTGGTAGACCTTAGTGGACCTTTGTAGACTTTAGTGGACCTTGGTAGACCTTAGTGGACCTTGGTTGACTTAACTGGACCTTGGTAGACCTTAGTGGACCTTAGTGGACCCTTGTAGACCTTAGTGGACCTTGGTAGACCTTGGTTGACCTTAGTGGACCTTAATAGACTTTATTGGACCTTGGAAGACCTTGGTAGACCTTAGTGGACCTTGGTAGACCTTAGCGGACCTTGGTAGACTTTAGTGGACCTTGGAAGACCTTGGTAGACCTTAGTGGACCTTGGAAGACCTTGGTAGACCTTAGTGGACCTTGGTAGACCTTAGTGGACCTTGGTAGACCTTAGTGGACCTTGGTCGACTTTAGTGGACCTTGGTCGACTTTAGTGGACCTTGGAAGACCTTGGTAGACCTTAGTGGACCATGGTAGACCTTGGTAGACCTTAGTAAACCTTGGTAGACTTTAGTTGACCTTGGTAGACCTTAGTGGACCTTGGTAGACCTTAGTGGACCTTGGTCGACTTTAGTGGACCTTGGAAGACCTTGGTAGACCTTAGTGGACCATGGTAGACCTTGGTAGACCTTAGTGGACCTTGGTAGACTTTAGTGGACCTTGGTAGACCTTTGTGGACCTTAGTGGACCTTGTAGACCTTAGTGGACGTTGGTAGACCTTAGTGGACATTGGTAGACCCTAGTGGACATTGGTAGACCTTAGTGGATCTTGGTAGACCTTAGTGGACCTTGGTAGACTTTAGTGGACCTTGGAAGACCTTGGTAGACCTTAATGGACCTTGGTAGACCTTAGTGGACCTTTGTAGACTTTAGTGGACCTTGGTAGACCTTCGTGGACCTTGGTTGACTTAACTGGACCTTGGTAGACCTTAGTGGACCTTAGTGGACCCTTGTAGACCTTAGTGGACCTTGGTAGACCTTGGTTGACCTTAGTGGACCTTAATAGACTTTAGTGGACCTTGGAAGACCTTGGTAGACCTTAGTGGACCTTGGTAGACCTTAGCGGACCTTGGTAGGCTTTAGTGGACCTTGGAAGACCTTGGTAGACCTTGGTAGACCTTAGTGGACCTTGGAAGACCTTAATAGACCTTAGTGGACCTTGGTAGACCTTAGTGGACCTTGGTAGACCTTTGTAGACCTTAGTAAACCTTGGTAGACTTTAGTTGACCTTGGTAGACCTTAGTGGACCTTGGTAGACCTTAGTGGACCTTGGTCGACTTTAGTGGACCTTGGAAGACCTTGGTAGACCTTAGTGGACCATGGTAGACCTTGGTAGACCTTAGTGGACCTTGGTAGACTTTAGTGGACCTTGGTAGACCTTTGTGGACCTTTGTAGACCTTAGTGGACCTTGGAAGTTTTTAGTGGACCTTGGTAGACCTTAGTGGACCTTGGTAGACTTTAGAGGACCTTGGTAGATCTTAGTGGACCTTGGTAGTTTTTAGTGGACCTTGGTAGACCTTAGTGGACCTTGGTAGGCTTTAGAGGACCTTGGTAGATCTTAGTGGACCTTGGTAAACCTTAGTAGACCTTAGTGGACCTTGGTAGACCTTAGTGAACCTTGGTAGACCTTTTTGGACCTTGGTACACCTAAATGGATCTTGGAAGACCTTAGTAGACCTTAGTGGACCTTGGAAGACCTTAGTGGACCTTGGTAGACCTTAGTGGACCTTGGTAGACTTTAGAGGACCTTGGTAGATCTTAGTGGACCTTGGTAGTTTTTAGTGGACCTTGGTAGACCTTAGTGGACCTTGGTAGACTTTAGAGGACCTTGGTAGATCTTAGTGGACCTTGGTAAACCTTAGTAGACCTTACTGGACCTTGGTAGACCTTAGTGAACCTTGGTAGACCTTTTTGGACCTTGGTACACTTAAATAGATCTTGAAAGACCTTAGTAGACCTTAGTGGACATTGGTAGACTTAAATGGACCTTGGTAGACCTTAGTGGACCTTGGTAGACCTTAATGGACCTTGGTAGACCTTAGTGGACCTTGGTAGACCTTGGTAGACCTTGGTAGACCTTAGTGGACCTTGGTAGACTTAAATGGACCTTGGTAGACCTTAGTAGACCTTGGTAGATTTTAGTGGACCTTGTTAGACCTTAGTGGACCTTGGTAGACCTTAGTGGACCTTGGTAGACCTTTGTAGACCTTAGTAAACCTTGGTAGACTTTAGTTGACCTTGGTAGACCTTAATGGACCTTGGTAGACCTTAGTGGACCTTGGTAGACCTTGGTAGACCTTAGTGGACCTTGGTAGACTTAAATGGACCTTGGTAGACCTTAGTAGACCTTGGTAGATTTTAGTGGACCTTGGTAGACCTTAGTGGACCTTGGTAGACCTTAGTGGACCTTGGTAGACCTTTGTAGACCTTAGTAAACCTTGGTAGACTTTAGTTGACCTTGGTAGACCTTAATGGACCTTGGTAGACCTTAGTGGACCTTGGTAGACCTTAGTGGACCTTGGTAGACCTTTGTAGACCTTTGTAGACCTTAGTAAACCTTGGTAGACTTTAGTTGACCTTGGTAGACCTTATTGGCCTTTGGTAGACCTTAGTGGACCTTGGTCGACTTTAATGGACCTTGGAAGACCTTGGTAGACCTTATTGGACCATGGTAGACCTTGGTAGACCTTAGTGGACCTTGGAAGACTTTAGTGGACCTTTGTAGACCTTAGTGGACCTTGGTAGACCTTAGTGGACCTTGGTAGACCTTAGTGGACCTTGGTAGACTTTAGAGGACCTTGGTAGACCTTAGTGGACCTTGGTAGTTTTTTTGGACCTTGGTAGACCTTAGTGGACCTTGGTAGACTTTAGAGGACCTTGGTAGATCTTAGTGGACCTTGGTAAACCTTAGTAGACCTTAGTGGACCTTGGTAGACCTTAGTGAACATTGGTAGACCTTTTTGGACCTTGGTACACTTAAATGGATCTTGGAAGACCTTAGTAGACCTTAGTGGACCTTGGTAGACCTTAGTGGACCTTGGTAGACCTTAGTGGACATTGGTAGACTTAAATGGACCTTGGTAGACCTTAGTGGACCTTGGTAGACCTTAATGGACCTTGGTAGACCTTAGTGGACCTTGGTAGACCTTGGTAGACCTTAGTGGACCTTGGTAGACTTTAGTGGAACTTGGTAGACCTTAATGGACCTTGGTAGACCTTATTGGACCTTGGTAGTCCTTAGTGGACCTTGGTAGACCTTAGTGGACCTTGGTAGACTTTATTGGACCTTGGTAGACCTTTGTGGACCTTAGTGGACCTTGGTAGACCTTAGTGGACGTTGGTAGACCTTAGTGGACATTGGTAGACCTTAGTGGACATTGGTAGACCTAAGTGGATCTTGGTAGACCTTAGTGGACCTTGGTAGACTTTAGTGGACCTTGGAAGACCTTGGTAGACCTTAATGGACCTTGGTAGACCTTAGTGGACCTTGGTAGACCTTAGTGGACCTTTGTAGACTTTAGTGGACCTTGGTAGACCTTCGTGGACCTTGGTTGACTTAACTGGACCTTGGTAGACCTTAGTGGACCTTAGTGGACCCTTGTAGACCTTAGTGGACCTTGGTAGACCTTGGTTGACCTTGGTTGACCTTAGTGGACCTTAATAGACTTTAGTGGACCTTGGAAGACCTTGGTAGACCTTAGTGGACCTTGGTAGACCTTAGCGGACCTTGGTAGGCTTTAGTGGACCTTGGAAGACCTTGGTAGACCTTAGTGGACCTTGGAAGACCTTAATAGACCTTAGTGGACCTTGGTAGACCTTAGTGGACCTTGGTAGACCTTTGTAGACCTTAGTAAACCTTGGTAGACTTTAGTTGACCTTGGTAGACCTTAGTGGACCTTGGTAAACCTTAGTGGACCTTGGAAGACCTTGGTAGACCTTAGTGGACCATGGTAGACCTTGGTAGACCTTAGTGGACCTTGGTAGACTTTAGTGGACCTTGGTAGACCTTTGTGGACCTTTGTAGACCTTAGTGGACCTTGGAAGTTTTTAGTGGACCTTGGTAGACCTTAGTGGACCTTGGTAGACTTTAGAGGACCTTGGTAGATCTTAGTGGACCTTGGTAGTTTTTAGTGGACCTTGGTAGACCTTAGTGGACCTTGGTAGGCTTTAGAGGACCTTGGTAGATCTTAGTGGACCTTGGTAAACCTTAGTAGACCTTAGTGGACCTTGGTAGACCTTAGTGAACCTTGGTAGACCTTTTTGGACCTTGGTACACCTAAATGGATCTTGGAAGACCTTAGTAGACCTTAGTGGACCTTGGAAGACCTTAGTGGACCTTGGTAGACCTTAGTGGACCTTGGTAGACTTTAGAGGACCTTGGTAGATCTTAGTGGACCTTGGTAGTTTTTAGTGGACCTTGGTAGACCTTAGTGGACCTTGGTAGACTTTAGAGGACCTTGGTAGATCTTAGTGGACCTTGGTAAACCTTAGTAGACCTTACTGGACCTTGGTAGACCTTAGTGAACCTTGGTAGACCTTTTTGGACCTTGGTACACTTAAATAGATCTTGAAAGACCTTAGTAGACCTTAGTGGACCTTGGAAGACCTTAGTGGACCTTGGTAGACCTTAGTGGACCTTGGTAGACCTTAGTGGACATTGGTAGACTTAAATGGACATTGGTAGACCTTAGTGGACCTTGGTAGACCTTAATGGACCTTGGTAGACCTTAGTGGACCTTGGTAGACCTTGGTAGACCTTAGTGGACCTTGGTAGACTTAAATGGACCTTGGTAGACCTTAGTAGACCTTGGTAGATTTTAGTGGACCTTGTTAGACCTTAGTGGACCTTGTAGACCTTAGTGGACCTTGGTAGACCTTTGTAGACCTTAGTAAACCTTGGTAGACTTTAGTTGACCTTGGTAGACCTTAATGGACCTTGGAAGACCTTAGTGGACCTTGGTAGACCTTGGTAGACCTTAGTGGACCTTGGTAGACTTAAATGGACCTTGGTAGACCTTAGTAGACCTTGGTAGATTTTAGTGGACCTTGGTAGACCTTAGTGGACCTTGGTAGACCTTAGTGGACCTTGGTAGACCTTTGTAGACCTTAGTAAACCTTGGTAGACTTTAGTTGACCTTGGTAAACCTTAATGGACCTTGGTAGACCTTAGTGGATCTTGGTAGACCTTAGTGGACCTTGGTAGACCTTTGTAGACCTTTGTAGACCTTAGTAAACCTTGGTAGACTTTAGTTGACCTTGGTAGACCTTATTGGCCTTTGGTAGACCTTAGTGGACCTTGGTCGACTTTAGTGGACCTTGGAAGACCTTGGTAGACCTTATTGGACAATGGTAGACCTTGGTAGACCTTAGTGGACCTTGGTAGACTTTAGTGGACCTTTGTAGACCTTAGTGGACCTTGGTAGACCTTAGTGGACCTTGGTAGACCTTAGTGGACCTTGGTAGACTTTAGAGGACCTTGGTAGACCTTAGTGGACCTTGGTAGTTTTTTTGGACCTTGGTAGACCTTAGTGGACCTTGGTAGACTTTAGAGGACCTTGGTAGATCTTAGTGGACCTTGGTAAACCTTAGTAGACCTTAGTGGACCTTGGTAGACCTTAGTGATCATTGGTAGACCTTTTTGGACCTTGGTACACTTAAATGGATCTTGGAAGACCTTAGTAGACCTTAGTGGACCTTGGTAGACCTTAGTGGACCTTGGTAGACCTTAGTGGACATTGGTAGACTTAAATGGACCTTGGTAGACCTTAGTAGACCTTAGTGGACCTTGGTAGACCTTAATGGACCTTGGTAGACCTTAGTGGACCTTGGTAGACCTTGGTAGACCTTAGTGGACCTTGGTAGACTTTAGTGGAACTTGGTAGACCTTAATGGACCTTGGTGGACCTTATTGGACCTTGGTAGTCCTTAGTGGACCTTGGTAAACTTTAGTGGACCTTGGTAGACTTTAGTGGACCTTGGTAGACCTTGGTGGACCTTAGTGGACCTCGGTAGACTTTAGTGGACCTTGGTAGACCCTATTGGACGTTGGTAGACCTTAGTGGACCTTGGTAGACCTTAGTGGACCTTGGTAGACCTTAGTGGACCTTGGTAGACTTTAGTGGACCTTGGTAGACCTTAGTGGACTCTGGTAGACCTTAGTGGACCTTGGTAGACTTTAGTGGACCTTGTTAGACCTTAGTGGACCTTAGTTGACCTTGGTAGACTTTAGTGGACTTTGGTAGACCCTAGTGGACCTTGGTAGACCTTGGAAGATCTTAGTGGACCTTGGTAGACCTTGGTAGACCTTAGTGGAACTTGGTAGATTTTAGTGGACTTTGGTAGACCTTGGTAGACCTTAGTAATCCTTGGTAGACCTTAGTGGACCTTGGTAGACCTTTGTGAACCTTGGTAGACCTTAGTGGACCTTGGTAGACCTTAGTGGACCTTGGTAGACTTAACTGGACCTTGGTAGACTTAACTGGACCTTGGTAGACCTTAGTAGACCTTAGTGGACCTTGGTAGACTGTAGTGGACCTTGGTAGACTGTAGTGGACCTTAGTGGTTCTTAGTGGACCTTGGTAGACCTTAGTGGACCTTGGTAGACTTTAGTGGACCTTGGTGATTCTTGGTAGACCTTAGTGAACCTTGGTAGACTTTAGTGGACCTTGGTAGACCTTAGTGGACCTTGGTAGACTTTAGTGGACCTTGGTAGACCTTAGTGGACCTTGGTAGACCTTAGTGGACCTTGGTAAACCTTAGTGGACCTTGGTAGACTTTAGTGGACCTTGGTAGACATTGGTAGACCTTAGTGGACCTCGGTAGACTTAAGTGGACCTTGGTAGTTCTTGTTAGACCTTAGTGGACCTTGGTAGACCTTAGTGGACCTTGGTAGACCTTAGTGGACCTTGGTAGACCTTAGTGGACCTTGGTAGACTTTAGTGGACCTTGGTAGACCTTAGTGGACCTTGGTAGACTTTAGTGGACCTTGGTAGACCTTAGTGGACATTGGTAGACTTAACTGGACCTTGGTAGACCCTATTAGACCTTAGTGGACCTTGGTAGACCTTGGTAGACCTTAGTCGACCTTGGTAAACTTTAGTGGACCTTGGTAGACCTTGGTAGACCTTGGTAGACTTTATTGGACCTTGGTAGACTTTATTGGACCTAGGAAGACCTTAGTGGACATTGATGGACCTTGGTAGACCTTAGTGGACATTGGTAGACATTAGTGGACCTTGGTAGACCTTATTGGACCTTGGTAGACCTTAGTACACCTTGGTAGACTTAACTGGACCGTGGTAGATTTAACTGGACCTTGGTAGACCTTAGTGGACCTTGGTAGACCTTAGTGGACCTTGGTAGACTTTAGTGGACCTTGGTAGACCTTTGTGGACCTTGGTAGACTTTAGTGGACCTTGGTAGACCTTAGTGGACCTTGGTAAACCTTAGTGGACCTTGGTAGACTTTAGTGGACCTTGGTAGACATTGGTAGACCTTAGTGGACCTCGGTAGACTTTAGTGGACCTTGGTAGTTCTTGGAAGACCTTAGTGGACCTTGGTAGACCTTAGTGGACCTTGGTAGACCTTAGTGGACCTTGGTAGACCTTGGTAGACCTTAGTGGACCTTGGTAGACCTTAGTGAACCTTGGTAGACCTTAGTGGACCTTGGTAGACTTTAGTGGACCTTGTTAGACCTTAGTGGACCTTGGTGGACTTAACTGGACCTTGGTAGACTGAACTGGACCTTGGTAGAACTTAGTAGACCTTAGTGGACCTTGGTAGACTTTAGTGGACCTTGGTAGACCTTGGTGGACCTTGGTAGACTTAACTGGACCTTGGTAGACCTTAGTGGACCTTGGTAGACTTAACTGGACCTTGGTAGACCTTAGTGGACCTTGGTAGACCTTGGTAGACCTTGGTAGACCTTGGTAGACCTTAGTGGACCTTGGTAGACCTTAGTGGACCTTGGTAGACTTAACTGGACCTTGGTAGACCTTATTAGACCTTAGTGGACCTTGGTAAACCTTAGTGGACCTTGGAAGACCTTGGTAGACCTTGGTGGACCTTGGTAGACTTTAGTGGACCTTGGTAGACCTAAAAGACCTTAGTGGACCTTGGTAGACTTTAGTGGACCTAGGTAGACTTTAGAGGAACTTGGTAGACTTAATTGGACTTTGGTAGACCTTAGTGGACCTTGGTAGACTTTAGTGGACCTTGGTAGACCTTAGTGGACCTTGGTAGACTTAACTGGACTTTTGTAGACCTAAGTAGACTTTATTGGACCTTGGTAGACCTTAGTGGACCTTGGTAGACCTAACTGGACCTTGGTAGACCTTAGGAAACCTTAGTGGACCTTGGTGGACCATAGTGGACCTTGGCAGACCTTGGTAGACCTTAGTGGACCTTGGTAGACTTTAGTGGACCTTGGTAGACCTTGGTAGACCTTGGTAGACTTTATTGGACCTTGGTAGACCTTGGTAGACCTTGGTAGACTTTAGTGGACCTTATTAGAACTTAGTGGACCTTGGTAGACCTTAGTGGACCTTGGTAGACTTTAGTGGACCTTATTAGACCTTAGTGGACCTTGGTAGACTTAACTGGACCTTGGTAGACATTAGTAGACCTTATTGGATCTTGGTAGACCTTGGTGGACCTTGTTAGACCTTAGTGGACCTTGGTAGACCTTAGTGGACCTTGGTAGACTTTAGTGGACCTTGGTAGACCTTGGTAGACCTTAGTGGACATTGGTAGACTTAACTGGACCTTGGTAGACCTTAGTGGACCTTGGTAGACCTTAGTGGACCTTGGTAGACCTTAGAGGACCTTGGTAGACCTTAGTGGACATTGGTAGACCTTGGTAGACCTTAGTTGACCTTGGTAGAGTTAACTGGACCTTGGTAGGCCTTAGTGGACCTTGGTAGACCTTAGTGGACCTTGGTAGACCTTAGTGGACCTTGGGACCCATAGTGGACCTTGGGAGATTTTAGTGGACCTTGGTAGACCAAACTGGACCTTGGTAGACCTTATTAGACCTTAGTGGACCTTGGTAGACCTTAGTGGTCCTTGGTAGACTTTAGTGGACCTTATTAGACCTTAGTGGACCTTGGTAGACTTAACTGGACCTTGGTAGACCTTAGAAGACCTTATTGGATCTTGGTAGACCTTAGTGGACCTTGGTAGACCTTGGTGGACCTTGGCAGACTTTAGTGGACCTTGGTAGACCTTGGTAGACCTTAGTGGACCTTGGTAGACTTAACTGGACCTTGGTAGACCTTAGTGGACCTTGGTAGACCTTAGTGGACCTTGGTAGACCTTGGTAGACCTTAGTTGACCTTGGTAGAGTTAACTGGACCTTGGTAGGCCTTAGTGGACCTTGGTAGACCTTAGTGGACCTGGGTAGACTTTAGTGGACCTTGGTATACCTTAAAGGACCTTGGTAGACCTTAGTGGACCTTGGTAGACCTTGGTAGACCTTAGTGGACCTGGTTAGACCTTAGTGGACCTTGGTAGACTTAACTGGACCTTGGTGGACCTTAGTAGACCTTAGTGGACCTTGGGAGACCTTAATGGACCTTGGGAGTCTTAACTGGACCTTGTTAGACTTAACTGGACCTTGGTGGACCTTAGTAGACCTTAGTGGACCTTGGTAGACCTTAATGGACCTTGGTAGACCTTAGTGGACCTTGGTAGACCTTGGTAGACCTTGGTAGACCTTAGTGGACCTTGGTAGACCTTAGTGGACCTTGGTAGACCTTAGTGGACCTTGGTAGACCTTTGTAGACCTTAGTGGACCTTGGTAGACTTAACTGGACTTTTGTAGACCTAAGTAGACTTTATTGGACCTTGGTAGACCTTAGTGGACCTTGGTAGACCTAACTGGACCTTGGTAGACCTTAGGAAACCTTAGTGGACCTTGGTGGACCATAGTGGACTTTGGCAGACCTTGGTAGACCTTAGTGGACCTTGGTAGACTTTAGTGGACCTTGGTAGACCTTGGTAGACCTTGGTAGACTTTATTGGACCTTGGTAGACCTTGGTAGACCTTGGTAGACTTTAGTGGACCTTATTAGAACTTAGTGGACCTTGGTAGACCTTAGTGGACCTTGGTAGACTTTAGTGGACCTTATTAGACCTTAGTGGACCTTGGTAGACTTAACTGGACCTTGGTAGACATTAGTAGACCTTATTGGATCTTGGTAGACCTTGGTGGACCTTGTTAGACCTTAGTGGACCTTGGTAGACCTTAGTGGACCTTGGTAGACTTTAGTGGACCTTGGTAGACCTTGGTAGACCTTAGTGGACATTGGTAGACTTAACTGGACCTTGGTAGACCTTAGTGGACCTTGGTAGACCTTAGTGGACCTTGGTAGACCTTAGAAGACCTTGGTAGACCTTAGTGGACATTGGTAGACCTTGGTAGACCTTAGTTGACCTTGGTAGAGTTAACTGGACCTTGGTAGGCCTTAGTGGACCTTGGTAGACCTTAGTGGACCTTGGTAGACCTTAGTGGACCTTGGGACCCATAGTGGACCTTGGGAGATTTTAGTGGACCTTGGTAGACCAAACTGGACCTTGGTAGACCTTATTAGACCTTAGTGGACCTTGGTAGACCTTAGTGGTCCTTGGTAGACTTTAGTGGACCTTATTAGACCTTAGTGGACCTTGGTAGACTTAACTGGACCTTGGTAGACCTTAGAAGACCTTATTGGATCTTGGTAGACCTTAGTGGACCTTGGTAGACCTTGGTGGACCTTGGTAGACTTTAGTGGACCTTGGTAGACCTTGGTAGACCTTAGTGGACCTTGGTAGACTTAACTGGACCTTGGTAGACCTTAGTGGACCTTGGTAGACCTTAGTGGACCTTGGTAGACCTTGGTAGACCTTAGTTGACCTTGGTAGAGTTAACTGGACCTTGGTAGGCCTTAGTGGACCTTGGTAGACCTTAGTGGACCTGGGTAGACTTTAGTGGACCTTGGTATACCTTAAAGGACCTTGGTAGACCTTAGTGGACCTTGGTAGACCTTGGTAGACCTTAGTGGACCTGGTTAGACCTTAGTGGACCTTGGTAGACTTAACTGGACCTTGGTGGACCTTAGTAGACCTTAGTGGACCTTGGGAGACCTTAGTGGACCTTGGGAGTCTTAACTGGACCTTGTTAGACTTAACTGGACCTTGGTGGACCTTAGTAGACCTTAGTGGACCTTGGTAGACCTTAATGGACCTTGGTAGACCTTGGTAGACCTTGGTAGACCTTGGTAGACCTTAGTGGACCTTGGTAGACCTTAGTGGACCTTGGTAGACCTTAGTGGACCTTGGTAGACCTTTGTAGACCTTAGTAAACCTTGGTAGACTTTAGTTGACCTTGGTAGACCTTAATGGACCTTGGTAGACCTTAGTGGACCT
The DNA here is from genome assembly GCF_030014385.1 of Trichomycterus rosablanca. Taxonomy (NCBI): domain Eukaryota; kingdom Metazoa; phylum Chordata; class Actinopteri; order Siluriformes; family Trichomycteridae; genus Trichomycterus; species Trichomycterus rosablanca. The sequence goes on along the minus strand of NC_085997.1, from coordinate 14,714,674 downwards.
TGGTAGACCTTGGTAGACCTTGGTAGACCTTAGTGGACCTTGGTAGACTTAAATGGACCTTGGTAGACCTTGGTAGATTTTAGTGGACCTTGGTAGACCTTAGTGGACCTTGGTAGACCTTTGTAGACCTTAGTAAACCTTGGTAGACTTTAGTTGACCTTGGTAGACCTTAATGGACCTTGGTAGACCTTAGTGGACCTTGGTAGACCTTAGTGGACCTTGGTAGACCTTTGTAGACCTTTGTAGACCTTTGTAGACCTTAGTAAACCTTGGTAGACTTTAGTTGACCTTGGTAGACCTTAGTGGACCTTGGTAGACCTTAGTGGACCTTGGTCGACTTTAGTGGACCTTGGAAGACCTTGGTAGACCTTATTGGACCATGGTAGACCTTGGTAGACCTTAGTGGACCTTGGTAGACTTTAGTGGACCTTTGTAGACCTTAGTGGACCTTGGTAGACCTTAGTGGACCTCGGTAGACCTTAGTGTACCTTGGTAGACTTTAGAGGACCTTGGTAGACCTTAGTGGACCTTGGTAGTTTTTTTGGACCTTGGTAGACCTTAGTGGACCTTGGTAGACTTTAGAGGACCTTGGTAGATCTTAGTGGACCTTGGTAAACCTTAGTAGACCTTAGTGGACCTTGGTAGACCTTAGTGAACATTGGTAGAACTTTTTGGACCTTGGTACACTTAAATGGATCTTGGAAGACCTTAGTAGACCTTAGTGGACCTTGGTAGACCTTAGTGGACCTTGGTAGACCTTAGTGGACATTGGTAGACTTAAATGGACCTTGGTAGACCTTAGTGGACCTTGGTAGACCTTAATGGACCTTGGTAGACCTTAGTGGACCTTGGTAGACTTTAGTGGAACTTGGTAGACCTTAATGGACCTTGGTAGACCTTATTGGACCTTGGTAGTCCTTAGTGGACCTTGGTAAACTTTAGTGGACCTTGGTAGACTTTAGTGGACCTTGGTAGACCTTGGTGGACCTTAGTGGACCTCGGTAGACTTTAGTGGACCTTGGTAGACCTTATTGGACCTTGGTAGACCTTAGTGGACCTTGGTAGACCTTGGTGGACCTTGGTAGACCTTAGTGGACCTTGGTAGACTTTAGTGGACCTTGGTAGACCTTAGTGGACTCTGGTAGACCTTAGTGGACCTTGGTAGACTTTAGTGGACCTTGTTAGACCTTAGTGGACCTTAGTTGACCTTGGTAGACTTTAGTGGACTTTGGTAGACCCTAGTGGACCTTGGTAGACCTTGGAAGATCTTAGTGGACCTTGGTAGACCTTGGTAGACCTTAGTGGAACTTGGTAGACTTTAGTGGACCTTGGTAGACCTTGGTAGACCTTAGTAATCCTTGGTAGACCTTAGTGGACCTTGGTAGACCTTGGTAGACCTTAGTGGACCTTGGTAGACCTTTGTGAACCTTGGTAGACCTTAGTGGACCTTGGTAGACTTAACTGGACCTTGGTAGACTTAACTGGACCTTGGTAGACCTTAGTAGACCTTAGTGGACCTTGGTAGACTGTAGTGGACCTTGGTAGACTGTAGTGGACCTTGGTAGACTGTAGTGGACCTTAGTGGACCTTAGTGGACCTTGGTAGACCTTAGTGGACCTTGGTAGACTTTAGTGGACCTTGGTGATTCTTGGTAGACCTTAGTGAACCTTGGTAGACTTTAGTGGACCTTGGTAGACCTTAGTGGACCTTGGTAGACTTTAGTGGACCTTGGTAGACCTTAGTGGACCTTGGTAGACCTTAGTGGACCTTGGTAAACCTTAGTGGACCTTGGCAGACTTTAGTGGACCTTGGTAGACATTGGTAGACCTTAGTGGACCTCGGTAGACTTTAGTGGACCTTGGTAGTTCTTGTTAGACCTTAGTGGACCTTGGTAGACCTTAGTGGACCTTGGTAGACCTTAGTGGACCTTGGTAGACTTTAGTGGACCTTGGTAGACCTTAGTGGACCTTGGTAGACTTTAGTGGACCTTGGTAGACCTTAGTGGACCTTGGTAGACTTAACTGGACCTTGGTAGACCCTATTAGACCTTAGTGGACCTTGGTAGACCTTAGTCGACCTTGGTAAACTTTAGTGGACCTTGGTAGACCTTGGTAGACTTTAGTGGACCTTGGTAGACTTTATTGGACCTAGGTAGACCTTAGTGGACATTGATGGACCTTGGTAGACCTTAGTGGACCTTGGTAGACCTTGGTAGACCTTAGTGGACATTGGTAGACATTAGTGGACCTTGGTAGACCTTATTGGACCTTGGTAGACCTTAGTACACCTTGGTAGACTTAACTGGACCGTGGTAGATTTAACTGGACCTTGGTAGACCTTAGTGGACCTTGGTAGACCTTAGTGGACCTTGGTAGACTTTAGTGGACCTTGGTAGACCTTTGTGGACCTTGGTAGACTTTAGTGGACCTTGGTAGACATTGGTAGACCTTAGTGGACCTCGGTAGACTTTAGTGGACCTTGGTAGTTCTTGGAAGACCTTAGTGGACCTTGGTAGACCTTAGTGGACATTGGTAGACCTTAGTGGACCTTGGTAGACCTTGGTAGACCTTAGTGGACCTTGGTAGACCTTAGTGAACCTTGGTGGACTTAACTGGACCTTGGTAGACTGAACTGGACCTTGGTAGAACTTAGTAGACCTTAGTGGACCTTGTTAGACCTTAGTGGACCTTGGTGGACTTAACTGGACCTTGGTAGACTGAACTGGACCTTGGTAGAACTTAGTAGACCTTAGTGGACCTTGGTAGACTTTAGTGGACCTTGGTAGACCTTGGTGGACCTTGGTAGACTTAACTGGACCTTGGTAGACCTTAGTGGACCTTAGTAGACCTTAGTGGACCTTGGTAGACCTTGGTAGACCTTGGTAGACCTTGGTAGACCTTAGTGGACCTTGGTAGACATTAGTGGACCTTGGTAGACTTAACTGGACCTTGGTAGACCTTATTAGACCTTAGTGGACCTTGGTAAACCTTAGTGGACCTTGGAAGACCTTAGTAGACCTTAGTGGACCTTGGTAGACTTTAGTGGACCTTGGTAGACCTTAAAAGACCTTAGTGGACCTTGGTAGACTTTAGTGGACCTTGGTGGACCTTGGTAGACTTTAGAGGAACTTGGTAGACCTTAGTGGACCTTGGTAGACTTAACTGGACTTTTGTAGACGTTAGTAGACTTTAGTGGACCTTGGTAGACCTTAGTGGACCTTGGTAGACCTAACTGGACCTTGGTAGACCTTAGGAAACCTTAGTGGACCTTTGTGGACCATAGTGGACCTTGGCAGACTTTGGTAGACCTTAGTGGACCTTGGTAGACTTTAGTGGACCTTGGTAGACCTTGGTAGACCTTAGTGGACCTTGGGACCCATAGTGGACCTTGGGAGATTTTAGTGGACCTTGGGAGACCTAACTGGACCTTGGTAGACCTTATTAGAACTTAGTGGACCTTGGCAGACCTTAGTGGACCTTGGTAGACTTTAGTGGACCTTATTAGACCTTAGTGGACCTTTGTAGACTTAACTGGACCTTGGTAGACATTAGTAGACCTTATTGGATCTTGGTAGACCTTGGTGGACCTTGTTAGACCTTAGTGGACCTTGGTAGACCTTAGTGGACCTTGGTAGACTTTAGTGGACCTTGGTAGACCTTGGTAGACCTTAGTGGACATTGGTAGACTTAACTGGACCTTGGTAGACCTTAGTGGACCTTGGTAGACCTTAGTGGACATTGGTAGACCTTGGTATACCTTAGTTGACCTTGGTAGGGTTAACTGGACTTTGGTAGGCCTTAGTGGACCTTGGTAGACCTTAGTGGACCTTGGTAGACCTTAGTGGACCTTGGGACCCATAGTGGACCTTGGGAGATTTTAGTGGACCTTGGTAGACCAAACTGGACCTTGGTAGACCTTATTAGACCTTAGTGGACCTTGGTAGACCTTAGTGGTCCTTGGTAGACTTTAGTGGACCTTATTAGACCTTAGTGGACCTTGGTAGACTTAACTGGACCTTGGTAGACCTTAGAAGACCTTATTGGATCTTGGTAGACCTTAGTGGACCTTGGTAGACCTTGGTGAACCTTGGTAGACTTTAGTGGACCTTGGTAGACCTTGGTAGACCTTAGTGGACCTTGGTAGACTTAACTGGACCTTGGTAGACCTTAGTGGACCTTGGTAGACCTTAGAGGACCTTGGTAGACCTTAGTGGACCTTGGTAGACCTTGGTAGACCTTAGTTGACCTTGGTAGAGTTAACTGGACCTTGGTAGGCCTTAGTGGACCTTGGTAGACCTTAGTGGACCTGGGTAGACTTTAGTGGACCTTGGTATACCTTAAAGGACCTTGGTAGACCTTAGTGGACCTTGGTAGACCTTGGTAGACCTTGGTAGACCTTAGTGGACCTGGTTAGACCTTAGTGGACCTTGGTAGACTTAACTGGACCTTGGTGGACCTTAGTAGACCTTAGTGGACCTTGGGAGACCTTAGTGGACCTTGGGAGTCTTAACTGGACCTTGTTAGACTTAACTGGACCTTGGTGGACCTTAGTAGACCTTAGTGGACTTTAATGGACCTTGGTAGACCTTGGTAGACCTTAGTGGACCTTGGTAGACTTTAATGGACCTTGGTAGACCTTGTTAGACCTTAGTGGACCTTAGTGGACCTTAGTAGACCTTATTGGACCTTGGTAGACTTTAGTGGACCTTGGAAGACTTAACTGGACATTCGAAAACCTTAGTAGACCTTAGTGGACCTTGGTAGACCTTGGTAGACCTTGGTAGACCTTGGTAGACCTTAGTGGACCTTGGTAGACTTTAGTGGACCTTATTAGACCTTAGTGGACCTTGGTAGACTTAACTGGACCTTGGTAGACCTTAGTAGACCTTATTGGATCTTGGTAGACCTTAGTGGACCTTGGTAGACCTTAGTGGACCTTGGTAGACTTTAGTGGACCTTGGTAGACCTTAGTGGACCTTGGTAGACTTAACTGGACCTTGGTAGACCTTAGTGGACCTTGGTAGACCTTAGTGGACCTTGGTAGACCTTAGAGGACCTTGGTAGACCTTAGTGGACCTTGGTAGACCTTGGTAGACCTTAGTTGACCTTGGTAGAGTTAACTGGACCTTGGTAGGCCTTAGTGGACCTTGGTAGACCTTAGTGGACCTGGGTAGACTTTAGTGGACCTTGGTATACCTTAAAGGACCTTGGTAGACCTTAGTGGACCTTGGTAGACCTTAGTGGACCTGGTTAGACCTTAGTGGACTTTGGTAGACTTAACTGGACCTTGGTGGACCTTAGTAGACCTTAGTGGACCTTGGGAGACCTTAGTGGACCTTGGGAGTCTTAACTGGACCTTGGTAGACTTAACTGGACCTTTTTGGACCTTAGTAGACCTTAGTGGACTTTCTTTAATGGACCTTGGTAGACCTTGGTAGACCTTAGTGGACCTTGGTAGACTTTAATGGACCTTGGTAGACCTTGTTAGACCTTAGTGGACCTTGGTAGACCTTAGTGGACCTTGGTAGACTTTAGTGGACCTTGGTAGACTTAACTGGACATTTGAAAACCTTAGAAGACCTTAGTGGACCTTGGTAGACCTTGGTAGACCTTGGTAGACCTTGGTAGACCTTGGTAGACCTTGGTAGACCTTAGTGGACCTTGGTAGACCTTAGTGGACCTTGGAAGACTTTTTTGGACCTTGGTAGACCTTGGTAGGCCTTGGTAGACCTTAGTGGACCTTGGTAGACCTTGGTAGACTTTAGTGGACCTTGGTAGACCTTGGTGGACCTTGGTAGACCTTAGTGGACCTTGGTAGACCATAGTGGACCTTGGTAGACTTTAGTGGACCTTGGTAGACCTTAGTGGACCTTGGTAGACCTAACTGGACCTTGGTAGACCTAACTGGACCTTGGTAGACCTTAGGAAACCTTAATGGACCTTGGTGGACCTTAGTGGATCTTGGTAGACCTTAGTGGACCTTGGCAGACCTTGGTAGACCTTAGTGGACCTCGGTAGACTTTAGTGGACCTTGGTAGACCTTGGTAGACCTTAGTGGACCTTGGGACCCATAGTGGACCTTGGGAGATTTTAGTGGAACTTAGTGGACCTTAGTGGACCTTGGTAGACTTAACTGGACCTTGGTAGACCTTATTAGACCCTAGTGGAACTTGGTAGACCTTAGTGGACCTTGGTAGACTTTAGTGGACCTTGGTAGACCTTAGTGGACCTTTGTAGACTTAACTGGACCTTGGTAGACCTTAGTAGACCTTAGTGGATCTTGGTAGACCTTAGTGGACCTTGGTAGACCTTAGTGGACCTTGGTAGACCTTAGTGGACCTTGGTAGACTTTTTTGGACCTTGGTATACCTTGGTGGACCTTGGTAGACTTAACTGGACCTTGGTAGACCTTAGTGGACCTTGGTAGACCTTGGTAGACCTTGGTAGACCTTGGTAGACCTTGGTAGACCTTAGTGGACCTTGGTAGACCTTAGTGGACCTTGGTAGACTTAACTGGACCTTGGTAGACCTTATTAGACCTTAGTGGACCTTGGTAAACCTTATTGGACCTTGGAAGACCTTGGTAGACCTTAGTGGACCTTGGTAGACTTTAGTGGACCTTGGTAGACCTTAAAAGACCTTAATGGACCTTGGTAGACTTTAGTGGACCTTGGTGGACCTTGGTAGACTTTAGAGGAACTTGGTAGACTTAATTGGACTTTGGTAGACCTTAGTGGACCTTGGTAGACTTTAGTGGACCTTGGTATACCTTAGTGGACCTTGGTAGACTTAACTGGACTTTTGTAGACCTTAGTAGACTTTAGTGGACCTTGGTAGACCTTAGTGGACCTTGGTAGACCTAACTGGACCTTGGTAGACCTTAGGAAACCTTAGTGGACCTTGGTGGACCTTAGTGGACCTTGGCAGACCTTGGCAGACCTTGGTAGACCTTAATGGACCTTGGTAGACTTTAGTGGACCTTGGTAGACCTTGGTAGACCTTAGTGGACCTTGGGACCCATAGTGGACCTTGGAATATTTTAGTGGACCTTGGTAGACCAAACTGGACCTTGGTAGACCTTATTAGACCTTAGTGGACCTTGGTAGACCTTAGTGGACCTTGGTAGACTTTAGTGGACCTTATTAGACCTTAGTGGACCTTGGTAGACTTAACTGGACCCTGGTAGGTCTTAGTAGACCTTATTGGATCTTGGTAGACCTTAGTGGACCTTGTTAGACCTTAGTGGACCTTGGTAGACGTTAGTGGACCTTGGTAGACTTTAGTGGACCTTGGTAGACCTTAGTGGACCTTGGTAGACTTAACTGGACCTTGGTAGACCTTAGAGGACCTTGGTAGACCTTAGTGGACCTTGGTAGACCTTGGTAGACCTTAGTTGACCTTGGTAGAGTTAACTGGACCTTGGTAGGCCTTAGTGGACCTTGGTAGACCTTAATGGACCTTGGAAGACCTTGGTAGACCTTAGTGGACCTTGGGACCCATAGTGGACCTTGGGAGATTTTAGTGGACCTTGGTAAACCAAACTGGACCTTGGTAGACCTTATTAGACCTTAGTGGACCTTGGTAGACCTTAGTGGACCTTGGTAGACTTTAGTGGACCTTATTAGACCTTAGTGGACCTTGGTAGACTTAACTGGACCTTGGTAGACCTTAGTAGACCTTATTGGACCTTGGTAGACTTTAGTGGACCTTGGTAGACCTTGGTAGACCTTAGTGGACCTTGGTAGACCTTAGTGGACCTTGGTAGACTTTAGTGGACCTTGGTAGACCTTGGTAGACCTTAGTGGACCTTGGTACACTTAACTGGACCTTGGTAGACCTTAGTGGACCTTGGTAGACCTTAGTGGACCTTGGTAGACCTTAGAGGACCTTGGTAGACCTTAGTGGACCTTGGTAGACCTTGGTAGACCTTAGTTGACCTTGGTAGAGTTAACTGGACCTTGGTAGGCCTTAGTGGACCTGGGTAGACTTTAGTGGACCTTGGTATACCTTAAAGGACCTTGGTAGACCTTAGTGGACCTTGGTAGACCTTGGTAGACCTTATTGGACCTGGTTAGACCTTAGTGGACCTTGGTAGACTTAACTGGACCTTGGTGGACCTTAGTAGACCTTAGTGAACCTTGGGAGACCTTAGTGGACCTTGGGAGTCTTAACTGGACCCTGGTAGACTTAACTGGACCTTGGTGGACCTTAGTAGACCTTAGTGGACTTTAATGGACCTTGGTAGACCTTGTTAGACCTTAGTGGACCTTAGTGGACCTTGGTAGACCTTAGTGGACCTTGGTAGACTTTAGTGGACCTTGGTAGACTTAACTGGACATTTGAAAACCTTAGTAGACCTTAGTGGACCTTGGTAGACCTTGGTAGACCTTAGTGGACCTTGGTAGACCTTAGTGGACCTTGGTAGACTTTTTTGGACCTTGGTAGACCTTGGTAGGCCTTGATAGACCTTAGTGGACCTTGGTAGACCTTGGTAGATTTTAATGGACCTTGGTAGACTTTAGTGGACCTTGGTAGACCTTGGTGGACCTTGGTAGACCTTAGTGGACCTTGGTAGACAATAGTGGACCTTGGTAGACTTTAGTGGACCTTGGTAGACCTTAGTGGACCTTGGTAGACTTAAGTGGACCTTGGTAGACCTTCGTGGACCTTGGTAGACCTTTGTGGACCTTAGTGGACCTTGGTAGACCTTGGTGAACCATAGTGGACCTTGGAAGACTTTAGTGGACCTTGGTAGACATTGGTAGACCTTATTGGACCTTGGTAGACCTTAGTGGACCTTGGTAGACTTTAGTGGACATTGGTAGACCTTAGTTGACCTTAGTGAACCTTGGTAGACCTTAGTGGACCTTGGAAGACTTTAGTGGACCTTGGTAGACATTGGTAGACCTTATTGGACCTTCGTAGACCTTAGTGGACCTTGGTAGACTTTATTGGACATTGGTAGACCTTAGTTGACCTTAGTGAACCTTGGTAGACCTTAGTGGACCTTGGTAGACCTTAGTGGACCTTGGTAGACCTTTGTGGACCTTGGAAGACCTTAGTGGACCTTGGTAGACTTTTTTGGACCTTGGTAGACCTTGGTAGACCTTATTGGACCTTGGTAGACCTTAGTGGACCTTGGTGGACCTTAGTGGACCTTGGTTTACCTTAGTGGACCTTGGTAGACCTTAGTGGACCTTGGTAGACCTTTGTAGACCTTTGTAGACCTTAGTGGACCTTGGTAGACTTTAGTTGACCTTGGTAGACCTTGGTAGACCTTATTGGACCTTGGTAGACCTTAGTTGACTTTGGTAGACTTTAGTGGACCTTGGTAGACCTTAGTAGACCTTAGTGGACCTTGGTAGACCTTAGTGAACCTTGGTAGACCTTTTTGGACCTTGGTACACTTAAATGGATCTTGGAAGACCTTAGTAGACCTTAGTGGACCTTGGTAGACTTTAGTGGACGTTGGTAGACCTTAGTGGACCTTGGTAGACTTAACTGGACCTTGGTAGACCTTAGTTGACCTTGGTAGACCTTGGTAGACCTTTGTGGACCTTGGTAGACTTAACTGGACCTTGGAAGACCTTAGTGGACCTTGGTAGACCTTAGTGGACCTTTGTAGTTTTTAGTGGACCTTGTTAGACCTTAGTGGACCTTGGAAGACTTTAGTGGACCTTGGTAGACCTTAGTGGACCTTGGTAGAACTTAGTGGACCTTTGTAGTTTTTAGTGGACCTTGTTAGACCTTAGTGGACCTTGGAAGACTTTAGTGGACCTTGGTAGACCTTAGTGGACCTTGGTAGACTTAACTGGACCTTGGAAGACCTTAGTAGACCTTATTGGACCTTGGTAGACCTTTTTGGACCTTGGTAGACTTAAATGGACCTTGGAAGACCTTAGTAGACCTTAGTGGACCTTGGTAGACCTTAATAGACCTTAATAGACCTTAGTGGACATTTGAAGACCTTAGTGGACATTTGTAGACCTAAATAGACCTTGGTAGACCTTAGTGGACCTTGGTAGACCTTAATGGACCTTGGTATAGCTTAGTGGACCTTGGTAGAACTTGGTAGACCTTAGTGGACCTTGGTAGACTTAAATGGACCTTGGTAGACCTTAGTGGACCTTGCTAGACCTTAGTGGACCTTGCTAGACCTTGTTAGACCTTAGTGGACCTTGGTAGACCTTAGTGGACCTTGGTAGACTTTAGTGGACCTTGGTAGACCTTGGTAGAACTTAGTAGACCTTAGTGGACCTTGGTAGACCTTAGTGGACTTTTGTAGACCTTAGTGGACCTTGGTAGACTTTAGTGGACCTTGGTAGACCTTAGTGAACCTTGGTAGACCTTAGTGGACCTTGGTAGACCTTGGTAGACCTTAATGGACCTTGGTAGACTTTACTGGACCTTGGTAGACCTTAGTGGACCTTGGTAGACCTTAGTGGACCTTGGTAGACATTAGTGGACCTTGGTTGACCTTGGTAGACCTTAGTGGACCTTGGTAGACCTCAGTGGACATTGGTAGACCTTAGTGGACCTTGGTAGACCTTAGTGGACCTTGGTAGACCTTGGTAGACTTTAGTGGACCTTGGTAGACCTTGGTAGAACTTAGTAGACCTTAGTGGACCTTGGTAGACCTTAGTGGACTTTTGTAGACCTTAGTGGACCTTGGTAGACTTTAGTGGACCTTGGTAGACCTTAGTGAACCTTGGTAGACCTTAGTGGACCTTGGTAGACATTGGTAGACCTTAGTGGACCTTGGTAGACCTTAATGGACCTTGGTAGACTTTACTGGACCTTGGTAGACCTTAGTGGACCTTGGTAGACCTTAGTGGACCTTGGTAGACATTAGTGGACCTTGGTAGACCTTGGTAGACCTTGGTAGACCTTGGCAGACCTTAGTGGACCTTGGCAGACCTTAGTGGACCTTGGTAGACCTTAGTGGACCTTGGTAGACTTTAGTGGACCTTGGTAGACCTTAGTGGACCTTGGTAGACTTTACTGGACCTTGGTAGACCTTAGTGGACCTTGGTAAACCTTAGTGGACCTTAGTGGACCTTGGTAGACCTTGGTAGACCTTAGTAGACCTTGGTAGACCTTGGTAGACCTTAGTGGACCTTGGTGAACCTTAGTAGACCTTTGTAGACATTAGTGGACCTTGGTATACCTTAGTGGACCATGGTAGACCTTAGTGGACCTTGTTAGACCTTGGTAGACCTTGGTAGACCTTGGTAGACCTTAGTGGACCTTGGCAGACCTTAGTGGACCTTGGTAGACCTTTTTGGACCTAGGTAGACTTTAGTGGACCTTGGTAGACCTTAGAGGACCTTGGTAGACTTAGCTGGACCTTGGTAGACCTTAGTGGACCTTGGTAGACCTTAGTGGACCTTGGTAAACCTTAGTGGACCTTAGTGGACCTTGTTAGACCTTGGTAGACCTTAGTTGACCTTGGTAGACTTTAGTGGACCTTGGTAGAACTTGGTGGACCTTAGTGGACCTTGGTAGACCTTAGTGGACCTTGGTAGACCTTAGTGGACCTTGGTAGACCTTATTGGACCTTGGTAGACCTTTTTTGGACCTTGGTAGACTTAAATGGACCTTGGAAGACCTCAGTAGACCTTAGTGGACCTTGGAAGACCTTAGTGGACCTTAGTGGACCTTGGTAGACTTTAGTGGACCTTGGTAGACCTTAGTGGACCTTGGTAGACCTTATTGGACCTTGTTAGACCTTGGTAGACCTTGGTAGACCTTAGTGGACCTTGGCAGACCTTAGTGGACCTTGGTAGACCTTTTTGGACCTAGGTAGACTTTAGTGGACCTTGGTAGACCTTAGAGGACCTTGGTAGACTTAGCTGGACCTTGGTAGACCTTAGTGGACCTTGGTAGACCTTAGTGGACCTTGGTAAACCTTAGTGGACCTTAGTGGACCTTGTTAGACCTTGGTAGACCTTAGTTGACCTTGGTAGACTTTAGTGGACCTTGGTAGAACTTGGTGGACCTTAGTGGACCTTGGTAGACCTTAGTGGACCTTGGTAGACCTTAGTGGACCTTGGTAGACCTTATTGGACCTTGGTAGACCTTTTTTGGACCTTGGTAGACTTAAATGGACCTTGGAAGACCTTAGTAGACCTTAGTGGACCTTGGTAGACCTTAGTGGACCTTGGTAGACCTTGGTAGACCTTGGTAGACCTTAGTGGACCTTGGTAGACCTTGGTAGACCTTGGTAGACCTTGGTAGACCTTGGTAGACCTTAGTGGACCTTAATAGACTTTAGTAGACCTTGGTAGACCTTAGTGGACCTTGGTAGACTTAACTGGACCTTGGTAGACCTTGGTAGACCTTAGTGGACCTTGGAAGACCTTAGTGGACCTTGGTAGACCTTAGTGGAAGTTGGTAGACTTTAGTGGACCTTGGTAGACCTTAGTGGACCTTGGTAGACCTTAGTGGACCTTGGTAGACCTTTGTAGACCTTAGTGGACCTTAATAGACTTTAGTGGACCTTGGTAGACCTTAGTGGACCTTGGTAGACTTAACTGGACCTTGGTAGACCTTGGTAGACCTTAGTGGACCTTGGAAGACCTTAGTGGACCTTGGTAGACCTTAGTGGAAGTTGGTAGACTTTAGTGGACCTTGGTAGACCTTAGTGGACCTTGGTAGACCTTATTGGACCTTGGTAGACCTTAGTTGACTTTGGTAGACTTTAGTGGACCTTGGTAGACCTTAGTGGAGCTTAGTGGCCTTTGGTAGACCTTAGTGGACCTTGGTAGACTTAACTGGACTCTGGTAGACCTTAGTAGACCTTAGTGGACCTTGTTAGACCTTAGTGGACCTTGGTAGATCTTAGTGGACCTTGGTAGACTTTAGTGGACCTTGGTGGACCTTAGTGGACCTTGGAAGACCTTGGTAGACCTTAGTGGACCTTGGTGGACCTTGGTAGACCTTAGTGGACCTTGGTAGACCTTAGTGGACCTTGGTAGACTTTAGTGGACCTTGGTAGACCTTGGTAGACCTTAGTGGACCTTGGTAGACCTTAGTGGACCTTGGTAGACCTTGGTAGACCTTAGTGGACCTTGGTAGACTTAAATGGACCTTGGTAGACCTTAGTAGACCTTAGTGGACCTTGGTAGACTTTAGTGGACCTTGGTAGACCTTATTGAACCTTGGTAGACTTAACTGGACCTTTGTAGACCTAACTGGACCTTGGTAGACCTTAGTAGACCTTAGTGGACCTTGGTAGACCTTAGTGGAGTTTGGTAGACCTTTTTGGACCTTGGTAGACTTAAATGGGCCTTGGAAGACCTTCGTAGACCTTAGTGGACCTTGGTAGACCTTAGTGGACCTTGGTAGACTTTAGTGGACCTTGGTAGATCTTGGTGTACCTTAGTGGACCTTGGTAGACCTTAGTGGACCTTGTTAGAGCTTGGTAGACTTTAGTGGACCTTGGTAGACCTTATTGGACCTTGGTAGACCTTAGTGGACCTTTGTAGACCTTGGTAGACCTTAGTGGACATTGGTAGACATTAGTGGACCTTGGTAGACCTTAGTGGACCTTGGTAGACTTAACTGGACCTTGGTAGACTTAACTGGACCTTGGTAGACCTTAGTGGACCCTGGTAGACCTTAGTGGACCTTGGTAGACCTTGGTAGACCTTAGTGGACCTTGTTAAACTTTATTGGACCTTGGTACACCTTGGTGGACCTTAGTGGACCTTGGTAGACCTTAGTGGACGTTGGTAGACCTTAGTGGACATTGGTAGACCTTAGTGGACATTGGTAGACCTTAGTGGATCTTGGTAGACCTTAGTGGACCTTGGTAGACTTTAGTGGACCTTGGAAGACCTTGGTAGACCTTAATGGACCTTGGTAGACCTTAGTGGACCTTTGTAGACTTTAGTGGACCTTGGTAGACCTTAGTGGACCTTGGTAGACTTAACTGGACCTTGGTAGACCTTAGTGGACCTTAGTGGACCTTGGTAGACCTTAGTGGACCTTGGTAGACCTTATTGGACCTTAATAGACTTTAGTGGACCTTGGTAGACATTAGTGGTCCTTGGTAGACCTTAGTGGACCTTGGTAGACCTTTGTAGACCTTAGTAAACCTTGGTAGACTTTAGTTGACCTTGGTAGACCTTAGTGGACCTTGGTAGACCTTAGTGGACCTTGGTCGACTTTAGTGGACCTTGGAAGACCTTGGTAGACCTTAGTGGACCTTGGTAGACTTTAGTGGACCTTGGTAGACCTTTGTGGACCTTGGTAGACCTTAGTGGACCTTGGCAGTTTTTAGTGGACCTTGGTAGACCTTAGTGGACTTTGGTAGACTTTAGAGGACCTTGGTAGATCTTAGTGGACCTTGCTAGTTTTTAGTGGACCTTGGTAGATTTTAGAGGACCTTGGTAGACTTTAGAGGACCTTGGTAGATCTTAGTGGAATTTGGTAAACCTTAGTGGACCTTGGTAGACCTTAGTGAACCTTGGTAGACCTTTTTGGACCTTGGTACACTTAAATGGATCTTTGGAAGACCTTAGTAGACCTTAGTGGACCTTGGAAGACCTTAGTGGACCTTGGTAGACCTTAGTGGACCTTGGTAGACTTTAGAGGACCTTGGTAGATCTTAGTGGACCTTGGTAAACCTTAGTAGACCTTAGTGGACCTTGGTAGACCTTAGTGAACCTTGGTAGACCTTTTTGGACCTTGGTACACTTAAATGGATCTTGGAAGACCTTAGTAGACCTTAGTGGAACTTGGAAGACCTTAGTGGACCTTGGTAGACCTTAGTGGACCTTGGTAGACCTTAGTGGACATTGGTAGACTTAAATGGACCTTGGTAGACTTTAGTAGACCTTAGTGGACCTTGGTGGACCTTAATGGACCTTGGTAGACCTTAGTGGACCTTGGTAGACCTTGGTAGACCTTGGTAGACCTTAGTGGACCTTGGTAGACTTAAATGGACCTTGGTAGACCTTAGTAGACCTTGGTAGATTTTAATGGACCTTGGTAGACCTTAGTGGACCTTGGTAGACCTTTGTAGACCTTAGTAAACCTTGGTAGACTTTAGTTGACCTTGGTAGACCTTAATGGACCTTGGTAGACCTTAGTGGACCTTGGTAAACCTTGGTAGACCTTGGTAGACCTTATTGGACCTTGGTAGACTTAAATGGACCTTGGTAGACCTTAGTGGACCTTGGTAGATTTTAGTGGACCTTGGTAGACCTTAGTGGACCTTGGTAGTCCTTGGTAGACCTTTGTAGACCTTAGTAAACCTTGGTAGACTTTAGTTGACCTTGGTAGACCTTAGTGGACCTTGGTAGACCTTAGTGGACCTTGGTCGACTTTAGTGGACCTTGGAAGACCTTGGTAGACCTTAGTGGACCATGGTAGACCTTGGTAGACCTTAGTGGACCTTGGTAGACTTTAGTGGACCTTGGTAGACCTTAGTGGACCTTGGTAGACCTTAGTGGACCTTGGTAGACCTTAGTGGACCTTGGTAGTTTTTAGTGGACCTTGGTAGACCTTAGTGGACCTTGGTAGACTTTAGAGGACCTTGGTAGACCTTAGTGGACCTTGGTAGTTTTTAGTGGACCTTGGTAGACCTTAGTGGACCTTGGTAGACTTTAGAGGACCTTGGTAGATCTTAGTGGACCTTCGTAAACCTTAGTAGACCTTAGTGGACCTTGGTAGACCTTAGTGAACATTGGTAGACCTTTATGGACCTTGGTACACTTAAATGGATCTTGGAAGACCTTAGTAGACCTTAGTAGACCTTAGTGGACCTTGGAAGACCTTAGTGGACCTTTGTAGACATTAGTGGACCTTGGTATACCTTAGTGGACCATGGTAGACCTTAGTGGACCTTGGTAGACCTTTTTGGACATTGGTAGACCTAAATGGACCTTGGAAGACCACAGTAGACCTTAGTGGACCTTGGAAGACCTTAGTGGACCTTAGTGGACCTTGGTAGACTTTAGTGGACCTTGGTAGACCTTAGTGGACCTTGGTAGACCTTATTGGACCTTGTTGGACCTTGGTAGACCTTGGTAGACCTTGGTAGACCTTAGTGGACCTTGGCAGACCTTAGTGGACCTTGGTAGACCTTATTGGACCTTGGTAGACTTTAGTGAACCTTGGTAGACCTTAGAGGACCTTGGTAGACTTAACTGGACCCTGGTAGACCTTAGTGGACCTTGGTAGACCTTAGTGGACCTTGGTAAACCTTAGTGGACCTTGTTAGACCTTGGTAGACCTTAGTTGACCTTGGTAGACTTTAGTGGACCTTGGTAGAACTTGGTAGACCTTAGTGGACCTTGGTAGACCTTAGTGGACCTTTGTAGACATTAGTGGACCTTGGTAGACCTTAGTGGACCTTGGTAGACCTTAGTGGACCTTGGTAGATCTTAGTGGACCTTGGTAGACTTTAGTGGACCTTGGTAGACCTTAGTGGACCTTGGTAGACCTTGGTGGACCTTAGTAGACCTTAGTGGACCTTGGTAGACCTTAGTGGACCTTGGTAGACCTTGGTAGACCTTGGTAGACCTTGGTAGACCTTAGTGGACCTTAAAAGACTTTAGTGGACCTTGGTAGACCTTGGTAGACCTTAGTGGACCTTGGTAGACCTTAGTGGACCTTGGTAGTTTTTAGTGGACCTTGGTAGACCTTAGTGGACCTTGGTAGACTTTAGAGGACCTTGGTAGACCTTAGTGGACCTTGGTAGTTTTTAGTGGACCTTGGTAGACCTTAGTGGACCTTGGTAGACTTTAGAGGACCTTGGTAGACCTTAGTGGACCTTGGTAGTTTTTAGTGGACCTTGGTAGACCTTAGTGGACCTTGGTAGACTTTAGAGGACCTTGGTAGATCTTAGTGGACCTTCGTAAACCTTAGTGGACCTTAGTGGACCTTGGTAGACCTTAGTGAACATTGGTAGACCTTTTTGGACCTTGGTACACTTAAATGGATCTTGGAAGACCTTAGTAGACCTTAGTAGACCTTAGTGGACCTTGGAAGACCTTAGTGGACCTTTGTAGACATTAGTGGACCTTGGTATACCTTAGTGGACCATGGTAGACCTTAGTGGACCTTGGTAGACCTTTTTGGACATTGGTAGACCTAAATGGACCTTGGAAGACCACAGTAGACCTTAGTGGACCTTGGAAGACCTTAGTGGACCTTAGTGGACCTTGGTAGACTTTAGTGGACCTTGGTAGACCTTAGTGGACCTTGGTAGACCTTAGTGGACATTGGTAGACTTAAATGGACCTTGGTAGACTTTAGTAGACCTTAGTGGACCTTGGTGGACCTTAATGGACCTTGGTAGACCTTAGTGGACCTTGGTAGACCTTGGTAGACCTTGGTAGACCTTAGTGGACCTTGGTAGACTTAAATGGACCTTGGTAGACCTTAGTAGACCTTGGTGGATTTTAATGGACCTTGGTAGACCTTAGTGGACCTTGGTAGACCTTTGTAGACCTTAGTAAACCTTGGTAGACTTTAGTTGACCTTGGTAGACCTTAATGGACCTTGGTAGACCTTAGTGGACCTTGGTAAACCTTGGTAGACCTTGGTAGACCTTATTGGACCTTGGTAGACTTAAATGGACCTTGGTAGACCTTAGTGGACCTTGGTAGATTTTAGTGGACCTTGGTAGACCTTAGTGGACCTTGGTAGTCCTTGGTAGACCTTTGTAGACCTTAGTAAACCTTGGTAGACTTTAGTTGACCTTGGTAGACCTTAGTGGACCTTGGTAGACCTTAGTGGACCTTGGTCGACTTTAGTGGACCTTGGAAGACCTTGGTAGACCTTAGTGGACCATGGTAGACCTTGGTAGACCTTAGTGGACCTTGGTAGACTTTAGTGGACCTTGGTAGACCTTAGTGGACCTTGGTAGACCTTAGTGGACCTTGGTAGACCTTAGTGGACCTTGGTAGTTTTTAGTGGACCTTGGTAGACCTTAGTGGACCTTGGTAGACTTTAGAGGACCTTGGTAGACCTTAGTGGACCTTGGTAGTTTTTAGTGGACCTTGGTAGACCTTAGTGGACCTTGGTAGACTTTAGAGGACCTTGGTAGATCTTAGTGGACCTTCGTAAACCTTAGTAGACCTTAGTGGACCTTGGTAGACCTTAGTTAACATTGGTAGACCTTTTTGGACCTTGGTACACTTAAATGGATCTTGGAAGACCTTAGTAGACCTTAGTAGACCTTAGTGGACCTTGGAAGACCTTAGTGGACCTTTGTAGACATTAGTGGACCTTGGTATACCTTAGTGGACCATGGTAGACCTTAGTGGACCTTGGTAGACCTTTTTGGACATTGGTAGACCTAAATGGACCTTGGAAGACCACAGTAGACCTTAGTGGACCTTGGAAGACCTTAGTGGACCTTAGTGGACCTTGGTAGACTTTAGTGGACCTTGGTAGACCTTAGTGGACCTTGGTAGACCTTATTGGACCTTGTTGGACCTTGGTAGACCTTGGTAGACCTTGGTAGACCTTAGTGGACCTTGGCAGACCTTAGTGGACCTTGGTAGACCTTATTGGACCTTGGTAGACTTTAGTGAACCTTGGTAGACCTTAGAGGACCTTGGTAGACTTAACTGGACCCTGGTAGACCTTAGTGGACCTTGGTAGACCTTAGTGGACCTTGGTAAACCTTAGTGGACCTTGTTAGACCTTGGTAGACCTTAGTTGACCTTGGTAGACTTTAGTGGACCTTGGTAGAACTTGGTAGACCTTAGTGGACCTTGGTAGACCTTAGTGGACCTTTGTAGACATTAGTGGACCTTGGTAGACCTTAGTGGACCTTGGTAGACCTTAGTGGACCTTGGTAGATCTTAGTGGACCTTGGTAGACTTTAGTGGACCTTGGTAGACCTTAGTGGACCTTGGTAGACCTTGGTGGACCTTAGTAGACCTTAGTGGACCTTGGTAGACCTTAGTGGACCTTGGTAGACCTTGGTAGACCTTGGTAGACCTTGGTAGACCTTAGTGGACCTTAAAAGACTTTAGTGGACCTTGGTAGACCTTGGTAGACCTTAGTGGACCTTGGTAGACCTTAGTGGACCTTGGTAGTTTTTAGTGGACCTTGGTAGACCTTAGTGGACCTTGGTAGACTTTAGAGGACCTTGGTAGACCTTAGTGGACCTTGGTAGTTTTTAGTGGACCTTGGTAGACCTTAGTGGACCTTGGTAGACTTTAGAGGACCTTGGTAGACCTTAGTGGACCTTGGTAGTTTTTAGTGGACCTTGGTAGACCTTAGTGGACCTTGGTAGACTTTAGAGGACCTTGGTAGATCTTAGTGGACCTTCGTAAACCTTAGTAGACCTTAGTGGACCTTGGTAGACCTTAGTGAACATTGGTAGACCTTTTTGGACCTTGGTACACTTAAATGGATCTTGGAAGACCTTAGTAGACCTTAGTAGACCTTAGTGGACCTTGGAAGACCTTAGTGGACCTTTGTAGACATTAGTGGACCTTGGTATACCTTAGTGGACCATGGTAGACCTTAGTGGACCTTGGTAGACCTTTTTGGACATTGGTAGACCTAAATGGACCTTGGAAGACCACAGTAGACCTTAGTGGACCTTGGAAGACCTTAGTGGACCTTAGTGGACCTTGGTAGACTTTAGTGGACCTTGGTAGACCTTAGTGGACCTTGGTAGACCTTAGTGGACCTTGGTAGACCTTATTGGACCTTGTTGGACCTTGGTAGACCTTGGTAGACCTTGGTAGACCTTAGTGGACCTTGGCAGACCTTAGTGGACCTTGGTAGACCTTATTGGACCTTGGTAGACTGTAGTGAACCTTGGTAGACCTTAGAGGACCTTGGTAGACTTAACTGGACCCTGGTAGACCTTAGTGGACCTTGGTAGACCTTAGTGGACCTTGGTAAACCTTAGTGGACCTTAGTGGACCTTGTTAGACCTTGGTAGAGCTTAGTTGACCTTGGTAGACTTTAGTGGACCTTGGTAGAACTTGGTAGACCTTAGTGGACCTTGGTAGACCTTAGTGGACCTTTGTAGACATTAGTGGACCTTGGTAGACCTTAGTAGACCTTAGTGGACCTTGGTAGACCTTAGTGGACCTTGGTAGATCTTAGTGGACCTTGGTAGACTTTAGTGGACCTTGGTAGACCTTAGTGGACCTTGGTAGACCTTGGTGGACCTTAGTAGACCTTAGTGGTCCTTGGTAGACCTTAGTGGACCTTGGTAGACCTTAGTGGACCTTGGTAGACTTAACTGGACCTTGGTAGACCTTGGTAGACCTTAGTGGACCTTGGAAGACCTTGGTGGACCTTGGTAGACCTTAGTGGAAGTTGGTAGACTTTAGTGGACCTTGGTAGACCTTAGTGGACCTTGGTAGACCTTAGTGGACCTTGGTAGACCTTTGTAGACCTTAGTGGACCTTGGTAGACTTTCGTTGACCTTGGTAGACCTTGGTAGACCTTTTGGACCTTGGTAGACCTTAGTTGACTTTGGTAGACTTTAGTGGACCTTGGTAGACCTTAGTGGACCTTGGTAGACCTTAGTGAACCTTGGTAGACCTTTTTGGACCTTGGTACACTTAAATGGATCTTGGAAGACCTTAGTAGACCTTAGTGGAACTTGGAAGACCTTAGTGGACCTTGGTAGACCTTAGTGGACATTGGTAGACCTTGGTAGACCTTAGTGGACCTTGGTAGACTTAAATGGACCTTGGTAGACCTTAGTAGACCTTAGTGGATCTTGGTAGACCTTAGTGGACCTTGGTAGACCTTAGTGGACCTTGGTAGACCTTTGTGGACCTTAGTAAACCTTGGTAGACTTTAGTTGACCTTGGTAGACCCTAATGGACCTTGGTAGACCTTAGTGGACCTTGGTAGACCTTGGTAGACCTTGGTAGACCTTATTGGACCTTGGTAGACTTAAATGGACCTTGGTAGACCTTAGTGGACCTTGGTAGATTTAAGTGGACCTTGGTAGACTTAACTGGACTCTGGTAGACCTTAGTAGACCTTAGTGGACCTTGGTAGACCTTAGTGGACCTTGGTAGATCTTAGTGGACCTTGGTAGACTTTAGTGGACCTTGGTAGACTTTAGTGGACCTTGGTAGACCTTAGTGGACCTTGGTAGACCTTAGTGGACCTTGGTAGACCTTAGTGGACCTTGGTAGACCTTAGTGGACCTTGGTAGACCTTGGTAGACCTTAGTGGACCTTGGTAGACCTTAGTGGACCTTGGTAGACTTTAGTGGACCTTGGTAGACCTTGGTAGACCTTAGTGGACCTTGGTAGACCTTAGTGGACCTTGGTAGACCTTGGTAGACCTTAGTGGACCTTGGTAGACTTAAATGGACCTTGGTAGACCTTAGTAGACCTTAGTGGACCTTGGTAGACTTTAGTGGACCTTGGTAGACCTTATTGAACCTTGGTAGACTTAACTGGACCTTTGTAGACTTAACTGGACCTTGGTAGACCTTAGTGGACCTTGGTAGACCTTAGTGGAGTTTGGTAGACCTTTTTGGACCATGGTAGACTTAAATGGGCCTTGGAAGACCTTCGTAGACCTTAGTGGACCTTGGTAGACCTTAGTGGACCTTGGTAGACTTTAGTGGACTTTGGTAGATCTTGGTGGACCTTAGTGGACCTTGGTAGACCTTAGTGGACCTTGTTAGAGCTTGGTAGACTTTAGTGGACCTTGGTAGACCTTATTGGACCTTGGTAGACCTTAGTGGACCTTGGTAGACTTTAGTGGACCTTGGTAGATCTTGGTGGACCTTAGTGGACCTTGGTAGACCTTAGTGGACCTTTTTAGAGCTTGGTAGACTTTAGTGGACCTTGGTAGACCTTATTGGACCTTGGTAGACCTTAGTGGACCTTGGTAGACCTTGGTAGACCTTAGTGGACATTGGTAGACATTAGTGGACCTTGGTAGACCTTAGTGGACCTTGGTAGACTTAACTGGACCTTGGTAGACTTAACTGGACCTTGGTAGACCTTAGTGGACCTTGGTAGACCTTAGTGGACCTTGGTAGACCTTGGTAGACCTTAGTGGACCTTGGTAGACATTAGTGGACCTTGGTAGACCTTAGTGGACCTTGGTAGACTTAACTGGACCTTGGTAGACTTAACTGGACCTTGGTAGACCTTAGTGGACCTTGGTAGACCTTAGTGGACCTTGTAAGACCTTGGTAGACCTTAGTGGACCTTGTTAGACTTTATTGGACCTTGGTAGACCTTGGTGGACCTTAGTGGACCTTGGTAGACCTTAGTGGACGTTGGTAGACCTTAGTGGACATTGGTAGATCTTAGTGGACATTGGTAGACCTTAGTGGATCTTGGTAGACCTTAGTGGACCTTGGTAGACTTTAGTGGACCTTGGAAGACCTTGGTAGACCTTAATGGACCTTGGTAGACCTTAGTGGACCTTTGTAGACTTTAGTGGACCTTGGTAGACCTTAGTGGACCTTGGTAGACTTAACTAGACCTTGGTAGACCTTAGTGGACCTTAGTGGACCTTGGTAGACCTTAGTGGACCTTGGTAGACCTTGGTTGACCTTTTGGACCTTAATAGACTTTAGTGGACCTTGGAAGACCTTGGTAGACCTTAGTGGACCTTGGTAGACCTTAGCGGACCTTGGTAGACTTTAGTGGACCTTGGAAGACCTTGGTAGACCTTAGTGGACCTTTGTAGACCTTAGTGGACCTTGGTAGATTTTAGTGGACCTTGGTAGACCTTAGTGGACCTTGGTAGACCTTAGTGGACCTTGGTAGACCTTTGTAGACCTTAGTAAACCTTGGTAGACTTTAGTTGACCTTGGTAGACCTTAGTGGACCTTGGTAGACCTTAGTGGACCTTGGTCGACTTTAGTGGACCTTGGAAGACCTTGGTAGACCTTAGTGGACCTTGGTAGACTTTAGTGGACCTTGGTAGACCTTTGTGGACCTTGGTAGACCTTAGTGGACCTTGGTAGTTTTTAGTGGACCTTGGTAGACCTTAGTGGACTTTGGTAGACTTTAGAGGACCTTGGTAGATCTTAGTGGACCTTGCTAGTTTTTAGTGGACCTTGGTAGACCTTAGAGGACCTTGGTAGACTTTAGAGGACCTTGGTAGATCTTAGTGGACCTTGGTAAACCTTAGTAGACCTTAGTGGACCTTGGTAGACCTTTTTGGACCTTGGTACACTTAAATGGATCTTGGAAGACCTTAGTAGACCTTAGTGGACCTTGGAAGACCTTAGTGGACCTTGCTAGACCTTAGTGGACCTTGGTAGACTTTAGAGGACCTTGGTAGATCTTATTGGACCTTGGTAGTTTTTAGTGGACCTTAGTGGACCTTGGTAGACCTTAATGGACCTTGGTAGACCTTGGTAGACCTTGGTAGACCTTAGTGGACCTTGGTAGACTTAAATGGACCTTGGTAGACCTTAGTAGACCTTGGTAGATTTTAGTGGACCTTGGTAGACCTTAGTGGACCTTGGTAGACCTTAGTGGACCTTGGTAGACCTTTGTAGACCTTAGTAAACCTTGGTAGACTTTAGTTGACCTTGGTAGACCTTAATGGACCTTGGTAAACCTTAGTAGACGTTAGTGGACCTTGGTAGACCTTAGTGAACCTTGGTAGACCTTTTTGGACCTTGATACACTTAAATGGATCTTGGAAGACCTTAGTAGACCTTAGTGGAACTTGGAAGACCTTAGTGGACCTTGGTAGACCTTAGTGGACCTTGGTAGACCTTAGTGGACATTGGTAGACTTAAATGGACCTTGGTAGACCTTAGTAGACCTTAGTGGACCTTGGTAGACCTTAATGGACCTTGGTAGACCTAAGTGGACCTTGGTAGACCTTAGTGGACCTTGGTGGACTTAAATGGACCTTGGTAGACCTTAGTAGACCTTGGTAGATTTTAGTGGACCTTGGTAGACCTTAGTGGACCTTGGTAGACCTTAGTGGACCTTGGTCGACCTTTGTAGACCTTAGTAAACCTTGGTAGACTTTAGTTGACCTTGGTAGACCTTAATGGACCTTGGTAGACCTTGGTAGACCTTATTGGACCTTGGTAGACGTTAGTGGACCTTGGTAGCTTTTAGTGGACCTTGTTAGACCTTAGTGGACCTTGGTAGACCTTAGTGGACCTTGGTAGACCTTTGTAGACCTTAGTAAACCTTGGTAGACTTTAGTTGACCTTGGTAGACCTTAATGGACCTTGGTAGACCTTGGTAGACCTTATTGGACCTTGGTAGACGTTAGTGGACCTTGGTAGCTTTTAGTGGACCTTGTTAGACCTTAGTGGACCTTGGTAGACCTTAGTGGACCTTGGTAGACCTTTGTAGACCTTTGTAGACCTTTGTAAACCTTGGTAAACTTTAGTTGACCTTGGTAGACCTTAGTGGACCTTGGTAGACCTTAGTGGACCTTGGTAGACTTTTGTGGACCTTGGTAGACCTTAGTGGACCTTAGTGGACCTCGGTAGACTTTAGTGGACCTTGGTAGTTCTTGGTAGACCTTAGTGGACCTCGGTAGACCTTATTGGACCTTGGTAGACCTTAGTGGACCTTGGTAGACCTTAGTGGACCTTGGTAGACTTTAGTGGACCTTGGTAGACTTTAGTGGACCTTGGTAGACCTTAGTGGACCTTGGTAGACTTTAGTGGACCTTGTTAGACCTTTGTGGACCTTAGTTGACCTTGGTAGACTTTAGTGGACCTTGGTAGACCCTAGTGGACCTTGGTAGACCTTGGAAGATCTTAGTGGACCTTGGTAGACCTTGGTAGACCTTAGTGGAACTTGGTAGACTTTAGTGGACCTTGGTAGACCTTGGTAGACCTTAGTAATCCTTGGTAGACCTTAGTGGACCTTGGTAGACCTTGGTAGACCTTAGTGGACCTTGGTAGACCTTAGTGAACCTTGGTAGACCTTAGTGGACCTTGGTAGACTTAACTGGACCTTGGTAGACTTAACTGGACCTTGGTAGACCTTAGTAGACCTTAGTGGACCTTGGTAGACTGTAGTGGAACTTAGTGGACCTTAGTGGACCTTGGTAGACCTTAGTGGACCTTGGTAGACTTTAGTGGACCTTGGTGATTCTTGGTAGACCTTATTGAACCTTGGGATACCTTAGTGGACCTTGGCAGACTTTAGTGGACCTTGGTAGACCTTAGTGGACCTTGGTAGACCTTAGTGGACCTTGGTAAACCTTAGTGGACCTTGGTAGACTTTAGTGGACCTTGGTAGACATTGGTAGACCTTAGTGTACCTCGGTAGACTTTAGTGGACCTTGGTAGTTCTTGTTAGACCATAGTGGACCTTGGTAGACCTTAGTGGACCTTGGTAGATCTTAGTGGACCTTGGTAGACTTTAGTGGACCTTGGTAGACCTTAGTGTACCTTGGTAGACTTTAGTGGACCTTTTTAGACCTTAGTGGACCTTGGTAGACTTTAGTGGACCTTGGTAGACCTTAGTGGACCTTGGTAGACCTTAGTGGACCTTGGTAGACTTTAGTGGACCTTGGTAGACATTGGTAGACCTTAGTGGACCTCGGTAGACTTTAGTGGACCTTGGTAGTTCTTGGAAGACCTTAGTGGACCTTGGTAGACCTTAGTGGATCTTGTTAGACCTTGGTAGACCTTAGTGGACCTTGGTAGACCTTAGTGAACCTTGGTAGACCTTAGTGGACCTTGGAAGACTTTAGTGGACCTTGTTAGACCTTAGTGGACCTTGGTAGACTTAACTGGACCTTGGTAGACTTTAGTGGACCTTGGTAGACCTTAGTAGACCTTAGTGGACCTTGGTAGACTTTAGTGGACCTTAGTGGACCTTGGTAGACCTTAGTGGACCTTAGTGGACCTTGGTAGACCTTAGTGGACCTTGGTAGACCTTAGTGGACCTTGGTAGACTTTAGTGGACCTTGGTAGACCTTAGTGGACCTTGGCAGACCTTAGTGGACCTTGGTAGACTTTAGTGGACCTTGGTAGACCTTAGTGGACCTTGGTAGACTTTAGTGGACCTTGGTAGACCTTAGTGGACCTTGGTAGACCTTAGTGGACCTTCTTAGACCTTAGTGGACCTTAGTGGACCTTGGTAGACCTTAGTGGACCTTGGTAGACCCTAGTGGACCTTGGTAGACCTTGGAAGATCTTAGTGGACCTTGGTAGACCTTAGTGGAACTTAATATACTTTAGTGGACCTTGGTAGACCTTGGTAGACCTTAGTGGACCTTGATAGACCTTAGTGGACCTTGGTAGACCTTGGTAGACCTTAGTGGACCTTGGTAGACCTTAGTGAACCTTGGTAGACCTTAGTGGACCTTTATAGACCTTAGTGGACCTTGGTAGACTTTAGTGGACCTTGTTAGACCTTAGTGGACATTGGTAGACTTTACTGGACCTTGGTAGACTAAACTGGATCTTGGTAGAACTTAGTAGACCTTATTGGACCTTGGTAGACTTTAGTGGACCTTAGTGGACCTTGGTCGACCTTAGTGGACCTTGGTAGACATTAGTGGACCTTGGTAGACCTTTGTGGACCTTGGTAGACTTTAGTGGAACTTGGTAGACCTTAATGGACCTTGTTAGACCTTATTGGACCTTGGTAGGCCTTAGTGGACCTTGGTAAACTTTAGTGGACCTTGGTAGACTTTTGTGGACCTTGGTAGACCTTGGTGGACCTTAGTGGACCTCGGTAGACTTTAGTGGACCTTGGTAGTTCTTGGTAGACCTTAGTGGACCTCGGTAGACCTTATTGGACCTTGGTAGACCTTAGTGGACCTTGGTAGACCTTAGTGGACCTTGGTAGACTTTAGTGGACCTTGGTAGACTTTAGTGGACCTTGGTAGACCTTAGTGGACCTTGGTAGACTTTAGTGGACCTTGTTAGACCTTTGTGGACCTTAGTTGACCTTGGTAGACTTTAGTGGACCTTGGTAGACCCTAGTGGACCTTGGTAGACCTTGGAAGATCTTAGTGGACCTTGGTAGACCTTGGTAGACCTTAGTGGAACTTGGTAGACTTTAGTGGACCTTGGTAGACCTTGGTAGACCTTAGTAATCCTTGGTAGACCTTAGTGGACCTTGGTAGACCTTGGTAGACCTTAGTGGACCTTGGTAGACCTTAGTGAACCTTGGTAGACCTTAGTGGACCTTGGTAGACTTAACTGGACCTTGGTAGACTTAACTGGACCTTGGTAGACCTTAGTAGACCTTAGTGGACCTTGGTAGACTGTAGTGGAACTTAGTGGACCTTAGTGGACCTTGGTAGACCTTAGTGGACCTTGGTAGACTTTAGTGGACCTTGGTGATTCTTGGTAGACCTTATTGAACCTTGGGATACCTTAGTGGACCTTGGCAGACTTTAGTGGACCTTGGTAGACCTTAGTGGACCTTGGTAGACCTTAGTGGACCTTGGTAAACCTTAGTGGACCTTGGTAGACTTTAGTGGACCTTGGTAGACATTGGTAGACCTTAGTGTACCTCGGTAGACTTTAGTGGACCTTGGTAGTTCTTGTTAGACCATAGTGGACCTTGGTAGACCTTAGTGGACCTTGGTAGATCTTAGTGGACCTTGGTAGACTTTAGTGGACCTTGGTAGACCTTAGTGTACCTTGGTAGACTTTAGTGGACCTTTTTAGACCTTAGTGGACCTTGGTAGACTTAACTGGACCTTGGTAGACCCTATTAGACCTTAGTGGACCTTGGTAGACCTTGGTAGACCTTAGTCGACCTTGGTAAACTTTAGTGGACATTGGTAGACCTTGGTAGACCTTGGTAGACCTTGGTAGACTTTAGTGGACCTTGGTAGACTTTTTTTGGACCTTGGTAGACCTTAGTGGACATTGGTGGACCTTGGTAGACCTTAGTGGACATTGGTAGACATTAGTGGAACTTGGTAGACCTTAGTGGACCTTGGTAGACCTTAGTACACCTTGGTAGACTTAACTGGACCTTGGTAGATTTAGCTGGACCTTGGTAGACCTTAGTGGACCTTGGTAGACCTTAGTGGACCTTGGTAGACCTTAGTGGACCTTGGTAGACTTTAGTGGACCTTGGTAGACTTTAGTGGACCTTGGTAGACCTTTGTGGACCTTGGTAGACTTTAGTGGACCTTGGTAGACCTTAGTGGACCTTGGTAAACCTTAGTGGACCTTGGTAGACTTTAGTGGACCTTGGTAGACATTGGTAGACCTTAGTGGACCTCGGTAGACTTTAGTGGACCTTGGTAGTTCTTGGAAGACCTTAGTGGACCTTGGTAGACCTTAGTGGATCTTGGTAGACCTTGGTAGACCTTAGTGGACCTTGGTAGACCTTAGTGAACCTTGGTAGACTTAAGTGGACCTTGGAAGACTTTAGTGGACCTTGTTAGACCTTAGTGGACCTTGGTAGACTTAACTGGACCTTGGTAGACTGAACTGGACCTTGGGAGAACTTAGTAGACCTTAGTGGACCTTGGTAGACTTTAGTGGACCTTAGTGGACCTTGGTCGACCTTAGTGGACCTTGGTAGACATTAGTGGACCTTGGTGATTCTTGGTAGACCTTAGAGGACCTTGGTAGACCTTAGTGGACCTTGGTAGACCTTAGTGAACCTTGGTAGACCTTAGTGGACCTTGGTAGACCTTATTGGACCTTGGTAGACTTAACTGGACCTTGGTAGACCTTAGTAAACCTTAGTGGACCTTGGTAGACTGTAGTGGACCTTAGTGGACCTTAGTGGACCTTGGTAGACCTTAGTGGACCTTGGTAGACTTTAGTGGACCTTGGTGATTCTTGGTAGACCTTATTGAACCTTGGTAGACCTTAGTGGACCTTGGTAGACCTTTGTGGACCTTGGTAGACTTTAGTGGACCTTGGTAAACCTTAGTGGACCTTGGTAGACCTTAGTGGACCTTGGTAGACTTTAGTGGACCTTGGTAGACATTGGTAGACCTTAGTGGACCTCGGTAGACTTTAGTGGACCTTGGTAGTTCTTGTTAGACCTTAGTGGACTTTGGTAGACCTTAGTGGACCTTGGTACACCTTGGTGGACCTTGGTAGACTTTAGTGGACCTTGGTAAACCTTTGTAGACCTTAGTAAACCTTGGTAGACCTTAGTAGACCTTGGTAGACTTTAGTGGACCTTGGTAGTTCTTGCTAGACCTTAGTGGACCTTGGCAGACCCTATTGGACCTTGGTAGACCTTAGTGGACCTTGGTAGACCTTAGTGGACCTTGGTAGACCTTAGTGGACCTTGGTAGACTTTAGTGGACCTTGGTAGACCTTGGTAGACCTTAGTGGACCTTGGTAGACATTAGTGGACCTTGGTGATTCTTGGTAGACCTTAGAGGACCTTGGTAGACCTTAGTGGACCTTGGTAGACCTTAGTGAACCTTGGTAGACCTTAGTGGACCTTGGTAGACCTTAGTGGACCTTGGTAGACCTTAGTGGACCTTGGTAGACTCAACTGGACCTTGGTAGACTTAACTGGACCTTGGTAGACCTTAGTAAACCTTAGTGGACCTTGGTAGACTGTAGTGGACCTTAGTGGACCTTAGTGGACCTTGGTAGACCTTAGTGGACCTTGGTGATTCTTGGTAGACCTTAGTGAACCTTGGTAGACCTTATTGGACCTTGGTAGACCTTTGTGGACCTTGGTAGACTTTAGCGGACCTTGGTAGACCTTAGTGGACCTTGGTAGACCTTAGTGGACCTTGGTAGACCTTAGTGGACCTTGGTAGACTTTAGTGGACCTTGGTAGACATTGGTAGACCTTAGTGGACCTCGGTAGACTTTAGTGGACCTTGGTTGTTCTTGGTAGACCTTAGTGGACCTTGGTAGACCTTAGTGGACCTTGGTAGACCTTAGTGGACCTTGGTAGACTTTAGTAGACCTTGGTAGACCTTAGTTGACCCTGGTAGACTTAACTGGACCTTGGTAGACCCTATTAGACCTTAGTGGACCTTGGTAGACCTTAGTCGACCTTGGTAAACTTTAGTGGACCTTGGTAGACTTTAGTGGACCTTGGTAGACTTTAGTGGACCTTGGTAGACCTTAGTGGACATTGGTGGACCTTGGTAGACCTTAGTGGACCTTGGTAGACCTTAGTGGACCTTGGTAGACAATAGTGGACCTTGGTAGACTTTAGTGGACCTTGGTAGACCTTAGTGGACCTTGGTAGACTTAAGTGGACCTTGGTAGACCTTCGTGGACCTTGGTAGACCTTTGTGGACCTTAGTGGACCTTGGTAGACCTTGGTGAACCATAGTGGACCTTGGAAGACTTTAGTGGACCTTGGTAGACATTGGTAGACCTTATTGGACCTTGGTAGACCTTAGTGGACCTTGGTAGACTTTAGTGGACATTGGTAGACCTTAGTTGACCTTAGTGAACCTTGGTAGACCTTAGTGGACCTTGGAAGACTTTAGTGGACCTTGGTAGACATTGGTAGACCTTATTGGACCTTCGTAGACCTTAGTGGACCTTGGTAGACTTTAGTGGACATTGGTAGACCTTAGTTGACCTTAGTGAACCTTGGTAGACCTTAGTGGACCTTGGTAGACCTTAGTGGACCTTGGTAGACCTTTGTGGACCTTGGAAGACCTTAGTGGACCTTGGTAGACTTTTTTGGACCTTGGTAGACCTTGGTAGACCTTATTGGACCTTGGTAGACCTTAGTGGACCTTGGTGGACCTTAGTGGACCTTGGTTTACCTTAGTGGACCTTGGTAGACCTTAGTGGACCTTGGTAGACCTTTGTAGACCTTTGTAGAACTTAGTGGACCTTGGTAGACTTTAGTTGACCTTGGTAGACCTTGGTAGACCTTATTGGACCTTGGTAGACCTTAGTTGACTTTGGTAGACTTTAGTGGACCTTGGTAGACCTTAGTAGACCTTAGTGGACCTTGGTAGACCTTAGTGAACCTTGGTAGACCTTTTTGGACCTTGGTACACTTAAATGGATCTTGGAAGACCTTAGTAGACCTTAGTGGACCTTGGTAGACTTTAGTGGACGTTGGTAGACCTTAGTGGACCTTGGTAGACTTAACTGGACCTTGGTAGACCTTAGTTGACCTTGGTAGACCTTGGTAGACCTTTGTGGACCTTGGTAGACTGAACTGGACCTTGGAAGACCTTAGTGGACCTTGGTAGACCTTAGTGGACCTTTGTAGTTTTTAGTGGACCTTGTTAGACCTTAGTGGACCTTGGAAGACTTTAGTGGACCTTGGTAGACCTTAGTGGACCTTGGTAGACTTAACTGGACCTTGGAAGACCTTAGTAGACCTTATTGGACCTTGGTAGACCTTTTTGGACCTTGGTAGACTTAAATGGACCTTGGAAGACCTTAGTAGACCTTAGTGGACCTTGGTAGACCTTAATAGACCTTAATAGACCTTAGTGGACATTTGAAGACCTTAGTGGACATTTGTAGACCTAAATAGACCTTGGTAGACCTTAGTGGACCTTGGTAGACCTTAATGGACCTTGGTATACCTTAGTGGACCTTGGTAGAACTTGGTAGACCTTAGTGGACCTTGGTAGACTTAAATGGACCTTGGTAGACCTTAGTGGACCTTGCTAGACCTTAGTGGACCTTGCTAGACCTTGTTAGACCTTAGTGGACCTTGGTAGACCTTAGTGGACCTTGGTAGACTTTAGTGGACCTTGGAAGACCTTGGTAGAACTTAGTAGACCTTAGTGGACCTTGGTAGACCTTAGTGGACTTTTGTAGACCTTAGTGGACCTTGGTAGACTTTAGTGGACCTTGGTAGACCTTAGTGAACCTTGGTAGACCTTAGTGGACCTTGGTAGACCTTGGTAGACCTTAATGGACCTTGGTAGACTTTACTGGACCTTGGTAGACCTTAGTGGACCTTGGTAGACCTTAGTGGACCTTGGTAGACATTAGTGGACCTTGGTTGACCTTGGTAGACCTTAGTGGACCTTGGTAGACCTCAGTGGACATTGGTAGACCTTAGTGGACCTTGGTAGACCTTAGTGGACCTTGGTAGACCTTGGTAGACTTTAGTGGACCTTGGTAGACCTTGGTAGAACTTAGTAGACCTTAGTGGACCTTGGTAGACCTTAGTGGACTTTTGTAGACCTTAGTGGACCTTGGTAGACTTTAGTGGACCTTGGTAGACCTTAGTGAACCTTGGTAGACCTTAGTGGACCTTGGTAGACATTGGTAGACCTTAGTGGACCTTGGTAGACCTTAATGGACCTTGGTAGACTTTACTGGACCTTGGTAGACCTTAGTGGACCTTGGTAGACCTTAGTGGACCTTGGTAGACATTAGTGGACCTTGTTAGACCTTGGTAGACCTTGGTAGACCTTGGCAGACCTTAGTGGACCTTGGCAGACCTTAGTGGACCTTGGTAGACCTTAGTGGACCTTGGTAGACTTTAGTGGACCTTGGTAGACCTTAGTGGACCTTGGTAGACTTTACTGGACCTTGGTAGACCTTAGTGGACCTTGGTAAACCTTAGTGGACCTTAGTGGACCTTGGTAGACCTTGGTAGACCTTAGTAGACCTTGGTAGACCTTGGTAGACCTTAGTGGACCTTGGTGAACCTTAGTAGACCTTTGTAGACATTAGTGGACCTTGGTATACCTTAGTGGACCATGGTAGACCTTAGTGGACCTTGTTAGACCTTGGTAGACCTTGGTAGACCTTGGTAGACCTTAGTGGACCTTGGCAGACCTTAGTGGACCTTGGTAGACCTTTTTGGACCTAGGTAGACTTTAGTGGACCTTGGTAGACCTTAGAGGACCTTGGTAGACTTAGCTGGACCTTGGTAGACCTTAGTGGACCTTGGTAGACCTTAGTGGACCTTGGTAAACCTTAGTGGACTTTAGTGGACCTTGTTAGACCTTGGTAGACCTTAGTTGACCTTGGTAGACTTTAGTGGACCTTGGTAGAACTTGGTGGACCTTAGTGGACCTTGGTAGACCTTAGTGGACCTTGGTAGACCTTAGTGGACCTTGGTAGACCTTATTGGACCTTGGTAGACCTTTTTTGGACCTTGGTAGACTTAAATGGACCTTGGAAGACCTCAGTAGACCTTAGTGGACCTTGGAAGACCTTAGTGGACCTTAGTGGACCTTGGTAGACTTTAGTGGACCTTGGTAGACCTTAGTGGACCTTGGTAGACCTTATTGGACCTTGTTAGACCTTGGTAGACCTTGGTAGACCTTAGTGGACCTTGGCAGACCTTAGTGGACCTTGGTAGACCTTTTTGGACCTAGGTAGACTTTAGTGGACCTTGGTAGACCTTAGAGGACCTTGGTAGACTTAGCTGGACCTTGGTAGACCTTAGTGGACCTTGGTAGACCTTAGTGGACCTTGGTAAACCTTAGTGGACCTTAGTGGACCTTGTTAGACCTTGGTAGACCTTAGTTGACCTTGGTAGACTTTAGTGGACCTTGGTAGAACTTGGTGGACCTTAGTGGACCTTGGTAGACCTTAGTGGACCTTGGTAGACCTTAGTGGACCTTGGTAGACCTTATTGGACCTTGGTAGACCTTTTTTGGACCTTGGTAGACTTAAATGGACCTTGGAAGACCTTAGTAGACCTTAGTGGACCTTGGTAGACCTTAGTGGACCTTGGTAGACCTTGGTAGACCTTGGTAGACCTTAGTGGACCTTGGTAGACCTTGGTAGACCTTGGTAGACCTTGGTAGACCTTGGTAGACCTTAGTGGACCTTAATAGACTTTAGTAGACCTTGGTAGACCTTAGTGGACCTTGGTAGACTTAACTGGACCTTGGTAGACCTTGGTAGACCTTAGTGGACCTTGGAAGACCTTAGTGGACCTTGGTAGACCTTAGTGGAAGTTGGTAGACTTTAGTGGACCTTGGTAGACCTTAGTGGACCTTGGTAGACCTTAGTGGACCTTGGTAGACCTTTGTAGACCTTAGTGGACCTTAATAGACTTTAGTGGACCTTGGTAGACCTTAGTGGACCTTGGTAGACTTAACTGGACCTTGGTAGACCTTGGTAGACCTTAGTGGACCTTGGAAGACCTTAGTGGACCTTGGTAGACCTTAGTGGAAGTTGGTAGACTTTAGTGGACCTTGGTAGACCTTAGTGGACCTTGGTAGACCTTATTGGACCTTGGTAGACCTTAGTTGACTTTGGTAGACTTTAGTGGACCTTGGTAGACCTTAGTGGAGCTTAGTGGCCTTTGGTAGACCTTAGTGGACCTTGGTAGACTTAACTGGACTCTGGTAGACCTTAGTAGACCTTAGTGGACCTTGTTAGACCTTAGTGGACCTTGGTAGATCTTAGTGGACCTTGGTAGACTTTAGTGGACCTTGGTGGACCTTAGTGGACCTTGGAAGACCTTGGTAGACCTTAGTGGACCTTGGTGGACCTTGGTAGACCTTAGTGGACCTTGGTAGACCTTAGTGGACCTTGGTAGACTTTAGTGGACCTTGGTAGACCTTGGTAGACCTTAGTGGACCTTGGTAGACTTTAGTGGACCTTGGTAGACCTTGGTAGACCTTAGTGGACCTTGGTAGACCTTAGTGGACCTTGGTAGACCTTGGTAGACCTTAGTGGACCTTGGTAGACTTAAATGGACCTTGGTAGACCTTAGTAGACCTTAGTGGACCTTGGTAGACTTTAGTGGACCTTGGTAGACCTTATTGAACCTTGGTAGACTTAACTGGACCTTTGTAGACCTAACTGGACCTTGGTAGACCTTAGTAGACCTTAGTGGACCTTGGTAGACCTTAGTGGAGTTTGGTAGACCTTTTTGGACCTTGGTAGACTTAAATGGGCCTTGGAAGACCTTCGTAGACCTTAGTGGACCTTGGTAGACCTTAGTGGACCTTGGTAGACTTTAGTGGACCTTGGTAGATCTTGGTGTACCTTAGTGGACCTTGGTAGACCTTAGTGGACCTTGTTAGAGCTTGGTAGACTTTAGTGGACCTTGGTAGACCTTATTGGACCTTGGTAGACCTTAGTGGACCTTTGTAGACCTTGGTAGACCTTAGTGGACATTGGTAGACATTAGTGGACCTTGGTAGACCTTAGTGGACCTTGGTAGACTTAACTGGACCTTGGTAGACTTAACTGGACCTTGGTAGACCTTAGTGGACCCTGGTAGACCTTAGTGGACCTTGGTAGACCTTGGTAGACCTTAGTGGACCTTGTTAAACTTTATTGGACCTTGGTACACCTTGGTGGACCTTAGTGGACCTTGGTAGACCTTAGTGGACGTTGGTAGACCTTAGTGGACATTGGTAGACCTTAGTGGACATTGGTAGACCTTAGTGGATCTTGGTAGACCTTAGTGGACCTTGGTAGACTTTAGTGGACCTTGGAAGACCTTGGTAGACCTTAATGGACCTTGGTAGACCTTAGTGGACCTTTGTAGACTTTAGTGGACCTTGGTAGACCTTAGTGGACCTTGGTAGACTTAACTGGACCTTGGTAGACCTTAGTGGACCTTAGTGGACCTTGGTAGACCTTAGTGGACCTTGGTAGACCTTATTGGACCTTAATAGACTTTAGTGGACCTTGGTAGACATTAGTGGTCCTTGGTAGACCTTAGTGGACCTTGGTAGACCTTTGTAGACCTTAGTAAACCTTGGTAGACTTTAGTTGACCTTGGTAGACCTTAGTGGACCTTGGTAGACCTTAGTGGACCTTGGTCGACTTTAGTGGACCTTGGAAGACCTTGGTAGACCTTAGTGGACCTTGGTAGACTTTAGTGGACCTTGGTAGACCTTTGTGGACCTTGGTAGACCTTAGTGGACCTTGGCAGTTTTTAGTGGACCTTGGTAGACCTTAGTGGACTTTGGTAGACTTTAGAGGACCTTGGTAGATCTTAGTGGACCTTGCTAGTTTTTAGTGGACCTTGGTAGATTTTAGAGGACCTTGGTAGACTTTAGAGGACCTTGGTAGATCTTAGTGGAATTTGGTAAACCTTAGTGGACCTTGGTAGACCTTAGTGAACCTTGGTAGACCTTTTTGGACCTTGGTACACTTAAATGGATCTTTGGAAGACCTTAGTAGACCTTAGTGGACCTTGGAAGACCTTAGTGGACCTTGGTAGACCTTAGTGGACCTTGGTAGACTTTAGAGGACCTTGGTAGATCTTAGTGGACCTTGGTAAACCTTAGTAGACCTTAGTGGACCTTGGTAGACCTTAGTGAACCTTGGTAGACCTTTTTGGACCTTGGTACACTTAAATGGATCTTGGAAGACCTTAGTAGACCTTAGTGGAACTTGGAAGACCTTAGTGGACCTTGGTAGACCTTAGTGGACCTTGGTAGACCTTAGTGGACATTGGTAGACTTAAATGGACCTTGGTAGACTTTAGTAGACCTTAGTGGACCTTGGTGGACCTTAATGGACCTTGGTAGACCTTAGTGGACCTTGGTAGACCTTGGTAGACCTTGGTAGACCTTAGTGGACCTTGGTAGACTTAAATGGACCTTGGTAGACCTTAGTAGACCTTGGTAGATTTTAATGGACCTTGGTAGACCTTAGTGGACCTTGGTAGACCTTTGTAGACCTTAGTAAACCTTGGTAGACTTTAGTTGACCTTGGTAGACCTTAATGGACCTTGGTAGACCTTAGTGGACCTTGGTAAACCTTGGTAGACCTTGGTAGACCTTATTGGACCTTGGTAGACTTAAATGGACCTTGGTAGACCTTAGTGGACCTTGGTAGATTTTAGTGGACCTTGGTAGACCTTAGTGGACCTTGGTAGTCCTTGGTAGACCTTTGTAGACCTTAGTAAACCTTGGTAGACTTTAGTTGACCTTGGTAGACCTTAGTGGACCTTGGTAGACCT
Organism: Trichomycterus rosablanca; assembly: GCF_030014385.1. Lineage (NCBI taxonomy): Eukaryota > Metazoa > Chordata > Actinopteri > Siluriformes > Trichomycteridae > Trichomycterus > Trichomycterus rosablanca. The sequence continues at coordinate 14,677,941 of NC_085997.1, read as the reverse complement.
TAGTGGACCTTGGTCGACTTTAGTGGACCTTGGAAGACCTTGGTAGACCTTAGTGGACCATGGTAGACCTTGGTAGACCTTAGTGGACCTTGGTAGACTTTAGTGGACCTTGGTAGACCTTAGTGGACCTTGGTAGACCTTAGTGGACCTTGGTAGACCTTAGTGGACCTTGGTAGACTTTAGAGGACCTTGGTAGACCTTAGTGGACCTTGGTAGTTTTTAGTGGACCTTGGTAGACCTTAGTGGACCTTGGTAGACTTTAGAGGACCTTGGTAGATCTTAGTGGACCTTCGTAAACCTTAGTAGACCTTAGTGGACCTTGGTAGACCTTAGTGAACATTGGTAGACCTTTTTGGACCTTGGTACACTTAAATGGATCTTGGAAGACCTTAGTAGACCTTAGTAGACCTTAGTGGACCTTGGAAGACCTTAGTGGACCTTTGTAGACATTAGTGGACCTTGGTATACCTTAGTGGACCATGGTAGACCTTAGTGGACCTTGGTAGACCTTTTTGGACATTGGTAGACCTAAATGGACCTTGGAAGACCACAGTAGACCTTAGTGGACCTTGGAAGACCTTAGTGGACCTTAGTGGACCTTGGTAGACTTTAGTGGACCTTGGTAGACCTTAGTGGACCTTGGTAGACCTTATTGGACCTTGTTGGACCTTGGTAGACCTTGGTAGACCTTGGTAGACCTTAGTGGACCTTGGCAGACCTTAGTGGACCTTGGTAGACCTTATTGGACCTTGGTAGACTTTAGTGAACCTTGGTAGACCTTAGAGGACCTTGGTAGACTTAACTGGACCCTGGTAGACCTTAGTGGACCTTGGTAGACCTTAGTGGACCTTGGTAAACCTTAGTGGACCTTGTTAGACCTTGGTAGACCTTAGTTGACCTTGGTAGACTTTAGTGGACCTTGGTAGAACTTGGTAGACCTTAGTGGACCTTGGTAGACCTTAGTGGACCTTTGTAGACATTAGTGGACCTTGGTAGACCTTAGTGGACCTTGGTAGACCTTAGTGGACCTTGGTAGATCTTAGTGGACCTTGGTAGACTTTAGTGGACCTTGGTAGACCTTAGTGGACCTTGGTAGACCTTGGTGGACCTTAGTAGACCTTAGTGGACCTTGGTAGACCTTAGTGGACCTTGGTAGACCTTGGTAGACCTTGGTAGACCTTGGTAGACCTTAGTGGACCTTAAAAGACTTTAGTGGACCTTGGTAGACCTTGGTAGACCTTAGTGGACCTTGGTAGACCTTAGTGGACCTTGGTAGTTTTTAGTGGACCTTGGTAGACCTTAGTGGACCTTGGTAGACTTTAGAGGACCTTGGTAGACCTTAGTGGACCTTGGTAGTTTTTAGTGGACCTTGGTAGACCTTAGTGGACCTTGGTAGACTTTAGAGGACCTTGGTAGATCTTAGTCGACCTTCGTAAACCTTAGTAGACCTTAGTGGACCTTGGTAGACCTTAGTGAACATTGGTAGACCTTTTTGGACCTTGGTACACTTAAATGGATCTTGGAAGACCTTAGTAGACCTTAGTAGACCTTAGTGGACCTTGGAAGACCTTAGTGGACCTTTGTAGACATTAGTGGACCTTGGTATACCTTAGTGGACCATGGTAGACCTTAGTGGACCTTGGTAGACCTTTTTGGACATTGGTAGACCTAAATGGACCTTGGAAGACCACAGTAGACCTTAGTGGACCTTGGAAGACCTTAGTGGACCTTAGTGGACCTTGGTAGACTTTAGTGGACCTTGGTAGACCTTAGTGGACCTTGGTAGACCTTAGTGGACCTTGGTAGACCTTATTGGACCTTGTTGGACCTTGGTAGACCTTGGTAGACCTTGGTAGACCTTGGTAGACCTTAGTGGACCTTGGCAGACCTTAGTGGACCTTGGTAGACCTTATTGGACCTTGGTAGACTTTAGTGAACCTTGGTAGACCTTAGAGGACCTTGGTAGACTTAACTGGACCCTGGTAGACCTTAGTGGACCTTGGTAGACCTTAGTGGACCTTGGTAAACCTTAGTGGACCTTAGTGGACCTTGTTAGACCTTGGTAGACCTTAGTTGACCTTGGTAGACTTTAGTGGACCTTGGTAGAACTTGGTAGACCTTAGTGGACCTTGGTAGACCTTAGTGGACCTTTGTAGACATTAGTGGACCTTGGTAGACCTTAGTAGACCTTAGTGGACCTTGGTAGACCTTAGTGGACCTTGGTAGATCTTAGTGGACCTTGGTAGACTTTAGTGGACCTTGGTAGACCTTAGTGGACCTTGGTAGACCTTGGTGGACCTTAGTAGACCTTAGTGGTCCTTGGTAGACCTTAGTGGACCTTGGTAGACCTTAGTGGACCTTGGTAGACTTAACTGGACCTTGGTAGACCTTGGTAGACCTTAGTGGACCTTGGAAGACCTTGGTGGACCTTGGTAGACCTTAGTGGAAGTTGGTAGACTTTAGTGGACCTTGGTAGACCTTAGTGGACCTTGGTAGACCTTAGTGGACCTTGGTAGACCTTTGTAGACCTTAGTGGACCTTGGTAGACTTTCGTTGACCTTGGTAGACCTTGGTAGACCTTTTGGACCTTGGTAGACCTTAGTTGACTTTGGTAGACTTTAGTGGACCTTGGTAGACCTTAGTGGACCTTGGTAGACCTTAGTGAACCTTGGTAGACCTTTTTGGACCTTGGTACACTTAAATGGATCTTGGAAGACCTTAGTAGACCTTAGTGGAACTTGGAAGACCTTAGTGGACCTTGGTAGACCTTAGTGGACATTGGTAGACCTTGGTAGACCTTAGTGGACCTTGGTAGACTTAAATGGACCTTGGTAGACCTTAGTAGACCTTGGTAGATTTTAGTGGATCTTGGTAGACCTTAGTGGACCTTGGTAGACCTTAGTGGACCTTGGTAGACCTTTGTGGACCTTAGTAAACCTTGGTAGACTTTAGTTGACCTTGGTAGACCCTAATGGACCTTGGTAGACCTTAGTGGACCTTGGTAGACCTTGGTAGACCTTGGTAGACCCTATTGGACCTTGGTAGACTTAAATGGACCTTGGTAGATTTTAGTGGACCTTGGTAGACTTAACTGGACTCTGGTAGACCTTAGTAGACCTTAGTGGACCTTGGTAGACCTTAGTGGACCTTGGTAGATCTTAGTGGACCTTGGTAGACTTTAGTGGACCTTGGTAGACCTTAGTGGACCTTGGTAGACCTTAGTGGACCTTGGTAGGCCTTAGTGGACCTTGGTAGACCTTGGTAGACCTTAGTGGACCTTGGTAGACCTTAGTGGACCTTGGTAGACTTTAGTGGACCTTGGTAGACCTTGGTAGACCTTAGTGGACCTTGGTAGACCTTAGTGGACCTTGGTAGACCTTGGTAGACCTTAGTGGACCTTGGTAGACTTAAATGGACCTTGGTAGACCTTAGTAGACCTTAGTGGACCTTGGTAGACTTTAGTGGACCTTGGTAGACCTTATTGAACCTTGGTAGACTTAACTGGACCTTTGTAGACTTAACTGGACCTTGGTAGACCTTAGTGGACCTTGGTAGACCTTAGTGGAGTTTGGTAGACCTTTTTGGACCATGGTAGACTTAAATGGGCCTTGGAAGACCTTCGTAGACCTTAGTGGACCTTGGTAGACCTTAGTGGACCTTGGTAGACTTTAGTGGACCTTGGTAGATCTTGGTGGACCTTAGTGGACCTTGGTAGACCTTAGTGGACCTTGTTAGAGCTTGGTAGACTTTAGTGGACCTTGGTAGACCTTATTGGACCTTGGTAGACCTTAGTGGACCTTGGTAGACTTTAGTGGACCTTGGTAGATCTTGGTGGACCTTAGTGGACCTTGGTAGACCATAGTGGACCTTTTTAGAGCTTGGTAGACTTTAGTGGACCTTGGTAGACCTTATTGGACCTTGGTAGACCTTAGTGGACCTTGGTAGACCTTGGTAGACCTTAGTGGACATTGGTTGACATTAGTGGACCTTGGTAGACCTTAGTGGACCTTGGTAGACTTAACTGAACCTTGGTAGACTTAACTGGACCTTGGTAGACCTTACTGGACCTTGGTAGACCTTAGTGGACCTTGGTAGACCTTGGTAGACCTTAGTGGACCTTGGTAGACATTAGTGGACCTTGGTAGACCTTAGTGGACCTTGGTAGACTTAACTGGACCTTGGTAGACTTAACTGGACCTTGGTAGACCTTAGTGGACCTTGGTAGACCTTAGTGGACCTTGTAAGACCTTGGTAGACCTTAGTGGACCTTGTTAGACTTTATTGGACCTTGGTAGACCTTGGTGGACCTTAGTGGACCTTGGTAGACCTTAGTGGACGTTGGTAGACCTTAGTGGACATTGGTAGATCTTAGTGGACATTGGTAGACCTTAGTGGATCTTGGTAGACCTTAGTGGACCTTGGTAGACTTTAGTGGACCTTGGAAGACCTTGGTAGACCTTAATGGACCTTGGTAGACCTTAGTGGACCTTTGTAGACTTTAGTGGACCTTGGTAGACCTTAGTGGACCTTGGTAGACTTAACTGGACCTTGGTAGACCTTAGTGGACCTTAGTGGACCTTGGTAGACCTTAGTGGACCTTGGTAGACCTTGGTTGACCTTTTGGACCTTAATAGACTTTAGTGGACCTTGGAAGACCTTGGTAGACCTTAGTGGACCTTGGTAGACCTTAGCGGACCTTGGTAGACTTTAGTGGACCTTGGAAGACCTTGGTAGACCTTAGTGGACCTTTGTAGACCTTAGTGGACCTTGGTAGATTTTAGTGGACCTTGGTAGACCTTAGTGGACCTTGGTAGACCTTAGTGGACCTTGGTAGACCTTTGTAGACCTTAGTAAACCTTGGTAGACCTTAGTGGACCTTGGTAGACCTTAGTGGACCTTGGTCGACTTTAGTGGACCTTGGAAGACCTTGGTAGACCTTAGTGGACCTTAGTAGACTTTAGTGGACCTTGGTAGACCTTTGTGGACCTTGGTAGACCTTAGTGGACCTTGGTAGTTTTTAGTGGACCTTGGTAGACCTTAGTGGACTTTGGTAGACTTTAGAGGACCTTGGTAGATCTTAGTGGACCTTGCTAGTTTTTAGTGGACCTTGGTAGACCTTAGAGGACCTTGGTAGACTTTAGAGGACCTTGGTAGATCTTAGTGGACCTTGGTAAACCTTAGTAGACCTTAGTGGACCTTGGTAGACCTTTTTGGACCTTGGTACACTTAAATGGATCTTGGAAGACCTTAGTAGACCTTAGTGGACCTTGGAAGACCTTAGTGGACCTTGCTAGACCTTAGTGGACCTTGGTAGACTTTAGAGGACCTTGGTAGATCTTAGTGGACCTTGGTAGTTTTTAGTGGACCTTAGTGGACCTTGGTAGACCTTAATGGACCTTGGTAGACCTTGGTAGACCTTGGTAGACCTTAGTGGACCTTGGTAGACTTAAATGGACCTTGGTAGACCTTAGTAGACCTTGGTAGATTTTAGTGGACCTTGGTAGACCTTAGTGGACCTTGGTAGACCTTAGTGGACCTTGGTAGACCTTTGTAGACCTTAGTAAACCTTGGTAGACTTTAGTTGACCTTGGTAGACCTTAATGGACCTTGGTAAACCTTAGTAGACGTTAGTGGACCTTGGTAGACCTTAGTGAACCTTGGTAGACCTTTTTGGACCTTGATACACTTAAATGGATCTCGGAAGACCTTAGTAGACCTTAGTGGAACTTGGAAGACCTTAGTGGACCTTGGTAGACCTTAGTGGACCTTGGTAGACCTTAGTGGACATTGGTAGACTTAAATGGACCTTGGTAGACCTTAGTAGACCTTATTGGACCTTGGTAGACCTTAATGGACCTTGGTAGACCTAAGTGGACCTTGGTAGACCTTGGTAGACCTTAGTGGACCTTGGTGGACTTAAATGGACCTTGGTAGACCTTAGTAGACCTTGGTAGATTTTAGTGGACCTTGGTAGACCTTAGTGGACCTTGGTAGACCTTAGTGGACCTTGGTCGACCTTTGTAGACCTTAGTAAACCTTGGTAGACTTTAGTTGACCTTGGTAGACCTTAATGGACCTTGGTAGACCTTAGTGGACCTTGGTAGACCTTGGTAGACCTTATTGGACCTTGGTAGACTTAAATGGACCTTGGTAGACGTTAGTGGACCTTGGTAGCTTTTAGTGGACCTTGTTAGACCTTAGTGGACCTTGGTAGACCTTAGTGGACCTTGGTAGACCTTTGTAGACCTTTGTAAACCTTGGTAAACTTTAGTTGACCTTGGTAGACCTTAGTGGACCTTAGTAGACCTTAGTGGACCTTGGTAGACTTTTGTGGACCTTGGTAGACCTTGGTGGACCTTAGTGGACCTCGGTAGACTTTAGTGGACCTTGGTAGTTCTTGGTAGACCTTAGTGGACCTCGGTAGACCTTATTGGACCTTGGTAGACCTTAGTGGACCTTGGTAGACCTTAGTGGACCTTGGTAGACTTTAGTGGACCTTGGTAGACTTTAGTGGACCTTGTTAGACCTTTGTGGACCTTAGTTGACCTTGGTAGACTTTAGTGGACCTTGGTAGACCCTAGTGGACCTTGGTAGACCTTGGAAGATCTTAGTGGACCTTGGTAGACCTTGGTAGACCTTAGTGTACCTCGGTAGACTTTAGTGGACCTTGGTAGTTCTTGTTAGACCATAGTGGACCTTGGTAGACCTTAGTGGACCTCGGTAGACCTTATTGGACCTTGGTAGACCTTAGTGGACCTTGGTAGACCTTAGTGGACCTTGGTAGACCTTAGTGGACCTTGGTAGACTTTAGTGGACCTTGGTAGACTTTAGTGGACCTTGGTAGACCTTAGTGGACCTTGGTAGACTTTAGTGGACCTTGTTAGACCTTTGTGGACCTTAGTTGACCTTGGTAGACTTTAGTGGACCTTGGTAGACCCTAGTGGACCTTGGTAGACCTTGGAAGACTTTAGTGGACCTTGGTAGACATTGGTAGACCTTAGTGTACCTCGGTAGACTTTAGTGGACCTTGGTAGTTCTTGTTAGACCATAGTGGACCTTGGTAGACCTTAGTGGACCTTGGTAGATCTTAGTGGACCTTGGTAGACTTTAGTGGACCTTGGTAGACCTTAGTGTACCTTGGTAGACTTTAGTGGACCTTTTTAGACCTTAGTGGACCTTGGTAGACTTTAGTGGACCTTGGTAGACCTTAGTGGACCTTGGTAGACCTTAGTGGACCTTGGTAAACCTTAGTGGACCTTGGTAGACTTTAGTGGACCTTGGTAGACATTGGTAGACCTTAGTGGACCTCGGTAGACTTTAGTGGACCTTGGTAGTTCTTGGAAGACCTTAGTGGACCTTGGTAGACCTTAGTGGATCTTGTTAGACCTTGGTAGACCTTAGTGGACCTTGGTAGACCTTAGTGAACCTTGGTAGACCTTAGTGGACCTTGGAAGACTTTAGTGGACCTTGTTAGACCTTAGTGGACCTTGGTAGACTTAACTGGACCTTGGTAGACTTTAGTGGACCTTGGTAGACCTTAGTAGACCTTAGTGGACCTTGGTAGACTTTAGTGGACCTTAGTGGACCTTGGTAGACCTTAGTGGACCTTAGTGGACCTTGGTAGACCTTAGTGGACCTTGGTAGACCTTAGTGGACCTTGGTAGACTTTAGTGGACCTTGGTAGACCTTAGTGGACCTTGGCAGACCTTAGTGGACCTTGGTAGACTTTAGTGGACCTTGGTAGACCTTATTGGACCTTGGTAGACCTTAGTGGACCTTGGTAGACCTTAGTGGACCTTGGTAGACTTTAGTGGACCTTGGTAGACCTTAGTGGACCTTGGTAGACCTTAGTGGACCTTCTTAGACCTTAGTGGACCTTAGTGGACCTTGGTAGACCTTAGTGGACCTTGGTAGACCCTAGTGGACCTTGGTAGACCTTGGAAGATCTTAGTGGACCTTGGTAGACCTTAGTGGAACTTAATATACTTTAGTGGACCTTGGTAGACCTTGGTAGACCTTAGTGGACCTTGATAGACCTTAGTGGACCTTGGTAGACCTTGGTAGACCTTAGTGGACCTTGGTAGACCTTAGTGAACCTTGGTAGACCTTAGTGGACCTTTATAGACCTTAGTGGACCTTGGTAGACTTTAGTGGACCTTGTTAGACCTTAGTGGACATTGGTAGACTTTACTGGACCTTGGTAGACTAAACTGGATCTTGGTAGAACTTAGTAGACCTTATTGGACCTTGGTAGACTTTAGTGGACCTTAGTGGACCTTGGTCGACCTTAGTGGACCTTGGTAGACATTAGTGGACCTTGGTAGACCTTTGTGGACCTTGGTAGACTTTAGTGGAACTTGGTAGACCTTAATGGACCTTGTTAGACCTTATTGGACCTTGGTAGGCCTTAGTGGACCTTGGTAAACTTTAGTGGACCTTGGTAGACTTTTGTGGACCTTGGTAGACCTTGGTGGACCTTAGTGGACCTCGGTAGACTTTAGTGGACCTTGGTAGTTCTTGGTAGACCTTAGTGGACCTCGGTAGACCTTATTGGACCTTGGTAGACCTTAGTGGACCTTGGTAGACCTTAGTGGACCTTGGTAGACTTTAGTGGACCTTGGTAGACTTTAGTGGACCTTGGTAGACCTTAGTGGACCTTGGTAGACTTTAGTGGACCTTGTTAGACCTTTGTGGACCTTAGTTGACCTTGGTAGACTTTAGTGAACCTTGGTAGACCCTAGTGGACCTTGGTAGACCTTGGAAGATCTTAGTGGACCTTGGTAGACCTTGGTAGACCTTAGTGGAACTTGGTAGACTTTAGTGGACCTTGGTAGACCTTGGTAGACCTTAGTAATCCTTGGTAGACCTTAGTGGACCTTGGTAGACCTTGGTAGACCTTAGTGGACCTTGGTAGACCTTAGTGAACCTTGGTAGACCTTAGTGGACCTTGGTAGACTTAACTGGACCTTGGTAGACTTAACTGGACCTTGGTAGACCTTAGTAGACCTTAGTGGACCTTGGTAGACTGTAGTGGAACTTAGTGGACCTTAGTGGACCTTGGTAGACCTTAGTGGACCTTGGTAGACTTTAGTGGACCTTGGTGATTCTTGGTAGACCTTATTGAACCTTCGGATACCTTAGTGGACCTTGGCAGACTTTAGTGGACCTTGGTAGACCTTAGTGGACCTTGGTAGACCTTAGTGGACCTTGGTAAACCTTAGTGGACCTTGGTAGACTTTAGTGGACCTTGGTAGACATTGGTAGACCTTAGTGTACCTCGGTAGACTTTAGTGGACCTTGGTAGTTCTTGTTAGACCATAGTGGACCTTGGTAGACCTTAGTGGACCTTGGTAGATCTTAGTGGACCTTGGTAGACTTTAGTGGACCTTGGTAGACCTTAGTGTACCTTGGTAGACTTTAGTGGACCTTTTTAGACCTTAGTGGACCTTGGTAGACTTAACTGGACCTTGGTAGACCCTATTAGACCTTAGTGGACCTTGGTAGACCTTGGTAGACCTTAGTCGACCTTGGTAAACTTTAGTGGACATTGGTAGACCTTGGTAGACCTTGGTAGACCTTGGTAGACTTTAGTGGACCTTGGTAGACTTTTTTTGGACCTTGGTAGACCTTAGTGGACATTGGTGGACCTTGGTAGACCTTAGTGGACCTTGGTAGACCTTAGTGGACATTGGTAGACATTAGTGGAACTTGGTAGACCTTAGTGGACCTTGGTAGACCTTAGTACACCTTGGTAGACTTAACTGGACCTTGGTAGATTTAGCTGGACCTTGGTAGACCTTAGTGGACCTTGGTAGACCTTAGTGGACCTTGGTAGACCTTAGTGGACCTTGGTAGACTTTAGTGGACCTTGGTAGACTTTAGTGGACCTTGGTAGACCTTTGTGGACCTTGGTAGACTTTAGTGGACCTTGGTAGACCTTAGTGGACCTTGGTAAACCTTAGTGGACCTTGGTAGACTTTAGTGGACCTTGGTAGACATTGGTAGACCTTAGTGGACCTCGGTAGACTTTAGTGGACCTTGGTAGTTCTTGGAAGACCTTAGTGGACCTTGGTAGACCTTAGTGGATCTTGGTAGACCTTGGTAGACCTTAGTGGACCTTGGTAGACCTTAGTGAACCTTGGTAGACCTTAGTGGACCTTGGAAGACTTTAGTGGACCTTGTTAGACCTTAGTGGATCTTGATAGACTTAACTGGACCTTGGTAGACTGAACTGGACCTTGGGAGAACTTAGTAGACCTTAGTGGACCTTGGTAGACTTTAGTGGACCTTAGTGGACCTTGGTCGACCTTAGTGGACCTTGGTAGACATTAGTGGACCTTGGTGATTCTTGGTAGACCTTAGAGGACCTTGGTAGACCTTAGTGGACCTTGGTAGACCTTAGTGAACCTTGGTAGACCTTAGTGGACCTTGGTAGACCTTATTGGACCTTGGTAGACTTAACTGGACCTTGGTAGACCTTAGTAAACCTTAGTGGACCTTGGTAGACTGTAGTGGACCTTAGTGGACCTTAGTGGACCTTGGTAGACCTTAGTGGACCTTGGTAGACTTTAGTGGACCTTGGTGATTCTTGGTAGACCTTATTGAACCTTGGTAGACCTTAGTGGACCTTGGTAGACCTTTGTGGACCTTGGTAGACTTTAGTGGACCTTGGTAAACCTTAGTGGACCTTGGTAGACCTTAGTGGACCTTGGTAGACTCAACTGGACTTTGGTAGACTTAACTGGACCTTGGTAGACCTTAGTAAACCTTAGTGGACCTTGGTAGACTGTAGTGGACCTTAGTGGACCTTAGTGGACCTTGGTAGACCTTAGTGGACCTTGGTGATTCTTGGTAGACCTTAGTGAACCTTGGTAGACCTTATTGGACCTTGGTAGACCTTTGTGGACCTTGGTAGACTTTAGCGGACCTTGGTAGACCTTAGTGGACCTTGGTAGACCTTAGTGGACCTTGGTGGACCTTAGTGGACCTTGGTAGACTTTAGTGGACCTTGGTAGACATTGGTAGACCTTAGTGGACCTCGGTAGACTTTAGTGGACCTTGGTTGTTCTTGGTAGACCTTAGTGGACCTTGGTAGACCTTAGTGGACCTTGGTAGACCTTAGTGGACCTTGGTAGACCTTAGTGGACCTTGGTAGACTTTAGTAGACCTTGGTAGACCTTAGTTGACCCTGGTAGACTTAACTGGACCTTGGTAGACCCTATTAGACCTTAGTGGACCTTGGTAGACCTTAGTCGACCTTGGTAAACTTTAGTGGACCTTGGTAGACTTTAGTGGACCTTGGTAGACTTTAGTGGACCTTGGTAGACCTTAGTGGACATTGGTGGACCTTGGTAGACCTTAGTGGACCTTGGTAGACCTTGGTAGACCTTAGTGGACATTGGTAGACATTAGTGGACCTTGGTAGACCTTAGTGGACCTTGGTAGACCTTAGTACACCTTGGTAGACTTAACTGGACCTTGGTAGATTTAACTGGACCTTGGTAGACCTTAGTGGACCTTGGTGGATCTTAGTGGACCTTGGTAGACCTTTGTGGACCTTGGTAGACTTTAGTGGACCTTGGTAGACCTTAGTGGACCTTGGTAGACCTTAGTTGACCTTGGTAGACTTTAGTGGACCTTGGTAGACATTGGTAGACCTTAGTGGACCTCGGTAGACTTTAGTGGACCTTGGTAGTTCTTGGAAGACCTTAGTGGACCTTGGTAGACCTAAGTGGACCTTGGTAGACCTTGGTAGACCTTAGTGGACCTTGGTAGACCTTAGTGAACCTTGGTAGACCTTAGTGGTCCTTGGTAGACTTTAGTGGACCTTGTTAGACCTTAGTGGACCTTGGTAGACTTAACTGGACCTTGGTAGACTGAACTGGACCTTGGTAGAACTTAGTGGACCTTAGTGGACCTTGGTAGACTTTAGTGGACCTTAGTGGACCTTGGTCGACCTTAGTGGACCTTGGTAGACATTAGTGAACCTTGGTGATTCTTGGTAGACCTTAGAGGACCTTGGTAAACTTTAGTGGACCTTGGTAGACTTTAGTGGACCTTGGTAGACCTTAGTGGACCTTAGTGGACCTCGGTAGACTTTAGTGGACCTTGGTAGTTCTTGGTAGACCTTAGTGGACCTTGGTAGACCTTATTGGACCTTGGTAGACCTTAGTTGACCTTGTTAGACCTTAGTGGACCTTGGTAGACCTTAGTGGACCTTGGTAGACTTTAGTGGACCTTAGTGGACCTTGGTAGACCTTAGTGGACCTTGGTAGACTTTATTGGACCTTGATAGACCTTAGTGGACCTTAGTTGACCTTGGTAGACTTTAGTGGACCTTGGTAGACCCTAGTGGACCTTGGTAGACCTTGGTAGACCTTAGTGGAACTTGGTAGACTTTAGTGGACCTTGGTAGACCTTGGTAGAACTTAGTAAACCTTGGATGACCTTAGTGGACCTTGGTAGACCTTGGTAGACCTTGGTAGACCTTAGTGGACCTTGGTAGACCTTAGTGAACCTTGGTAGACCTTAGTGGACCTTGGTAGACCTTGGTAGACTTTAGTGGACCTTGGTAGACCTTAGTGGACCTTGGTAGACTTTAGTGGACCTTGGTAGACTTAACTGGACCTTGGTAGACCTTAGTAGACCTTAGTGAACCTTGGTAGACTGTAGTGGACCTTAGTGGACCTTGGTAGACCTTAGTGGACCTTGGTAGACTTTAGTGGATCTTGGTGATTCTTGGTAGACCTTAGTGAACCTTGGTAGACCTGAGTGGACCTTGGTAGACCTTTGTGGACCTTGGTAGACTTTAGTGGACCTTGGTAGACCTTAGTGGACCTTGGTAGACATTGGTAGACCTTAGTGGACCTCGGTAGACTTTAGTGGACCTTGGTAGTTCTTGGTAGACCTTAGTGGACCTTGATAGACCTTAGTGGACCTTGGTAGACTTTAGTGGACCATGTTAGACCTTAGTGGGATTTGGTAGACTTTAGTGGACATGGTAGACCTTAGTTGACCTTGGTAGACTTAACTGGACCTTGGTAGACCCTATTAGACCTTATTGGACCTTGTTAGACCTTGGAAGACCTTAGTCGACCTTGGTAAACTTTAGTGGACCTTGGTAGACCTTGGTAGACCTTGGTAGACCTTAGTAGACCTTGGTAGACCTTGGTAGACTTTAGTGGACCTTGGTAGACTTTAGTGGACCTTGGTAGACCTTAGTGGACATTGGTGGACCTTGGTAGACCTTAGTGGACCTTAGTGGACATTGGTAGACATTAGTGGACCTTGGTAGACCTTAGTGGACCATGGTAGACCTTAGTGGACCATGGTAGACCTTAGTGGAACTTGGTAGACTTTAGTGGACCTTGGTAGACCTTAGTGGACCTTGGTAGACTTAACTGGACCTTGGAAGACCTTAGTGGACATTGGTAGACCTAAGTGGACCTTGGTAGACTTTAGTAGACCTTGGTAGGCCTTAGTGGACCTTGGTAGACTTTAGTGGACCTTGGTAGACCTTAGTGGACCTTGGTAGACCTTAGTTGACCTTGGTAGACTTAACTGGACCTTGGTGGACCTTAGAAGACCTTGGTGGACCTTGGTAGACCTTAGTCGACCTTGGTAAACTTTAGTGGACCTTGGTCGACCTTGGTAGACCTTGGTAGACCTTGGTAGACCTTGGTAGACTTTAGTGGACCTTGGTAGACTTTAGTGGACCTTGGTAGACCTTAGTGGACATTGGTGGACCTTGGTAGACCTTGGTAGACATTGGTAGACCTTAGTGGACCTTGGTAGACATTAGTGGACCTTGGTAGACCTTAGTGGACCTTGGTAGACATTAGTGGACCTTGGTAGACCTTAGTGGACCTTGGTAGACCTTAGTGGACCTTGGTAGACTTAACTGGACCTTGGTAGATTTAACTGGACCTTGGTAGACCTTAGTGGACCTTGGTAGACTTTAGTGGACCTTGTTAGACCTTAGTGGACCTTGGTAGACCTTAGTGGACCTTGGTAGACCTTAGTGGACCTTGGTAGACCTTGGAAGATCTTAGTGGACCTTGGTAGACCTTGGTAGACCTTAGCGGACCTTGGTAGACCTTAGTGGACTTTGGTAGACCTTTGTGGACCTTGGTAGACTTAACTGGACCTTGGTAGACCTTAGTAGACCTTATTGGACCTTGGTAGACCTTAGTGGATCTTGGTAAGCTTTAGTGGACCTTGGTAGACCTTGGTAGACCTTAGTGGACCTTGGTAGACCTTAGTGGACCTTGGTAGACTTAACTGGACCTTGGTAGACCTTAGTTGACCTTGGTAGACCTTTGTGGACCTTGGTAGACTTAACTGGACCTTGGAAGACCTTAGTGGACATTGGTAGACCTTAGTGGACCTTGGTAGACTTTAGTAGACCTTGGTAGACCTTGGTAGGCCTTAGTGGACCTTGGTAGACTTTAGTGGACCTTGGTAGACCTTAGTGGACCTTGGTAGACCTTGGAAGACCTTAGTGGACCTTGGTAGACCTTAGTGGACCTTGGTAGACCTTAGTGGACCTTAGTGGACCTTGGTAGACCTTAGTGCACTTGGTAGACCTTAGTGGACCTTGGTAGACTTAAGTGGACCTTGGTAGACCTTAGTGGACCTTTGTAGACTTAACTGGACCTTGGTAGACCTTAGTAGACCTTAGTGGACCTTGGTAAACCTTAGTTGACCTTGTTAGACCTTGTTAGACCTTGGTAGACCTTAGTGGACTTTGGTAGACCTTAGTGGACCTTGGTAGACCTTAGTGGACCTTGGTAGACCTTAGTGGACCTTGGTAGACCTTGGAAGATCTTAGTGGACCTTGGTAGAACTTGGTAGACCTTAGCGGACCTTGGTAGACCTTAGTGGACCTTGGTAGACCTTAGTAGACCTTATTGGACCGTGGTAGACCTTAGTGGATCTTGGTAAGCTTTAGTGGACCTTGGTAGACCTTGGTAGACATTAGTGGACCTTGGTAGACCTTGGTAGACATTAGTGGACCTTGGTAGACCTTAGTGGACCTTGGTAGACTTAACTGGACCTTGGTAGACCTTAGTTGACCTTGGTAGACCTTGGTAGACCTTTGTGGACCTTGGTAGACTTAACTGGACCTTGGAAGACCTTAGTGGACATTGGTAGACCTAAGTGGACCTTGGTAGACTTTAGTAGACCTTGGTAGGCCTTAGTGGACCTTGGTAGACTTTAGTGGACCTTGGTAGACCTTAGTGGACCTTGGAAGACCTTAGTGGACCTTGGTAGACCTTAGTGGAACTTGGTAGACCTTGGTAGACCTTAGTGGACCTTGGTAGACCTTAGTGCACTTGGTAGACCTTAGTGGACCTTGGTAGACTTAAGTGGACCTTGGTAGACCTTAGTGGACCTTTGTAGACTTAACTGGACCTTGGTAGATCTTAGTAGACCTTAGTGGACCTTGGTAAACCTTAGTTGACCTTGTTAGACCTTGGTAGACCTTAGTGGACTTTGGTAGACTTTAGTGGATCTTGGTAGACCTTAATAGACCTTAGTTGACCTTGGTAGACTTTAGTGGACCTTGGTGGACCTTGGTAGACCTTAGAGGAACTTGGTAGACTTAACTGGACTTTGGTAGACCTTAGTGGACCTTGGTAGACTTTAGTGGACCTTGGTAGACCTTAATGGACCTTGGTAGACCTTAGTGGACCTTGGTAGACCTTGGTAGACCTTAGTGGACCTTGGTAGACCTTATTGGACCTTGGAAGACCTTGGTTGACCTTGGTGGACCTTGGTGGACCTTGGTAGACTTTAGTGGACCTTGGTAGACCTTTGTGGACCTTGGTAGACCTTAGTGGACCTTGGTAGACCTTGGTAGACCTTAGTGGACCTTGGTAGACTTTAGTGGACCTTGGTAGACCTTAGTGGACCTTGGTAGACCTTAGTGGACCTTGGTAGACTTTAGTGGACCTTGGTAGACTTTAGTGGACCTTGGTAGACCTTAGTGGACCTTGGTAGACTTAACTGGACCTTGTTAGACCTTAGTAGACCTTAGTGGACCTTGGTAGACCTTAGTGGACCTTGGTAGACCTTATTAGACCTCATTAGACCTTTGTGGAATTTGGTAGACTTTAGTGGACCTTGGTAGACCTTAGTGGACCTTGGTAGACCTTAGTGGACCTTGGTAGACCTTAGTGGACCTTGGTAGACCTTAGTGGACCTTGATAGACCTTAGTGGACCTTGGTAGACCTTGGTAGACCTTAGTGGACCTTGGTAGACTTTATTGGACCTTGGTAGACTTTAGTGAACCTTGGTAGACATTAGTGGACCTTGGTAGACCTTAGTGGACTTTGATAGACCTTAGTGGACCATAGTGGACCTTGGTAGTCCTTGGTAGACCTTGGTAGACCTTGGTAGACTTTAGTGGACTTTGGTAGACCTTAGTGGACCTTGGTAGACCTTGGTAGACCTTAGTGGACCTTGGTAGACCTTAGTGGACCTTGGTAGACCTTAGTGGACCTTGGTTGACTTTAGTGGACCTTGGTAGACCTTAGTGAACCTTGGTAGACCTTAGTGGACCTTGGTAGACCTTAGTGGACCTTGGTAGACCTTAGTAGACCTTAGTGGACCTTGGTAGACCTTAGTGGACCTTGGTAGACCGTGTTAGACCTTGGTAGACTTTTGTGGACCTTGGTAGACCTTAGTGGACCTTGGGAGACTTAACTGGACCTTGGTAGACCTTAGTGGACCTTGGTAGACCTTAGTGGACCTTAGTAGACCTTGGTAGACCTTAGTGGAACTTGGTAGACCTTAGTGGACCTTGGTAGACCTTGGTAGACCTTAATGGATCTTGGTAGACCTTAGTGGACCTTGTTAGACCTTGGTAGACCTTAGTGGACCTTGGTAGACCTTAGTGCACCTTAGTGGACCTTGGTAGACCTTAGTGGACCTTGGTAGACTTAACTGGACCTTGGTAGACCTTAGTAGACCTTAGTGGACCTTGGAAGACCTTGGTGGACATTGGTAGACCTTAGTGGACCTTGGTAGACTTAACTGGACCTTGGTAGACCTTAGTAGACCTTAGTGGACCTTTGTAGACCTTAGTGGACCTTGGTAGACCTTGGTAGACCTTAGTGGACCTTGGTAGACCTTAGTGGACCTTGGTAGACTTTAGTGGACCTTGGTAGACCTTGGTAGACCTTGGTAGACCTTGGTAGACCTTGGTGGACCTTGGTAGACCTTTGTGGACCTTGGTAGCCCTTAGTGGACCTTGGTAGACTTTAGTGGACCTTGGTAGACCTTGGTAGACTTTGGTAGACCTTAGTGGACCTTGGTAGACCTTAGTGGACCTTGGTAGACTTAATTGGACCTTGGTGGACCTTAGTAGACCTTAGTGGACCTTGGTAGACCTTAGTGGACCTTGGTAGACTTAACTGGACCTTGGTAGACCTTAGTGGACCTTGGTAGACCTTAGTGGACATTGGAAGACTTAAATGGACCTTGGTAAACCTTAGTGGACCTTGGTAAACCTTAATGGACCTTGGTAGACCTTAGTGGACTTTGGTAGACTTAACTGGACCTTTGTAGACCTTAGTAGACCTTAGTAGACCTTATTGGATCTTGTTAGACCTTGTTAGACCTTAGTGGACCTTGGTAGACCTTAGTGGACCTTGGTATACCTTGGTAGACCTTAGTGGACCTTGGTAGACCTTACTGGACCTTGGTAGACCTTAGTGGACCTTGGTAGACCTTGGTAGACCTTAGTGGACATTGGTAGACCTTATTGGACCTTGGTAGACTAAACTGGACCTTGGTAGACTTTAGTGGACCTTGGTAGACCTTAGTGGACTTGGTAGACTTAAGTGGACCTTGGTAGACCTTGGTAGACTTTAGTGGACCTTGGTAGACCTTAGTGGACTTGGTAGACTTAAGTGGACCTTGGTAGACCTTGGTAGACCTTAGTGGACCTTGGTAGACCTTATTGGACCTTGGTAGACTTAACTGGACCTTGGTAGACTTTAGTGGACCTTGGTAGACCTTAGTGGACTTGGTAGACTTAAGTGGACCTTGGTAGACCTTGGTAGACCTTGGTAGACCTTAGTGGACCTTGGTAGACCATAGTGGTTCTTGGTAGACTTTAGTGGACCTTGGTAGACCTTAGTATACTTTAGTGGACTTTGGTATACCTTAGTGGACCTTGGTAGACCTTGGTAGACCTTAGTGGACCTTAGTGGACCTTGGTAGACCTTAGTGGACCTTAGTGGACCTTGGTAGACCTTAGTGGACCTTGGTTGACATTAGAGGACCTTGGAAGACATTAGTGGACCTTGGTAGACCTTAGTGGACCTTGGTAGACCTTGGTAGACCTTAGTGGACCTTGGTAGACCTTGGTAGACCTTGGTAGACCTTAGTGGACCTTGGTAGACCTTAGTGGACCTTGGTAGACCTAAGTGGACCTTGGTAGACTTTAGTGGACCTTGGTAGACCTTAGTGGACCTTGGTAGACCTTAGTGGACCTTGGTAGACCTTAGTGGACCTTTGTAGACCTTAGTGGACCTTGGTAGACCTTGGTAGACCTTAGTGGACCTTGGTAGACTTTAGTGGACCTTGGTAGACCTTAGTGGACCTTGGTAGACCTTAGTGGACCTTTGGTAGACCTTGGTAGACCTTAGTGGACCTTGGTAGACCTTAGTGGACCTTGGTTGATTTTAGTGGACCTTGGTAGACCTTAGTGGACCTTGGTGGACCTTGGTAGACCTTGGTAGACCTTGGTAGACCTTACTGGTTCTTGGTTGACCTTAGTCGACCTTGGTAGACTTTAGTGGACCTTGGTAGACCTTAGTGGTCCTTGGTAGACTTAACTGGACATTGGTAGACCTTAGTAGACCTTAGTGGACCTTGGTAGACCTTAATGGACCTTGGTAGACTTTAGTGGACCTTGGGAGACGTTAGTGAAAATTGTTAGATTTTAGTGGACCTTGGTAGACTTAACTGGACCTTGGTAGACCTTAGTAGACCTTATTGGACCTTGGAAGACTTTAGTGGACCTTGGTGGAAATTAGTGGACCTTGGTAGATTTTAGTGGACCTTGGTAGACTTAACTGGACCTTGGAAGACCTTAGAAGACCTTAGTGGATCTTGGTAGACCTTAGTGGACCTTTGGAAGACCTTGGTAGACCTTAGCGGACCTTGGTATACTTTAGTGGACCTTGGTAGACCTTTTTGGACCTTGGTAGACCTTAGTGGACCTTGGTAGACTTTAGTGGACCTTGGTAGACCTTAGTGGAACATGGTAGACCTTAATGGACCTTGGTAGACCTTAGTGGACATTGGTAGAGCTTAGTGGACATTGGTAGACATTAGTGGACCTTGGTAGACATTAGTGGACCTTGGTAGAATTTAGTGGACCTTGGTAGACCTTGGTAGACCTTAGTGTACCTTGGTAGACTTAACTGGACCTTGGTAGACCTGAGTGGACCTTGGTAGACCTTAGTGGACCTTGGTAGACCTTAGTTGACCTTGTTAGACCTTGGTAGACCTTGGTAGACCTTGGTAGACCTTGGTAGACCTTAGTGGTTCTTGGTAGACTTTAGTGGACCTTGGTAGACCTTTGTGGACCTTGGTTTACTTTAGTGGACCTTGGTAGACCTTATTGGACCTTGGTAGACCTTAGTGGACCTTGGTAGACTTTAGTGGACCTTGGTAGACCTTGGTAGACCTTGGTAGACCTTAGTGGACCATGGTAGACCTTTGTGGACCTTGGTATACTTTAGTGGACCTTGGTAGACCTTATTGGACCTTGGTAGACCTTAGTAGACCTTGGTAGACTTTAGTGGACCTTGGTAGACCTTGGTAGACCTTAGTGGACCATGGTAGACCTTAGTGGACCTTGGTAGACCTTAGTGGACCTTGGTAGACATAAGTGGACCTTAGTGGACCTTGGTAGACTTTAGTGGTTCTTGGTAGACTTTAGTGGACCTTGGTAGACCTTTGTGGACCTTGGTTTACTTTAGTGGACCTTGGTAGACCTTATTGGACCTTGGTAGACCTTAGTGGACCTTGGTAGACTTTAGTGGACCTTGGTAGACCTTGGTAGACCTTGGTAGACCTTAGTGGACCATGGTAGACCTTTGTGGACCTTGGTATACTTTAGTGGACCTTGGTAGACCTTTTTGGACCTTGGTAGACCTTAGTAGACCTTGGTAGACTTTAGTGGACCTTGGTAGACCTTAGTGGACCATGGTAGACCTTAGTGGACCTTGGTAGACCTTAGTGGACCTTGGTAGACATAAGTGGACCTTAGTGGACCTTGGTAGACTTTAGTGGACCTTGGTAGACCTTGGCAGACCTTAGTGGACCTTGGTAGACCTTAGTGGACCTTGATAGACCTTAGTGGACCTTGATAGGCCTTGGTAGACCTTAGTGGACCTTAGTGGACCTTGGTAGACCTTGGTAGACCTTAGTGGACCTTGGTAGACCTTAGTGGACCTTGGTAGACTTTAGTGGACCTTGGTAGACCTTAGTGGACCTTGATAGACTTTAGTGGACCTTGGTAGACCTTAGTGGACCTTGGTAGACCTTAGTGAACCTTGGTAGACCTTAGTGAACCTTGGTAGACCTTAGTGAACATTGGTAGACTTAACTGGACCTTGATAGACCTGAGTGGACCTTGGTAGACCTTAGTGGACCTTGGTAGACCTTGTTAGACCTTGGTAGACCTTGGTAGACCTTGGTAGACCTTGGTAGACCTTAGTGGACCTTGGTAGAATTTAGTGGACCTTGGTAGACCTTAGTGTACCTTGGTAGATTTAACTGGACCTTGGTAGACCTGAGTGGACCTTGGTAGACCTTAGTGGACCTTGGTAGACCTTAGTTGACCTTGTTAGACCTTGGTAGACCTTGGTAGACCTTGGTAGACCTTGGTAGACCTTAGTGGACCTTGGTAGACTTTAGTGGACCTTGGTAGACCTTTGTGGACCTTGGTTTACTTTAGTGGACCTTGGTAGACCTTATTGGACCTTGGTAGACCTTAGTGGACCTTGGTAGACTTTAGTGGACCTTGGTAGACCTTGGTAGACCTTGGTAGACCTTAGTGGACCATGGTAGACCTTTGTGGACCTTGGTATACTTTAGTGGACCTTGGTAGACCTTATTGGACCTTGGTAGACCTTAGTAGACCTTGGTAGACTTTAGTGGACCTTGGTAGACCTTGGTAGACCTTAGTGGACCATGGTAGACCTTAGTGGACCTTGGTAGACCTTAGTAGACCTTGGTAGACTTTAGTGGACCTTGGTAGACCTTGGTAGACCTTAGTGGACCATGGTAGACCTTAGTGGACCTTGGTAGACCTTAGTGGACCTTGGTAGACATAAGTGGACCTTAGTGGACCTTGGTAGACTTTAGTGGACCTTGGTAGACCTTGGCAGACCTTAGTGGACCTTGGTAGACCTTAGTGGACCTTGATAGACCTTAGTGGACCTTGATAGACCTTGGTAGACCTTAGTGGACCTTAGTGGACCTTGGTAGACCTTGGTAGACCTTAGTGGACCTTGGTAGACCTTAGTGGACCTTGGTAGACTTTAGTGGACCTTGGTAGACCTTAGTGGACCTTGATAGACTTTAGTGGACCTTGGTAGACCTTAGTGGACCTTGGTAGACCTTAGTGAACCTTGGTAGACCTTAGTGAACCTTGGTAGACCTTAGTGAACATTGGTAGACCTTGGTAGACCTTAGTGGACCTCGGTAGACTTTAGTGGACCTTGGTAGACCTTAGTGGACCTTAGTAGACCTTAGTGGACCTTGGTAAACCTTAGTTGACCTTGTTAGACCTTGTTAGACCTTGGTAGACCTTAGTGGACTTTGGTAGACCTTAGTGGACCTTGGTAGACCTTAGTGGACCTTGGTAGACCTTAGTGGACCTTGGTAGACCTTGGAAGATCTTAGTGGACCTTGGTAGAACTTGGTAGACCTTAGCGGACCTTGGTAGACCTTAGTGGACCTTGGTAGACCTTAGTAGACCTTATTGGACCGTGGTAGACCTTAGTGGATCTTGGTAAGCTTTAGTGGACCTTGGTAGACCTTGGTAGACATTAGTGGACCTTGGTAGACCTTGGTAGACATTAGTGGACCTTGGTAGACATTAGTGGACCTTGGTAGACCTTAGTGGACCTTGGTAGACTTAACTGGACCTTGGTAGACCTTAGTTGACCTTGGTAGACCTTGGTAGACCTTTGTGGACCTTGGTAGACTTAACTGGACCTTGGAAGACCTTAGTGGACATTGGTAGACCTAAGTGGACCTTGGTAGACTTTAGTAGACCTTGGTAGGCCTTAGTGGACCTTGGTAGACTTTAGTGGACCTTGGTAGACCTTAGTGGACCTTGGAAGACCTTAGTGGACCTTGGTAGACCTTAGTGGAACTTGGTAGACCTTGGTAGACCTTAGTGGACCTTGGTAGACCTTAGTGCACTTGGTAGACCTTAGTGGACCTTGGTAGACTTAAGTGGACCTTGGTAGACCTTAGTGGACCTTTGTAGACTTAACTGGACCTTGGTAGACCTTAGTAGACCTTAGTGGACCTTGGTAAACCTTAGTTGACCTTGTTAGACCTTGGTAGACCTTAGTGGACTTTGGTAGACTTTAGTGGATCTTGGTAGACCTTAATAGACCTTAGTTGACCTTGGTAGACTTTAGTGGACCTTGGTGGACCTTGGTAGACCTTAGAGGAACTTGGTAGACTTAACTGGACTTTGGTAGACCTTAGTGGACCTTGGTAGACTTTAGTGGACCTTGGTAGACCTTAATGGACCTTGGTAGACCTTAGTGGACCTTGGTAGACCTTGGTAGACCTTAGTGGACCTTGGTAGACCTTATTGGACCTTGGAAGACCTTGGTTGACCTTGGTGGACCTTTGTGGACCTTGGTAGACTTTAGTGGACCTTGGTAGACCTTAGTGGACCTTGGTAGACCTTAGTGGACCTTGGTAGACCTTGGTAGACCTTAGTGGACCTTGGTAGACTTTAGTGGACCTTGGTAGACCTTAGTGGACCTTGGTAGACCTTAGTGGACCTTGGTAGACTTTAGTGGACCTTGGTAGACTTTAGTGGACCTTGGTAGACCTTAGTGGACCTTGGTAGACTTAACTGGACCTTGTTAGACCTTAGTAGACCTTAGTGGACCTTGGTAGACCTTAGTGGACATTGGTAGACCTTATTAGACCTTATTAGACCTTTGTGGAATTTGGTAGACTTTAGTGGACCTTGGTAGACCTTAGTGGACCTTGGTAGACCTTAGTGGACCTTGGTAGACCTTAGTGGACCTTGATAGACCTTAGTGGACCTTGGTAGACTTTAGTGAACCTTGGTAGACATTAGTGGACCTTGGTAGACCTTAGTGGACTTTGATAGACCTTAGTGGACCATAGTGGACCTTGGTAGTCCTTGGTAGACCTTGGTAGACCTTGGTAGACTTTAGTGGACTTTGGTAGACCTTAGTGGACCTTGGTAGACCTTGGTAGACCTTAGTGGACCTTGGTAGACCTTAGTGGACCTTGGTAGACCTTAGTGGACCTTGGTTGACTTTAGTGGACCTTGGTAGACCTTAGTGGACCTTGGTAGACCTTAGTGGACCTTGGTAGACCTTAGTAGACCTTAGTGGACCTTGGTAGACCTTAGTGGACCTTGGTAGACCTTGTTAGACCTTGGTAGACTTTTGTGGACCTTGGTAGACCTTAGTGGACCTTGGGAGACTTAACTGGACCTTGGTAGACCTTAGTGGACCTTGGTAGACCTTAGTGGACCTTAGTAGACCTTGGTAGACCTTAGTGGAACTTGGTAGACCTTAGTGGACCTTGGTAGACCTTGGTAGACCTTAATGGATCTTGGTAGACCTTAGTGGACCTTGTTAGACCTTGGTAGACTTTAGTGGACCTTGGTAGACCTTAGTGCACCTTAGTGGACCTTGGTAGACTTAACTGGACCTTGGTAGACCTTAGTAGACCTTAGTGGACCTTGGAAGACCTTGGTGGACATTGGTAGACCTTAGTGGACCTTGGTAGACTTAACTGGACCTTGGTAGACCTTAGTAGACCTTAGTGGACCTTTGTAGACCTTAGTGGACCTTGGTAGACCTTGGTAGACCTTAGTGGACCTTCGTAGACCTTAGTGGACCTTGGTAGACTTTAGTGGACCTTGGTAGACCTTGGTAGACCTTGGTAGACCTTGGTGGACCTTGGTAGACCTTTGTGGACCTTGGTAGACCTTGGTAGACTTTGGTAGACCTTAGTGGACCTTGGTAGACCTTAGTGGACCTTGGTAGACTTTAGTGGACCTTGGTAGACCTTGGTAGACTTTGGTAGACCTTAGTGGACCTTGGTAGACCTTAGTGGACCTTGGTAGACTTAATTGGACCTTGGTGGACCTTAGTAGACCTTAGTGGACCTTGGTAGACCTTAGTGGACCTTGGTAGACTTAACTGGACCTTGGTAGACCTTTGTGGACCTTGGTAGACCTTAGTGGACATTGGAAGACTTAAATGGACCTTGGTAAACCTTAGTGGACCTTGGTAAACCTTAGTGGACCTTGGTAGACCTTAGTGGACTTTGGTAGACTTAACTGGACCTTTGTAGACCTTAGTAGACCTTAGTAGACCTTATTGGATCTTGTTAGACCTTGTTAGACCTTAGTGGACCTTGGTAGACCTTAGTGGACCTTGGTATACCTTGGTAGACCTTGGTAGACCTTAGTGGACCTTGGTAGACCTTACTGGACATTGGTAGACCTTAGTGGACCTTCCTAGACCTTGGTAGACCTTAGTGGACATTGGTAGACCTTATTGGACCTTGGTAGACTAAACTGGACCTTGGTAGACTTTAGTGGACCTTGGTAGACCTTAGTGGACTTGGTAGACTTAAGTGGACCTTGGTAGACCTTGGTAGACTTTAGTGGACCTTGGTAGACCTTAGTGGACTTGGTAGACTTAAGTGGACCTTGGTAGACCTTGGTAGACCTTAGTGGACCTTGGTAGACCTTATTGGACCTTGGTAGACTTAACTGGACCTTGGTAGACTTTAGTGGACCTTGGTAGACCTTAGTGGACTTGGTAGACTTAAGTGGACCTTGGTAGACCTTGGTAGACCTTGGTAGACCTTAGTGGACCTTGGTAGACCATAGTGGTTCTTGGTAGACTTTAGTGGACCTTGGTAGACCTTAGTATACTTTAGTGGACTTTGGTAGACCTTAGTGGACCTTGGTAGACCTTGGTAGACCTTAGTGGACCTTAGTGGACCTTGGTAGACCTTAGTGGACCTTGGTAGACCTTGGTAGACCTTAGTGGACCTTGGTTGACATTAGAGGACCTTGGAAGACATTAGTGGACCTTGGTAGACCTTAGTGGACCTTGGTAGACCTTGGTAGACCTTGGTAGACCTTGGTAGACCTTAGTGGACCTTGGTAGACCTTAGTGGACCTTGGTAGACCTTGGTAGACCTTAGTGGACCTTGGTAGACCTTAGTGGACCTTGGTAGACTTTATTGGACCTTGGTAGACCTTAGTGGACCTTGGTAGACTTTATTGGACCTTGGTAGACCTTAGTGGACCTTGGTAGACTTAACTGGACCTTGGTAGACCTTAGTAGACCTTAGTGGACCTTGGTAGACCTTGTTAGACCTTGGTAGACTTTAGTGGACCTTGGTAGACCTTAGTGGACCTTGGAAGACTTAACTGGACCTTGGTAGACCTTAGTGGACCTTGGTAGACCTTAGTGGACCTTAGTAGACCTTGGTAGACCTTAGTGAAACTTGGTAGACCTTAGTGGACCTTGGTAGACCTTGGTAGACCTTAGTGGACCTTGGTAGACTTTATTGGACCTTGGTAGACTTTAGTGGACCTTGGTAGACCTTAGTGGACCTTGGTAGACCTTAGTGGACCTTGATAGACCTTAGTGGACCTTGGTAGACCTTAGTGGTCCTTGGTAGACTTTATTGGACCTTGGTAGACTTTAGTGGACCTTGGTAGACATTAGTGGACCTTGGTAGACCTTGGTAGACTTTAGTGGACTTTGGTAGACCTTAGTGGACCTTGGTAGACCTTAGTGGACCTTGGTAGACCTTAGTGGACCTTGCTAGACTTTAGTGGACCTTGGTAGACCTTAGTGGACCTTGGTAGACTTTAGTGGACCTTGGTAGACTTTAGTGGACCTTGGTAGACCTTAGTGGACCTTGGTAGACTTAACTGGACCTTGGTAGACCTTAGTAGACCTTAGTGGACCTTGGTAGACCTTAGTGGACCTTGGTAGACCTTGTTAGACCTTGGTAGACTTTAGTGGACCTTGGTAGACCTTAGTGGACCTTGGAAGACTTAACTGGACCTTGGTAGACCTTAGTGGACCTTGGTAGACCTTAGTGGACCTTAGTAGACCTTGGTAGACCTTTGTGGACCTTGGTAGACTTTAGTGGACCTTGGTAGACCTTAGTGGACCTTGGTAGACCTTAGTGGACCTTGGTAGACTTTAGTGGACCTTGGTAGACCTTAGTAGACCTTAGTGGACCTTGGTAGACCTTGTTAGACCTTGGTAGACTTTAGTGGACCTTGGTAGACCTTAGTGGACCTTGCAAGACTTAACTGGACCTTGGTAGACCTTAGTGGACCTTGGTAGACCTTAGTGGACCTTAGTAGACCTTGGTAGACCTTAGTGGAACTTGGTAGACCTTAGTGGACCTTGGTAGACCTTGGTAGACCTTAGTGGACCTTGGTAGACTTTTTTGGACCTTGGTAGACTTTAGTGGACCTTGGTAGACATTAGTGTACCTTGGTAGACCTTAGTGGACCTTGATAGACCTTAGTGGACCTTGGTAGACCTTGGTAGACCTTAGTGGACCTTGGTAGACTTTAGTGGACCTTGGTAGACATTAGTGGACCTTGGTAGACATTAGTGGACCTTGGAAGACCTTGGTAGACTTTAGTGGACTTTGGTAGACCTTAGTGGACCTTGGTAGACCTTGATAGACCTTAGTGGACCTTGGTAGACCTTAGTGGACCTTGGTAGACCTTAGTGGACCTTGCTAGACTTTAGTGGACCTTGGTAGACCTTAGTGGACCTTGGTAGACTTTAGTGGACCTTGGTAGACCTTAGTGGACCTTGGTAGACTTAACTGGACCTTGGTAGACCTTAGTGGACCTTGGTAGACCTTAGTGGACCTTGGTAGACCTTGTTAGACCTTGGTAGACTTTAGTGGACCTTGGTAGACCTTAGTGGACCTTGGAAGACTTAACTGGACCTTGGTAGACCTTAGTGGACCTTGGTAGACCTTAGTGGACCTTAGTAGACCTTTGTGGACCTTGGTAGACTTTAGTGGACCTTGGTAGACCTTAGTGGACCTTGGTAGACCTTAGTAGACCTTGGTAGACCTTATTGGACCTTGATAGACCTTAGTGGACCTTGCTAGACCTTGGTAGACCTTAGTCGACCTTGGTAGACTTTAGTGGACCTTGGTAGACCTTAGTGGACCTTGGTAGACCTTAGTGGACCTTGGTAGACCTTAGTGGACCTTGATAGACCTTAGTGGACCTTGCTAGACCTTGGTAGACCTTAGTCGACCTTGGTAGACCTTAGTGGACCTTGGTAGACCTTAGTGGACCTTGGTAGACCTTAGTGGACCTTGGTAGACCTTTAGTGGACCTTGGTAGACTTTAGTGGACCTTGGTAGACCTTAGTGGACCTTGGTAGACCTTGGTAGACCTTGGTGGACCTTGGTGGACCTTGGTAGACTTTAGTGGACCTTGGTAGACCTTGGTAGACCTTAGTGGACCTTGGTAGAACTTAGTGGACCTTGGTAGACTTTAGTGGACCTTGGTAGACCTTAGTGGACCTTGGTAGACCTTAGTTGACCTTGGTAGACCTTAGTGGACCTTGGTAGACTTAACTGGACCTTGTTAGACATTAGTAGACCTTAGTGGACCTTGGTAGACCTTAGTGGACCTTGGTAGACCTTGTTAGACCTTTGTGGACCTTGTTAGACCTTTGTGGACCTTGGTAGACTTTAGTGGACCTTGGTAGACTTTAGTGGACCTTGGTAGACCTTAGTGGACCTTGGTAGACTTTAGTGGACCTTGGTAGACCTTAGTGGACCTTGATAGACCTTAGTGGACCTTGGTAGACCTTGGTAGACCTTAGTGGACCTTGGTAGACTTTATTGGACCTTGGTAGACTTTAGTGGACCTTGGTAGACATTAGTGGACCTTGGTAGACCTTAGTGGACTTTGATAGACCTAAGTGGACCTTGGTAGACCTTGGTAGACCTTAGTGGACCTTGGTAGACTTTATTGGACCTTGGTAGACTTTAGTGGACCTTGGTAGACATTAGTGGACCTTGGTAGACCTTAGTGGACCTTGATAGACCTTAGTGGACCTTGGTAGACCTTGGTAGACCTTAGTGGACCTTGGTAGACCTTAGTGGACCTTGGTAGACTTTATTGGACCTTGGTAGACTTTAGTGGACCTTGGTAGACATTAGTGGACCTTGGTAGACCTTGGTAGACCTTGGTAGACTTTAGTGGACTTTGGTAGACCTTAGTGGACCTTGGTAGACCTTAGTGGACCTTGGTAGACCTTGGTAGACCTTAGTGGACCTTGGTAGACTTTAGTGGACCTTGGTAGACCTTAGTGGACCTTGGTAGACATTAGCGGACCTTGGAAGACCTTGGTAGACTTTAGTGGACCTTGGTAGACCTTAGTGGACCTTGGTAGACCTTGGTAGACCTTAGTGGACCTTGGTAGACCTTAGTGGACCTTGGTAGACCTTAGTGGACCTTGCTAGACTTTAGTGGACCTTGGTAGACCTTAGTGGACCTTGGTAG
Source organism: Trichomycterus rosablanca (assembly GCF_030014385.1). NCBI lineage: Eukaryota > Metazoa > Chordata > Actinopteri > Siluriformes > Trichomycteridae > Trichomycterus > Trichomycterus rosablanca. The sequence continues at coordinate 14,649,103 of NC_085997.1, read as the reverse complement.
ACTTTAGTGGACCTTGGTAGACCTTAGTGGACCTTGGTAGACTTAACTGGACCTTGGTAGACCTTAGTGGACCTTGGTAGACCTTAGTGGACCTTGGTAGACCTTGTTAGACCTTGGTAGACTTTAGTGGACCTTGGTAGACCTTAGTGGACCTTGGAAGACTTAACTGGACCTTGGTAGACCTTAGTGGACCTTGGTAGACCTTAGTGGACCTTAGTAGACCTTTGTGGACCTTGGTAGACTTTAGTGGACCTTGGTAGACCTTAGTGGACCTTGGTAGACCTTAGTAGACCTTGGTAGACCTTAGTGGACCTTGATAGACCTTAGTGGACCTTGCTAGACCTTGGTAGACCTTAGTCGACCTTGGTAGACTTTAGTGGACCTTGGTAGACCTTAGTGGACCTTGGTAGACCTTAGTGGACCTTGGTAGACCTTAGTGGACCTTGATAGACCTTAGTGGACCTTGCTAGACCTTGGTAGACCTTAGTCGACCTTGGTAGACCTTAGTGGACCTTGGTAGACCTTAGTGGACCTTGGTAGACCTTAGTGGACCTTGGTAGACCTTTAGTGGACCTTGGTAGACTTTAGTGGACCTTGGTAGACCTTAGTGGACCTTGGTAGACCTTGGTAGACCTTGGTGGACCTTGGTGGACCTTGGTAGACTTTAGTGGACCTTGGTAGACCTTGGTAGACCTTAGTGGACCTTGGTAGAACTTAGTGGACCTTGGTAGACTTTAGTGGACCTTGGTAGACCTTAGTGGACCTTGGTAGACCTTAGTTGACCTTGGTAGACCTTAGTGGACCTTGGTAGACTTAACTGGACCTTGTTAGACATTAGTAGACCTTAGTGGACCTTGGTAGACCTTAGTGGACCTTGGTAGACCTTGTTAGACCTTTGTGGACCTTGTTAGACCTTTGTGGACCTTGGTAGACTTTAGTGGACCTTGGTAGACTTTAGTGGACCTTGGTAGACCTTAGTGGACCTTGGTAGACTTTAGTGGACCTTGGTAGACCTTAGTGGACCTTGATAGACCTTAGTGGACCTTGGTAGACCTTGGTAGACCTTAGTGGACCTTGGTAGACTTTATTGGACCTTGGTAGACTTTAGTGGACCTTGGTAGACATTAGTGGACCTTGATAGACCTTAGTGGACTTTGATAGACCTAAGTGGACCTTGGTAGACCTTAGTGGACCTTGGTAGACTTTATTGGACCTTGGTAGACTTTAGTGGACCTTGGTAGACATTAGTGGACCTTGCAAGACTTAACTGGACCTTGGTAGACCTTAGTGGACCTTGGTAGACCTTAGTGGACCTTAGTAGACCTTGGTAGACCTTAGTGGAACTTGGTAGACCTTAGTGGACCTTGGTAGACCTTGGTAGACCTTAGTGGACCTTGGTAGACTTTTTTGGACCTTGGTAGACTTTAGTGGACCTTGGTAGACATTAGTGTACCTTGGTAGACCTTAGTGGACCTTGATAGACCTTAGTGGACCTTGGTAGACCTTGGTAGACCTTAGTGGACCTTGGTAGACTTTAGTGGACCTTGGTAGACATTAGTGGACCTTGGTAGACATTAGTGGACCTTGGAAGACCTTGGTAGACTTTAGTGGACTTTGGTAGACCTTAGTGGACCTTGGTAGACCTTGATAGACCTTAGTGGACCTTGGTAGACCTTAGTGGACCTTGGTAGACCTTAGTGGACCTTGCTAGACTTTAGTGGACCTTGGTAGACCTTAGTGGACCTTGGTAGACTTTAGTGGACCTTGGTAGACCTTAGTGGACCTTGGTAGACTTAACTGGACCTTGGTAGACCTTAGTGGACCTTGGTAGACCTTAGTGGACCTTGGTAGACCTTGTTAGACCTTGGTAGACTTTAGTGGACCTTGGTAGACCTTAGTGGACCTTGGAAGACTTAACTGGACCTTGGTAGACCTTAGTGGACCTTGGTAGACCTTAGTGGACCTTAGTAGACCTTTGTGGACCTTGGTAGACTTTAGTGGACCTTGGTAGACCTTAGTGGACCTTGGTAGACCTTAGTAGACCTTGGTAGACCTTATTGGACCTTGATAGACCTTAGTGGACCTTGCTAGACCTTGGTAGACCTTAGTCGACCTTGGTAGACTTTAGTGGACCTTGGTAGACCTTAGTGGACCTTGGTAGACCTTAGTGGACCTTGGTAGACCTTAGTGGACCTTGATAGACCTTAGTGGACCTTGCTAGACCTTGGTAGACCTTAGTCGACCTTGGTAGACCTTAGTGGACCTTGGTAGACCTTAGTGGACCTTGGTAGACCTTAGTGGACCTTGGTAGACCTTTAGTGGACCTTGGTAGACTTTAGTGGACCTTGGTAGACCTTAGTGGACCTTGGTAGACCTTGGTAGACCTTGGTGGACCTTGGTGGACCTTGGTAGACTTTAGTGGACCTTGGTAGACCTTGGTAGACCTTAGTGGACCTTGGTAGAACTTAGTGGACCTTGGTAGACTTTAGTGGACCTTGGTAGACCTTAGTGGACCTTGGTAGACCTTAGTTGACCTTGGTAGACCTTAGTGGACCTTGGTAGACTTAACTGGACCTTGTTAGACATTAGTAGACCTTAGTGGACCTTGGTAGACCTTAGTGGACCTTGGTAGACCTTGTTAGACCTTTGTGGACCTTGTTAGACCTTTGTGGACCTTGGTAGACTTTAGTGGACCTTGGTAGACTTTAGTGGACCTTGGTAGACCTTAGTGGACCTTGGTAGACTTTAGTGGACCTTGGTAGACCTTAGTGGACCTTGATAGACCTTAGTGGACCTTGGTAGACCTTGGTAGACCTTAGTGGACCTTGGTAGACTTTATTGGACCTTGGTAGACTTTAGTGGACCTTGGTAGACATTAGTGGACCTTGGTAGACCTTAGTGGACTTTGATAGACCTAAGTGGACCTTGGTAGACCTTGGTAGACCTTAGTGGACCTTGGTAGACTTTATTGGACCTTGGTAGACTTTAGTGGACCTTGGTAGACATTAGTGGACCTTGGTAGACCTTAGTGGACCTTGATAGACCTTAGTGGACCTTGGTAGACCTTGGTAGACCTTAGTGGACCTTGGTAGACCTTAGTGGACCTTGGTAGACTTTATTGGACCTTGGTAGACTTTAGTGGACCTTGGTAGACATTAGTGGACCTTGGTAGACCTTGGTAGACCTTGGTAGACTTTAGTGGACTTTGGTAGACCTTAGTGGACCTTGGTAGACCTTAGTGGACCTTGGTAGACCTTGGTAGACCTTAGTGGACCTTGGTAGACTTTAGTGGACCTTGGTAGACCTTAGTGGACCTTGGTAGACATTAGTGGACCTTGGAAGACCTTGGTAGACTTTAGTGGACCTTGGTAGACCTTAGTGGACCTTGGTAGACCTTGGTAGACCTTAGTGGACCTTGGTAGACCTTAGTGGACCTTGGTAGACCTTAGTGGACCTTGCTAGACTTTAGTGGACCTTGGTAGACCTTAGTGGACCTTGGTAGACTTTAGTGGACCTTGGTAGACCTTAGTGGACCTTGGTAGACTTAACTGGACCTTGGTAGACCTTAGTGGACCTTGGTAGACCTTAGTGGACCTTGGTAGACCTTGTTAGACCTTGGTAGACTTTAGTGGACCTTGGTAGACCTTAGTGGACCTTGGAAGACTTAACTGGACCTTGGTAGACCTTAGTGGACCTTGGTAGACCTTAGTGGACCTTAGTAGACCTTTGTGGACCTTGGTAGACTTTAGTGGACCTTGGTAGACCTTAGTGGACCTTGGTAGACCTTAGTAGACCTTGGTAGACCTTAGTGGACCTTGATAGACCTTAGTGGACCTTGCTAGACCTTGGTAGACCTTAGTCGACCTTGGTAGACTTTAGTGGACCTTGGTAGACCTTAGTGGACCTTGGTAGACCTTAGTGGACCTTGGTAGACCTTAGTGGACCTTGATAGACCTTAGTGGACCTTGCTAGACCTTGGTAGACCTTAGTCGACCTTGGTAGACCTTAGTGGACCTTGGTAGACCTTAGTGGACCTTGGTAGACCTTAGTGGACCTTGGTAGACCTTTAGTGGACCTTGGTAGACCTTAGTGGACCTTGGTAGACCTTAGTGGACCTTGGTAGACCTTGGTAGACCTTGGTGGACCTTGGTGGACCTTGGTAGACTTTAGTGGACCTTGGTAGACCTTGGTAGACCTTAGTGGACCTTGGTAGAACTTAGTGGACCTTGGTAGACTTTAGTGGACCTTGGTAGACCTTAGTGGACCTTGGTAGACCTTAGTTGACCTTGGTAGACCTTAGTGGACCTTGGTAGACTTAACTGGACCTTGTTAGACATTAGTAGACCTTAGTGGACCTTGGTAGACCTTAGTGGACCTTGGTAGACCTTGTTAGACCTTTGTGGACCTTGTTAGACCTTTGTGGACCTTGGTAGACTTTAGTGGACCTTGGTAGACTTTAGTGGACCTTGGTAGACCTTAGTGGACCTTGGTAGACTTTAGTGGACCTTGGTAGACCTTAGTGGACCTTGATAGACCTTAGTGGACCTTGGTAGACCTTGGTAGACCTTAGTGGACCTTGGTAGACTTTATTGGACCTTGGTAGACTTTAGTGGACCTTGGTAGACATTAGTGGACCTTGATAGACCTTAGTGGACTTTGATAGACCTAAGTGGACCTTGGTAGACCTTAGTGGACCTTGGTAGACTTTATTGGACCTTGGTAGACTTTAGTGGACCTTGGTAGACATTAGTGGACCTTGGTAGACCTTAGTGGACCTTGATAGACCTTAGTGGACCTTGGTAGACCTTGGTAGACCTTAGTGGACCTTGGTAGACCTTAGTGGACCTTGGTAGACTTTATTGGACCTTGGTAGACTTTAGTGGACCTTGGTAGACATTAGTGGACCTTGGTAGACCTTGGTAGACCTTGGTAGACTTTAGTGGACTTTGGTAGACCTTAGTGGACCTTGGTAGACCTTAGTGGACCTTGGTAGACCTTGGTAGACCTTAGTGGACCTTGGTAGACTTTAGTGGACCTTGGTAGACCTTAGTGGACCTTGGTAGACTTTATTGGACCTTGGTAGACCTTAGTGGACCTTGGTAGACTTAACTGGACCTTGGTAGACCTTAGTAGACCTTAGTGGACCTTCGTAGACCTTGTTAGACCTTGGTAGACTTTAGTGGACCTTGGTAGACCTTAGTGGACATTGGAAGACTTAACTGGAACTTGGTAGACCTTAGTGGACCTTGGTAGACCTTAGTGGACCTTAGTAGACCTTGGTAGACCTTAGTGGAACTTGGTAGACCTTAGTGGACCTTGGTAGACCTTGGTAGACCTTAGTGGACCTTGGTAGACTTTATTGGACCTTGGTAGACTTTAGTGGACCTTGGTAGACATTAGTGGACCTTGGTAGACCTTAGTGGACCTTGATAGACCTTAGTGGACCTTGGTAGACCTTGGTAGACCTTAGTGGACCTTGGTAGACTTTAGTGGACCTTGGTAGACTTTAGTGGACCTTGGTAGACATTAGTGGACCTTGGTAGACCTTGGTAGACTTTAGTGGACTTTGGTAGACCTTAGTGGACCTTGGTAGACCTTGGTAGACCTTAGTGGACCTTGGTAGATCTTAGTGGACCTTGCTAGACTTTAGTGGACCTTGGTAGACCTTAGTGGACTTTGGTAGACTTTAGTGGACCTTGGTAGACCTTAGTGGACCTTGGTAGACTTAACTGGACCTTGGTAGACCTTAGTAGACCTTAGTGGACCTTGGTAGACCTTAGTGGACCTTGGTAGACCTTGTTAGACCTTGGTAGACTTTAGTGGACCTTGGTAGACCTTAGTGGACCTTGGAAGACTTAACTGGACCTTGGTAGACCTTAGTGGACCTTGGTAGACCTTAGTGGACCTTAGTAGACCTTGGTAGACCTTTGTGGACCTTGGTAGACTTTTGTGGACCTTGGTAGACCTTAGTGGACCTTGGTAGACCTTAGTGGACCTTGGTAGACTTTATTGGACCTTGGTAGACCTTAGTGGACCTTGGTAGACCTTGTTAGACCTTGTTAGACCTTGGTAGACTTTAGTGGACCTTGGTAGACCTTACTGGACCTTGGAAGACTTAACTGGACCTTGGTAGACTTTAGTGGACCTTGGTAGACCTTAGTGGACCTTAGTAGACCTTGGTAGACCTTAGTGGAACTTGGTAGACCTTAGTGGACCTTGGTAGACCTTGGTAGACCTTAGTGGACCTTGGTAGACTTTTTTGGACCTTGGTAGACTTTAGTGGACCTTGGTAGACATTAGTGTACCTTGGTAGACCTTAGTGGACCTTGATAGACCTTAGTGGACCTTGGTAGACCTTAGTGGACCTTGGTAGACCTAGGTACACTTTGGTAGACCTTGGTAGACCTTAGTGGACCTTGGTAGACCTTAGTGGACCTTGCTAGACTTTAGTGGACCTTGGTAGACCTTAGTGGACCTTGGTAGACTTTAGTGGACCTTGGTAGACCTTAGTGGACCTTGGTAGACTTAACTGGACCTTGGTAGACCTTAGTGGACCTTGGTAGACCTTAGTGGACCTTGGTAGACCTTGTTAGACCTTGGTAGACTTTAGTGGACCTTGGTAGACCTTAGTGGACCTTGGAAGACTTAACTGGACCTTGGTAGACCTTAGTGGACCTTGGTAGACCTTAGTGGACCTTAGTAGACCTTTGTGGACCTTGGTAGACTTTAGTGGACCTTGGTAGACCTTAGTGGACCTTGGTAGACCTTAGTAGACCTTGGTAGACCTTAGTGGACCTTGATAGACCTTAGTGGACCTTGCTAGACCTTGGTAGACCTTAGTCGACCTTGGTAGACTTTAGTGGACCTTGGTAGACCTTAGTGGACCTTGGTAGACCTTAGTGGACCTTGGTAGACCTTAGTGGACCTTGATAGACCTTAGTGGACCTTGCTAGACCTTGGTAGACCTTAGTCGACCTTGGTAGACCTTAGTGGACCTTGGTAGACCTTAGTGGACCTTGGTAGACCTTAGTGGACCTTGGTAGACCTTTAGTGGACCTTGGTAGACTTTAGTGGACCTTGGTAGACCTTAGTGGACCTTGGTAGACCTTGGTAGACCTTGGTGGACCTTGGTGGACCTTGGTAGACTTTAGTGGACCTTGGTAGACCTTGGTAGACCTTAGTGGACCTTGGTAGAACTTAGTGGACCTTGGTAGACTTTAGTGGACCTTGGTAGACCTTAGTGGACCTTGGTAGACCTTAGTTGACCTTGGTAGACCTTAGTGGACCTTGGTAGACTTAACTGGACCTTGTTAGACATTAGTAGACCTTAGTGGACCTTGGTAGACCTTAGTGGACCTTGGTAGACCTTGTTAGACCTTTGTGGACCTTGTTAGACCTTTGTGGACCTTGGTAGACTTTAGTGGACCTTGGTAGACTTTAGTGGACCTTGGTAGACCTTAGTGGACCTTGGTAGACTTTAGTGGACCTTGGTAGACCTTAGTGGACCTTGATAGACCTTAGTGGACCTTGGTAGACCTTGGTAGACCTTAGTGGACCTTGGTAGACTTTATTGGACCTTGGTAGACTTTAGTGGACCTTGGTAGACATTAGTGGACCTTGGTAGACCTTAGTGGACTTTGATAGACCTAAGTGGACCTTGGTAGACCTTAGTGGACCTTGGTAGACTTTATTGGACCTTGGTAGACTTTAGTGGACCTTGGTAGACATTAGTGGACCTTGGTAGACCTTAGTGGACCTTGATAGACCTTAGTGGACCTTGGTAGACCTTGGTAGACCTTAGTGGACCTTGGTAGACCTTAGTGGACCTTGGTAGACTTTATTGGACCTTGGTAGACTTTAGTGGACCTTGGTAGACATTAGTGGACCTTGGTAGACCTTGGTAGACCTTGGTAGACTTTAGTGGACTTTGGTAGACCTTAGTGGACCTTGGTAGACCTTAGTGGACCTTGGTAGACCTTGGTAGACCTTAGTGGACCTTGGTAGACTTTAGTGGACCTTGGTAGACCTTAGTGGAACTTGGTAGACTTTATTGGACCTTGGTAGACCTTAGTGGACCTTGGTAGACTTAACTGGACCTTGGTAGACCTTAGTAGACCTTAGTGGACCTTCGTAGACCTTGTTAGACCTTGGTAGACTTTAGTGGACCTTGGTAGACCTTAGTGGACCTTGGAAGACTTAACTGGAACTTGGTAGACCTTAGTGGACCTTGGTAGACCTTAGTGGACCTTAGTAGACCTTGGTAGACCTTAGTGGAACTTGGTAGACCTTAGTGGACCTTGGTAGACCTTGGTAGACCTTAGTGGACCTTGGTAGACTTTATTGGACCTTGGTAGACTTTAGTGGACCTTGGTAGACATTAGTGGACCTTGGTAGACCTTAGTGGACCTTGATAGACCTTAGTGGACCTTGGTAGACCTTGGTAGACCTTAGTGGACCTTGGTAGACTTTAGTGGACCTTGGTAGACTTTAGTGGACCTTGGTAGACATTAGTGGACCTTGGTAGACCTTGGTAGACTTTAGTGGACTTTGGTAGACCTTAGTGGACCTTGGTAGACCTTGGTAGACCTTAGTGGACCTTGGTAGACCTTAGTGGACCTTGCTAGACTTTAGTGGACCTTGGTAGACCTTAGTGGACTTTGGTAGACTTTAGTGGACCTTGGTAGACCTTAGTGGACCTTGGTAGACTTAACTGGACCTTGGTAGACCTTAGTAGACCTTAGTGGACCTTGGTAGACCTTAGTGGACCTTGGTAGACCTTGTTAGACCTTGGTAGACTTTAGTGGACCTTGGTAGACCTTAGTGGACCTTGGAAGACTTAACTGGACCTTGGTAGACCTTAGTGGACCTTGGTAGACCTTAGTGGACCTTAGTAGACCTTGTTAGACCTTTGTGGACCTTGGTAGACTTTTGTGGACCTTGGTAGACCTTAGTGGACCTTGGTAGACCTTAGTGGACCTTGGTAGACTTTATTGGACCTTGGTAGACCTTAGTGGACCTTGGTAGACCTTGTTAGACCTTGTTAGACCTTGGTAGACTTTAGTGGACCTTGGTAGACCTTACTGGACCTTGGAAGACTTAACTGGACCTTGGTAGACTTTAGTGGACCTTGGTAGACCTTAGTGGACCTTAGTAGACCTTGGTAGACCTTAGTGGAACTTGGTAGACCTTAGTGGACCTTGGTAGACCTTGGTAGACCTTAGTGGACCTTGGTAGACTTTTTTGGACCTTGGTAGACTTTAGTGGACCTTGGTAGACATTAGTGTACCTTGGTAGACCTTAGTGGACCTTGATAGACCTTAGTGGACCTTGGTAGACCTTGGTAGACCTTGGTAGACTTTATTGGACCTTGGTAGACTTTAGTGGACCTTGGTAGACATTAGTGGACCTTGGTAGACCTTGGTAGACCTTGGTAGACCTTGGTAGACTTTAGTGGACTTTGGTAGACCTTAGTGGACCTTGGTAGACCTTGGTAGACCTTAGTGGACCTTGCTAGACTTTAGTGGACCTTGGTAGACCTTAGTGGACCTTGGTAGACTTTAGTGGACCTTGGTAGACCTTAGTGGACCTTGGTAGACTTAACTGGACCTTGGTAGACCTTAGTAGACCTTAGTGGACCTTGGTAGACCTTAGTGGACCTTGGTAGACCTTGTTAGACCTTGGTAGACTTTAGTGGACCTTGGTAGACCTTAGTGGACCTTGGAAGACTTAACTGGACCTTGGTAGACCTTAGTGGACCTTGGTAGACCTTAGTGGACCTTAGTAGACCTTGGTAGACCTTTGTGGACCTTGGTAGACTTTAGTGGACCTTGGTAGACCTTAGTGGACCTTGGTAGACCTTAGTGGACCTTGGTAGACTTTAGTGGACCTTGGTAGACCTTAGTGGACCTTGGTAGACCTTCGTAGACCTTGGTAGACCTTAGTGGACCTTGATAGACCTTAGTGGACCTTGCTAGACCTTGGTAGACCTTAGTCGACCTTGGTAGACTTTAGTGGACCTTGATAGACCTTAGTGGACCTTGGTAGACCTTAGTGGACCTTGGTAGACCTTGGTAGACTTTGGTAGACCTTGGTGGACCTTGGTAGACCTTAGTGGACCTTGGTAGACCTTAGTGGACCTGGGTAGACTTTATTGGACGTTGGTAGACCTTAGTGGACCTTGGTAGACCTTAGTGGACCTTGGTAGACCTTTTTAGACCTTGGTAGACTTTAGTGGACCTTGGTAGACCTTAGTGGACCTTGGAAGACTTAACTGGACCTTGGTAGACCTTAGTGGACCTTGGTAGACCTTATTGGACCTTAGTAGACCTTGGTAGACCTTTGTGGACCTTGGTAGACTTTAGTGGACCTTGGTAGACCTTAGTGGACCTTGGTAGACCTTAGTGGACCTTGGTAGACTTTAGTGGACCTTGGTAGACTTTAGTAGACCTTAGTGGACCTTGGTAGACCTTGTTAGACCTTGGTAGACTTTAGTGGACCTTGGTAGACCTTAGTGGACCTTGGAAGACTTAACTGGACCTTGGTAGACCTTAGTGGACCTTGGTAGACCTTATTGGACCTTAATAGACCTTGGTAGACCTTAGTGGAACTTGGTAGACCTTAGTGGACCTTGGTAGACCTTGGTAGACCTTAGTGGACCTTGGTAGACTTTTTTGGACCTTGGTAGACTTTAGTGGACCTTGGTAGACATTAGTGTACCTTGGTAGACCTTAGTGGACCTTGATAGACCTTAGTGGACCTTGGTAGACCTTGGTAGACCTTGGTAGACCTTAGTGGACCTTGGTAGACTTTATTGGACCTTGGTAGACTTTAGTGGACCTTGGTAGACATTAGTTGACCTTGGTAGACCTTGGTAGACTTTAGTGGACTTTGGTAGACCTTAGTGGACCTTGGTAGACCTTAATGGACCTTGGTAGACCTTAGTGGACCTTGCTAGACTTTAGTGGACCTTGGTAGACCTTATCGGACCTTGGTAGACTTTAGTGGACCTTGGTAGACCTTAGTGGACCTTGGTAGACTTAACTGGACCTTGGTAGACCTTAGTAGACCTTAGTGGACCTTGGAAGACCTTGTTAGACCTTGGTAGACTTTAGTGGACCTTGGTAGACCTTAGTGGACCTTGGAAGACTTAACTGGACCTTGGTAGACCTTTTATCTATCTATCTATATTATCTTTATTTATCTATCTATCTATATTCATCGCGGCCGTAGGAGGCATCACTCTCAACGTGCGACCCTGTTTCACAGCTATCAATCTTCTGTCTCGGCTATTCCAGTCATCTGGTCTACGGTTCGCCGGCCTAAGAAGAGCTCCAAGTGGTCATCGCAGCGTGCGGCTCCGTGGGTCCTTCGCGAGTTTCCTCGATCTGCCACATCCTCGTCACCGCATATACCCTCCCAGTCCACAACATCCCAAAATAGACTGTTTACCCTCGCACTTTTCAACTGTCGATCACTTTCGGACAAAGCTGCCTTAATCTGTGATCGCATTGCTCATTACCATGTTGATCTCCTGTTCCTCACCGAGACTTGGCAATTGCCAGACGAATACTTTCATCTGAACATTGCTACACCATCTGGTTTTAGACATTTCTCGTCACCAAGATTAACTGGTAGGGGGGGAGGTCTAGCTGTGTTTTTTCCTAACAGTGTCAATGTAAGGCTATGCGAGTCCCAGTTGGTCTCGTCTTTCGAGTACATGATCGTTAAGATCCTCGGTCGTATCACAACATATATAGTATTGGTATACCGTCCTCCCAAGAACTCTATCTCTGTATTTATGTCTGAGCTGGCTGAAGTTCTAAATTTCATCAGTGCAACCTCTACTTCCATAGTCCTGTTGGGTGACTTTAACATACATCTCGACGTTAACTCTTCCCCCGCTGCAGACTTTTTGTCACTGTTGAATTGTTTTGATCTCCAGCAGTATGTAACTTTTCCAACACATAAACAAGGCCACATTTTAGATCTCATATGTGCAACTGGCAATGTTGTCAGTAATGTGTCTGGACATATTACTGGTGTTTCTGACCATCTCTTCATTACTTTCTGTCTCTCTCTTCCTATTACCAAATCCTCTCCGAAGACATTAATTTCCTATCGAAATTATTCTGCTATCAGTCCTCAATCCCTCATGGCTACTCTGGAACACTCAAACTTTACCAGTATTACTTCTGTATGCTTACTGGTGGAGGCTGTCTCACTTTACCATCAATCGATCGCATCTGCCATTGAGGTCCTAGCTCCGGTGAAAACCAGGTATGTTCCACGGTCCCACTCCTCTCCCTGGTTCTCCCCGGAACTACGTGTATTAAAAACTACTGGTAGACGGTTAGAGCGTCTATACAGGAAAACCAGGTCATCCGTGCATTCCATTGCTTTTTCTGCTCACCTAGACAAATATAAAGCGGCACTTAATGCTGCTCGAACTACTTACCTTACTGATAAATTTAAGATAGCAGGACAAGACCCCTCTCACTTATTTTCTACTGTCAAGAGGCTACTGCATCCCCCATCTGACTCTTCTCCCGCTTCACGGGAGCTTTGTAATTCTTTTTTGACATTTTTTGAGGATAAGGTCTCTACTATTTATAAGACTTTATCAAATTCTACAAATCAAACTCCGTTTACTGTTCCTTCACTCTCTTCTCCTAGTTCTCTGTCATCTTTCACTGCTGTCGATTCTTCTGCTATTTTAAAGATCTTGGCCGCTTCAAAGCCCACTACCTCATTTCTTGACCCCGCTCCTACTTATCTTCTGAAATCCTGTGACTCGCTCTTAGCTGCTCCTATCTGTCATCTTGTCAATCTCTCACTCTCTTCTGGTTCTGTCCCTTCTGATCTTAAAACTGCCGCTGTCACTCCCATCCTAAAGAAACCGGGTCTGGACAGATCTGTGTTAAACAACTTCAGACCAATCTCGAATCCTCCATTCCTTTCTAAGGTTCTCGAAAAAGTCGTAGCTTCTCAGCTTCTTGACTTTATGAGCACAAATAATCTGTTTGAAACTTTCCAGTCAGGTTTTCGTTCCCAACACAGTTCTGAGACTGCTCTACTCTATGTGCTGAACGATCTAATACATTCCTCGGACTCTGGTTTTGTCTCGTCTCTTCTTCTTCTAGATCTCTCTGCTGCCTTCGATACGGTTAACCACAACATCCTTCTGTCTCGTCTGTCTGATATTGGGATTTCTGGCATTGTACTCTCCTGGTTCAAATCCTATCTATCTGACAGGCATTTTTTCATTCGCTTGGGTAATCATGTTTCCGACACTGCTTTGGTGAAACAAGGGGTACCGCAAGGCTCTGTACTGGGGCCTCTTCTTTTCATTATTTATATCATTCCACTTGGTTCCATCATACGCAGACATGGTCTTAACTTTCACTGCTACGCAGACGATACCCAACTCTACCTTGCCTTCAAACCATCCATCTCTTTTCCTCCCGCCTCGCTCACCTTGTGTATCCAGGAACTTCAATCCTGGCTGCATTCAAATTTCTTGCTGCTTAATCCCCTTAAGACTGAGCTTCTTTACGTGGGCACTAAAACTTCACTTTCCTCTTTCACAAACTCTCCCCTCCTCATTGGGAATGTTTCCATCACACCTTCCAGCTGTGTACGCAATCTTGGTGTTCTGTTTGACCCTCTGCTTTCATTCGGTCCTCATGTGAAATCACTATCCAAATCAGCCTTCCTTCAGCTTCGCAATATTACTCGTCTCCGTCCATATCTTTCATTTGAGGTGGCGGAAACACTGATACACGCTTTTGTCACCAGATGTTTGGACTACTGCAATTCTTTATTGCACGGACTTCCCGCCAAAACCCTCCGTCGCCTGCAAACCATACAAAATGCAGCTGCTCGGGTCCTGACATTTACCCGAAAGTTTGACCACATCACCCCTGTTTTGGAAGAACTACATTGGCTGCCAATTTCCATGCGCATTAAATATAAAATTCTGGTCATGACTTTTAAAGCACTTCATGGTCTCGCTCCCGCCTATCTTACTAAACTCCTCACACGCCACACACCATCACGCAGACTAAGGTCATCAGACAAAAATCAGCTCTCTGTTCCTAGATTTAGGATGTCCACTATGGGTGGCAGGTCCTTCAGCGTTGCCGCCCCAACACTCTGGAACTCTCTGCCCTCGACTCTTCGCTCTATTTCTTCTCTTTCTGCTTTCAAGGTGTCTCTAAAAACTCATCTCTTCTCACAACATTTTCATTCTACTTCTTGAACTTATATCTCTAACCTATCCTTACACACTGTTGAATTGTTTTTGTTTTGTTTTTGTTTTGTCTTGTTTTGCGTGTTGTCGTTTGTTTTCACTTTTTATACTGTACAGCGACCTTGAGCTTGGTGAAAGGCGCTATATAAGTTGAACTTATTATTATTATTATTATTATTGGTAGACCTTAGTGGACCTTGGTAGACCTTAGTGGACCTTAGTAGACCTTGGTAGACCTTTGTGGACCTTGGTAGACTTTAGTGGACCTTGGTAGACCTTAGTGGACCTTGGTAGACCTTAGTGGACCTTGGTAGACTTTAGTGGACCTTGGTAGACCTTAGTGGACCTTGGTAGACCTTCGTAGACCTTGGTAGACCTTAGTGGACCTTGATAGACCTTAGTGGACCTTGCTAGACCTTGGTAGACCTTAGTCGACCTTGGTAGACTTTAGTAAACCTTGATAGACCTTAGTGGACCTTGGTAGACCTTAGTGGACCTTGGTAGACCTAGGTAGACTTTGGTAGACCTTGGTAGACCTTAGTGGACCTTGGTAGACCTTAGTGGACCTTGGTAGACCTTAGTGGACCTGGGTAGACTTTATTGGACGTTGGTAGACCTTAGTGGACCTTGGTAGACTTTAGTGGACCTTGATAGACCTTAGTGGACCTTGGTAGACCTTAGTGGACCTTGGTAGACTTTAGTGGACCTTGGTAGACTTTAGTGGACCTTGGTAGACTTTAGTGGACCTTGGTAGACCTTAGTGGACCTTGGTAGACCTTAGTGGACCTTGGTAGACCTTAGTGGACCTTGATAGACTTTAGTGGACCTTGGTAGACCTTAGTGGACCTTGGTAGACCTTAGTGGACCTTGGTAGACCTTGGTAGAGCTTAGTGGACCTTGGTGTACCTTAGTGGACCTTGGTAGACTTTAGTGGACCTTGGTAGACCTTAGTGGACCTTAGTGGACCTTGGTAGACCTTAGTGGACCTTGGTAGACCTTAGTGGACCTTGGAATACATTGGTGGACCTTGGTAGACTTTAGTGGACCTTGGTAGACCTTAGTGGACCTTGGTAGACCTTGGTAGACCTTAGTGGACCTTGGTAGACCTTAGTGGACCTTGGTAGACTTTAGTGGACCTTGGTAGACCTTAGTGGACCTTGAAAGACCTTAGTGGACCTTTGTAGACTTTAGTGGACCTTGGTAGACTTTAGTGGACCTTGGTAGACTTAACTAGACCTTGTTAGACCTTAGTAGACCTTAGTGGACCTTGGTAGACCTTAGTGGAGCTTGGTAGACCTTGTTAGACCTTTGTGGACCTTGGTAGACTTTAGTGGACCTTGGTAGACCTTAGTGGACCTTGGTAGACCTTGGTAGACCTTGGTAGACCTTGGTAGACCTTGGTAGACCTTGGTAGACTTTAGTGGACCTTGGTAGTCCTTAGTGGACCTTGGTAGACCTTGGTAGACCTTAGTGGACTTTGGTAGACCTTAGTGGACCTTGGTAAACATTAGTGGACCTTGGTAGACCTTATTGGACCTTGGTAGACCTTGGTAGACCTTAGTGGACCTTGGTAGACCTTAGTGGACCTTGGTAGACTTTAGTGGACCTTGTTAGACCTTAGTGGACCTTGGTAGACCTTAGTGGACCTTGGTAGACCTTAGTGGACCTTGGTAGACCTTTAGTGGACCTTGGTAGACTTTAGTGGACCTTGGTAGACCTTAGTGGACCTTGGTAGACCTTGGTGGACCTTGGTGGACCTTGGTAGACTTTAGTGGACCTTGGTAGACCTTGGTAGACCTTAGTGGACCTTGATAGACCTTAGTGGACCTTGGTAGACTTTAGTGGACCTTGGTAGACCTTAGTGGACCTTGGTAGACCTTAGTGGACCTTGGTAGACCTTAGTGGACCTTGGTAGACTTTAGTGGACCTTGACAGACCTTAGTGGACCTTGGTAGACTTAACTGGACCTTGTTAGACCTTAGTAGACCTTAGTGGACCTTGGTAGACCTTAGTGGACCTTGGTAGACCTTAGACCTTTGTGGACATTGTTAGACCTTTGTGGACCTTGGTAGACTTTAGTGGACCTTGGTAGACTTTAGTGGACCTTGGTAGACCTTAGTGGACCTTGGTAGACTTTAGTGGACCTTGGTAGACCTTGGTAGACCTTAGTGGACCTTGGTAGACTTTATTGGACCTTGGTAGACTTTAGTGGACCTTGGTAGACATTAGTGGACCTTGGTAGACCTTGGTAGACCTTGGTAGACTTTAGTGGACTTTGGTAGACCTTGGTGGACCTTGGTAGACCTTAGTGGACCTTGGTAGACCTTGGTAGACCTTAGTGGACCTTGGTAGACCTTAGTGGACCTTGGTAGACCTTAGTGGACCTTGGTAGACCTTAGTGGACCTTGATAGACTTTAGTGGACCTTGGTAGACCTTAGTGGACCTTGGTAGACCTTAGTGGACCTTGGTAGACCTTGGTAGACCTTAGTGGACCTTGGTAGACCTTGGTAGACTTTAGTGGACCTTGGTAGACCTTAGTGGACCTTGGTAGATCTTAGTGGACCTTGGTAGACCTTAGTGGACCTTGATAGACTTTAGTGGACCTTGGTAGACCTTAGTGGACCTTGGTAGACCTTAGTGGACCTTGGTAGACCTTGGTAGAGCTTAGTGGACCTTGGTGTACCTTAGTGGACCTTGGTAGACTTTAGTGGACCTTGGTAGACCTTAGTGGACCTTAGTGGACCTTGGTAGACCTTAGTGGACCTTGGTAGACCTTAGTGGACCTTGGAATACATTGGTGGACCTTGGTAGACTTTAGTGGACCTTGGTAGACCTTAGTGGACCTTGGTAGACCTTGGTAGACCTTAGTGGACCTTGGTAGACCTTAGTGGACCTTGGTAGACTTTAGTGGACCTTGGTAGACCTTAGTGGACCTTGAAAGACCTTAGTGGACCTTTGTAGACTTTAGTGGACCTTGGTAGACTTTAGTGGACCTTGGTAGACTTAACTAGACCTTGTTAGACCTTAGTAGACCTTAGTGGACCTTGGTAGACCTTAGTGGAGCTTGGTAGACCTTGTTAGACCTTTGTGGACCTTGGTAGACTTTAGTGGACCTTGGTAGACCTTAGTGGACCTTGGTAGACCTTGGTAGACCTTGGTAGACCTTGGTAGACCTTGGTAGACTTTAGTGGACCTTGGTAGTCCTTAGTGGACCTTGGTAGACCTTGGTAGACCTTAGTGGACTTTGGTAGACCTTAGTGGACCTTGGTAAACATTAGTGGACCTTGGTAGACCTTATTGGACCTTGGTAGACCTTGGTAGACCTTAGTGGACCTTGGTAGACCTTAGTGGACCTTGGTAGACTTTAGTGGACCTTGTTAGACCTTAGTGGACCTTGGTAGACCTTAGTGGACCTTGGTAGACCTTAGTGGACCTTGGTAGACCTTTAGTGGACCTTGGTAGACTTTAGTGGACCTTGGTAGACCTTAGTGGACCTTGGTAGACCTTGGTGGACCTTGGTGGACCTTGGTAGACTTTAGTGGACCTTGGTAGACCTTGGTAGACCTTAGTGGACCTTGATAGACCTTAGTGGACCTTGGTAGACTTTAGTGGACCTTGGTAGACCTTAGTGGACCTTGGTAGACCTTAGTGGACCTTGGTAGACCTTAGTGGACCTTGGTAGACTTTAGTGGACCTTGACAGACCTTAGTGGACCTTGGTAGACTTAACTGGACCTTGTTAGACCTTAGTAGACCTTAGTGGACCTTGGTAGACCTTAGTGGACCTTGGTAGACCTTAGACCTTTGTGGACATTGTTAGACCTTTGTGGACCTTGGTAGACTTTAGTGGACCTTGGTAGACTTTAGTGGACCTTGGTAGACCTTAGTGGACCTTGGTAGACTTTAGTGGACCTTGGTAGACCTTGGTAGACCTTAGTGGACCTTGGTAGACTTTATTGGACCTTGGTAGACTTTAGTGGACCTTGGTAGACATTAGTGGACCTTGGTAGACCTTGGTAGACCTTGGTAGACTTTAGTGGACTTTGGTAGACCTTGGTGGACCTTGGTAGACCTTAGTGGACCTTGGTAGACCTTGGTAGACCTTAGTGGACCTTGGTAGACCTTAGTGGACCTTTGTAGACTTTATTGGACCTTGGTAGACTTTAGTGGACCTTGGTAGACATTAGTGGACCTTGGTAAACCTTAGTGGACTTTGATAGACCTAAGTGGACCTTGGTAGACCTTGGTAGACCTTAGTGGACCTTGGTAGACTTTTTTGGACCTTGGTAGACTTTAGTGGACCTTGGTAGACATTAGTGGACCTTGGTAGACCTTAGTGGACCTTGATAGACCTTAGTGGACCTTGGTAGACCTTAGTGGACCTTGGTAGACGTTAGTGGACCTTGGTAGACATTAGTGGACCTTGGTAGACCTTGGTAGACTTTAGTGGACCTTGATAGACCTTAGTGGACCTTGGTAGACCTTAGTGGACCTTGGTAGACTTTAGTGGACCTTGGTAGACTTTAGTGGACCTTGGTAGACCTTAGTGGACCTTGGTAGACCTTAGTGGACCTTGGTAGACCTTAGTGGACCTTGATAGACTTTAGTGGACCTTGGTAGACCTTAGTGGACCTTGGTAGACCTTAGTGGACCTTGGTAGACCTTGGTAGAGCTTAGTGGACCTTGGTGTACCTTAGTGGACCTTGGTAGACTTTAGTGGACCTTGGTAGACCTTAGTGGACCTTAGTGGACCTTGGTAGACCTTAGTGGACCTTGGTAGACCTTAGTGGACCTTGGAATACATTGGTGGACCTTGGTAGACTTTAGTGGACCTTGGTAGACCTTAGTGGACCTTGGTAGACCTTAGTGGACCTTGGTAGACTTTAGTGGACCTTGGTAGACCTTAGTGGACCTTGAAAGACCTTAGTGGACCTTTGTAGACTTTAGTGGACCTTGGTAGACTTTAGTGGACCTTGGTAGACTTAACTAGACCTTGTTAGACCTTAGTAGACCTTAGTGGACCTTGGTAGACCTTAGTGGAGCTTGGTAGACCTTGTTAGACCTTTGTGGACCTTGGTAGACTTTAGTGGACCTTGGTAGACCTTAGTGGACCTTGGTAGACCTTGGTAGACCTTGGTAGACCTTGGTAGACCTTGGTAGACCTTGGTAGACTTTAGTGGACCTTGGTAGTCCTTAGTGGACCTTGGTAGACCTTGGTAGACCTTAGTGGACTTTGGTAGACCTTAGTGGACCTTGGTAAACATTAGTGGACCTTGGTAGACCTTATTGGACCTTGGTAGACCTTGGTAGACCTTAGTGGACCTTGGTAGACCTTAGTGGACCTTGGTAGACTTTAGTGGACCTTGTCAGACCTTAGTGGACCTTGGTAGACCTTAGTGGACCTTGGTAGACCTTAGTGGACCTTGGTAGACCTTTAGTGGACCTTGGTAGACTTTAGTGGACCTTGGTAGACCTTAGTGGACCTTGGTAGACCTTGGTGGACCTTGGTGGACCTTGGTAGACTTTAGTGGACCTTGGTAGACCTTGGTAGACCTTAGTGGACCTTGATAGACCTTAGTGGACCTTGGTAGACTTTAGTGGACCTTGGTAGACCTTAGTGGACCTTGGTAGACCTTAGTGGACCTTGGTAGACCTTAGTGGACCTTGGTAGACTTTAGTGGACCTTGACAGACCTTAGTGGACCTTGGTAGACTTAACTGGACCTTGTTAGACCTTAGTAGACCTTAGTGGACCTTGGTAGACCTTAGTGGACCTTGGTAGACCTTAGACCTTTGTGGACATTGTTAGACCTTTGTGGACCTTGGTAGACTTTAGTGGACCTTGGTAGACTTTAGTGGACCTTGGTAGACCTTAGTGGACCTTGGTAGACTTTAGTGGACCTTGGTAGACCTTGGTAGACCTTAGTGGACCTTGGTAGACTTTATTGGACCTTGGTAGACTTTAGTGGACCTTGGTAGACATTAGTGGACCTTGGTAGACCTTGGTAGACCTTGGTAGACTTTAGTGGACTTTGGTAGACCTTGGTGGACCTTGGTAGACCTTAGTGGACCTTGGTAGACCTTGGTAGACCTTAGTGGACCTTGGTAGACCTTAGTGGACCTTTGTAGACTTTATTGGACCTTGGTAGACTTTAGTGGACCTTGGTAGACATTAGTGGACCTTGGTAAACCTTAGTGGACTTTGATAGACCTAAGTGGACCTTGGTAGACCTTGGTAGACCTTAGTGGACCTTGGTAGACTTTTTTGGACCTTGGTAGACTTTAGTGGACCTTGGTAGACATTAGTGGACCTTGGTAGACCTTAGTGGACCTTGATAGACCTTAGTGGACCTTGGTAGACCTTGGTAGACCTTGGTAGACCTTAGTGGACCTTGGTAGACGTTAGTGGACCTTGGTAGACATTAGTGGACCTTGGTAGACCTTGGTAGACTTTAGTGGACTTTGGTAGACCTTAGTGGACCTTGGTAGACCTTAGTGGACCTTGGTAGACCTTGGTAGACCTTAGTGGACCTTGGTAGACCTTAGTGGAACTTGGTAGACTTTAGTGGACCTTGGTAGACCTTAGTGGACCTTGGTAGACTTTATTGGACCTTGGTAGACCTTAGTGGACCTTGGTAGACTTAACTGGACCTTGGTAGACCTTAGTAGACCTTGTTAGACCTTGGTAGACTTTAGTGGACCTTGGTAGACCTTAGTGGACCTTGGAAGACTTAATTGGACCTTGGTAGACCTTAGTGGACCTTGGTAGACCTTAGTGGACCTTAGTAGACCTTGGTAGACCTTAGTGGAACTTGGTAGACCTTAGTGGACCTTGGTAGACCTTAGTGGACCTTGGTAGACTTTAGTGGACCTTGGTAGACTTTAGTGGACCTTGGTAGACATTAGTGGACCTTGGTAGACCTTAGTGGACCTTGATAGACCTTAGTGGACCTTGGTAGACCTTGGTAGACCTTGGTAGACCTTGGTAGACCTTAGTGGACCTTGGTAGACTTTATTGGACCTTGGTAGACTTTAGTGGACCTTGGTAGACATTAGTGGACCTTGGTAGACCTTGGTAGACCATGGTAGACTTTAGTGGACTTTGGTAGACCTTAGTGGACCTTGGTAGACCTTAGTAGACCTTAGTGGACCTTGGTAGACCTTAGTGGACCTTGCTAGACTTTAGTGGACCTTGGTAGACCTTAGTGGACCTTGGTAGACTTCAGTGGACCTTGGTAGACCTTAGTGGACCTTGGTAGACTTAACTGGACCTTGGTAGACCTTAGTAGACCTTAGTGGACCTTGGTAGACCTCAGTGGACCTTGGAAGACTTAACTGGACCTTGGTAGACCTTAGTGGACCTTGGTAGACCTTAGTAGACCTTAGTAGACCTTGGTAGACCTTGGTAGAACTTGGTTGACCTTAGTGGACCTTGGTAGACCTTGGTAGACCTTAGTGGATCTTGGTAGACCTTAATGGACCTTGTTAGACCTTGGTAGACCTTGGTAGACCTTAGTGGACCTTGGTAGACCTTAGTGGACCTTAGTGGACCTTGGTAGACCTTAGTGGACCTTGGTAGACTTAACTGGACCTTGGTAGACCTTAGTGGACCTTGGTAGACCTTAGTGGACCTTGGTAGACCTTAGTGGACCTTGGTAGACTTAACTGGACCTTGGTAGACCTTGGTAGACCTTAGTGGACCTTAGTAGACCTTAGTAGACCTTGGTAGACCTTGGTAGAACTTGGTTGACCTTAGTGGACCTTGGTAGACCTTGGTAGACCTTAGTGGATCTTGGTAGACCTTAGTGGACCTTGTTAGACCTTGGTAGACCTTAGTGGACCTTGGTAGACCTTAGTGGACCTTAGTGGACCTTGGTAGACCTTAGTGGACCTTGGTAGACTTAACTGGACCTTGGTAGACCTTGGTAGACCTTAGTGGACCTTGGTAGACCTTAGTGGACCTTGGTAGACTTAACTGGACCTTGGTAGACCTTAGTAGACCTTAGTGGACCTTGGTAGACCTTAGTGGAGCTTGGTAGACCTTGTTAGACCTTTGTGGACCTTGGTAGACTTTAGTGGACCTTGGCAGACCTTGGTAGACCTTGGTAGACCTTGGTAGACCTTGGTAGACCTTAGTGGACCTTGGTAGACCTTAGTGGACCTTGGTAGACCTTAGTGGACCTTGGTAGACTTTAGTGGACCTTGGTAGACCTTATTGGACCTTGGTAGACTTTATTGGACCTTGGTAGACCTTAGTGGACCTTGGTAGACTTAACTGGACCTTGGTAGACCTTAGTAGACCTTGTTAGACCTTGGTAGACTTTAGTGGACCTTGGTAGACCTTAGTGGACCTTGGAAGACTTAATTGGACCTTGGTAGACCTTAGTGGACCTTGGTAGACCTTAGTGGACCTTAGTAGACCTTGGTAGACCTTAGTGGAACTTGGTAGACCTTAGTGGACCTTGGTAGACCTTAGTGGACCTTGGTAGACTTTAGTGGACCTTGGTAGACTTTAGTGGACCTTGGTAGACATTAGTGGACCTTGGTAGACCTTAGTGGACCTTGATAGACCTTAGTGGACCTTGGTAGACCTTGGTAGACCTTGGTAGACCATAGTGGACCTTGGTAGACTTTATTGGACCTTGGTATACTTTAGTGGACCTTGGTAGACATTAGTGGACCTTGGTAGACCTTGGTAGACCATGGTAGACTTTAGTGGACTTTGGTAGACCTTAGTGGACCTTGGTAGACCTTAGTAGACCTTAGTGGACCTTGGTAGACCTTAGTGGACCTTGCTAGACTTTAGTGGACCTTGGTAGACCTTAGTGGACCTTGGTAGACTTCAGTGGACCTTGGTAGACCTTAGTGGACCTTGGTAGACTTAACTGGACCTTGGTAGACCTTAGTAGACCTTAGTGGACCTTGGTAGACCTTAGTGGACCTTGGTAGACCTTGTTAGACCTTGGTAGACTTTAGTGGACCTTGGTAGACCTTAGTGGACCTTGGAAGACTTAACTGGACCTTGGTAGACCTTAGTGGACCTTGGTAGACCTTAGTAGACCTTAGTAGACCTTGGTAGACCTTGGTAGAACTTGGTTGACCTTAGTGGACCTTGGTAGACCTTGGTAGACCTTAGTGGATCTTGGTAGACCTTAATGGACCTTGTTAGACCTTGGTAGACCTTGGTAGACCTTAGTGGACCTTGGTAGACCTTAGTGGACCTTAGTGGACCTTGGTAGACCTTAGTGGACCTTGGTAGACTTAACTGGACCTTGGTAGACCTTGGTAGACCTTAGTGGACCTTGGTAGACCTTAGTGGACCTTGGTAGACCTTAGTGGACCTTGGTAGACTTAACTGGACCTTGGTAGACCTTGGTAGACCTTAGTGGACCTTAGTAGACCTTGGTAGACCTTGGTAGAACTTGGTTGACCTTAGTGGACCTTGGTAGACCTTGGTAGACCTTAGTGGATCTTGGTAGACCTTAGTGGACCTTGTTAGACCTTGGTAGACCTTAGTGGACCTTGGTAGACCTTAGTGGACCTTAGTGGACCTTGGTAGACCTTAGTGGACCTTGGTAGACTTAACTGGACCTTGGTAGACCTTGGTAGACCTTAGTGGACCTTGGTAGACCTTAGTGGACCTTGGTAGACTTAACTGGACCTTGGTAGACCTTAGTAGACCTTAGTGGACCTTGGTAGACCTTAGTGGAGCTTGGTAGACCTTGTTAGACCTTTGTGGACCTTGGTAGACTTTAGTGGACCTTGGCAGACCTTGGTAGACCTTGGTAGACCTTGGTAGACCTTAGTGGACCTTGGTAGACCTTAGTGGACCTTGGTAGACTTTAGTGGACCTTGGTCGATCTTGCATATGCAGCAATCATTTTCTTTACTATCAAGTTTAAAGTTCCTGTATGTATATTTTTGACCCTGCATATTTTGTCATATTTTTAGATAAATAAACTCATGAAAGATCTCTAATTCATAAAAGTGTATTTTTAACAAGTAAATATTTCAAAATTTGGGCATGAGATGGCGGACACACACACAGAGATGTTTACAATGATTTAATAATAACAAAATACAAGACAAGGTTACACAAGACAGGTTTGAACAAGACAAGACACTAAAACATGACCTGTGCTAAAGCTAACCTAAATGCTAATGCCAATCACTAAGCTAATGCTAATCTTAACACACAAGAACAAAGCTAAACTCAATGCTAACGCTAAACACACATGCAACCTGACTCAACTACACTAGACCCTACGCTAAGAATGCTAAACCTAAACATGATCTAGACTAGACTAGACTAAGACAAGACATGAACAAAACAAGACTCAAACAAGAAGCATGAGCAAACTAACAAGCAAACCAACATACATTCATTCATTAACTTTCTTAACCACTTATCCAATTAGGGTCGGGTGGGGGGTGCTGGAGCCTATCCCAGCTTTTTAAATCGGTGCAAGGCACACAGTAACGGGGCACCAGTCCATCGCAGGGCAGACACACACACACCCATTGACCTATAGGGCAATTCAGTGTCTCCAATTAACCTGACTGCATGTTTTTGGACTGTGGGAGGAAACCCACGCATACACGGGGAGAACATGCAAACTCTGCACAGAAAGAACCCAGACCGCCCCACCTGGGAATCGAACCCAGGACCTTCTTGCTGTGAGGCCAGAGGGCTACCCACTGAGCCACCGTGCCGCCCACAAATGACATGACAAAGGCAAAATGTGCAGCTGTGGATCATTATCTGAAGACCAATCACAATGTTGGCCTAAACCTGAAAACAAAACATTACAAACATGTGCTCCTGGAGAGAGGGGCATGGCACACAGGAGCACTCCATATACAGGCTGGATACGTGACAGCAAGATTTGTGTCTTTGCTTCTTCATCTCATGGTATCTGTAAACTGTAAAGTATTTTGGGTTTAAATACAGTGCCTTGCAAAAGTATTCAGCCCCCTTGAACTTTTCAACCTTTTGCCACATTTCAGGCTTCAAACATAACGATATGAAATTGTAATTTTTTGTGAAGAATCAACAACAAGTGGGACACAATCGTGAAGTGGAACGAAATTTATTGGATATTTTAAACTTTTTTTAGAAATAAAAAACTTAAAAGTGGGGCGTGCAATATTATTCAGCCCCTTTACTTTCAGTGCAGCAAACTCACTCCAGAAGTTCAGTGAGGATCTCTGAATGATCCAATGTTGACCTAAATGACTGATGGTGATAAATAGAATCCACCTGTGTGCAATCAAGTCTCCGTATAAATGCACCTGCTCTGTGACAGTCTCAGAGTTCTGTTTAAAGCGCAGAGAGCATCATGAAGACCAAGGAACACACCAGGCAGGTCCGAGATACTGTTGTGGAGAAGTTTAAAGCCGGATTTGGATACAAAAAGATTTCCCAAGCTTTAAACATCTCAAGGAGCACTGTGCAAGCGATCATATTGAAATGGAAGGAGTATCAGACCACTGCAAATCTACCAAGACCCGGCCGTCCCTCTAAACTTTCAGCTCAAACAAGGAGAAGACTGATCAGAGATGCAGCCAAGAGGCCCATGATCACTCTGAATGAACTGCAGAGATCTACAGCTGAGGTGGGAGACTCTGTCCATAGGACACAATCAGTCGTACACTGCACAAATCTGGCCTTTATGGAAGAGTGGCAAGAAGAAAGCCATTTCTCAAAGATATTTATAAAAAGTCACCTGGGAGACACACCAAACATGTGGAAGAAGGTGCTCTGGTCAGATGAAACCAAAATCGAACTTTTTGGCCACAATGCAAAAGGTTATGTTTGGCGTAAAAGCAACACAGCTCATCACCCTGAACACACCATCCCCACTGTCAAACATGGTGGTGGCAGCATCATGGTTTGGGCCTGCTTTTCTTCAGCAGGGACAGGGAAGATGGTTAAAATTGATGGGAAGATGGATGGAGCCAAATACAGGACCATTCTGGAAGAAAACCTGTTGCAGTCTGCAAAAGACCTGAGACTGGGACGGAGATTTATCTTCCAACAAGACAATGAACCAAAACATAAAGCAAAATCTACAATGGAATGGTTCACAAATAAACGTATCTAGGTGTTAGAATGGCCAAGTCAAAGTCCAGACCTGAATCCCATCGAGAATCTGTGGAAAGAGCTGAAAACTGCTGTTCACAAACGCTCTCCATCCAACCTCACTGAGCTCGAGCTGTTTTGCAAGGAAGAATGGGCAAAAAATTTTGTCTCTCGATGTGCAAAACTGATAGAGACATACACCAAGCGACTTGCAGCTGTAATCGCAGCAAAAGGTGGCGCTACAAAGTATTAACGCAAGGGGGCCGAATAATATTGCACGCCCCACTTTTCAGTTTTTTATTTCTAAAAAAAGTTTAAAATATCCAATAAATTTCGTTCCACTTCACGATTGTGTCCCACTTGTTGATTCTTCACAAAAAATTACAATTTCATATCGTTATGTTTGAAGCCTGAAATGTGGCAAAAGGTTGAAAAGTTTAAGGGGGCTGAATACTTTTGCAAGGCACTCTAGATAACTTATTTGACTTCACTTGGGGCCAAAACGTTTGTCTTATGTGGTTTTTCCATGTCTGGGCTGTACTAGCTACCTAGTTATAGCAGCATTCAGGATAGAAATTAGGTAAAGCCTCAAAGACACCTGTCGTAATGTCTGATCAAACTAGTGCTAAAATCTAAGGCTTGACCCAGCAAACCCAAATACAGTAGTACAGTATATATACAAAAATGAATTATATGTTGGCTCCATCAGCAGGTTTGTTGGGCAGTGTGACCATGTTTTAGCAAGTACAATGGCTTATACGCTGTTAAACTACCACAATTTACAGCTGGAATTAAAATATTTCATCAATCTAAGAATTTCAGAAGCATTATGTCTCTCATGACCTGCATGCCATCATCTACTGCTTATTATAGAAATGCCTCATCATTTGGACACTGGACAGAGTACCAAAAAAGAAAGAGTTTATTGTCTATGGGCTGGTAGAGGACAAAAGAGAGCTCAGGGTGCCATGTGTCACTACACTCAATATTCTATTGAAATATGGTATAATAGAAAATGTGCAATGCTTCAACAGTTCATGCATCTTTTTGACTCAGTGTTGTCACATCTGTTTTAATACGTGTGTCCTATTTTCTGTTAACTGTAAAACGTATACTATAACATTTCATTTGAAAATAGCATTGCTGAGTTTATGTATGATGTTGTGTAATGGAGAGATTTATACATAACTTGTTTTCTTGTGTTTGTTTTGTTGTAAACAGAAATATAAGATGTTCTGTGTTAGTGCCGAGATTAAAGGAAATTATTTCAGAGAATGTCATCCTTCCTATGGCAAATTTGTACAGGCAAATGAGGAATGGTGTTGAGTGTGCATTTCGACATACCACTTTAGTTGTTAGATACAGTATACAGTCCTCTTCACAATAATTAAAGCACCTCTAATAAAGATCAGCAAGGGGTTATTAGTTTAACTTACAACTTTCCAAAGACTGATGGGGAAACTGCCTTCCTAAATGCCCTGAGCTCATCACCTCAGACGAGGTGCAGCTGGGCACAATCAGCTGGGGACCAATCACGATGAGGGGTGTTAGCTTGACACTGAAAACAAACTTTCCTCTAACATGTGCTCCTGGAGAGGTGGGCGTGGCAGGTGCACCTGAGTTTTACACATAGGGGCTGGAATTGTGACATACACATATATTTTCCTTTTCAAAGTTGATCAGACCATCTAGGAACTAGCAGTAATCCTTGACTTGTAAATGATTGACACAGAATAACATTTTGAAATGTTTCAATTTGTAATATTCTGCTTTTTCATAATTATTTTAATTCATATTTCATTTATTTGCATTTACACCCTGTTTATGGGTCACAGCGAAACTGGTTTTATCGGGAAACACTGGGCACAAGGCAGGAATTCCCTGGACAGGGCACAAATCCATCACATGGCTTTGGCCTCCCCCCCCCTCAAACATAACCAATCACTTCATTGTAGATGTAAAAAATAAGCATTATTAGAATCGTGATAATTATGTCTATCTATTTATATCCTGTGTATTTTGTGAATGTTTGGTGATGGCTGAAGCCTCAGATTACTGCATTCTGCATCTGGAGCTTCTAAATAATGTGCAGTGTCACTGCTTACATCTGTCAGCTGTACTACCCATGTGGTGCAGTGGGACGTGCTAATGCACAGCAAATGTAGCAGAATTTCCACATCTGACAACCGTGAATAGCTATATGTCATGTAAGTGCCTGATCACTTACATACGCATTAAACTTCTTGTCTAATTCGAACATTTTTAGTAGAAGTACAGTGTATCACAAAAGTGAGTACACCCCTCACATTTCTGCAAATATTTTATTATATCTTTTCATGGGACAACACTATAGAAATAAAACTTGGATATAACTTAGAGTAGTCAGTGTACAACTTGTATAGCAGTGTAGATTTACTGTCTTCTGAAAATAACTCAACACACAGCCATTAATGTCTAAATGGCTGGCAACATAAGTGAGTACACCCCACAGTGAACATGTCCAAATTGTGCCCAAAGTGTCAATATTTTGTGTGACCACCATTATTATCCAGCACTGCCTTAACCCTCCTGGGCATGGAATTCACCAGAGCTGCACAGGTTGCTACTGGAATCCTCTTCCACTCCTCCATGATGACATCACGGAGCTGGTGGATGTTAGACACCTTGAACTCCTCCACCTTCCACTTGAGGATGCGCCACAGGTGCTCAATTGGGTTTAGTCCATCACCTTTACCTTCAGCTTCCTCAGCAAGGCAATTGTCATCTTGGAGGTTGTGTTTGGGGTCGTTATCCTGTTGGAAAACTGCCATGAGGCCCAGTTTTCGAAAGGAGGGGATCATGCTCTGTTTCAGAATGTCACAGTACATGTTGGAATTCATGTTTCCCTCAATGAACTACAGCTCCCCAGTGCCAGCAACACTCATGCAGCCCAAGACCATGATGCTACCACCACCATGCTTGACTGTAGGCAAGATACAGTTGTCTTGGTACTTCTCACCAGGGCGCCGCCACACATGCTGGACACCATCTGAGCCAAACAAGTTTATCTTGGTCTCGTCAGACCACAGGGCATTCCAGTAATCCATGTTCTTGGACTGCTTGTCTTCAGCAAACTGTTTGTGGACTTTCTTGTGCTTCAGCTTCCTTCTGGGATGACGACCATGCAGACCGAGTTGATGCAGTGTGCGGCGTATGGTCTGAGCACTGACAGGCTGACCTCCCACGTCTTCAACCTCTGCAGCAATGCTGGCAGCACTCATGTGTCTATTTTTTAAAGCCAACCTCTGGATATGACGCCGAACACGTGGACTCAACTTCTTTGGTCGACCCTGGCGAAGCCTGTTCCGAGTGGAACCTGTCCTGGAAAACCGCTGTATGACCTTGGCCACCATGCTGTAGCTCAGTTTCAGGGTGTTAGCAATCTTCTTATAGCCCAGGCCATCTTTGTGGAGAGCAACAATTCTATTTCTCACATCCTCAGAGAGTTCTTTGCCATGAGGTGCCATGTTGAATATCCAGTGGCCAGTATGAGAGAATTGTACCCAAAACACCAAATTTAACAGCCCTGCTCCCCATTTACACCTGGGACCTTGACACATGACACCAGGGAGGGACAACGACACATTTGGGCACAATTTGGACATGTTCACTGTGGGGTGTACTCACTTATGTTGCCAGCTATTTAGACATTAATGGCTGTGTGTGGAGTTATTTTCAGAAGACAGTAAATCTACACTGCTATACAAGTTGTACACTGACTACTCTAAGTTATATCCAAGTTTCATGTCTATAGTGTTGTCCCATGAAAAGATATAATGAAATATTTGCAGAAATGTGAGGGGTGTACTCACTTTTGTGATACACTGTATAAGCAGTACAGTATATACAGTATATATACACACACACACATACTGTATATATATATTATTTTAATTTTAATTTTTGCAATATTTCCCCCAATTTCTCCCTTATCTAGTCATATCCAATTACCGTGACTGTATTACGCTTCCCCTCGACTGATGCTAACCTCCACTCCTGACTGAGGAGAGCCTGCACGATCCAAGTTCATATGTGGATCAGCTTTGTGTATGAGAGCTACACCCTGATCAATGCATTATTTCTTGACTCTGTGCAGAATGTAATACAAAATCTCCAAAACTGCAAAATATGCATACAGTACACACTGAGGAGACAAAACACCTTTACATATATGCAACAACACAACCACACAAAATGTGCTTGCAATGACAATTTTGCAACAATTGTGCACATCACAGTAAATCATACATTATACTGTATGTTTTAGTAACAAGATCATGTGGACCTCTGGGCATGTATAATCTACCTCACAGCATACAGAAGCTGAGGGACCTGCTGGTAAAGTTGTAGCTTAGTGATGTACTGGACTGGTAATCAGAAGATCTCTGCTTTAATCCCCACCAAGTAACTACTGTTGTAACACATTTTAACACATTTTCCTGCACTGTATTTTGTCACAACTGTAAATTGCTCAGGATAAAGGCGCCTGCTAACTGCTGTAAATGTTTAAAAAATTTAAACGTCAGAGTGGGTCAGAGCTGTTTTACAGCATATTAGGTGGGTGGTCCAAATGTTTTGGCTCATCTGTGTATGTGTAATAAATTATGTTAGGAAGAGATAATCACCCCCAGAACAGAGCCACTGTATTTGCCTATTTACATTTTAATAAATATATGTCAGTGAGTGCTTGTGCTTAATACATTTTCATTAAAATGAAAATTGACCAAATGACCAAATGAAAAAATGACCACGCAACTGTCAGTTTTATACCCTGCGGATTTAAGAGTTTGAGAAAACTTGAAAGCTTTACTAAATGTCTGTGTAAACACACGTTTTTAAGACCTTAAACTTCAGAAGCGACTTGTTTGTTTACATATGCTGTTTTCTTTAGTACCCTCTTGACTGTTCTATTTACTCATGTATAGATATTATATATGAAACATAGCAGAAAAAGACATTCTGGAAACACTAGTGCACAAGCTGTAAATACTGCCTGGAAAGGTCAGCAACCAATATTTATTTACACACAGTCAAAGCAACCAATACTCAGTAAGTATTAACAGGTGAGTTTACGACAGCTGTTTATACTTTAAAAAAAAAAACCAGGGGTCTGTTTCCCCCTGCACATTTTAAAGTTAATTTATTGTACATTGAAGTTATTCAAATAGATAATAAAAATAATCTAAAAAAAAAACTAGGTGCCTATAAATGCTGGAGCAACTTGTTTTTACATCCCTGCACTTTTTTTTGTTGAATGTCAAATTGTTACACAGACTTGACTGACACATTGTTGGTATTGTTTACACAATGATATACTGTGGTTTCATTATAAAGTCATTAGTAAAACCAAGGTGTATTCTTCTCTGTGGCTGGTGTTTACAAGTGGCATCAGACCCACCATAACCCTGACCAATATCAAGCAGTCAGTGAACATAAAAAAGTAATCATTTGTGAAAGTGCATGGGCATTAGTCTATTACTGGGGACTCCACACTTACTTATTTGTTCACATTCATTCACACCTAACAGTGTAATTTTGAGTAGGCAGTACACTTTTTGGGTCAAACCAAAATGTGTAAAGCAGTGATTTTTAAACTTGTTTTTTTAAGCCAAGGTATCCTTGACTTTCATTCGCGCTGGTCCTGGTTCCACCAAGAAACGCTGGGCGCAAAACAGAAATATCCTGGACAAGGCGTTAATACATCGCAGGTGTCATTTCATTGCAGTAGCAATCATGCTTGTGATGTCTGTGTAGGTTCCATGTGTAACACCTCTGAGTTTCAAACCCAGATCTCAGGAGTGGTGGGCTAGCAGAATAGACTGCTGTGTAATTTGAGCACCTAAAAAGCTATTTCATAATAAATAATTATGTAGATTAGGATTAGGATTTTGTCTTTTTATGCGAAGCACCTCAAGGATCTGACTTGTAACCACTTGTCCAATCCAACAGATGAGCTACTGTAGCTCAAATTGCTGAAGAAGTTAATGCTGGTTCTGATAGAAAGGTGATAGAATACACAGTGCATCACAGTTTGTTGTGTATGGGGCTGCATAGATGCAGACCATTCAGGGTGCCCATGTTGACCCCTGTCCACCGCCGAAAGCGCCAACAATGGACACATGAACATAGAAAATGGACCACGGAGCAATGGAAGAAGGTGGCCTGGTCTGATGAATCACGTTTTCTTTTACAACACGTGGATGGCCGGGTGCGTGTACTTACCTGGCACCAGGATGCACTATGGAAAGAAGGCAAGCCGGCGGAGGCAGTGTGATGACCTTGGGTCCTGCCATTCATGTAGATGTTACTTTGACACGTACCACCTACCTAAGCATTGTTGCAGACCATGTACACCCTTCCATGGAAATAGTATTTCCTGATGGCTGTGGCCTCTTTCAGTAGGATAATGCACACTGCCACTATGCAGAAAGGTTCAGGAATGCTTTGAGGAGCACAACAATGGGTTTGAGGTGTTGACTTGGCCTCCAAATTCCCCAGATCTCAATCCAATCGAGCATCTGTGGGATGTGCTGGACAAACAAGTCCGATCAACGGAGGCCCCACCTCACAATTTACAGGAGTTCTGCTGCTAACATCTTGGTGCCAGATACCACAGCACACCTTCAGGGGTCTAGTGGAGTCCATGCCTTGATGGGTCAGGGCTGTTTTGGCAGCAAAAGGGGGACCAACACAATATTAGAAAGGTGGTAATAATGTTATCCCCTATCGGTGTAGCTACTGTGCATTAATAATAGTGTCCTTAAATTTTAAGTTTTTAAAAAGTTGCAATGAGCTGGTGAGCACCTCATGAAGGGACACAAGGTGTAAGAGAAATTCAAGCATAGCCAGGGAACAATTAAAGAAACAACTTTAATCAAACTAGAGAAATTCATCAAACCAAAGCCATGGTTCAAAGCAGGACTCTGGAATAGAAACAATAGGTAACCACATTATGGGAGCAGGGACAATTAACTCTATCCAACATAATGGCCTGAAAAAAACTAAAACAAAGTAAGACTTACTAGGGTGCAACTCTACCAATTAAACACCCGGACAAGAGCAGCTAAGAAAACAGAAAGCTGTCAGGCCACCCATGGGAAAACTCAAAACAGAAAGGTGCCAATGACAGCTACAGTACCCAGAATGCTGGTACTGTTTAACAACTAAGTTTGTGGAAGCCAGAGCTGAGGAATGCTAGAGAGCCAGCAGAAGAGACAGGGAATCAAAAAAGAAGGAAAGGATTAATAAGGTGCAGGAAATGCATCTCAGTGAGAACTACACTTTCTGTCATCCACTGAACACCCCACCTTCCGCCTGTCAGTGTGGGCATAACTAGTCGGACGTTGCAAATCCGGTGTGAAATAATGGTACATCACTTTAAATCATGTGCCCGGTAAAACAGAAACAAATGACAGCAGGTTGCTCTAAATTTTAAATGGTCTACATTTAAAGCAGTGGTGACAAACAGAATGTTAATTAATTACATTTTAATCACAAAGGACTACAATGTTTTAATGTCAATGTTTTAAAGTTAACAGTAATAATGAAATCAATATTGGCAAGATAAAAAAACAGCAGATCATTTTACACTCAAGCATCAGCAGGTGATGTTTCTAATGCCCATTTGTATCCATCATGTCTTTGTTACCCCCCCCCCCCCCCATCCATACATAGTCACAATCTAGAACTGTTGTTCTAGAGACCCAGAAGTCTACACACATACAAAACTGTAGCTAATGACCGGACCCATCACTTTTGAGCTATGTAGCACCAACTTTACTATGAAACAAATCCTATTCAAAGTCTATTTGCAATGTGATTGTGTGAGCGTCTCTGCATAAAATCTACGTGTCCACACAAACATCAAATACTTATTTACATTGTTGTAAAGCTACAGTACCAAACTAAAGAAGCACTATTACACACTGCACGTCTGAACTGCTTGATTACATATAAGGTAGAGCATTCATCTTAATTTAATTTTACCCTGATCCATTCCTTTAACTCTTAAACCTGATTATCAACCACATCTTATTGCTGAGATAGAGAAGACAGATCAATAGCTGGCATTATGAGGCCCATTTACTGTAAATTTGCTGCCATGCACTGATATTCATCACAATGTAATTCTAATTTCAACCTTTTTTGTGACTAACAGATAGGTCAGTCTAGTGTGTGTCAGTCTAGGGCTGGCGGAGTCTAAAACTCTCTGTAAAACTGATATTTTACTTAACTCACATTTTACATTTTTAACTACAGTTTCTGTTGTTTTACCCCGAGGTCCTTCTGATGGAAACCTGTTTACCCACCCGAGGTTAAGGAATGAAGTCGAGACTGCCAACAATGCTGCTCCTGCCGGATGTGACGGGTTCTGGCGTCAACTCACTACAGACTTTATTACAGACTGGACTGAATAATAACTCTATTATTATTTATTTATTTATTTATTTATTTGTTGCTAGTTATAACTTTTAGTTCATTTAATTCTGTGTTTGTATGATTTGTGTAAATCTTATTCATTTAAAGTATCCTCCAAACCACCCAAGAAGGATGGGCCCTGCTGAGTCTGGTTCCTCTCAAAGTTTCTTCCTGTAATTTTAAGGGAGTTTTTCCTTGCCACTGTCGCCCTCGGCTTGCTCAACAGGGGTTTTTGTATCAGTTGGTCCTGGATTTTGTAAAGTTGCTTTGAGACAATGTCTATTGTAAAAAGCACTATAAAAAATAAATTTGACTTGACTTGACTTGTGTGTGTATGTACTCGGGGTGTGTGTTGCCCTTCAAAAACTGCTCATAGTGTATTCCTGCCTTATGCATTTCGCCCTGTTTCTCAGTGCAATAATAACAACAATAAACATGTTAGTGTAAATAAATACCAATAACAACAGTTTATTACTGCTAAACTGTATTGCGTATGTCAAGTCTGCTACACTGTTGTGTGGTATTAAGTATTAGTAGGCTATTTGCTCCAGAACCCACTGTGACCCTGACAAAGATACAGCGTGTCAGCGAAAATGAACGATGCGGCGCTAGGACCACGCGGATCGAACTAACCCATGCTAAGACTGACACGCGCGCGTAAAAAACACACACACAAAGACACAGCGCTCTCTCTCTCTGTGTGTGTGTCATTGTCTCTCACCCTCTCTCTCTCTCTCTCTCTCTCTCCCTCTGTGTGTGTCATTGTCTCTCACCCTCTCTCTCTTTCTCTCTCTCTCTCTCTGTGTGTGTCATTGTCTCTCACCCTCTCTCTCTCTCCCTCTGTGTGTGTCATTCTCTCTCTCTCTCTCTCTCTCTCTCTCTCTCTCTCTCTCTCTGTGTGTCATTGTCTCTCACCCTCTCTCTCTCTCTCTCCCTCTCTCTCTCTCTCCTTCTGTGTGTGTCATTGTCTCTCACCCTCTCTCTCTCCCTCTGTGTGTGTCATTGTCTCTCACCCTCTCTCTCTCACACTGCGCGCAGAAGTAAAGTGTTAACTAGAGCAGTGCAGCGCTCAGTGGATCCTCAAGGGCGCTGAAGTGATCGGGAAAGTTGATGAACACAGAACTGCTCGGACAGCAGCGGACTGGATGTTTGTAAAGCTGATCGGATCAGCTGGTGGTCTGTATATGATGGTACAGCGGTGATCAGCCAGATCTGGCACTGATCAGACTGTTCGGGCAGCATGGCATCTAAAGCCGACTGTGCGCTCTTAGTTTTGCGTGTTTTGCTGATGCTCTCCACCTGTTCCACTGACAGTCTGTCAAACCAAGGTAAGAGTCTCCAATACTACGTATATTGTGTTATTTGTGGATGCTTATTATATAGATAGATAGATAGATAGATAGATAGATAGATAGATAGATAGATAGATAGATAGATAGATAGATAGATAGATAGATAGATAGATAGATAACCTTATTAATCCCATAGGGAAAGTCAGTTATTACAGCAGCTCAAGATACATTAAAGCAAAAGTATTAAAGTACACAATTATTAGTACAAAGTACAAAGTATTAAAGAACACAAGTAATGTTGTACACCCTATGTAATTAAATAAATACAATAAAAATGTAGTATGTAATATAAAAACTTTAAAAGTATCCTGGCAGTAAATATTGTTAGATGAGATATGTAATATGTAATATACTGTTGTAAAGTGTTCATTGCAGTAAATATTAACAGATGTGTAATATAGTCTTTATAAACAGAGTGCTAGATCATTCTCCATGAGTCTAACTCAGTATATATATATATATATATATATAATATATATATAAATAACATGTTGTAAACCACCAGGCACCCTGACTTCATATGAAAAAACAGCAACTTGAGCAGGACTAAACTTACTTCAAACACTTTTACTTGTTGATACTCTGTGATAACACATTCATTCATTTTACATGAACCTCCAGGTCTTAACACAACATACACCCTGGGCA
This sequence comes from Trichomycterus rosablanca, assembly GCF_030014385.1. Classification (NCBI taxonomy): domain Eukaryota; kingdom Metazoa; phylum Chordata; class Actinopteri; order Siluriformes; family Trichomycteridae; genus Trichomycterus; species Trichomycterus rosablanca. Next base: position 14,612,317 of record NC_085997.1, on the reverse strand, counting down.
AGGCGAAATCTTACTCCCAGGTGGAGTTGGCTCAGTGGCGCCTCACAGCAAGAAGGTCCTGGGTTCGATCCCATGGTGGGGTGGTCAGGGTCCTTTCTGTGTGGAGTTTGCATGTTCTCCCCGTGTCTGTGAGGGTTTCCTCCCTGTGCTTTGGAGATACAAAATTGTCCATGACTGTGTTTGACATTGAACTTGTTAATTTTGTGTAACCAGTAACTACCTGTTCTGTTATGAATGTAACCAAAGTGTGTAAAACATGATGTTGAAATCTTAATAAAGAAATACATACTTACATCCAGGTGCAATTAGAAGCAGCCAGTCCTCTGTATGTTGTTTTAAGGAGATAGGAGGAACCAAAAAAACCTGGAGGAAACTAATGAGCAGACAAAGGGAGAACATGCAAAAGCATGTCCACAGGTGAGGATTAGAGCCATGCCTTTAGGACCCATGTTGCTGGGCAGAATCAACTCAATTATTTGTGTCACCATGCATACATAATGTACATCATTCTATTGTTAATACTAACTGCATCTTTTTGAGCAGGGGCCACTGGAAAAAAATAACTCCACATGGGGAGAACATACACAAGTATCAAATCAATGACCCAAGTTACCCCCACTGTCCCAGCTGTATGACCATGCTGTCTTCTTTCAAAACAGTACAAGTTCTTTAAAACTGTTAAGGGTGTGGTGGTACAGCATGTAGTACTAATGTCACACAGATTAATGTTTCAGGGATCAATTTTGCTAAATTGTAAAAACACAACACCCTATAAAGTGCATCAATCCACAACGCAACACATTCACTTTCTCACGTACAGTCACTGGATGAAATCCACAGTGATATGTGCCCATTCCAAAACCATGGGCATGATTATGGAGTTGCCCCCTGTTCTTGCCACTTCTCCTGGAAGACTTTCCACAAGATTTTCCACAACTGTATTTGTTGGAATTTGTGGCCATTGAAACAAAGAGCATTTGTAAGTTTATGTACTGATGTTTAAGAAGAAGGTATGGCTTGCAGTTTTATGTTCCAGTTCACCCCAAGGGTGTTCAATGTAGTCAGGGTCAGGACTCCACACCAACATGCCTAATCATGTTTTTATGAGTCTTGCTTAGTGCACAGTCCATTTATTTTTGAAATGGGATTTCCAACAAGCTCATAGACAGGTCATAGTATAAAAATATTTTGACACCTGACCATGAGCTTGACGGACATCCCACTTCAAAAACAAGTGATATTTAAATAGACTGACCTTGATGTGATCTTTTCAGCGATAATAACAGCCATTCTTTTGTGAAGGCTTCTCACAAGACTTTGAAGTATGTCTGTGGGAATTTTGCCCATTGAGTCAAAAGAGCATTTGTATGGCTGGGCACTTGATGCTGGTCAAAAAAGCCTCAACTGATGTTCCAGTTCATTCCAAAGCTGTTCAGAGGGGCTGAGGGCAGAACACTTGAATTACTTTTAATAAAACAAGGTGTTCTTCATGTCTTATTAGATCTGGCTTTGTGCACACAGGCACAGTCATGCTGGAACAGGAAAGGGCCTTTTTTAAACTGTTTCTGGAAAGTTGGAAGCATATAATTTCCAATTTCAATATTAAGGAAATTATATGATTACATTTGTTACACCAAATTACACCAATTATTGTGGAAACACATTCATTGAAAAATTAGAAGGGGTACCAGTGTAAACACCTCTAAGCAATGAGTGTACCTGAAACACCAGAACTCAATAAGCTCTGTCCCGGGGGTCTATTTAGAAATTCTGGCCATGTAGTGTATGTAGAGTGACAGTAGAGTGTATAAAGAGTAACAAACATATAAATGTGTCTAACTGAATGGAGCTGGAGATTGTACTTCAAAGGAGGTTATTGTCTCAGGGTCTAAGAGACTGAGTTTGGGAACCACTGTTCCACGTCATTTGTATTTTAACGTCATGTTTTACACTTTGGTTACATTCATGACAGAAATGGTAGTTACTCGTTACACAAGATTCATCAGTTCACAAGGTTATATCGAATACAGTCATGGACTTGCATGTCTTAGGACTGTGGAAGGAAACCGGAGCACCCGGAGGAAACCCACGCAGACACGGGGAGAACATGCAAAGTCCACACAGAAAGGACCCAGACTGCCCCACCTGGGGATCGAACCCAGGACCTTCTTGCTGTGAGGCGACAGTGCTACCCACTTAGCCACCGTACCGCCCAGTCCTCGTCATTTAAAAGTTGGTTTAGGGTTAAATTATCAATAGGATCCTACTAAATTTACAGGAAAATGTGCTTATTTTCACGTACCTCATTTTTCAAATATCACAGATTTCTATCTTTTTTTTTTAAAAAGGGCCACATTTCATGGCAGTTATTAAATTTCACTCATAAATTAAATGATAGAATAAATGGAGGTACAATACACAGCACAGCCTACCTTAAGGGTTGAATGTAAAACTAGAACTTTCGGCGATGGTGTGAGACTTTCTCAAATATGAAAATTAACGATTGTGTCTCGACACCCTCTCCCCTGCGTCCACAGAACTGGTTGGGAGTTTTCAAAACTCAGTTACCCGAGTAGTGTTTTTAGCTGCTTTAGACTTCAACATCTTGACATTTTGAGTAAGTGATTGCAAACTGATTAATTACCCCTCAGGATTGCTAGGACCTCCTCATATTGCTCATATAACGCTACACGAATGGAAAATGTTAAATTGCTAAACACAAACCTTACATTTAGAATTTCACAGCAAAATGCATATTACACGGAAAATGGCTAATTTCTGGCCTTTTTACAGGCCTTTTGGTCTTCACAAAGGCACCAGTTGTATCTGTAGCTTTAGAGGAATGAGCAGAGCTTTTTATAAAACGCTTTTCATTTTTGCCAGCTGTGATGACGTCAGGGAATTCCCCCTGTTTAGACCAGCAAAGAGTGGTGTTACATTTTAGTATATGTACAATGTCAGTAACATAATGCTTGTTTGGAGGAAATGTTTTTATTTATTGCTCAAAACGGGGAAAGCATCCTGAAATATTAAATAAATAAAGGTGCATTTGGTAGATTTCTGCATCTAGTGGTTGCAACGTGAACTACAGCAGCAGGCCATTTTTTTCTGCCATTTTTTAAAATTAAATTATGGTGGCATAAAAGGCCACCATATGTATATTTATATGTGACTAGGAGGAAGAATGTAAAGACTGTATTTGCTTTTATTATTTTCAATCATTCATTCATTCATTGTCTGTTTTACTACCACTTTATTATGGTCAGGGTCGTGTTGGGTCCCAGACCCTTCTTGCTGTAAGGCAACAGCATTACCCCCTGTGCCACTGTGCTGCCCATTTCCAATCAATTATTAAGAATAAATTATAAAAATTTATGATTTAATTTTGGTTTGAGCTAGACCATTTCCTGCCCCAGCATGACTATTCCCCATGTGCACTAAAAGAAGATCCATAAGTTTGGTGTGGAGGAACTTCAGTGACTTACATAGAGCCCTGACAACCCCACTGAACCTCTTTGGGGTAAATTGAAATGTTGTTTGTGAGCCAGACTTTCTTGTCATTTCCTTGAGAAGTAAAGGCAGTAAAGTGTTATAAAACACAGTGTTTACAGTTTTAAAATTGGATGTCAGGTGATGTCAGCTGTCTACATGTTGTTAACCAAATAGGGTATTTAATAAAACAAAATGAGTGAACATATTTAGATTGTTGGACAGTTACTTGACATGTTTGAAAATCAAATCCCCCACCAGTGTTGATTTGCCTTTTCTGTACTACTGTGGCTCATTAAGCCACTACAGCCTTTATTGGTATGTATTTGTGATTGTGTTTACCTTACTTACACTTGCATTGATTGCATAGTAGATTAGTTACGTGCCTAAAACCAATGCGCATAACCTGATGAGATATTTATATCTAAATTTAACAAGTGCATTTTGCTGCATTGCAAGTTCAGGTCATTTTATTTATTCATACATGAATGGTATTAATAGCTTGAATGAAGCATTCATAAAGGCTTACTGAAAGCATTATCAGCACTGACATTTCATCCGTGAATTAAAATCGATATGGCTCACCTTATTTAGCCATTGTAATTATGTGCAGCCAAAAGACTAAAGAGTAGGATGCTAACGATGATGATTACAGGCTGCATTGACAGACATAATAGAGTCATCATTGTGCTGCTGACTCAATCAGCTGGTAGTGCACTCTTTTGCCAGTGTGGTAAATAAATCAGAGTAAAAACATCATGTGGCAACCTGTAGGTATCTTTGTTAGATGTGTTTATAAAAAGGTAACAAATCCTGTTTAATGGGGAACTTTGGTCCATAAACTCACAAATGTGTTTAATAGGGTAGAGGTTAGGTCTCAGAACTGGCAACTGGAGTTGCTTCACACATAACTATTCAAACCATGTCTGTACGGACTTCTCTTTGTTCACAGTGGCGCAGTTTTGCTGGGAAAGGTTGACTATCGTTGCTGTTAGCAATAAGTATGGCTTGAACTCAATATGGTATCTTTAGCTATTCAGTGTACATGTAATGAAAGCAGTAGAAGACTTAATAGAACATACTCCACAAATGCCAAAATTATTACCTAAGTGACTTGTATTCTGCACAAGATTAAAAAAAAATATTGGATGTCAGACAGCCAGTTATTTCTAGAACTAAACAGTATTTTATAAGTAACAATGAACTAATGTCACTTAATTGATTAATCTTTTTTATTTCTAAAAATTAATTTAGTCTATTTTTTATGTTTTAAGTTAGAGTATGTTCAGGTTAGAGGCAAAGTTAGCTATCTTATCTACCATATGAACATTTTGGATTATGAGCGATCTTTTTCAACTTAACGTACGAACAAATTTCGTATTACGAACCGAAATTCGCGAAACACGTGACGTCACAAACAAGTTGACTCTGACTCTATATATATACAGTGAGCGAACACTCAGACAGCGAACAGTGTTTTTCAGGTGTTTTCTTTATATTTTGTAAAATTCAATATTAAAATGGCCCCAAAGAATGTGCAGAAAAAGCATAGTGGTGAGAAAATTAACAAATCTATTACTATCTGTTACTCCTGCCAGTAGCTGTCACTGTGTTTCAGACAGCGGGGATAGTGAGAGAGAAAATAAGGAAATCGTAAAGTATTTTTTCTTTCGTGCAATTACACCTACAAAATACAATACTATTGAAATAAAGAAGGAAATAATAGAGACATATGAGAGTTATTGTTGTTTCTGGTAGATACATTTAATAAAAAAATAGAAGGAAATGTATTATGGTGTATGGTACAGCACACGTACTGTACTGAAATGTGATGTGTGTGTTTTTATGTACAGTACAGTATTACGGTGTATTATTGTTTATTACAGGAATGTACGTATATTCTATCATTTAAGATTTAAGGGGAAATATACTTGTATTCATAACAAAAAGACAGTTTAAGACAGAGAGGTTAGGTAAGGGGGTGGTTTGGGAGGTCTGGCATGGATTAATTCTATTTACATTATTTCTTACGGGAAAAATAGGTTTAACTAACGAACATTTTGACCTAAGAACAGCCCTTTGGAACCAATTACATTTGTAAGTCAAGGGTCTACTGTATTTAGCTTTATAGGTTTAGTCTAATTAGAATTATTTATTTGATTAATGATGGAAACAGTACGTGACAAATTATCTCCTCTTTTCTCTGTCCTTGTTTTTCCTCTCTGTCCTCCTTAATGTCTTATCTGTCTCTTCTGATCCTGTACACACTGGAGGCATTAGTGGGGGTTCATTAGTGCATCTTTTTTATATCTGCCAAACATTCTGGTAGTTATTTTGTGTGGAAAGAAAACTCATGGGAAGAAAATAATGCCACCTGGTGAGAAACAGGGAACAGAAATTGCAGGAAGTGGTGACCCCACTTGGATGTTTCGGGCTAATTAAGGGGTAATTAATCTATTTTGGGCTGAAGCCTGACTGTACGAGCAGGTGCCTCTCCACATACCCGGAGGTGTGATTGGAAGAGAATGGAGCTGTAGTGTAAATACAGCACAGAGTTTACAGAGTTTATTATATGCGCTGTAGGAGTAGGAGGTACAGTATATTAGCAGAAGACTGAATGCAAAGCTTTTATTAGCAACTGTCTGGAATCTTTGTGGGTTTTCTGTACCACTGACTGCCTAAATCTGAGGTCACACAGTGCTTGAGGTATTTAAGACTGAGTTTACTGGAATACATGAACTTAAAAGAGTATTATCAACCCGGTTCATCTTGTTCCTAAACCCTTACCCTGGATACCAATATGTCACAGGATAGACTTTGAGGTAGTGTGGGACCAGTAGATTTGTCAGGTCTGCTACGTAGATATGAGCCAAGAAAAGTGTAATTAAAGCACTTTTCTTAATTTATTTTTTTAATTATTATTATTTTTTAATTTGTTCAATTTATTTTCTTATAAATATATTCTTTGACCATGTTTTAATATTTTTTTCATATTCTTTGTTTTAATCATGTCTTTTTTCATATTTTTCTTTCGTCTTTTTAATTCTTATTTATTACCTTTGTAGTTTCTAATTTGTAAAGCACTTTGAATAACCACAGTGTATGAATGGTGCTATATAGTAAACTTGCCTTGACTTTCCTAGTATCCATTGCAAAGCTGTGGTCAGAGTGTCTGACCTGTTACTGGAACTTGGCGAGATACATGTTTTCAGTTATAAATGTCTGTTAAATACACCGATTAGGCATAACATTATGACCACCTTCCTAATATTGTGTTGGTCCCCATTTTGCTGCCAAAACAGCCCTGCAGCTGTGATGCACTGTGTATTCTGACACCTTTCTATCAGAACCAGCATTAACTTCTTCAGCAATTTGAGCTACAGTAGCCACACGGGCCAGCCTCCACTCCCCACATGCATCAATGAGCCTTGGCCGCCCATGACCCTGTCGCCGGTTTACCACTGTTCCTTCCTTGGACCACTTTTGATATTGACCACTGCAGACCGCGAACACCTCACAAGAGCTGCAGTTTTAAAGATGCTCTGACCCAGTCGTCTAGCCATCACAATTTGGCCCTTGTCAAACTCGCTCAAATCCTTACGCTTGCCCTCATTTCCTGCTTCTAACACATCAAATCTGAGGATAAAATGTTCACTTGCTGCCTAATGTGTCCCATCCACTAACAGGTGCCGTGATGAAGAGATAATCAGTGTTATTCACTTCACCTGTTAGTGGTCATAATTAGGGCTGGCACCGATCCGATACTCTGTATCAGTATCGGTCCGATATTGGCCCAAATCACTGGATCGGATATCGGAAGGAAAAAAAACGTGTAATCCGATCCGATACTGTTGCTTAATGTAAATAACACTAAATGTAAATAAGGCCATTGTTTGTGTGTTAAGCAAATAACAAGATACAACTGCTGTAACAAGGTACATTTTGATGACATCATTAACATGTGCCACTGATCTACAACTCATCCGCAACAGCCATTTAGAAATCAAAACACACACTGATCTACTTAAAAACTTTTAGCATTTAAAAAAATCATCTACTACTGCCACATCTAAAAACACTGCTTAAACATAAAAATCGCTTTCTAAATGATAAATCGCTCACCTGAGATAAAGAAAACCTATCTTGTCCCGGGTTGGAGATCTCTCACATCCTCAACGATTAATCCATTAGTGTTATGAAATAAAACAAACTACACCGTTTCCCATTTAGCCACAGATGTCCCCTTCAAAATCCAGCAGGGTTTTTTAATGAGCGCACCTTTAGCGGAAAATCTCAACTGTGTCAATTCTAATTGGTCCATCACTTTTGATTGACATCCACATCTTCCAATTGTAGACACTTTGGACGACACGCCGTAAAGCGAGATGTGTCACGTGAACAACAGCTCGAATGTAAGTGAAACCAAAAATGCTGCTAAATGTTCTGTGTTTAAGTTAAAATAAAAACAGCAGTTTTGTGTAAGTGTGATGTTGTAGGTTCTGTATTTATTCCTTTAGAATTTTTGTTTTACAGTCTGAGCATTGTTATTTAGATAGCTAGTTTAACCATGGTGCATTGAGACATGTATTATTACTGCTTAGTTGTTTGAAAGGAGACATGATGGTATCGGATTGGTATCGGTATCGGCAGATACTTAGTTTGCAGTATTGAACATAAAAAAGTGGTATCGAGCCAGCCCTAGTCATAATGTCATGCATGGTCGGTGTATATATCTTTAAACCCCAGCCTAAATTAGTAATCCTTTTGCATTTGTCAAAATAGAGCCATTCAACATGCTCAAGGTCCAATAAGGGCATCCACAGTAATTTATTTGCATTTCTATTTAACATTTTGTAAACACGTGTCAGACTCAAAGAGAATAAAAATGCCTGGCAAAAAAAACTATTGACGTTGATTAATGCTGAAAGTGTTTAGTGATTAATAGAGGTTGCACTGTGTAAACGGGACTTACTAAAACAGTTACAACCCTTTTCCATACCTGGAAGCATTCACTTTAATTTATGTAATTAATTGTATTTATTTTAGTAATACCTGTGGCTGAAACAGTTAGATTGATATGCTTTTGTTGTTCCTTTTTTTGGCCGCAAAAGAATGTGTCCACACTAATGTGGCGCAACAGGGGTGTGATAGTCAAAATCAGCACCTACTCACTAAGGTCCACAATTTTGTTTGCATTAGCACCTGTCAAGTGCTGAAAGCCTTACATTTCCTATACCATTTGTTACCTCCTATTTATGTCATGCAAGTTTAACATAAAGATTAGGTTCTGTAGCATTAAATTATATGTTAAATATAAGAGTTTCACAGCACAAGAGTTTACAGAGACCATGTCACATGTTCAGATACTTCTACAAACAATTACTGGGTCACACCAAATTAGTTGTACTTACTAATTTTGTTTACTCAAAACGCATTTTTAACACAGCCAGGGAGTTAGCCTGTTTGCATTTTAAAGCCCTTTCATGCCTGGCCCAGTTTCGCAAAACCATTCTGGTGTTAACATAATCTTAACTGAGAGAGCACCCGAGTAGACACTGTGCCATTTCACAATGACCTTTTGTGCCTCGGTGCCTCTAAAGGCGATCATATTGTGCAAGGCAGTCTAACTGTAATGATGGTAACACATTTAATGACAGTTTCTGTTAACAGAGGTAATCTCATAGAAGGTTTATTCAGGCCCAGATATTACTGCACTGTTGAAGCATGAGGCAGCTGAGCAGGATTTGGGGTCCTGAAGAGATCAGATAACATATCAGACCTTGCCAGACATTGGGTCAGTCACTTAAGCAGCTGTTGAACTGATGCTCATATGTTTCACATATATGAAAGTTGGCTTGATACTTTCTTGGACCTGAGGAGTATGATAGTATTTACTGCTTACATATAAAGTTTTACAAGCAAAACCTTATTTTGTACCAACCCTATGTACAGAAAAGTTGGCAAAATTTGAAAAATGCATTAAATTTATCATAAACGTTTATTTAACTGACAGAAGTGAAAAGAAATAACTCCCTCACCATCTCCCAAACAAAACAGTGGGAAATATTATGCAAAGAAAAAGGCATACATTAATTCTTTGCAAAAACGCTGCAGAGTTCTCTGGGCCCAGGCTCATTTCAGATGGACCAAAAGACACTGGAATTGTATGCTGCGGTTAGAAGAGTTCATATTTCAGCATGGAAATCAAAGTCATGTTCTGTGTGCTAAAGACAATATTTGTCATGGTATGAGGAGGCATCAGTGCTCACGAGATGGGTGAATTGCATATGTTTTAAAAGTACCATTGACATGCTGGTGCATATTGGGATTTAAGAGAGACATATGCTGCCATCCAGGTGACGTCTTTGCCTCGAAAGTATTTTCCTAGGTTATTTGAGCAAGACGATGCCAGGCCTCAGTCCCCCCCCTTTTTTTCACCCATGCTTTTTGCACAGGCGCTTCTATCTGCTAACCAGGGTCCTTACACAGCTTTTGAAGACCCCACCCACACAGTCCGGCATCCCACCCTAGCAGACATGGTGGCCAATTATAGAAAATATTGTCTGCTGTAGGCACTTCCAGTTGTGCCCGCTAGATGGCGCCCAGCTGACCGGTGGTAGAGCCGGGATTTGAACTGGGGTGTTCAGAATCTCAGCGCCGGTGTGCTAGCAGAATATCCAGCTGCGCCACTAACAGTGTGGCTTTATAGACACAGAGTCCGAGTGCTTGACTGGCCTGCCTGTAGTTTAGATCTGTGTTCAGTAGAGTTAACATTTACATTTACATTTTCAGCATTTAGCAGACGCTTTTGTCCAAAGCGACTTACAGTACTGTGACAGTATATTGTCTAAGCAATTGAAGGTTAAGGGCCTTGCTTAAGGGCCAAACAGTGGCAAACTGGCAGTGGTGAGACTTGAACCAGTGACCTTTGGATTGCTAGTCCAGTACCTTAACTACTAGGCCACAACTCACAAATCACATTGATGTTTTATTGCAATTCAAATGTTCCTACTTTTCTGGAAATATGGTTTATATGGTTTTTAATCTTTGAATAGGATTTGACACATATAGACAGATGTAAAGATTGCTGTATAACATCAGGATGCATTTCTATACCTGCTCATATAACAGATTCTGGTTGGTACAACAATGAGTTAAAGAAATACTGGTAACATCAATTAATTGGTCATGTTCTTTTAAATAAGGAATTATGTAGTGTGCAATATATTTCATTTCAACACTCAAACAGGTCATAATGTGATGGACAAAACAGGACCATTTTTCTGGTCTTTATTGCATTCGCTGTAGCTGTCAATGCTTAAAAGTCCCATTATGAGTGTCTTTATCATTGAGCCAAAGTCTGCATCAGTAGCCCATATTCACAAGCTTTGCTCATTATGCGTGCCTAACTCTATTATCCACAAGGACATATAAATGTAATCTGCTGAACAGCCTGAAAGCACGGATGAGCAAGTTCTGATGCCCTGAGAGCTTCTCTTTGCTCTTCATTCATAGCGCTAGATGCTGCAATGAAGAGAAATCGCTTCTTATTTCAGAACTGACTGTAGCCAAGACTGCAGTCCTAAACCACCCTGCAGGGAAATAGAGACAGCTGAGGAGAAAAAGAAGGGCTGAAATCCCAGTGGAAGTAACCAATCACCCAGTCATGTAACACATTTTCTTCTCCATGTACACAGTTTCTTAAGCACAAGGCTATAGAATGCTACAGCTCAAAGTTTCAAGGTTCTTCATTTAATATGCCAGCCTAATCAGGTTTTGCTCAGTGGAGCAACATAAGAAGTCCTCATATGGCAGGATGTTGTGCGTTCATCATTGCAAGACAACGAGACAGCCAACTTAGACAACACTTGGTGTTTCAAATGTGCAGAATTTTAGCCAGCTAGCATCTGTCATGTCAAATGCAACAACACACACATGCATTATGTCTTTTGGTGGTGGTTGTGATGTTTTATTACCCTATGAAATATCCTTATGTTTCCCATCAAGTTCAGTTTTATTTTTACCCCCAATATGAAAATGTACAGTACAGTAGACCCTTGACTTACGAATGTAATTGGTTCTGAAGGGCTGTTCTTAAGTCAAAATGTTCGTTAGTTAAACCTATTTTTCCCATAAGAAATAATGTAAATAGAATTAATCCGTGCCAGACCTCCCAAACAACCCCCTTACCTAACCTTTCTAATGTCTTAAATGGTCTTTTTTGTTATAAATACAAGTATATTTTCCCTTAAATCTTAAATTACAGAATAGACATTACTGTAATAAACAATAATAAACAACAATACACAGTAGTACTGTACTGTACATAAAAACACACACACATCACATGTACAGTACAGTACGTGTGCTGTACCATACACCATAATAACTTGTAATGAGCATGCGGTCTGTAACTATGGTGATATTATGTGATCATGTCCTCACGTCATCACTTGGCGTTGGTAAGATGGCGGACGTAGTACGTCGGGGTGTTGCGTGCATACTGCACACTTCTGAAAGCGCGTACTTCTTTACCGGCCGAGCGGTGCGTACTTCCTCGAATCTAGTACGTACTCTGTAGGTATGCGATTTCAGACGCAGCTTACTTTACTCAACCGAGTTCCTTCTTCTCTCTCACTCACTGTTCCCTCTGTCTGATACACCGTGACACCTACTGGTCTTTGCAGCTTCTTTTTGGCCATTTTAATATAGAATTTTACGAAATATAAAGAAAACACCATCCGCTGTCCGAATGTTTGCTCACTGTATATATATACAGTGTATCACAAAAGTGAGTACACCCCTCACATTTCTGCAGATATTTAAGTATATCTTTTCATGGGACAACACTGACAAAATGACACTTTGACACAATGAAAAGTAGTCTGTGTGCAGCTTATATAACAGTGTAAATTTATTCTTCCCTCAAAATAACTCAATATACAGCCATTAATGTCTAAACCACTGGCAACAAAAGTGAGTACACCCCTTAGTGAAAGTTCCTGAAGTGTCAATATTTTGTGTGGCCACCATTATTTCCCAGAACTGCCCTAACTCTCCTGGGCATGGAGTTTACCAGAGCTTCACAGGTTGCCACTGGAATGCTTTTCCACTCCTCCATGACGACATCACGGAGCTGGCGGATATTCGAGACTTTGCGCTCCTCCACCTTCCGCTTGAGGATGCCCAAAAGATGTTCTATTGGGTTTAGGTCTGGAGACATGCTTGGCCAGTCCATCACCTTTACCCTCAGCCTCTTCAATAAAGCAGTGGTCGTCTTAGAGGTGTGTTTGGGGTCATTATCATGCTGGAACACTGCCCTGCGACCCAGTTTCCGGAGGGAGGGGATCATGCTCTGCTTCAGTATTTCACAGTACATATTGGAGTTCATGTGTCCCTCAATGAAATGTAACTCCCCAACACCTGCTGCACTCATGCAGCCCCAGACCATGGCATTCCCACCACCATGCTTGACTGTAGGCATGACACACTTATCTTTGTACTCCTCACCTGATTGCCGCCACACATGCTTGAGACCATCTGAACCAAACAAATTAATCTTGGTCTCATCAGACCATAGGACATGGTTCCAGTAATCCATGTCCTTTGTTGACATGTCTTCAGCAAACTGTTTGCGGGCTTTCTTGTGTAGAGACTTCAGAAGAGGCTTCCTTCTGGGGTGACAGCCATGCAGACCAATTTGATGTAGTGTGCGGCGTATGGTCTGAGCACTGACAGGCTGACCCCCCACCTTTTCAATCTCTGCAGCAATGCTGACAGCACTCCTGCGCCTATCTTTCAAAGACAGCAGTTGGATGTGACGCTGAGCACGTGCACTCAGCTTCTTTGGACGACCAACGCGAGGTCTGTTCTGAGTGGACCCTGCTCTTTTAAAACGCTGGATGATCTTGGCCACTGTGCTGCAGCTTAGTTTCAGGGTGTTGGCAATCTTCTTGTAGCCTTGGCCATCTTCATGTAGCGCAACAATTCGTCTTTTAAGATCCTCAGAGAGTTCTTTGCCATGAGGTGCCATGTTGGAACTTTCAGTGACCAGTATGAGAGAGTGTGAGAGCTGTACTACTAAATTGAACACACCTGCTCCATATGCACACCTGAGACCTAGTAACACTAACAAATCACATGACATTTTGGAGGGAAAATGACAAGCAGTGCTCAATTTGGACATTTAGGGGTGTAGTCTCTTAGGGGTGTACTCACTTTTGTTGCCTGTGGTTTAGACATTAATGGCTGTATATTGAGTTATTTTGAGGGAAGAATAAATTTACACTGTTATATAAGCTGCACACAGACTACTTTTCATTGTGTCAAAGTGTCATTTTGTCAGTGTTGTCCCATGAAAAGATATACTTAAATATCTGCAGAAATGTGAGGGGTGTACTCACTTTTGTGATACACTGTATATAGAGAGATGATCGGAGTCAACTTGTTCGTGACGTCACGTGTTTCACAAATTTTGGTTCGTGATCCGAAATTTGTTCGTACATTAAATTGAAAAAGATCGTTCGTAACCCAAAATGTTCATATGGTAAACCGTTTGTAACTCAAGGGTCTACTGTATTTGATTTAAACTGGGTATATCCAACATTACCAAAACATGGGTTTTTGATAAACTGATGCAACTTTAACACATTAGTATTTATATTATACTTCATTTAGTTATAGCATAGCAGTTAGGGTACTGGACTAGTAATTAAAAGGTCACTGGTTCAAGCCCCATCACTGCCAGGTTGCCACTGTTGAGCCCTTGAGCAAGGCCCTTAACCCTCAATTGCTTAGACAAAATACTGTCACAGTGCTGTAAGTCTCTTTGGATAAAAGTGTCTGCTATATGCTGAAAATATAAATATAAATTTAGTTTACATCAACCACTTTATCCTGGTCAGGGTTGTGGCAGGTCCAGTTCCACCAACAAACACAGGGCGCAAGGCAGGAATACCCTAATCCATCACAGGGCTTTGGCCACCCCATAAAACAGAGAGAATAATGTCTGTGTGAATGACTGGCAGGTTGATAACACAGCTGACATTAAACCTGGCCTAGCATAACACACCGCTGAGCCACCTTAGGATTACACTTGCTCACAATGTCTTTATGGCCATTCAGTATAAAATCCATCTTGTCTGCAGACAGCAGTTAAGCCCGCATGAGCAGCATGATTTGGTGTCTCTTACAGACAAATTCTGTGGACAGCTGATAAGTGCCCATTTGTGTATATGATTAAAGCTTCAGGTCCTACATGACTCACGTTTGAACACATGCATCACAATTCTCCAGCTCTTATTTAAAGGTCACATGGGTTTATCTGGAAGTGCTCTGGCTTTTGTCAATGGTCTCTTTGGTACAAAGAGATATGGTGAAGCTACTTGCCCACCCTTAAGGGCAAAGCCCCAGGCCATGTCTCCCTGCTTTGCTTGCTTCTTTGTGACATATGAAGAATATATGAAGAAGAGTGTTGTTTAACATTGTCAAAGGATTTTAACAGAGGATGTCAAAGGTCAGTTCTAAAATCACTATGCTTCCACCTTCATATTTTACTGTAAATTTGGTAAGATGAATTATTCCCAGCATTCTATTTTAGTTTCGTCTCACCATTAGTCTGATTTGTCAGTGCTCATGCACAAATCTTAGATGCTCGTCAGTAGTTACTCATTACACAAGGTTCATCAGTTCACAAGGTTATATCGAACACAATCATGGACAATTTTGTATCTCCAATTCACCTTACTTGCATGTCTTTGGACTGTGGTAGGAGACCGGAGCTCCCGGAGGAAACCCACGCAGACACGTGGAGAACATGCAAACTCCACACAGAAAGGACCCGGACCTCCCCACCTGGGGATCAAACCCAGGACCTTCTTGCTGTGAGGTGGCAGTGCTACCCACCGAGCCACCGTGCCGCCCAGAATTCTTCTGGGGTTCTGTTGTCAGGGGACAAGTTGTGGTTTCATAAACGTTCCAGTTGCAGATTACTCAACCAGTTGTTCTAACAGGGATGTTTATGGTGTTTGCTTTTGTGTGAGCTCTTTGCTCTGTTTTGTAATTTGGTTGCTTAAGGAAGCTCCTTCACCCTTCCCAACCAATGTCAAACCTTTTTTCACTAATGAAACAAAGTTCATGCAGAAAATGCATTATTATTATTATTATTATTATTATTATTATAAGTGTTATTAATTTCAGCATAAATATCTTGATTTAACTGTATGTAACCTGTACATTACAATTACTGACTGTAGTCCATCTGTTTCTCTGCATACTTTGTTAGCCTGCTTTCACGCTGTTCTTCAATGGTCAGGACTCTCTCAGGACCAATACAGAGTAGGTATTATTTGGG
Source organism: Trichomycterus rosablanca (assembly GCF_030014385.1). NCBI lineage: Eukaryota > Metazoa > Chordata > Actinopteri > Siluriformes > Trichomycteridae > Trichomycterus > Trichomycterus rosablanca. The sequence continues at coordinate 14,596,476 of NC_085997.1, read as the reverse complement.
TGGTGGGTCGTTCTCAGCACTGCAGTGACAATGACATGGTGGTTGTGTGTTAGTGTGTGTTGTGCTGGTATTAGTGGATAAGACACAGCAATGTACTGTAGATCTTCAAAGTGCTTCTATATGGTAAGTGGAGCTGATAAAATGGACAGTGAATGAAAAAACAAAGAGGTGGTTTTAATGTTATGACTGATCAGTGTATTAAATTAACACTAAACTTGTTGAATGTTTTCCCTTCACTCTGTATTCAACATTTGAATGTTACTTACTGTACTTTTCAAACATTTTGGTAAAGTATGAGCATGTATTCTATATCTGAGTGCAGAAAAACACAGAACTGTTGTAAAATGTTGGCCTGCACACTGAAATGCATACAAAACACAGGGCTGTGGGGTATAGGGGGGAAGACATAGCTTTTGTTTTCCTACTCTGAGCAGTTGGGGTTGCTTTAAGCTGCTGCCAGACATGTGCTTCCCATGACTGTAAGGATAGCCATACACACATACAGACTTAAATTTGTTGTGCCCTGAGCACACTGACTAAGAGACAGCTGTCATGGCAAAGAATCAACAACGTATTAGAGTTTTGACCAACAGGAGGCATAGTTCTCACCAGTTGAACCCAGTGGGGTTTACCAGGCCACAGGGTGTAGGAACAGTGATTGCTCTTTCATAAGTCCCTCTATAATTGCAATATTTTTTTACACTGAATAAGTAAATTAAAAGAAAAAAAATAATAATCAATCAAATCAAATAATTTATTATGGGATTTGCACCACACTTATCTGAAATTTAGCAGTAACAATTATAATATAATTTACTATTACTCATTCACATCACTGGGAGATAATTTTATCCCACTTTTGTTTTTCAAGAACTGCTTTCAGTCAGAAAAAAAAGGTTTTCAGCCAAGCAAGGCAAGGTTTTCAGCCATGAACTGCTTGATTCAGGTTTTGCCACAGCATATTTAAATTTAAAAACCTTTAATTCTGTTTATTTTTAGTCATTTAGATGTAAATATGTTTTCATATTTCAGGTTATTAACCTGCTGCATAACTTAATTACGCCTCAGCTTCAGAATATAAGAAGAGATGACCTTTCTCCATTCTGAAGGATTTTCCTAATAAAGAGTGGAATTAATTATTCACTAAATAACAAGGTTTCCAGATCCTGATGCATCAACGTATCTGCCAGTTACACTGCTTGACTGCTATATTTGCTTTTCCAGACATAAAAAGAGCCTTTTTTGGTCTGGCCATAAAACATTATGTCAAAAGATTTGGAAATAATTCAGGTGCCTGTTTGTAAATGTCAGTAAACAATGATGTTATTCTCATCATTCTGTTTTGTGGAATCTTAGGCATTTGGAAATGCCTGTATACCTTATTTAGATTGATGCATTTGTATATGTATTAAAAATTAGGAGTCTTTTCTCAAGAGTTAAACTGTAAACCTTTATTTTTTGTAAAACTCAGGAAGAATATCAGTTTCACACAGTAAACGTCAATGTCTCTCAAAAATGAGAGATATTTAAAGACGTATTCTTGGCACCATGTATTGGCCATGATAAATAATTCATCTTAACATTTAAATTGCTCTGTTCCTCGGTCACCCTGGATTACTTATCCTCCTTTTACTGGTGCCACTTCAATGAAAAGTGTATGTGGTCTCTAATTGGAGAGTTTCTCCTTCCCTCTCCTTCCTAACATTAAGTAATAGTGATTATAATTGCTAAATGCTGAAAACATAAACTAAGGATCTGAATTGATCTTTCACAGTGAAATAGACAAGTGTCAGAAAATTATAGTAAAAATGGTCTTGTCATGTCCGTAACACTACTTTTAGCCCTATCAGGCCACACTAACAGGCTAAAGTATTATAGTATATAATACAATCATAGTATTTCAGTACTATTCTAGTATATATTACATTTTTATACACTAAATCACTGACTATGGGTGTGTTTGAAAACCTAGTGAGCTCTCTACATAGGCAGCATTTTACGCCATCCTACGCGCACTCCCGAGAAGAAGGCTGTTCGAATTCTTAGATGCCTTAAAATGCTCCCTACTAAGGCACCTTAAATCTGAACGGCATTTTGACTAAATAACGAGGGAGCATCCGATGCTGCCTTAGCAGTGAAGGCAATCCCAGCATTCTGTGCGTCACAACTTTTCTCACAAAAAAATAACAAATATGGTGGACGAATGCAGAGTAACGAGCGGAGTTATTTTCATACGTAGGCATTAATATGGAGTCCCCCCCTCCCAGCAGCTATAGAGCCTACCCTCTTCTAGCAAGGTTTTCCACTAGATTTTGGATTGTGTCTGTGGATGTTTGTGCCTATTTAGACAAAAGAGCATTTGTGAAGACAGGCACTTTTGTTCAGTTCGAAGGTCTAGCTTGCAACCATCATTCTAGTTTGTCTTAAAAGCATTTAGCAGGGTTGAGGTCAGGGCTCTTGATTATCTTTACACCAAAATTAAACCATGACTTTATTGACCTTACTTGTGTGCACAGAGACACAGTCATGCTGGAACAGAAACAAGCCTTTCCCAACTTGTTGCCACATCTAAGCTTAACTGTTTGTTGACTTTTACATAGTTACTCACTCACTCACTCACTGTCCAAACCGCTTGTCCAATTAGGGTCTCAGCTTTTCAATGGGCACAAGGCGCACAGTAACCCCCTGGACAGGGCACCACTCCATCGCAGGGCAGATACACACACACACACACACACACACACACACATTGTCTTATAGGGCAATTCAGTGTCTCCAATTAACCTGACTGCATGTTTTTGGACTGTTGGAGGAAACCGGAGCTCCCGGAGACACAGGGAGAACATGCAAACTCCGCACAGAAAGGACCTGGTCTGCCCCGTCTGGGGATCGAATCCAGGACCTTCTTGCTGTAAGGTGACAGTGCTACCCACCGAGCCACCGTGCTGCCCTTTTGCATAGTTAAAAATGTAAATATTTGGGTTACTTTTTATTATTATGGCCGTTAAACCCATGTTAATGTAAAGCTTGCTTGACTCTAGACAATTCTCTGTAACACACCTTCTTATTAATGGCAGACCTGTTTTGGTGGTTTATGGATAGCATCTGACCATCCAGAGTAATTTCTATCTCTGGTAAAGTGAAAGTTTAAGTGGTTGCTTAGTGATTAAGGTGCTGGACTAGTAATTGGAAGGTTGCTGGTTCAAGCTGCACTACCGCCAAGTCACCTTATCAAGGCCCTTAACTTTAAGTCGCTTGCAGTGTAATTGCTTACAATCGTAAGTTGATTTGAATGAATGTGTCTGCTAAATTCCCTAAATGTAAATTCACAACCGCAGCAAAATGTGTGCAGTTGACCTATAGTCTCCAGCTGTTTTCAGTCATAATCAAACAATACTTTATGCATAAGTGTACAGGTACCATTGACACATTATTTTAAAGAGACATACACTGACCAGGCATAACATTATGACCACTGACAGGTGAAGTGAATAACACTGATTATCTCTTCATCACAGCACCTGTTAGTGGGTGGGATATATTAGGTGAAAATTTTATCCTCAGTTGATGTGTTAGAAGCAAGAAAAATGGACAAGCGTAAGGATTTGAGTGAGTTTAACAAGGCCCAAATTATGATGGCTAGACGACTGGGTCAGAGCATCCAGGCGTTCTTGGTCTGCAGTGTCTATCAAAAGTAGTCCAAGGAAGAAACAGTGGTAAACCGGCGACAGGGTCATGGGTGGCCAAGGCTCATTGATGCACGTGGGGAGCGAAGGCTGGCCCGTGTGGTCAGATCCAACAGACGAGCTACTGTAGCTCAAATTGCTGAAGAAGTTAATGCTGGTTCTGATAGAAAGGTGTCAGACTTCATGCCTCGACAGGTCAGGGCTGTTTTGGCAGCAAAAGGGGGACGAACACAATATTAGGAAGGTGGTCATAATGGTATGCCTCATCGGTGTATGCTGCCATATAAATTATGACTTTCCTTGGGGATTTTATGTTTTTTAGCAAGATAGTGAAAGGCCTCACTCTGCACGAGATACTCAGCATGGCTTCATAGACGCAGAGTGTGTATGCTAATAGAAAAGGTGATGTAACACTGTGGTAAACATGCCTCTGCCTCGTTTTTTTTGTACATTTTGTAAATTTATTTAGAAAATACTATTATTATCTTGTTCAGTAAAACATTATTATACAGATTCTTGTTTTTACTGCATTTACAAAATGAATCAACTTTTCAAGAAGTGGATTTTGTGGCCATTTTAACACTTTTAAACAGTAGAAGTACTGTCTGTGTGTAAATTAACATCAGACATCACAGATCCCAGATTGGGAAACACTATCTATGTAATTTCTACACACACTGTTAATTTTATCAGCTCCACTTACCATATAAATGCACTTTGTTTTTCTACAATTATTGACTGTAGTCCATCTATTTCTCTACTTACCTTTTTAGCCTGCTTTCACCCTGTTCCTCAATGGTCAGGACCCCCACAGGACCACCACAGAGCAGGTATTATTTGGGTGGTGGATCATTCTCAACACTGCAGTGACACTGACATGGTGGTGGTGTGTTAGTGAGTGTTGTGCTGGTATGAGTGGATCAGACACAGCAGCGCAGCTGGAGTTTTTAAATACCGAGTTCACTCACTGTCCACTCTATTAGACACTCCTACCTAGTTGGTCCACCTTGTAGATGTGAAGTCAAGAGACGATTGCTCATCTATTGCTGCTGTTTGAGTTGGTCATCTTCTAGACCTTCATCAGTGGTCACAGGACGCTGCCCACGGGGTGCTGTTGGCTGGATGTTTTTGGTTGGTGGACTATTCTCAGTCCAGCAGTGACGGTGAGGTGTTTAAAGACTCCATCAGCATTGCTGTGTCTGATCCGCTCAAACCAGCACAACACACACTAACACACCACCACTATGTCAGAGTCACTGCAGTGCTGAGAATGACCCACCACCCAAATAGTACCTACTGTAGTGGTCCTGGGAGAGTCCTGACCATTGAAGAACAGCATGAAAGGGGGCTAACAAAGCATGTAGAGAAACAGATGGACTACAGTCAGTAATTGTAGAACTACAAAGTGCTTCTATATGGTAAGTGGAGCTGATAAAATGGACAGTGAGTGTAGAAACAAGGAGGTGATTTTAATGTTATGGCTGATAGGTGTATATTCTACCAAGCTGACAAACACTAAATTAAAAGTGTTACTTAAATAAAATATTATTGTAATAAACACATAATGGATTATTGGAATCACTTGAATTCTATTTTTGTTTGTTTTAAAGCATGGAGCTCATTTTTCTAGGTCATTTGGTGTACCTCCCACTGGTGGGAGCTTCAAGGAACACAAATTGTTACAAATCACATCATCTAAGTCAGAACTGTGGTAGGTCTGGCAACATTGGGTGCTATAATGCAGGAATACACATTGACTTGGTCCAGTCTTCTACATAGCAACACAGATTTAGTCATTCACTTATTTACTCATACCTAGGTGCAGGAAACTGTATTACCAAGAGGAAACCCTCAGAACAAAACGCATAAGGCACGGACCCATAATTCTGTGCACTATTCAATTCAGGCTGCTTGCTGATGTTTCTGTACACAAAACACAATTTATATAATGGCTATATGAGTCATGGTTATAAATGCCATCTTGCTTTTATTTGAGGATAAGCTACATAGGCAGACAAGAGGTCACAAGAGACAGTGTCTAGCACATTACACCTTTCTGTACACTCCCTGTTTATCTCTGTCCATTAATATCATGTCTATGTTTTGTTAGTGCCCCTCCTCACACTGTGTACTGTTATGCAGGTTTACACTGATGTGTGTCTCCGAATGATTCGATTACCATTTTATTAAATGAGATTAGGGTTTAGTTATAAGCATGCTGGGAATGGAGTGTGCACTGTTGTTACATAGCGCTAGATCTTTTGGACGATGCTATTACTCAGTGCTCACAGGCTGTAACCAGGTCAGCTCAATACCAAAGAACAGAGAGGACAAGAGAATGTCAGGATCTAGAAGGATACAGATATAGGAAGGTTGGGGGAGGTCAACTGCAGGAAAGCCAGGAACAAAAGAAATTCCTTTCCATGTTTTATAAGTCCCCACAAAAGCGGAGTATTAGTTCTTAGTTGAACGCGCCCTAATCAAACGGATGATGAAAGATGAAAGATAGAGTTTCATATGCAGTTCAAAACCAGAGGCTTTTGGTAAATCAATTTCTGCATCTTTTGTCATGCTTAGTAGGAAAGGCTCAGCTGTTGTTCAGATAAAGTTTAACAGTAGAAGACTGAATATTCCCAGCATCCCCATAGATGGTGGTGAGCCAAAAACAAGCCATGATTTATTTGCAGGAGAAATTGCTTCTCTAGTACTTCCAGGTGCACACATCAGGCATTTATGGTAAATGGTCAATTTAAGTCTTTCCTCTTTGAATGTAGGAATTATGTCTACAGTGTCATAGCAGACAAAACCATGTTCAGCACAGTATTACTTATTTCAAAGCTGATGACTGGTGAACTGTAGAAAGCATAATATATTATATGGTTAAAACTTTGTGGACTTATCATTAGGTTCATGTGTTTTCATGGCATAAATTTCTATAACATTTTAGTCTTTTACTGTTTCAGCATTACTATGCTCCTGTGCATAATTCAAGGTCCATAAAGAAAGGAAAGGAGAAAGGGGAGGGGATTTGGCCTAATACCCATAGTTTTGGAATAGAATGTCCAGTAAGCTAGTGTAGTCTAGTACCTAAATAGCGGTGTCGTGTCTAAATTGTAGTGACCACAGAATTACGAGTACGTCTATGAGCTAGTCTCAACAAAACACATCATGGAAATTTCATAAGAAGAATAAAACCTGGATCTCTGACCAATGGAAAAAGCTAATCTGGTCTGATAAAACTATGTATTTAAAAGTAGCCAAATAAAGGTTTTTACCAACAATGTTTGCTCACCGACCTGGCATAACATTATGACCACTGACAGGTAAAGTGAATAACGCTGATTATTTCTTCATCACGACACCTGTTAGTGGGTGGGATATATTAGGTAGCAAGTGAACTTTTCATCCTCAAAGTTGATGTGTTAGAAGCAGGAATAATGGGCAAGCGTAAGGATTTGAGTGAGTTTAACAAAGGCCAAATTATGATGGCTAGACGACTGGGTCAGAGCATCTCCAAAACTGCAGCTTTTGTGGGGTGTTCAGTATCTATTAAAAGTGGTCCAAGGAAGGAATAGTGGTAAACCGGCAACAGAGTCATGGGCGGCCAATTAAGCTTGATTAATGCATGTGGGGAGCAAAGGCTGGCCCGTGTGGTCCGATCCAACAGACGTGCCACTGTAGCTCAAATTGCTGAAGAAGTTAATGCTGGTTCTGATAGAAAAGGTGTCAGACTCCATGGGTCAGAGCTTTTTTTGGCAGCAAAAGGGAGACCAAAACAATATTAGGAAGGTGGTCATAATGGTATGCCTGATCGGTATATGTATGGCATTCCTGATACCAGATCTGTACAACTTTAAACCTTTATGGGCAGTTCTGGAGTGCAGATTGTAATAGATCTTCATTACTTTTAGCCATCAAAGAGCTGAAAAAAATTTGTTTTGGTGTAGATGGCTCTGACATCTTTCCATAAGTTATTAAATAGTTGTATAACATCCTTCCCAGATACAACCCCAAATCAGAAAAAGTTGGGACAGCATGGAAAATGCAAATAAAATAAAAATGCAGTGTTCCTTACATTTACTTTGACTTTTCTTTGATTGCAGACAGTTTGAACTCGAGATATTTCATGTTTTATCTGCTCAACTTCATTTTATTTGTTAATAAACATCCATTCTTGCATTTCAGGCCTGCAACACATTCCAAAAAAAGTTGGGACGGGGGCAATTCAGGGCTAGAAATGAGATGAAAAAACTAAATAATGATGTAATGTCAACAGGTGATTGTAATCATGCTTTGGTACAAAAGCAGCATCCAGGAAAGGCTGAGTCTTTGATAAGCAAAGATGATCAGAGGATCTCCAGTTTGTCAGCAAATGCGTGAGAAAATTATTGAAATGTTTAAAAACAATGTACCTCAAAGAAAGATTGGAAGGGATTTGCATATTTCTCCCTCTACAGTGCGTTATACAGTGGGTACGGAAAGTATTCAGACCCCTTTAAATGTTTCACTCTTTGTTTCATTGCAGCCAATTGGTAAGATCAAAAAAGTTCTTTTTTTTGCTCATTAATGTACACAGAAATGTAGATATTTTTGCTAATTTATTAAACAAGAAAAACTGAAATATCACATGGTCATAAGTATTCAGACCCTTTGCTCAGTATTGAGTAGAGGCACCCTTTTGAGCTAGTACAGCCATGAGTCTTCTGGGGAATGATGCAACAAGTTTTTCACACCTGGATTTGGGGATCCTCTGCCATTCTTCCTTGCAGATCCTCTTCAGTTCCCTCAGGTTGGATGGTGAACGTTGGTGGACAGCCATTTTCAAGTCTCTCCAGAGATGCTCAATTGGGTTTAGGTCAGGGCTCTGGCTGGGCCAGTCAAGAATGGTCACAGAGTTGTTCTGAAGCCACTGCTTTGTTATTTTAGCTGTGTGCTTAGGGTCATTGTCTTGTTGGAAGGTGAACCTTCGGCCCAGTCTTCATCTTTCCTTCAATTGCAACCAGTCGTCCTGTCCCTGCAGCTAAAAAACACCACCATAGCATGATGCTGCTACCACCATGTTTTACTGTTGGGATTGTATTTGGCAGGTGATGAGCAGTGCCTGGTTTTCTCCACACATACCGCTTAGAATTAACACCAAAAAGTTCAATCTTCATCTCATCAGACCATAGAATCTTCTTTCTCATAGTCTGGGAGTCCTTCATGTGTTTTTTTGCAAACTGTATGCGGGCTTTCATATGTCTTGCACTGAGGAGAGGCTTCCGTCGGCACACTCTGCCATAAAGCTCCGACTGGTGGAGGGCTGCAGTGATAGTTGACTTTGTGGAACTTTCTCCCATCTCCCTACTGCATCTCTGGAGCTCAGCCACAGTGATCTTGGGGTTCTTCTTTACCTCTCTCACCAAGGCTCTTCTCCCACGATTGCTTAGTTTGGCTGGACGGCCAGGTCGAGGAAGAGTTGTGGTCGTCCCAAACTTCTTCCATTTAAGGATTATGGAGGCCACTGTGCTCTTAGGAACCTTGAGTGCTGCAGAAATTCTTTTGTAACCTTGGCCAGATCTGTGCCTTGCCACAATTCTGTCTCTGAGCTCCTTGGGCAGTTCCTTAGACCTCATGATTCTCATGTGCTCTGACATGCACTGTGAGCTGTGTAGTCTTATATAGACAGGTGTGTGCCTTTCCTAATCAAGTCCAATCAGTTTAATTAAACACAGCTGGACTCCAATGAAGGAGTAGAACCATCTCAAGGAGGATCAGAAGGAAATGGACAGCATGTGAGTTAAATATGAGTGTCACAGCAAAGGGTCTGAATATTTATGACCATGTGATATTTCAGTTTTTCTTGTTTAATAAATTAGCAAAAATATCTAAATTTCTGTTTTTTTTCTGTCAAGATGGGGTGCAGAGTGTACATTAATGAGCAAAAAAAAGAACTTTTTTGATCTTACCAATTGGCTGCAATGAAACAAAGAGTGAAAAATTTAAAGGGGTCTGAATACTTTACCTTTACTTGGGTACCACTGTATCATTACACGATACAAGGAATCGAAAGGAGGCCAAAGGCACAAGCTTAAGATGAACGCCCGTGATCTTTGATCCCTCAGACGGTGCTGCATCAAGAACCACCACTTAACAATTTCTGATATAACCACATGGGTGAGGGATTACTTTGGCAAACCTTTGTCAAGCACTACAATACAGAGTTACATGCACAAATGTCACTTAAAACTTTACTGTGTAAAAAAGAAGCCTTATGTTAACCATGTCCAGAAGCGGCTTCAACTTCTCTGGGCTCAGAGGCATCTATGATGGACCATCACACAGTGGAAACGTGTATTGTGGTCAGATGAATTAGCATTTTTGAAAAAAATACAACAACGATGACCCCGTACTGTTGCACATCTTGACGTGTTTGCAGGAAGAATGAGCCAAATTAAAAGCTTAAACACTAAATCACTTGGTATTCTCAGGGCCAAAACGTCTTTTAAGTGTGGTGAAAAGGAATGGCAACATTACAAAGTGGTAAATGCTTTACTGTCCCAACTTTTTTGGAATGTGTTGCAGGCCTGAAATGCAGGAATGGATGTTTATTAATAAATGAAATGAAGTTGAACAGATAAAACATGAAATATCTCAGGTTCATCCTGTCTGCAATCAAATAAAAGTCAATGTAATGTAAAGTGAATGTAAGAAACTTTGCATTTTCCATAATGTCCCAAATTTTTCTGATTTGGGGTTGTAGATTAAAGTTCTTCTGGAGACAAAAGTGTGGCTCTACTTTTTAGCTTTCTATATTTAATATATAGAAAATGAATTGGTTGTTGTTGTAGGATGCAGTAATGCACTCTTCTCTCTACCACACACACACACACACACACACACTTTGGTGACTTTATTAAAGAACTAGAAATAGCTCTCCTTGATGTCAGTGTGTGAAAATGAAAAGAGCAGATTAATGGTAGAGAAGTTTTTATAGCGATCCATGTTTACACTTTGACTTAGTAGCCATAAAAAATAACTGGTTTTACTGCTGCCTTATTACAGCCTCAGATGTGTCGACCCAAACTTCTCTAATTTACTGATGGTACTGACACAGCTAAACCATGTAAATCCAAGTTTCTATAATCAACAACCCTGTTGTGTTAAACATTTAGAATGGTGTCAGTCTGTGGCCAGTTTTTCTTCATGTTATACTGGTTACAAGTGAGAGGTAAAACTAAACTGTGGTAAAATAACAAAGTGCCCATTCAGCAACAGCTCATTAAATTTACAGAATCTTAGAAGTTACTGCTGTGAGGTAATACTTCAAAGCACTACCAGACTGGCAAAGGATGTGATTGAGATTTCATGTGTGAGTTAGACTGCTTGTAAAGGGGTGACCTCAGTCTAGATCCCAGTTCTGGCTAAATGAGCTTTTTAATCCTTTATGTAGTCATTGTTGTGGCTTAGTGTTTGTATGTGTGTGTTACAGACAACCAACTAAACTACTTTATTAATATAAATTTACTGCCTATGAAATTTTTAACTAACCCTACCATACAGATAGACTTTGTGGATATACAACCTCAAATCAGAAAAAGCTGGGACTGTGAGGAAAATGCGAATAAAAGCCGTCAGTGTTTTTTACATTACTTTGATGTATTTCATTGCAGACAGTAAAAACCCAAGATGTTATGTTTTGTCTGGTCAGCTTCATTTAATTTGTTAAAATTGATCTATTCCTACACTCATACCAGTACAACACACTACCATGTCCTTTACATTAGTATTACTGTAGTACTGAGAGTGGTCCACCACCCAAACAATATCAGGGCAGTAAGGGTACTTTGGGAAACTTTAATGATTAATAAGTGAAATGCAGGAGGGTGAGAAAGTGTGTAAAGCAACATATGGGATATAGTCAGTAACTGTACACCCACAAATTTTATCTGTATGACTGTCCATTTTATCAGCTCCACTTACCATATAGAAGCACTTCGTAGTTCTACAATTACTGACTGTAGTCCATCTGTTTCTCTGCATGCTTTGTTAGCCCCCTTTCATGCTGTTCTTCAATGGTCAGGACCCCCACAGGACCACTACAAAGCAGGTATTATTTGGGTGGTGGATCATTCTCAGCACTGCAGTGACACTGACATGGTGGTGGTGTGTTAGTGTGTGTGGTGCTGGTATGAGTGGATAAGACACAGCAATGCTGCTGGAGTTTTTAAACACCTCACTGTCACTGCTGGACTGAGAATAGTCCACCACCTAAAAATATCCAGCCAACAGCACTCCATGGGCAGCGTGCTGTGTCCACTGATGAAGGTCTAGAAGATGACCAACTCAAACAGCAGCAATAGATGAGCGATCGTCTCTTGACTTTACATCTACAAGGTGGACCAACTAGGTAGGAGTGTCTAATAGAGTGGAAAGTGACTGGAAACAGTATTTAAAAACTCACTCATATCACTTATAGCAGCACAACACACACTAACACACCACCACCATGTCAGTGTCACTGCAGTGCTGAGAATGATCCACCACCTAAATAATACCTGCTCTGTGGTGGTCCTGGGAGAGTCCTGACCATTGAAAAACAGCATGAAAGAGGGCTAACAAAGCATGCAGAGAAACAGATGGACTACAGTCAGTAATTGTAGAGCTACAAAGTGCTCCTATATGGTAAGTGGAGCTGATAAAATGGACAGTGAGTGTAGAAACAAGGAGTGATTTTAATGTTATGGCTGATCGGTGTATAAGGTTAAGGTGCTTATATGCTGACTCGAATGTGTTAGAAATGTATGTAAGCTTTTAAAAGATGCTTGTGATCTTGGGTAATTGAAACAATTTGGTGAGTGAAGAGCTGACATTTATGATGCAGTTAGACATGCCGATATATGTGCATTATGGGTAAATTGAATAATATCAGCAAAAGGAATAGAAAGATGTCTTTAAATCCCTATATTAACATATTCATTTTCTGTTGCTTTGTGTTTGTGGCACATTATTTTGCTTTCCTGAGTTTTTAGATTGTGGAAGGTTCTTTTTAACTAGGTGGCACAGGTGCATGTGTGTTTTTTAATTGACTTAGCAGTGACCAGTGTAGGATAGATTATTTCTCATCTGGTATTGCTATTACTGATGTAATGGGTGCATCCTCTTTCACTATTGTACACTTGACATTAATAACTTGTGTCCTTTTAAGATAGATGATTCAAGCAGATGAAGAGCAGACCTCCAAGCTTCAAAATTATGAAGGATATATCTCAGCCAAAAGCCGGTAATAATTCCACCAGGAAAATACGCCTGTTGGAAACCATTTAGTATGATTGGATTTAGAGTATGTTGTCTTCTAATGCCATTGAATATAGATTGGCACTCCTTGAACTCATGGCAGTGTTACAACATATTAATCTGAAAAGAGAAATAGAGAGTGAACGTGGGCAAATTGGAGTCAGCAGAAAAGTAAACATAAGAAAGTAAAGTGAAGGAAAGCCAGCCATTTGGAAAGTAGGTTGAAGTGGTAGATGTGCCACTTTTCTGAGATACTGACATACTGTATATGCTGCTTGTTGGCGTGGTATATTCAACATTAAACCCCACTCTTCCATATTACCTTATGGTTAGCATGGGGGCTAGTATGTGCTTTCTCTTCTATATAAACTTTTTATTTTATTAAAAAAACATGCTTTACATATAATATGACCAAAAGTATTTGGACACCTGACCATGATCATTGTTGAACATCCTATTTCAAAACCATGGGCATCAATATAGTGGGACATTCCACTCTTCTAGACAAGCTTTCTACAAGATTTTGGAGTGTATATGCATGCCCGTTTAGTCAAAAGCATCTTTATAATATTACTGATGTGTCTAACCTGTAAGCAATGGCCTGAAACACCTGAAATCAGTAATTAAGAAGGGTGTCCATGTATTTTTGACCAGAAAGCTTATTGTGTATTAAAACTGTGTATTAAATTCAGATCCCATGTTAAAATGTTATACAGTATATTATACAGTGGTACCTTGAAACTCAACGTCAATTGGTTCTGGGACTGGCGTTGAGTTTAAAAGGTGTTTTCAAGTTTCAAGGTATTTTTTCCCATAAGGATGTATGTGAAACCTGTTAATGCATTTCATGGTCCCATGGACTTGCATATATTTTAGGCTAATGTAAAATAATGGGGTTGTTTTTGACACTTATACACTGAAAATAACAATATAAATATTGTTATATAATAATATAAAACACTGAAATAAAAAGCTGATTCTTACAATTTCTTAGCAGCCCAAGCTGTAACACAAGTTTAAAAGTGAAACAGTGAGGAAAATCCAGCTAAACACAGATACATGTGGACGATCCACACAAATGCAGATTCGTCTTATATTCGCACTTTGATCACGTATTACTGCACCGCTCAAGCAGAGTGCTGAACAAAGCGACTGTTCATTGTTAATTTGAAATTAAATAAATACATTTTTAAAAAACAAACTGGACACGTCAAGTTTAAGGGAAACATTGAGATTAAGGGTGCAGATTTCTCGACGAAGGGCGTCGAGTTTTAAAGATTGTGAGTTTAGCGGACGTTGAGTTACAAGGTACCACTGTGTTTGTTTATCAGCTGAATATCATACTGATTGGCTACTGGCCACTTCACAATAGCATCAAAGGCTGATAGTGGTGTGTTGTCAGTCAACATCACATGTTTTAGCATTCTGAATCAGTTAGTGAAAAACTGTCAAATCTGACACTAATGCGTTCTTTTAGGACAAATACTGGCCTGGGATGGATTGGCACCATTCCAGTGTATATTTCAGCTCTGGTATTGCCTTGGTATCAGGATATGCTGTAGTGATGAAACATGAAGTGATTCTTTTATAATTAAAATAATAGTTGCAGTATTTTGTCTTTTTTCAAGTGAATCCAACCAATCAGCTGGGACCTCTTGGTAAAATGGAGCAGTATGTTGCTACAGAACCATGGCTTTTAATTGGATTACAGAAGAGACCAATCAGCCTTCTGCAATCAATGGTAAGTGCTGCATTTCTGCATTATTAATGGACGTTATGCTCTATTGTTCACTGACATTTATTAAAATAAAATATCTCTGGGTTGCAGTATTTAATGTATTAGACTGTGCAGTGCAATTTGACCAAATGATTACTGTGAGTTGTCATGACCTTTATTAGAAATATTTTCTCTCTATGCACCCCATTTGTATGTGCTTAATTTCCCTCTGCTGTTGTATTTCCTACGCTGAAACACAACCATAGGTTAACTTTCGTCTTCTCCAACATGCGTAAAGCTACCAACAGAGAGAGCCCAAACTTTCTTCATAATCTTCAACTTTTACCAGCGGCTCAACCAAACAGTGGAAGTCTTTGCAGTGACAAGGTGGTGACTCCCTATCTGGTCTTATCTTTCTCAGACATGGCCAGAAATACAGTGGTACCTTGTAACTCAACGTCCCCTAAACTTAAACTCTTTGAAACTCAACACCCCTCGTCGAGAAATTTGTACTCTTAAACTCAACGTTTCCCTTAAACTCAATGTGCGAATATGAGACGAATCTGCTTTTGTGTGGAATACCCATCAAATCCAGTCTGAAAGCTCCACATGTATCTGTGTTTATCTGGTTTTCCTCAGTGTTTCATTTTTAAACTTGTGTTACAGCTCGAGGTTCTGAGAAATTGTGAGAATCAGCTTTTCAGAGAACCTAAAACCTTATGGTTAAAAAGCAGCACAAAAGCTAGTGTGCCGTTTCTCATGTGAATGCGCCTTTACTGAACGGAATACGATATTCCAAGATCAAGCATCTCCAGGATTAAGAAGCAGAAGGAAACAATTAAGAAATAAGAAATAATTATAAAAACTAATTTATAAATTTTTAGGTTTTATTGTATTTTTTAAGTGTTTTTATATTATATTTGTGTTATTTTCAGTGTATAAGTGTCAAAAACAACCCCATTACTTTTACATGACCTTGAGTTTCAAGGTAACACTGTATACTGTAATTTTTTTCAGGATTCTTCCAAAGCACCAACCAATATGTTGAATGATCTTATTCAAATAAATATTTTGCCTGTGGCAGTAGCACATGTTTTACTGAGCTCGGGTTGCTTTGCCTGTATTTTCTTCTGGGTTGGGGTAGTCTGATATTTTCCAATCTTTTGAACTTAGCATTAGGTTAATCGTTCACTTTATAATACTATGTGTTGCTGCCTGTTCTTATGAGTTTTGTTCTCCTTTAATAGAATGAAATGAATCTATTGTTTATTGCAAAATGTAAAGGTCTTTTACTTTTGTACACTATGTCCACAAGTAAATGTAAACATGTAATGGTGCTCACCCAGTGGGGGATTTGAACGCTGAATCCCTGCGTGCCTCACCACCAGGTGCCTCAACCGGGGGAGCTACCAGACTTGTCAGAAATAGGAGCCAAATGCCTAGTAGTCTGATTGTGAAACAGATAATTAAACTAAAAAACAAAGACTGAGTGGGAATCGAACCCAGGCCGCTGCTTTACCGTCCGAACAATCTACCACTCGGCCAAACAGACTCTACAGAAAGTGTCTTAACCTAGGTGGGTTAAAACCCAATAGGCTCCAAAGAAATACAAAAGGAAAATACAAAAACCACCCATTTTAGGGAAATGTTTGAGCGGGAAAACTGAGAACAAAAGACTGCAAGGGGAAACACTGACCACCTCAAGATTCACAAGGAAAGGAGGAAATTATAACAAAAGGCTTTCCCAACAGAAGAATAGAACTACAATAGATTAACTGAGAGAATGCAGAAGTTGTAATTTTTTTTGCAAGAGAGAGGAACTCAAAACGAGAGAAATGAGGGTGAGAGTGAAAGCTCTCAGCCCTCTACCCAGAATACTGGCTGTTCGTGTTTGCTCAAAATGAGACAAAGACCTAGCAAGTTCTGACTGCTTTTCTGTCTCTTTATAGACCTGTGCACAGGTGTTGTGCTTTAGGCCTGATTGCCGGCTCGTTGTTGACCCCTAGTGGCCAGAGTCTAACTAGTCCCAGAAACAACCCTTACAAACAATACATTGATCAGCCATAACATTAAAACCACCTCCTTGTTTCTACACTCACAGACTATTTTATCATCTCCACTTACCATATAGAAGCACTTTGTAGTTCTACAATTACTGACTGTAGTCCATCTTTTTCTCTGCATGCTTCGTTAGCCCCCTTTCATGCTGTTCTTTAATGGTCAGGACTCTCCCAAGACCACTACAGAGTATTTATTACTTGGGTGGTGGATCATTCTCAGCACTGCAGTGACACTGACATGGTGGTGGTGTGTTAGTGTGTGTTGTGCTGGTGTGAGTGGATCACACACAGCAATGCTGATGGAGTTTTTAAACACCTCACTGTCACTGCTGAACTGAGAATAGTCCACCAACCAAAAACATCCAGCCAACAGCGCCCCATGGGCAGCGTCCTGTGACCACTGATGAAGGTCTAGAAGATGTCCAACTCAAACAGCAGCAATAGATGAGTGATTATCTCTGACTTTACATCTACAAGGTGAACCAACTAGGTAGGAGTGTCTAATAGAGTGGACCTTGAGTGGGCATGGTATTTAAAAACTCCAGCAGTGCTGCTTATCCACTCATCCACTCATGAGTGTCTTATCCACTCATACCAGCACAACACACACTAACACACCACCACCATGTCAGTGTCACTGCAGTGCTGAGAATGATCCACCACTTAAATAATACCTGCTCTGTGGTGGTCCTGTGGGGGTCCTGACCATTGAAGAACAGGGTGAAAGCGGAGATACAAAATTGCCACCTAGGTAAGAGTGTCTAGGGTGTTTCCTACCTTTTGCCCGGTGAATTGTACCCACCTCAGTATTGAATAAAGCAGTGTTAAAAAAGACAATGAACGAATTAAAGCTTCAGCAGTAAACTCTGCTTAAAATCTCATTTTCCAGTGCTTGCTGACGGTTCAAAATAATCAAGTACCTCAGAGACCTAATTTGAGTCCTAATTTGTTTTGAAAGCTGTTTAAGCAGAAAGAAAACCTTTCATTCCTGCTATTCAAAGCCTTCAGTTTAACAGTGGTCTAAAGTCAAGGAAACTGTAACACAATAAAGGCAATAATGGCACTGAAAGGAAAAAGCTACTCAGTAATCTGCGTTCAATGATGTATTTAATCTGTGCCAGGTGCAAAACACTGATTCAGTTTGCCAGCCATCCGTAAAACATGGTCTATAGTTTCCGAGTGCTTTTTCAGACTGTATTTATTAGAATTGTTCCTTTTCTGTATGTACAAATTTGTAGTAAGTGTACAAAGGTTGTTCAGACAGAGTGTCTGGTACACTTTCTGGTACCTATTGTAATAAACATACTTTTATTTCTGACTTTAGTGAAAAATATTCATTCATCTTTAGTAACTTTAGTAACAGACACATGGCAGACATTCACCCCAGACCCACCAATTTATGAACTTAGGACAATTTATAACAGCCACCTATATTTAAAACAATTTAACTAAATATTTCATAAAAACCAACCCAGGTGTCATGTGGCATCCACACTACGTGCTGCCCCATCAGACCACCCATGCCACCTATTCAGCATATGAAATAAATAGAAGTGTCAACCGTTGTTTTCAGGACTGACACAGGATTGCTCTGTGGGGAGGTGAAGCCCACAGTTACTGTTAATTACAGTCATAGCTTGTGCCGCAGTAAACATTTAGCTGTAGCAAATATGCTGATCCAGGACGTTTATTATTGTATGCTTCCTGTGTGTTATTTTAATAGTGGAGGCAGTAAAGAGGGTCTGTACATGTGTGCTGCCTTAAGCAATAGATGCAAAAACTAAGGCAGGACCACCTACATACAGTTAGAGGAAAGCAGTATTCAGCCACTTGTTTTTATTTCATAAATTCTCAGTTTAAATATTCACCTTTTAACATAATTTGTAACATAATGCATTAACTAAAATGTTATACAAACCAAATTGAAAAAAGAATCATTAAAAAAAGAATTAAAACAAGAATATGTTATTTGTTAATTCTCTTTATTTAACTGAAAAAAGTACAAAAAAAGGATTTTCAATATTTTCACTGAACAACCTAAATTAAGTAACAATTACGCAGCTAGCCATGCACTGCCATCAAAGATCATCCGCCTCCCGTGCAGGCACCACTGCCAGACAGCAGAGGCTTCACTTGCATCTGCGATGAGGATCCATGTTTCAACCACTGCCCCCCCTTCAGACCCACAGCCAATCATAAGTCTGTGTAGGCTCCCGGCCGGCTGATAGCAAAACTGAGACTCAAACTCGAGAGCTCAGTGTGTTTTACCACTGTGCCACACAAGTGCCCCACAATTGTCTAATTTTAAGTTATAATTTTGGCAATATTACAATTAAAAAATAAATGAACTATTTAGTTATAGTTTATTATATTAGTAAGATAGCGTGAAGGTTTAGTACATTTAGCAGACACTTTTATCCAAAGCGACTTACAGTATTGTGGCAGTATACAGTTTGAGCAATTGAAGGTTAAGGGTCTTGCTCAAGGGCCCAACAGTGGAAACCGGGTAGTGGTGGGGCTTGAACCGGCAACCTTTCAGTTGCTAGTCCAGTACCTTAACCGCTAGGCTACAACTGCGTGTCTAGTACAAGACAACTCATACATGTAGTCTAATATCCGACAACTCATACATCAGTTTTATTTGAATTAAAAGAAACTTACATCACATGTCTTTTTTTTTTGCATTTTTCCCAATTTTCCTTCCCAATCTAGTCGTATCCAATTACCCGATTGCATTACGCTTTCTCTCTTCTGATTCTGATCTCCACTTCTGATTGAGGTGAGCGAGACACACACCCCCTCCGACACGTGTGCAGTATCCGACTTCATCTTTTCACCTGCATGAGGCGAGTTCATATGTGGATCAATTTTGTGTATGGAGAGCCATACCCTTATCACATTATTCCTCGATTCGTCGATGCAGGCACCATCAATTAGCCAGCAAAGGTCGTATTTGCATCAGTTATGAGGCCCCTATCTGGCTTCCCACCCTGTATGAACAACAAGCCAATCGTTGTTCATGTAGCCGCCCAGCCCAGCCGGATGGCAGAGCTGAGTTTTGAACCGATGAGTTTTAAATGTCAGCTCTGGTGTGCTAGCGTGTTTTACCGCAGGTCAGGGTTGCGGTGGGTCCATTTTTATCTAAAAACGCTGATTGCAAGCCAGGAATACCCTGGACAGTGTATAATAGGTTTTGAAGTCACTTAAATCCTTATCCAAAAAGTCACATGCACTGATGCAGTTATGCATTCCCTTTTTTTTTTTTGTATGTGCAGTTGGTGAATGTGGAGTGAATAAACTATGTTACAATGATATTCATTAAATCCCATTGATATCAAACTCATTATAAAGTAAAACGTAGCCTGTTTCATGCTTAGGTGTAAATATGCTAGTAGGTAAGGATTGTTGTAGCCTCGTTAAGTGTGCTAATTGCTGCAATTAGTATAAATTTGGTCTGCTTTTTAATTCATTAAAAAATAGAAAGGCTCTTAACAGTGTTTCAATTAATGATTAGTTTATAATTAAGGGACCTGGACAAGGCACGTTTATTAGAAATGATTGTAAGTGGGTACAAGAAGGAATAACTATGATAGTTGACAATTTTCCGAGACTAATGAGCACAATAATAATAGCATATTTAATGTAGAAAATTAACTTGTTTTCTTTTATATCTCACACATTAAAGTTTGTCATTAGGATCCCAGTGTTTGACAAATGCATAAACAGCTGCCTAATGATCCTTGTGTCTCTATGAGGCAGGATTATTAGTCAGGAAATGTCTTCAGTTGTCTAACAATGTAGATAAAGTGATCAAGATTTACATAAATAAACATTTCAGAAGTCGTCAACGTATTGAACTAATAAAAGTTTGTATTTATATATCAAAACCAGGTATAAAACATGTCTACAACCCCTGGCAAAAATTATGGAATCACCACTCTTGGAAGATGTTCTTTCAATTGTTTAATTTTGTAGAAAAAAAATAAATCACAGACATGCCACAAAACTATCATTTCTCAAACTGTCAACCCTCTGGCATTAAGAAACAATAAAAAAAGAAACAAATATAATAGTTGTGGTCAGTCACAATTGCTTTTTTTAGATCAAGTAGAGGAAAAAAATATGGAATCACTCAAATCTGAGGAAAAAATTATGGAATCATTAGAAAACACTGCACCATTATTACTTTGTTGCACCACCTCTGGCTTTTATAATGGTTTAAACTCTCTGAGGCATGGAGTTAACTAATGACAAACAGTATTCTTCATCAATCTGCCTTCAACTGTCTCTTGCTGTTGCCAGATCAACTTTGCAGGTTGGAACCTTGTCATTGACCATTTTCTTCAATTTCCACCAGAGCTTTTCAAATGGATTGAGATCCGGACTATTTGCAGGCCATGCCATTGACATTATATGTTTTCTTGAAGGAAAGTTTTCACGTCCTTTGCCCTATGGCAAGATGCATTATCATCTTGAAAAATGAAGTCATCATCACCAAATATCCTTTCAACTGATGGAATAAGAAAAGCGTCCAAAATTTCAATGTGGACTTTGGCATTTATTGAAGACCATCTCCCCTGTGCCTTTACCCGACATGCAGGCCCATATCATCAACAACTGTGGAAATTAACATGTTTTCTTTAGGCAGTTATCCTCATAAATTTCATTGGACAGGCACCAAACAAAAGTTCCAGCATCATCACCTTGCCCAATGCAGATTCGCGATTCATCACTGAAGATCACTTTTATCCAGTCACCCACAGTCCACGATTGCTTTTCTTTAGCCTACTTTAACCTTGTTCTTTTCTTTTTAGGTGTTAATGGTGGCTTTTGTTTGGCTTTTCTGTATGTAAATCCCATTTCTTTTAGGTGATTTCTTACAGTTCAGTCACAGACATTGACTCCACTTTCCGGCCACTTGTTTCTCATTTGTTTTGTTGTGCATTTTCTGTTTTCAAGACATATTGCTTTAAGTTTTCTATCTTGATGCTTTGATGTCTTACTTGGTCTACCAGTATGCTTCCCTTTTACAACCTTCCCATTTTGTTTGTACTTGGTCCAGATTTTAAACACAGCTTACTGGGAACAACCAACATCTTTTGCGACATTCCACAATGATTTATCTTCTTGAAGGAGTTTTATAATCCTCTCATTTGTTTCAACTGACATATCTTGTGTTGGAACCATGATTCATGACAATCTGCTTTGTGCAACAGCTCTCCGAGGTGTAAGCACTCTTTTTAAACTGAAGAATAATTAGCAAATCTAATCTGATGCAGATGTTTTGTTTTTAAACTGCAAATTACAGAGTGATTCCATAATTTTTTCCTCAGATTTGAGTGATTCCATATTTTTTTCCTCTACTTGATCTAAAAAAAGCAATTGTGACTGACCACAACTATTATATTTGTTTCTTTTTTTTATTGTTTCTTAATGCCAGAAGGTTGACATTTTGAAAAATGATAGTTTTGTGGCATGTCTGTGATTTATTTTTTTTCTACAAAATTAAACAATTGACAGAACATCTTCCAAGAGTGGTGATTCCATAATTTTTGCCAGGGGTTGTAGGAACATATCTACATCTCAGCTGGATACTAGGATATGCAAGTATTAACAAATACGCAACTGGTCCTCTGGGCCATCACTTAAAAGCAGACTGACTGGCTAACTGTTAATACACTGTCTAGACTAGTGAATTAAATTGTGGCCACACATTTTACATTTTAATTAAAATTGTAATTCATTTAATTTTATTTAATTTTCATGTTCTACCACCACTTTAACCTGGTCATGGTAGCAGTGAGTTCAGTTTCCCCAGAATAACTAGGCGCTATGCAATAACACACCCCAGACAGGACACTAATCCAATGCGGGGCCTCAGTAGTTAAACACATAAAAATTGAGTAATATTCAGCAATGTAACATTATGAAGGTAACATTAACATACAGCCAACAGGCTGACTAACCAGCCATGAAGGTTTCAGAGACCTCATTGTCCTCTATCTTAGTAAATAATAAGTGTAGTTGTATATATCGACCTAAGTGATTTTTCTCACATTGGACTTAATAATATGTTCTGAGAATGTGTGTTTCAAATTGCTTTACAGTCATACACCGATCAGGCATAACATTATGACCACCTTCCTAATATTGTGTTGGTCCCCCTTTTGCTGCCAAAACAGCCCTGACCTGTCGAGGCATGAAGTCTGACACCTTTCTATCAGAACCAACTTCTTCAGCAATTTGAGCTACAGTAGCTCGTCTGTTAGATCGGACCACATGGGCCAGCCTTCCCTCCCCATGTGCATCAATGAGTCTTGGTCTGACAGGTCTGTTGCCGGTTTCCCCCTGTTCCTTCCTTGGACCACTTTTGATAGATACTGACCACTGCAGACCGGGAACACCCCACAAGAGCGGATTTTCCGCTAGCACACCAGCGCCGAGATTCTGAACTCCTCGGTTCAGCGTTGCCACCAGTCGGCTGGGCACCCTCTAGTGAGCATAATTGTCAGTGCCAGTTCTGCTAGGGCGAGATGATCAGACTATCTGGTGGGGTCTTCAAACGCTGTGTAAGGACCCTGATTGGCAGATAGAGAGGCGCCTGTGCAGAGTGCATAGGTAAAAAAGGGTTCCGCAAAAGAGCTGCGCGGGTCAGAGGTGGCGTAAGCAGCAATATACCGACCCCGACTAGAATCAGGGATCCCAGAGCAGCGGAACATAAAATTGACTACGCTACATTGGAAGAAAATGCATACAGTGGGGCCAAAAAGTATTTAGTCAGCCACTGATTGTGCAAGTTCTCCTACTTAGGAAGATGAGAGAGGTCTGTAATTTTCATCATAGGTACACTTTTCTCAGAGACAAAATGAGAAAAAAAAATCCAGGAAATCACATTGTAGGATTTTTAAAGAATTTATTTGTAAATTATGGTGGAAAATAAGTATTTGGTCAATAACAAACAAGCAAGATTTCTGGCTCTCACAGACCTGTAACTTCTTCTTTAAGAAGCTTTTCTGTCCTCCACTCGTTACCTGTATTAATGGCACCTGTTTGACCTCGTTATCTATATAAAAGACACCTGTCCACAGCCTCAAACAGTCAGACTTCAAACTCAACCATGGCCAAGACCAAAGAGCTGTCGAAGGACTCCAGGAAGAAAATTGTAGACCTGCACCAGGCTGGTGTGAATAAATCAACTGTGGGAGCAATTGTAAGAAAATGGAAGACATACAAGACCATTGATAATCTCCCTTGGGGTCAAGATCTCATCCCGTGGGGTGAAAATGATCATGAGAACGGTGAGCAAAAATCCCAGAACTACACCTGATGAATGACCTGCAGAGAGCTGGGACCAAAGTAACAAAGGCTACCATCAGTAACACACTACGCCGAGAGGGACTCAAATCCTGCAGTGCCAGGCGTGTCCCCCTGCTTAAGCCAGTACATGTCCAGGCCCGTCTGAAGTTTGCCAGAGAGCATATGGATGATCCAGAAGAGGATTAGGAGAATATCATGTGGTCAGATGAAACCAAAATGGAACTTTTTGGTAAAAACTCAACTCGTCGTATTTGGAGGAAGAAGAAGAACCCAAGAACACCATACCTACTGTGAAGCATGGGGGTGGAAACATCATGCTTTGGGGCTGTTTTTCTGCAAAGGGGACAGGATGACTGATCCGTGTTAAGGGAAGAATGAACGGGGCCATGTATCGTGAGATTTTAAGCCAAAACCTCCTTCCATCAGTGAGAGCATTGAAGATGGAACGTGGCTGGGTCTTCCAGCATGACAATAATCCCAAACACACCGCTCGGGCAACGAAGGAGTGGCTCCGTAAAAAGCATTTCAAGGTCCTGGAGTGGCCTAGCCAGTCTCCAGACCTCAACCCCATAGAAAATTTGTGGAGGGAGTTGAAAGTCCGTGTTTCCCAGCGACAGCCCCAAAACATCACTGCTCTAGAGGAGATCTGCATGGAGGAATGGGCCAAAATACCAGCTACAGTGTGTGCAAACCTGGTGAAGACTTACAGGAAACGTTTGACCTCTGTCATTGCCAACAAAGGTTATGTTACAAAGTATTGAGTTGAACTTTTGTTATTGACCAAATACTTATTTTCCACCATAATTTACAAATAAATTCTTTAAAAATCCTACAATGTGATTTCCTGGATTTTTTTTTTCTCATTTTGTCTCTCATAGTTGAAGTGTACCTATGATGAAAATTACAGACCTCTCTCATCTTTCTAAGTAGGAGAACTTGCACAATCAGTGGCTGACTAAATACTTTTTGGCCCCACTGTAAATAAAATAGAAAAAAAGAAATGTGTCACTTTTGCTAAATAGTGCTGTTCATTTCACTGGTCATACAAAATCAATTATCAATTACAACTTATCTAGAGAGTTTACATTGTTTTTACTTTGTGAGCAGCATTTGGGGGGTTGAATATTGAAGCATATCTATACATTGACTAGAGTGTCAACAAGGAGTTGACAACAAGC
Source organism: Trichomycterus rosablanca (assembly GCF_030014385.1). NCBI lineage: Eukaryota > Metazoa > Chordata > Actinopteri > Siluriformes > Trichomycteridae > Trichomycterus > Trichomycterus rosablanca. The sequence goes on along the minus strand of NC_085997.1, from coordinate 14,571,242 downwards.
CAACAAGGAGTGTCAACAAGCCAACCTGACACTGCCTTTTTCAGGTGTTGTTTTGTCAGGCTCACGATCCACTTGATTTATTGATCCCCAAGGGACATTGCAGTGTTACATCAGCAATTCACATACATCATAAACATCACAAACACATCTATCTAGTGCAAAAAATAGACCTAAGATAGTTCTTTATTAAATAAAAGTTTTTATAAAAAAAAAAAAAAAAAATCAATGTTAATGTAATGTAAAAACAATAAACTATAGGTATAAATTGTGCAATTTAAATGGGCAATTGTGCAAAACAAATTGTACAATGTGCTATGTTTATTATATTTTCAGAGAATATATCTCATCTTCCTACACAAGGGTAAGTTATTATAAATTGTTGCTGCAGTGGGCAGGAATGACTTCCTGTAGCGGTCCCTATTACAGCAGAGTTGGTGTAACCTCCCACTAAACCATTTAGTTGTAGTAGTAGATCGTGAAGGGGTTGTAAGGTGTTGTTCATTTTGTTGAGCTTTTTGTGCAATATCCTTCCCTGAGCAACTAGCTCTAGGGGCTTCAAAGCAAACCCCAGCACAGAGCCAGCTTTTCTTATCAGCTTCTTAAGTTTCTTAGTGTTTTTGGTTCTAAAGCTGCTTCCTTAAGGTATATAGTCTGATCTGACCCTCACTATAGCCAGCCTTAGTGTTACACTACAAGTCCAGTCCTCTTCTCCCAGAATAAAAAAGGGTTTCGAAACAGTCTTGTTCCTCCCAAAGTCCATAACATCTTCTTTTGCGATCTGTCTTACTTCCACCGCTGACACACTCCACCACTGTTGAGTCATCTGAGAACTTCTGTAGATGACATGATTCAGAGTTGTACTGGAAGTCCGAGGTATACAGCGTAAAGAGGAAAGGTGAGAGTACAGTTCCCTGTGGTGCTCCTATGCTGCTAACCACCTGTTCAGACACACATCCTTTCAGTCGCACAAACTGTGGTCTGTCTGTCTGTCTGTCAGCTAGTCAATAATCCAGGAGGTTGTGGAGGTGTCTACTTGTATTCTTTGAAGCTTCTCTTGTAGCATTCAATGCTAGACATATGAAAAGATCCTCACAGAACTGCCAGGTATGTCCAGATGAAAGTAGACTCGCTGAAGCAGGTAGATGATGGCATCCTCAACACCAAGCTCGTGGTGATAGGCAAAATGCAGTGGGTCCAGGGGCATGGTCACCTGAGGTCTGAGATGGGCCATAATGTGAGATGTTAAGGCAACCAGTCTACAGTCATTGAGGGCAGACGGAGAAGACTTTTTTGGTACTGGAACAAGGCAGGTGTCTTCCACAGCACTGGAATCTTTTTAGACTCAGGCTTAGGTTGGAAAGGTGCTGTAGAAACGCACACAGCTGGTTCGCACAGGTAGTTAGGACACTGGGGCTTATACCATCTGGACCCGGAGCTTTGTTCTGACGCTGTCTCTCCAACTGTCTTTTCACCTGGCTGCTGGAAACAGACAGGCGGGTGGGGGAGGTAGAGGAGGGCTTGGTTACTTGTGACGCAGAGAGGGGTGATGACCGATCAGTAGTGACGTTCACTTTGTAAATTGATGGTTGAGTGGAGACACAGTGTGAATTGTTAGTCCTGATGACTGATGAGGTGTGATAGGAACACAGTTGTGAGGAATGGGAGAGTGTGGAGATGGGGTGTGAAGGGGAGAGCTGAGGGTCCAGTGCTGAACCTGTTAAAGAACATATTCAGTTCATTGGCTCTGATTAAATCTGATTTACCTTTATTTTAACCCTGTGATTGGTTTAATTCCTGACCACACATCCTTCATGTTGTCTTGTCGAAGCTTGTTCTGCAGCTTCTGTCTGCTCTCCTTCAGCTTCACATTCAGCTCCCTCTGTACACTCCTCAAGAATTCACTGTCCCCATCTCTGAAAGTTCCCTTATTATATAACAGCTTCCACACATCACTGGGGATCCAGAGCTTATTACTGGGCTAATAATTATTTTGTAAATAACAATAGAATGTGATGCCTGCAACACACTCAAAAAAGTTGGGACAGAGGCAAAGTAAGACTGAGGTTGTAACACTGTTCTGGGAGGCAGAATTAACAGTTTAACTGGTAACAAAGAAGGTCATCAAGACCTAAGAGTGTAGGAGCATCCACCGTCGGTTCAAAGCCAATGTTTCCCAGTACAAAATCGCAAATAATTTGGGCTTTCACCATTTCCAGTTCATAATATCATGAAAAGGCCAAAAGACAGTGGAAATTAGTTCTGTGGTCAGACAAACTGACGTTTTAGCTTGTTTTTGGGAAAAACAGACATCAGATATTGAGACCATCCAGACTGTCACCAATGAAAAGTGCAAAAACCATCATCTGTGATGGCATGGGGGTATATCAGTGCCCACTCCATGGGTGATTTAAAAATGTTTAAAGGTTTTATTAATACAGAGACTTATATCAGTATTTTGGAGAGACATACACCGACGAGACATAACATTATGACCACCTACCTAATATTGTGTTGGTCCCACTTTTGCTGCCAAAACAGCCCTGACCAATCGAGGCATGAAGTCTGACGCCTTTCCATCAGAACCAGCATTAACTTCTTCAGCAATTTGATCTACAGGAGCTCGTCTGTTAGATCGGACCACACGGGCCAGCCTTTGCTCCCCACGTGCATCAATGAGCCTTAGCTGCCCATGACCCTGTCGTCGGTTTACCACTGTTCCTTCCTTGGACCATTTTTGATAGATACTGACCACTGCAGACCGGGAACACCCCACAAGAGCTGCAGTTTTGGAGATGCTCTGACCCAGTCGTCTAGCCATCACAATTTGGTCCTTGTCAAACTCGCTCAAATCCTTACGCTTGCCCATTTTTCCTGCTTCTAATACATTAACTTTGAGGATAAAATGTTCACTTATTGCTTAATGTATCCCACCCAGTGTTATTCACTTCACCTGTCAGTACTCATAATGTTATGCCTAGTCGGTGTATGCTGCCTTCAAGATTAGACTTTTTGAAAGAACTCTGATTTCAGCAGGACAATGCCAGACCTCACCCTGCAACAGTGTGACTTTGTGGCCACAGAGTGTGTGTGCTTGGCTGGCCTGCCTGCAGTCCAGATCTGTCTCTTATTGAAAATGTACAGTATGTCGCATCATGCAGAGGAGAATCAGACAGTGGCGACCACAGACTGTTGAGTGTCTGAAGTCTTGTATACAGCAAGAATGGGCAAAAATTCAATTTACAAAACTGCATTTCCCTTATGATGAAAAGTGTAATTAAAAGAACAGGTGATTTGACCCAGTGGTAGCTATGCTTTTGTCCTAGCTTTGTTTGAGTGAGTTGCAGGCATCAGTTTCTTAATTTGTTTATATTTAACAAATAAAACTGTCATTGAAAACAATGAAAATCTTTTATTTGTTCTTTGGTAAATAAAGGTTCAAATGAATTGAAATACAGATTTTAGTTTTTATTACATTTTTATGAAGTGTTCCAAGTTGTCTGGAAATTGGATTTGTATTTTGCCCCCACTCACAGTAAGAAGGACTGTTAGTGAGGGAAAAAAGTCTCCAAATCTACAGTCATGCCAATCAAATGTGCCAGCAGAAAGCTTCATTTATCTGACTAAAAATGTAAGCAACAGAAATCTGTGAGTCACTGCTTTGACTTTAACATAGTGTTATAGTCAGATAAGACAAACAAGAAATTTTTGACATCAAATACTTAAGGTGGTTTTAACCTGTTTTAAAAATGGTGATCTTGCCGCTCAGGTGGTGCAGCGGTAAAAACACATGCTGCAACCAGAGCTGGGATCTCGAATACATCGCATCGAATCTCAGCTCTGCCTACCGGCTGAGGCTGAGCGGCCACGTGAACAACGATTGGCCTGTTGTTCAGGTGGGCGGGACTAAGCGGATGGGGGTCTCTCTCTCTCTCTCTCATGACTGATACAATTACCTCTGCTGGCTGATTGGTGGCGCCTGCACAGAGATGAGAAAAGAGTGCACTTAGGGTGTCTCTCCGTACACAACGCTAAGGCTGCACTGCACTCGTCAAAGTGTAGGTGATAAGATGCTTACGGCATGCTGCCCACGTGTCGGAGGGGGCATGGGTTAGCTTCGTTCTCCTCAATCAGAGCAGAGATTGGCATTGGTGGCGAGGAAGCATGATGCAATCCGGCAATTGGATGCGCTAAAAGGGGAGAAAAAGGGGAGAAAATGCATGAATAAAATAAAAAATAAATAAGTAAAATAAAAATGGTGATCTTAGACCCTACTGTGAAGAACAGTGTAATGTTTTGGGGCAAACTTTTCTGCAAAAGCTATAGGATAGATGATGGCATTAGAGACAGGTGCCAGGAGATTTAAATTCAAAATGGTCTGCCTCTTATAAAAAAAGTTTATTGTGGCTGTATCTTCTAAAAGGACAATAATCCAAACCCATATAAAAATAGTTTAATGGAAGCTGCTCAGGTGGCGCAGTGGTAAAATACGCTAGCTCACCAGAGTTGGGGTTTCAAATACATCGTATCGAATCTCAGCTCTGCCTTTCCGACTGGGCTGGGCGGCTGCATGAAAAACAATTGGCTGTTGTTCAGGTTTAGAGGGTAAGAAAGTCGGATCATAGGTCCTCATAACTGGTGCGACTGCTGGCTGACTGATGGCGCCTGCAAGGGGCTGAGGAATAATGCTGATGGGGGTGTGGCCCTCCGTACACAGTGCCCATCAGTGTATGAACTCGACTCGTTCAGGTGAAAAATGCACTATCTGTACTGACTGTGCGTGCCGGAGGGGGCGGATGTCAGTTGAGAGGCGTCCTCAGTCAGCGGTGAAGGGTCGAATCAGTATAGAGGACGCAATCAGGGTAATTGGACACGACTAGACTGAGGGATAAAAATTGGGAAAAAAAGAGGGAAAAAAAATAGGAGGACATAGTAAAACCTTAATTTCAAGGTCAATAAACTATTTATATATATATACAGTATATATATATATATATATATATATATATATACATATATACAGTGTATCACAAAAGTGAGTACACCCCTCACATTTCTGCAGATATTTAAGTATATCTTTTCATGGGACAACACTGACAAAATGACACTTTGACACAATGAAAAGTAGTCTGTGTGCAGCTTATATAACAGTGTAAATTTATTCTTCCCTCAAAATAACTCAATATACAGCCATTAATATCTAAACCACTGGCAACAAAAGTGAGTACACCCCTAGGTGAAAGTTCCTGAAGTGTCAATATTTTGTGTGGCCACCATTATTTCTTAGAACTGCCTTAACTCTCCTGGGCATGGAGTTTACCAGAGCTTCACAGGTTGCCACTGGAATGCTTTTCCACTCCTCCATGACGACATCACGGAGCTGGCGGATATTCGAGACTTTGCGCTCCTCCACCTTCCGCTTGAGGATGCCCCAAAGATGTTCTATTGGGTTTAGGTCTGGAGACATGCTTGGCCAGTCCATCACCTTTACCCTCAGCCTCTTCAATAAAGCAGTGGTTGTCATAGAGGTATGTTTGGGGTCATTATCATGCTGGAACACTGCCCTGCGACCCAGTTTCCGGAGGGAGGGGATCATTCTCTGCTTCAGTATTTCACAGTACATATTGGTGTTCGTGTGTCCCTCAATGAAATGTAACTCCCCAACACCTGCTGCACTCATGCAGCCCCAGACCATGGCATTCCCACCACCATGCTTGACTGTAGGCATGACACACTTATCTTTGTACTCCTCACCTGATTGCCGCCACACATGCTTGAGACCATCTGAACCAAACAAATTAATCTTGGTCTCATCAGACCATAGGACATGGTTCCAGTAATCCATGTCCTTTGTTGACATGTCTTCAGCAAACTGTTTGTGGGCTTTCTTGTGTAGAGACTTCAGAAGAGGCTTCCTTCTGGGGTGACAGCCATGCAGACCAATTTGATGTAGTGTGCGGCGTATGGTCTGAGCACTGACAGGCTGACCCCCCACCTTTTCAATCTCTGCAGCAATGCTGACAGCACTCCTGCGCCTATCTTTCAAAGACAGCAGTTGGATGTGACGCTGAGCATGTGCACTCAGCTTCTTTGGACGACAAACGCGAGGTCTGTTCTGAGTGGACCCTGCTCTTTTAAAATGCTGGATGATCTTGGCCACTGTGCTGCAGCTCAGTTTCAGGGTGTTGGCATCTTCTTGTAGCCTTGGCCATCTTCATGTAGCGCAACAATTCGTCTTTTAAGATCCTCAGAGAGTTCTTTGCCATGAGGTGCCATGTTGGAAGTTTCAGTGACCAGTATGAGAGAGTGTGAGAGCTGTACTACTAAATTGAACACACCTGCTCCCTATGCACACCTGAGACCTAGTAACACTAACAAATCACATGACATTTTGGAGGGAAAATGACAAGCAGTGCTCAATTTGGACATTTAGGGGTGTAGTCTCTTAGGGGTGTACTCACTTTTGTTGCCGGTGGTTTAGACATTAATGGCTGTATATTGAGTTATTTTGAGGGAAGAATAAATTTACACTGTTATATAAGCTGCACACAGACTACTTTTCATTGTGTCAAAGTGTCATTTTGTCAGTGTTGTCCCATGAAAAGATATACTTAAATATCTGCAGAAATGTGAGGGGTGTACTCACTTTTGTGATACACTGTATATATATATATATATATACCGTATATATATATATATATATATATATATATATATATATATATATATATATATATATATATATATATATATATATATATATATATATACATACAGTATATATATAAATAGTTTATTGACCTTGAAATTAAGCTTTTACTATGTCCTCCTAAGAGTTTATAGGAGGATCAGAGTTTTGTAGCCTTGTTTACCCATCTTTACCAGCCGGGTGTAAATGCATAAAATGCAATTTCTTTATTTTGTGTATAATGCAAATAAAGTAAATAATAAATAATTAACAAATAAAAAACAAGTAATTTAAATGTAAAACTGTAAGCAATCTTTGTTTTTGGTTTTAGGGGCATCCTGCATCACTAAAGTTGCTGATTGAGGCAGAAGGTGAACAGCTGCTGCTCATTCTGGAGAAAAATGAGTAAGTTTCGCTCCATCCTATCTAATATATTTCTAACTTTCTCTTTTCTTTTTTCACTGCTATTTTACTCAACCAAAATCGTTTTTTTTTCTAAAAGATCAATTGTTTGCAGATGCTTGTGAGGTCAATGTTGAAATACACCGATCAGCCATAACATTAAAACCACCTCTTCGTTTCTGCACTCACTGTGCATTTTATCAGCTCCACTTACCATATAGAAGCACTTTGTAGTTCTACAATTACTGACTGTAGTCCTTCTGTTTCTCTACATACCTTTTTAGCCTGCTTTCACCCCGTTCTTCAATGGTCAGGACCCCCACAGGGCCACCACAGAGCAGGTATTTTTTAGGTGGTGGATCATTTTCAGCACTGTTTTTAAATACCGTGTCCACTCACTTTCCACTCTATTAGACACTCCTACCTAGTTCGTCCACCTTGTAGATGTAAAGTCAGAGACGATCGGTCATCTATTGCTGCTGTTTGAGTTGGTCATTTTCTAGATCTTCATCAGTGGTCACAGGACGCTGCCCACGGGGCACTGTTAGCTGGATATTTTTGTTTGGTGGACTATTCTCAGTCAAGCAGTGACAGTGAAGTGTTTAAAAACTCCATCTGCATTGCTTTGTCTGATCCACTCATACCAGCACAACACACACTAACACACCACCACCATGTCAGTGTCACTGCAGTGCTGAGAATGATCCACCACCTAAATAATACCTGCTCTGTAGTGGTCCTGGGAGAGTCCTGACCATTAAAGAACATCATGAAAGGGGGCTAACAAAGCATACAGAGAAACAGATGGACTCCAGTCAGTAATTGTAGAACTACAAAGTGCTTCTATATGGTAAGTGAAGCTGATAAAATGGACAGTGAGTGTAAAAAAACAAGGAGGTGGTTTTAATGTTATGGCTGATCGGTGTATATTCTGATGAAACCATTGATGCAAGATCCATGATTTGTTAATTCTATAAACTTTTTATTTAACTGACAAAAGTAGATCTTTACTGATTAACTGTATTGTATTTAGTAAATATAAACAGATGTAGAATTTGATGTTTGCAAATACTGTGCTCCACCTTACCTTTTCTTCTAATGAGACGTTTTAATGGTTTTGGAACTGAGGAAACCAATTTTTGCAGTTTTGTCATTTTTTTCTCCATTCTTGTTTGGTAAGAGACTTCAGCTGCTCAGCGGTTTGTAGTTGTAGTTTTCTGATTCTTTACTTCATGATGCACCATACATTTTTAACAGGAGAAAGATATGGACTGCGGGCAGGCCAATGAAGTACACCCGCTCTGTTGGGAAAAGACTTTGCCTTGATAGCAGCACATCTCTCTAAAATCAATAGTACCTTCACACATATGCAAGTCATTCATGAGCTCGGCCCAGAGAACTCTGTAATGTTTCTGTATGGAATTAATGTTTGGTTTTCTCTTTGTGCTCTAGAGTTTCAGGTTGTATTTATTGATGCAGCAGGCAGACTGTGTCAAGTGACAACAGTTATCTGAAGTACTCTTGAGCCCATGTGGCCATATTTATCACAGTATCATAAAAGTTTCTTATGCAGTCATCTGAGGGCCTGAAGGTCATTCACATTTGTTATTGGTTTCCGTTCTTGCCCTAAACAGACTCAAGATTCAATGAATCTTTTCACAATATTATATAAGGTAGATGGAGAAAGACCACAAGCTGTCATTGCTTGTATAGACTGAGTCATTGGCGGATTCTCCTTTAATACCCAATCAAGATATCTCCCGTTATCAGTTCACCTGCTTATTGTGGAATGCTTCAAAACACTGTAACTTCATTATTACACAAACCTCATTTTGCCTCTGTCCCAATTTTTGGAGTGTGGTGCAGGCATCAAATGTTCTGTGTGTTTCTATTTACAAAATGCAATGATTCTTCTTTATATTGCATTTTACAAAGTGCCACATTTTTCTGAAAATGGGGTTTGTATATTATGAATATATTGAGCTCTGTAGCCAGGACGCTAATCAGATCATTTTGCACTTGGGGTATTTCTCATGTTTGCAGGTGTGGAGCTTCATTTGTGCTTCACTTGTAAGGTGCAACCTGCCCTATTACACTTATAGGCAGAGACAGAGACAAGCCGGATCATGAGTCCTAATAAGCTGTCTGATTGATGGCGCCTGCACAGGGCTGAGGAATAATAATCAGGGTGTGGCTCTCCGTGCACAGTGCTGATCAGTATATACGAACTTGACTCGTGCAGGTGAAAAATCAGGTCTGTACTGAGCACGTGTCGGAGGGGGTGTGTGTCAGTAGAGAAGCGTCCTCAGTCAGCGGTGGAGGGTTCAATCAGTGGAGGATGCAATCAGGGTAATTGGACACGACTAGATTAGGGGAGAAAAATTGGGGAAAAACATTGGAAAAATAGAAAATTAAAAAGAAAAATTTCTAACTGAGGTTAGTCAGCTGCAGAAAGGTCAACCTAATATTGAATCAGACAAGGTAACACAGCATTTACTCACTGAAAAGTTTATTTATCTGCAATTGCCTGCAAAAACGTTTTATGGTAGACATCACCAATATGTTATCCATTAATATTCAGGATATTAAATTGACCAGTGAATGGGCTAATGGGACAGCTAGTCAATGAACTTACTAGTCATTGTTTTTTATTTATTTTTTAGACAGAAATGGTTTGAAGATAGTGGCACTGTTGTCAAAGCTTAGATATTACTCAACATTTTCATCTATTAAAATAGCCAAAGATAGTGGTCCCTTTTAAGGGAAGTATAATTTATGTGATCTGCAATGCATTACTATGAAGTAGGTGTTGTCATCTTACTGACAGTAAAAAGAAAAAGCAGAAGGTTTGACGTAGTTGGGCCTAATTGGTGTCTGTTCTTTGAGGTGTGATCTCTGAGTCAAAATCGTCTGTACATTAAAAGTGACAGATTTATGCTCGGGGCAACTAAAGCAGAAAAACAGTGCCTAATTACAGAATCTGCCTGACATGACATGGTGAACCTAGTGAAGAGGTGATGAAGGCAGAGTGCTGATGAACCTTATTTTGTGAGAAAATGTTTAACCTGCTTTGGATTCAGAGACATTTGGAGCGAGAGTGTTAAAGTGTGGACTTGCTAATGAGACATTATGGTAGTGATGGGTCAAGAACAGGAGAGGTTTTTCTGGTACAAATGTGAAACGAAATTGATAAAGAGCAAAACTGGAAAGTCTATTTAATTTCCATAAAACTACCCACATCAGTTACATCTGGAACATCTACTCAATTTCCATAAAACTACCCACATCAGTTAAATATACATAAAACAATTCACACGTTTTAGCCATGGTATACTGTACATCCAGAAAAAAACAGAAATGTGTAAGCACTATTAAATAAATTCCAACATGTATATGTCCATATACACTGATCAGCCATAACATTAAAACCATCTACTTGTTTCTACACTCACTGTTCATTTTATCAGCTCCACTTACCATATAGAAGCACTTTGTAGTTCTACAATTACTGACTGTAGTCATCTGTTTCTCTGCATGCTTTGTTAGCCCCCTTTCATGCTATTCTTCAGTGGTCAGGACTCTCCCAGGACCACTACAGAGTAGGTATTATTTAGATGGTGGATCATTCTCAGCACTGCAGTGACACTGACATGGTGCTGGTGTGTTAGTGTGTGTTGTGCTGGTATGAGTGGATCAGACACAGAAATGCTGCTGGAGTTTTTAAACACCTCTGCTGTTACTGCTGGACTGAGAATAGTCAACCAATCAAAAACATTCAGCCAACAGCTCCCCATGGGCAGCGTCCTGTGACCACTGATGTCTAGAAGATGACCAACTCAAACAGCAGCAATAGATGAGCGATCATCTCTGACTTTACATCTACAAAGTGGACCAACTAGGTAGGAGTGTCTAATAGAGTGGACAGTGAGTGGACACTGTATTTAAAAACTCCAGCAGCGCTGCTGTGTCTGATCCACTCATACCAGCACAACACACACTAACACACCACCACCATGTCAGTGTCACTGCAGTGCTCAGAATGATCCATAATACATACTCTGTAGTGGTCCTGTGGGGGTCCTGACTATTGAAGAACAGGGTGAAAGCAGGCTAAAAAGGTATGCAGAGAAACAGATGGACTACAGTCAGTAATTGTAGAACTACAAAGTGCTCCTATATGGTCAGTGGAGCTGATAAAATGGACAGTGAGTGTAGAAACAAGGAGGTGGTTTTAATGTTATGGCTGATCAGTGTATACATATATACACATGTCCACAAGTCTGTATTGTATTGGAAGTGTGTGCTCCTACTGGGAGAGAAAAGTCCATTATTGGGATGGCTGGGATCCTTCACTATCTTCCTGGCCTTGGAACAGCACCTTTTGGTGTAGATGGACTGCAGGTCTGGGAGCTCGGTCAGGATGATGCGCTCAGCTGGACTCATCACCCTCTGGAGAGTCTGCCTGTCCTGCTTGGTTCTGTTTCCAAACCAGGCTGTGATGTTAAGAGAGAAAAAAGGGATGAATAACCTCACACCTAGTTGTAGATGGGAACTGCATGATATCATTAAAGTGAAGTGACAGCCAGGGTTTTGTGTGTTTATGTGTGTGTGTGTGTTTGTTTATAAAAAATGATTGAGAAAGTGAATAAATGCACTGCTTTATTAAAATAAATAATGTAGTGTGCTAAACCAGACTTTCTCACTCCTTCAAATATTATTCCCTTTTATTCAGTTTCAGTGTGATTTTGCTCTTTTGTTTCCAAAAATGACTCAATCATTTTTTACTTAATTAATTAAACTCATTAACATCATGGTCTTTTGTATTCCTTACCTTCAGGCTGTAGCATTTGGCCCATTCATTCTGCTATTGTCACTTATTTTTAGTTTCACTTCTGCTTTTCTTCTCCCATTGATCTTTACTTGTAACTCTATTCAGGTTTAAGGTACTCTACTGTTGTCTTGGCTGACTGTTATTATTATTATTAATAAGTATAATTTTTGATAGTGCCTTTCTTATACCCAAGGTCACTTTACGTGCATATCATATTGCATATCAAATTAGAAAAAATCCACTTAGGACAGAGGGAGAGAGAAGAAGTACTGAGAGAAAAGGTAGGTTTTTAGCTGAGTTTTAAATGAAGAAAATGAAGAACAGAGGCAGGGAGTTTGTGGTAAGGTGCTCCAAAGTTTTGGAGCCATGACACTGAATGTACTACCAACAGTAACTAACCTTAACATCAGACAAGACAAGAGACCAGTGTCCGAGGACCTACGTGTTCACGCAGGGGAATAGGGGTGTACAAGTTCTGATAAGTAGTCCTTGGCCAGACCATTGAGGGATTTACACCAATCAGCCATAACATTAAAACCACCTCCTTGTTTCTACACTCACTGTTCATTTTATCAGCTCCACTTACCATATAGAAGCACTTTGTAGTTCTACAATTACTGACTGGAGTCCATCTATTTCTCTACATACTTCTTTAGCCTGCTTTCACCCTGTTCTTCAATGGTCAGGACCCCCACAATACCACCACGGAGCAGGTATTATTTAGGTGGTGGATCATTCTCAGCACTGCAGTGACACTGACATGGTGGTGGTGTGTTAGTGTGTGTTGTGCTGGTATGAGTGAATCAGACACAGCAGCGCTGATGGAGTTTTTAAATACTGTGTCCACTCACTGTCCACTCTATTAGACACTCCTACCTGGTTGGTCCACCTTGTAGATGTGAAGTCAGAGACGATCGCTCATCTATTGCTGCTGTTTGAGTTGGTCATCTTCTAGACCTTCATCAGTGGTCACAGGACGCTGCCCATGGGGCGCTGTTGGCTGGATATTTTTGGTTGGTGGACTATGCTCAGTCAAGCAGTGACATTGAGGTGTTTAAAAACTCCATCAGCATTGCTGTGTCTTATCCACTCATACCAGCACAACACACACTAACACACCACCACCATGTCAGTGTCACTGCAGTGCTGAGAATTACACCCAAATAATACCTGCTCTGTAGTGGTCCTGGGAGAGTCCTGACCATTAAAGAACAGCATGAAAGGGGGCTAACAAAGCATGCAGAGAAACAGATGGACTACAGTCAGTAATTGTAGAACTACAAAGTGCTTCTATATGGTAAGTGGAGCTTATAAAATGGACAATGTGTGTAGAAACAAGTTGGTGGTTTTAATGTTATGGCTGATTGGTGTATATGTTAGTAATAGAACTTTAAATTGAATAAGGAGTGGGGTGGGTAGCCAGTGTAGTTGATAGAGAACTGGGGTGATATGAGCTGATTTTTTAGTGTATGAAAGAACTCGAGCAGCAGAGTTTTGAACATATTGAAGAGACTGTATGATTCTGTTGGGAAGGCCAATGAAAAGGGCGTTGCATTAATCTAAACGGGACACATTGCAGCTTTATTATTATTAGGAGCTGTCAATTTTGACTCCTGTTTATTATGTCGATAGTGGGTGTGTTCGAAAACCTAGGGAGCTCTCTACATGGACAGCATTTTACGTCATCCTGTGCCCGTTTCAGAGAAGTAGGCTGTTCGAAATCCTAGATGCCTTAATATGCTGTCTACTAAGGTATCTTACAATTTCAACAGTATTTAGACTCAAGAACGAGTGAGCATCCGATGCTGCCTTAGTGGCCAAGGCAATCCCAGCATTCATTGCGGCACAACTTTTCTCACAGAAAAATAAAAAACATGGCGGATGGTGCGGGGAACCAAGCAGAGTTATTTTCAAATGTAAATAAATTATTATTGATTTTTAATTTGTATAAACTTGTACAAGTGTATTTATTTGCAAGTTCGGGCTTGTCAGGGACAGTAGAACCGTTTTCGGTACCCGGAGGGAGATGTTATTTGACATGCTAGCGTGTTGTGCCACCTCATCCCATTGGTTTGAATGGCATGATGCTAACACAGTTAGTAAGCGAAACCCCATGTTATCGCTGTCTACGTAGTGCGTTCGAATAACCTGCCTTATAAGTCGATGACTTATTAGAATCCTCTCTACTGAGGCAGCTGCCTATGTAGACAGTAAGACAGCAAGGTAGCTCACTAGGTTAACGAACACACCCAATGTTTCAACAAAACACCCTGTCTCTTCAGGCTTCTTAAAGACTTATTCATTGTTTCTCTAATTGTATCCATCCATCTTGTTTTTGGCCATCCTCTTTCTCATGTACTCCTCCAGGCATAATTGTCCTTTCCAGTAACCTAGTTCTTCTCGTAATGTGTCTGAAAATAGAGTTTCAGTTTGGCTACCTGGGCTTAGACTAAGAGGTTAGGTTTGTCTTCCCAAGCACCATCATTCAATAGCATTGATATTCTTTCTGCCCTGCTTTTTATTGTTCAACTTTTATATACAGTACATAAACACACAGGGAAGACCAATTCCCATCTCTGTTTTGAAGATCTTTATATGTTCTATCAAGTTCCAGTCAGTGTCATATTTCCTGAAGACTGGGTCAATTGCTATTAATAATTCATCCAAATAGAAAAAAAGCTCTCCACCACCATCTTTTGAGTCCATGGTAAGGTCAGTGGTCTTTTCTGTTGTCTTTACTTTAGTTCTGTTCTTTCACTCTGTTTAACTTTTCATATAGGGTCCTCATGATTTTCACCTCATAGTGTTGTGTCACATGTGAAAGGTTATTGATCTTTCACCTATCTTAAATCCTTGATCATTGTCCTCCAGTCCTGTTTGTCGCATTATATGTAAGTGCACAGGTTGAACAGAAATGGTAACAGAATGTCTTGTCTTTTACCAATGTTGAACCAGTCTCTTTGTCCATTTACTGTTATGACTGTGGTTTGTTGATTAATGTAGAGATTTCTCATTAGAACAGTGAAATGCTCTGATATTTTCATCTTCCTGATGTAATTCCATGATCTTGTCTGGTCAACACAGTCAAAAGCTTTGCTGAATTGTTGACTTCCTTCTTGAATTCCATGGCTTTTTCTATAATTCAGCATATACACTGATCAGGCATGACATTATGACCACCTTCCTAATATTGTGTTAAGCAGCCCCATACGCAACAAACTGTGATGCACTGTGTATTCTGGCACCTTTCTATCAGAACCAGCATTAACTTCTTCAGCAATCTGAGCTACAGTAGCTCGTCTGTTGGATCAGACCACACGGGCCAGCCTTCGCTCCCCACGTGCATCGATGAGCCTTGGCCGCTCATGACCCTGTCACCGGTTTACCACTGTTCCTTCCTTGGACCACTTTTAACAGATACTGACCACTGGAGACCTGGAACACCCCACAAGAGCTGCAGTTTTGGAGATGCTCTGACCCAGTCGTCCAGCCTTCACAATTTGGCCCTTGTCAAACTCACTCAAATCCTTATGCTTGTCTATTTTTCCTGCTTCTAACATGTCAACTTTGAGGATAAAATGTTCACTTGCTGCCTAATATATAGATAATCAGTGTTATTCACGTCACCTGTCAGTGGTCATAATGTTATGCCTGGTCGATGTAGCTGCAATGATATTTCTTGCTCTCCCTTTTTTTAAATGCTGTTGCTCATTTGGCAGTTCTCTATCAATATAGGGCACTAGTCTGCACTGAATTATCTTCAGCATAATTTTACTGGTGTGTGTGATATGAGAGGGATTGCACAATATTTTGCACAGTCCTTTCTGTCTTACTTTTTTTGGTACTAGGATATACACTGACGTCTTCCAATCTGTCAGCCATTGAGTGGTCAATGAACACAGTTAGATTTGCTTTGTCAACCTTCGATGCAAGTGTTACTTGTTTAAAAACAAGGGATGAGATGTATTTTTCACATAAAAAACTGCTACATATTATTAATTGTAAAAATTTGATTCAATTAAGCATGTCTTCATGACTCTTTGTGTTAATAAATGAAACACTCACTCACTTTCTTAACCGCTTATCCAATTGGGGACGCGGGGGTGGGCGCTGGAGCCTATCCCAGCTTTTCAATGGGCGCAAGGCACACAGTAACACCCTGGATGGGACGCCAGTCCATCGCAGGGCAGACAAACACACACACCCATTCACCCATAAGGCAATTAAGTGTCTCCAATTAACCTGACTGCATGTTTTTGGACTGTGGGAGGAAACCGGAGCTCCCGGAGGAAACCCACGCAGACGGGGAGAACATGCAAACTCTGCACAGAAAGGACCCGGACCACTGCCTGGGGATCGAACCAAGGACCTTCTTGATGTAAGATGACAGTGCTACCCACCGAGCCACCGTGCTGCCCTATACTGTAAATGAAACATTTGACGATGACAGGAAGATTTGAAATACCCAGTTCCTCTTCTTTTTTCTGCCTTAATTTTTACCTAAAAATAAGGACTAATGTACAGTTGTAATTTCAGATGTTTAAATAACAGGGCTAACATGTTTTTTTTTATCTCCTACTCTCCCAATGTGTTACCATTTCTTGTTTAACGATGTGAATTTCCCCATTGTGGGACTAATAAAAGATTATCTATCTATCTATCTATCTATCTATCTATCTATCTATCTATCTATCTATCTATCTATCTATCTATCTATCTATCTATCTATCTATCTATCTATCTATCTATCTATCTATCTATCTATCTATCTATCTATCTATCTATCTATCTATCTATCTATCTATCTATCTATCTATCTATCTATCTATCTATCTACATAAATCACACTGGTTGATGTAATCAGTGTAACATCCTGACCTGTCATGCCCATATTGGCCATCAGGTAGACAACTTTGATTTGCCCAACTTTAAGAGATACCTCATGTTAATCCCTCGATGTTTGACAGCACAGCTCTTGGGATTGCTGTACTTCCTGTACTTAAAAAAAGTGAATGAATTATGTTTAAACAATTCTATTTGTTTTTGTAATTTGTTTTTACTTGCTATTTAAGTTACTTCTTTGCTTCTTTACTACTTTTTACATGTACTGTATTTATGCATTTTCCCCCTTTTCTTCCAATCTAGTCACATCCAATTAGCCTGGCTATATCTCTCCTCCACTGCTGCAGACCCCTACAGTTTAATATCCATCTCTTGACAGTGTCTTCCCATACCCAGGTCTTTGCAACGCATTAGCATCAGGCTCCAGTTAGTCTTTGTGTCTGCATTTCTCTGTCTGGAACAGGTTGAGTTCTGTCTGGTCTGCATGATGTGGAATAATTTAAGGTCATGTGTGGTCTGTGTGAACAGAAACAGAAGAGCAGACAGCGTGACCTGTTGTGTTCTGTTCTTCTTCACCTCTCAGCGCTGGCTGCCAGCTCTGGTTAATTGAATGATCAGTGGAAGGAATGAACTGGCTAAAATAAAGAGCAGGACTAGTTATACAAAGCCTACAGTTCATTTACTGATTAACAAGTCAGTAATAAATTTGACATTGACAATAATGACAAGTAAAGTTTTGTCCCCATTTATATAGGAAAATATACACTGCCTGGCCAAAAAAAAAGGTCACACACTCTAATATTTGGTTGGACCGCCTTTAGCTTTGATTACGGCACACATTCGCTGTGGCATAGTTTCAACAAGCTTCTGCAATGTCACAACATTTATTTCTGTCCAGAGTTGCGCTAATTTTTCCCCAAGATCTTGTATTGATGATGGGAGATTTGGACCACTGCGCAAAGTCTTCTCCAGCACATCTTAAAGATTCTCAATGGGGTTCAGGTCTGGACTCTGTGGTGGCTAATCCATGTGTGAAAATGATGTCTCATGCTCCCTGAATCACTCTTTCACAATTTAAGCCCAATGAATCCTGGCATTGTCATCTTGGAATATGCCCGTGCCATCAGGGAAGAAAAAATCCATTGATGGAATAACCTGGTGGTTCAGTATATTCAGGTAGTCAGCTGACCTCATTCTTTGGGCACATAACGTTGCTGAACCTAGACCTGACCGACTGCAGCAACCCCAGATCATAGCACTGCCCCCACAGGCTTGTACGGTAGGCACTAGGCATGATGGGTGCATCACTTCAGCCGCCTCTCTTCTTACCCTGATGCGCCCATCATTCTGGAACAGGGTAAATCTGGACTCATCAGACCACATGACCTTCTTCCATTGCTCCAGAGTCCAATCTTTATGCTCCCTAGCAAATTGAAGCCGTTTTTGCTGGTTAGCCTCACTGACAAGTGGTTTTCTTAAGGCTACACAGCTGTTTAGTCCCAATCCCTTGAGTTCCCTTCGCATTGTGCGTGTGGAAATGCTCTTACTTTCACTATTAAACATCCCTGAGTTCTACTGTAGTTTTTCTACCATTTGATTTCACCAAACGTTTAAGTGATCGCCGATCACGATCATTCAAGATTTTTTTCCGACCACATTCCTTCCTCGAAGATGATGTTTCCCCACTGTCCTGACAGTTCTTAACCTGATTTTAGTAGTTTCAGCTTCTCCTTAGATGTTTTCTCTGCTTGATGCATGCCAATAATTTGACCCTTCCGAAATAATTTGACCCTTTTTCGAGAGAGTCTAAAATGCTTATCATTAAAAAAAAGTTAACTTAATGTATGAAAAGAACAACATATTCAAGATCTTACATTTTGTGGATGTTTTTATTTCCAAGTGAGCCATACTGTACTTAAGTATCATTGTAAAATTTGGTTACCCTTCATGGCCCTTTAGTGGTACCAATGCTGGCTGTAAAAGTGGACCGAGAAACAGTTCAGACCATTGATTGTTAAATGCAGTTATCATAGAAATTCCACTGGAGTAAGAAAATTCAAATGCCACATTTAAAATCCAACTGCAATAGATTTTATTAAAGCAGTGGGAAAAAAGAGCTTAATAAACAAATAAAGTGAGGCAAACCAAAAAATCATTCTTTTGTTACTACTGTTTTCAGTTACCATGATGTATTTGCTTTTGTATTTTGCTCGTAGCAAGTATTTACTCATGGAGAATGTTGTCACAGCCTTACCTTCAGCAAATTTCTCATATTATACCAGTAAGATTTTGCAATTTCAAAAGAACAATGAAACATTAGGTCTGGAAAGAATAGTTCTGGATTTGGACGCATACACAATTGTATGTATTCCAGGGTATAAATTAACTTAATCCTATTAAACACATTTTGGAATATATAGTGGGAAAGTGTTCTAGAGATATTTTAAATCTTTGCTACCTTTATCCATTGGTATGTGTCTATTGTTATATAAGGCTGTGTTATCAGGCTGTTTGCTTTTTGGGCCAATTATTTGTTCCCAGTGTCAACACATTTTATCCACCTTTGAATAGACACATCCAGGTAGTAAACAGTAAGTTTTGAGCAACCACTCACTCACTCACTTATTTACTTTCTTAATCACTTATCCAATTAGGGTCGCAGGGGGGTGCTGGAGCCTATCTCAGCCTTTCAATGGGCGCAAGGCACACAGTAACACTCGGGATGGGGCGCCAGTCCATTGCAGGGCAGACACTCATACACACACACACACAAACATACACACACCCATTCACCTATAGGGCAATTCAGTGTCTCCAATTAACCTGACTGCATGTTTTTGGACTGTGGGAGGAAACCGGAGCTCCCGGAGGAAACCGCCTCGCCTGGGGATTGAACCCAGGACGTTCTTGCTGTGAGGCAACAGTGCTACCCATCGAGCCTTTATGCCACCCTTTCAGCAACCATTTAAATCATTTTGTAAAACCTACAGTAGTTTATGTACATTTGTCCATTGTGACAATGTTGGGCCAAGACAGATCTAAATCCAGTCAGCCGGTAGTTGATGGACTAATATTAGCCTTTTTGTAGGCTCATTATTGGCCCTACAAATTATTGTTTATCTGGCTAGTAATAACTCTAAGCATTTGATTATAGGCTGGACTGGAGTAATCATACATTTATTAGATAGCTAATATGGAAGGTAAAAGGTTAATGCCCTGTACTTGTCTTATGTTTTTTGTTTCACTGAAACATATAACACATTAGTACATGTCAAAACAATGCCTTTTTAAGGGTGTTTTCATTGTAGGGTTGTTCAGCTTCTGGTTCCTGGTAAAAATATTGGGTCTATTCTAGGCCACTTTGTCATGTTGGATCCAAACCTGGACACATATTACTTGCAATTTTAAGTTGTAATAGGGACAGATAGTTGTTTTTACTTTCCAGAGGTTGAGTGCAATTTCAAGACTGATTGGATAGCAGTGTTTGGTATAAAAGGTCTGATTTGCTGGGCCTTATTTAGCTTACAAACACAACTTTATCCTTGATTGTTTTTGATCTGTCCTATCCCTGGGCATCACACTGCAACCCTGGCTCTTAATAATTGTTGTCTCTAAACCTCTGATGTTCACCCTAATATGTCTGTCCTTACAATTTGAGTCACTGTTTTTCAGCAGAGCATCCTGTCTAACTCAGCCTATCATCTTTGTGATCATTCTTTGTGGCTTTCTGTGCTTGAATCCATGTCAGTCATTATCAATTGGTGTGTTATTATGTCTCACGGGACTTAATAGTGTGTCTGCCACAACCATTGTTTACCCAAAAGACTCCTGTCCAATATCTTCTACTTGGTTAGATTTTTGAAAGCACTGTCATCCTTTCAGGCAAAATTCATGTCCATCCTTGTTCGAGTGAGTCTGGTTTAAATCAGTGTTAACTGAAATGTGTAAGATAATTCTTCTGTAGATGCAGATATTCTGATACAACCTTGCCTCAAAGTCATATTAGTCATATCTCCCAGGCTACTGCACTCCTGAATGAAAGCTAATGTATTTATGAATATATTTAGGAAAGTCTAAAGTTAAATACATTTCTGCACACGTCATTTCTTGTATACCAATTCCATTTAAACAAAAAAGAAATAAACTAATATGCTTTTTGGCTTCCCTTCTATTGCATTAATTAGGCAATGATTCTCCCCAGCTGTTGTGCTAATGAAAAGTGCACGGTTGGGTTCAGGTTTGTCATTTTCCATATTTTTCTCAGAATGCATGTCTTCTGAACTCACTTACCTTTTGTAACTTTTATCCTGGTTGCTTGAGGTCTTGAGCACTTGGTGTAAAGCAGGTATAGCCACATCATTAACTTTGAAGAGTGGTTTTCTTTTATTGTGCAGATGTTGTGATTACAGTATTTTCTTCTAAGCAGCACTGGGTTTTAACGTGAATTTAACAAATTACCACTTTACCACACCTTTGACTAATGTAGCATGCATAGAGAATGTAATCAGTTTTTTAATTAATAAACAAAGTTAAATGAACATTTCATTTTAGAACTATGCACGCTATTAAGAAGTGACTCAGTTATAACAGCCCCCATTCCTCTGGGTAGTCCTTCCACAAGATTTTAGATCATGTCCTTTGGAATTTGTGTCTATTCAGAAAAAAAAAACACTTTTTTTCTATTATTTTTTATGCATTTTCTCCTATTTTCTCCCAGTTTAGTGTAGTCAATTTGTCTTCCGCTGCTGGGAATCCCTGGCTGCAGTCGAGGCGTGTATACTGCCGCTCACGCCTCCTCCGACCCGCGCGCAGCCCTTAACGGAACCCTTTTTCACCCATGCATTCTGCACAGGCGCCTCTCTATTTGCCAGTCAGGGTCCTTACCCCACCCACACAGTCCGGTCACCCACCCTGCAGGCACTGGCAATTATGCCAGCTAGATGGCGCCCAGGCGACCGGTGGCAATTACTGAGTTTCGAACCGAGGAGTTCAGAATCTCTGCGCTGGTGTGCTAGCGGAATATCCTGCTGCGCCACCATTTTTAAGATCAGGTACTTATTTTGGACCACAAGAATTTGCCTGCAATCTATGTTCACTTCATCGCACAATTTGTTAATGGGTTTTGAGGCTCTGTTCAGACCACTAGAGTTCCTTAACAAGTCAAGTCAAGTCAAGTCAACTTTATTTATATAGCGCTTTTTACAATAGACATTGTCTCAATGCAACTTTACAAAATCCAGGACCAACAGATACAAAAACCCCTGTTGAGCAAGCCGAGGGCGACTGTGGCAACTCCCTGAAAATTACAGGAAGAAACCTTGAGAGGAACCAGACTCAGCAGGGCCCATCCTTCTTGGGTGGTCTGGAGGATACTTTAAATAAATACACGATTTACACAAAGCATACAAACACAGAATTAAATGATCTAAAAGTTATAATTGGTAATAAATAGATAAATAAA
Organism: Trichomycterus rosablanca; assembly: GCF_030014385.1. Classification (NCBI taxonomy): domain Eukaryota; kingdom Metazoa; phylum Chordata; class Actinopteri; order Siluriformes; family Trichomycteridae; genus Trichomycterus; species Trichomycterus rosablanca. The sequence continues at coordinate 14,549,021 of NC_085997.1, read as the reverse complement.
TAAATAAATAATAATAGAGTTGTTTTTCGCTCTAGTCTTCAATAAAGTTTGTAGTGAGTTCTTGTCATTCTTGGTGCAATTACTCCAGACCCGTCACATCCGGCAGGAGCAGCATCGTTGTCACAACAGTCTCGACTTTAATCCTTAACCTCGGCGGGTAAACAGGTTTCCATCAGAATGCCTTTGGAGTAAAACAACAAAGAATGTAGTTAATAATGTACAATGCTAGTTGAGTAAAACAGTTTTACAGAGAGTTTTAGACTCCGGCAGCCCTAAATATTACAGCATAACTAAAAGGGAGAGCAAGCAGGTAACAAGGTCATGAAGGCTTTCACAGGACATCAGCACCCACCTCTCCTACCCAAACCGGAGTGATTGGACAAGAGAGGCAGAACGACAGCAACCCAACATCCCTGATCACCACAAGTTTCTATGACCAAGAACCCCCAAGCTCTGCGCCTTTGTCTATATTAACATCAAACTCATCAAACCATGTCTTTATAGACTTTGCTTGGTGTACAGGACCACAGTCTTGCTGGAACAAGCTGTTGCAAAAAACTTGCAAGCATAAAATATCTTTTATATAATGGATATTATACACCTGTTAGTAGTAAATGTAGCTGAAACACCCAAACCCAATAATTAAATAATTACTTCTATATAATTACTTCTCTGTTGGTATAGAATTAGTGACAACAGCAGAATGGAGCAATTTAGAGCAGTCACTCCCCATGTTCTTATGCTTTTCGTATCCTATTACCTTATTGCATTACACTTCCTCTCTACTGATGTTGACCTCCACCCTGGTTGAGGAGAGTTGTGACTAACACACGCATCCTCTGATGTGTGCAGTAGGCGACTGCATCTTTTCACCTGCATGAGGCGAGTTCATATGTGGATCAGCTTTTGGTACAGAGAGAGACACACCCTGATCCTTATTATCTCTCGACTCTGAGCAACTGAGTTTCAAACCGATGAGTTCGAAATGTCAGCTTTGATGTGCATGTTTTACTGCTGCGCCACATGAGCGCCCCTTATATGCTGTTTTGAGGTGGGATACAACTGTGTTCCACTATAGGAAGCAATGCAGACGTGGGAAGAACATACAAACTCCACATTGACAGTAACCAAAGGTCAAGACTACAAAACACCAACAAACCTCCTACACCATCTGTAACACTGTGTCGCATAATTGCTGTGATAACATTATGTCCTTGTATGACACTTCTGTCCTGTCTACTGAGGAAGAAAAAAATTGATTACATGAATATGAACAGACTTGCCAAGATTCCTTAGTCAGTTATTGGATGAATGAGATGAATAAGAAGAGTCAACCCATAAATTCACTCATGTCTTTTCCTGTGCATATGGTGTGCATTGTGGGCTGCAGATGGGATGGTTTAGCACAGGCTGTTGTCAGATACAGTTCGTGTTTGTTGAGTTTATACGCAACTCCATTTATCATGTGAATTTAAAATATCAGTCCAGTGCTCCAGGTCCAGAACTGAGTGATATAGCAATATAAAGTGAACTCTATTTTAAATTTCTTTGAACAAAAGGTCAGATTTTCTTGAGCATTGCCCTTTTCATCGAAGTACAACCCCATATCAGAAAAAGTTGGGACAGCATAGAAAATGCAAATAATAAAAAACACAGAGTTTCTTTACTTTGACTTTTTATTTCATTACAGACAGGATGAACCTGAGATATTTCATGTTTTGTCTGGTCAACTTTATCAATTAGTAATAAACATCCATTTCTGCATTTCAGGCCTGCAACACATTCCAAAAAAAGTTGGGACAGTAAAGCATTTACCACTTTTCACCACACTTAAAAGATGTTTTGGCACCGAGGAGACCAAGAGATTTAGTGTTTCAGTTTTTATTTTGTCTCATTCTTCCTGCAAACACGTTTTAAGATGTGCAACAGTACGGGGTCGTCGTTGTCGCATTTTCATTTCGAAATTCTTAACACATTTTCTATTGGGGACAGGCCAGGACTGCAGGCAGGCCAGTCCAGTACCCGTACCCTCTTCTTCCATAGCCATGCCTTTGTAATGTGTGCAGCATGTGGTTTTACATTGTCTTGTTTCTGCATTAATGCTGCCATCACAGAAGTGTAAATGATCTTTGCCAAGGGCACTGACAAAGACCGACCCTGGCTTTTAGACTTGTTGCTGATAACAGTCTGGATGGTCCTTCTCGTCTATGGTCCGGTGCACACGGCGTCCATTTTTTCCAAAAAAGACCTGGAATACTGATTCACCTGACCACAATACACGTTTCCACTGTGTGATGGACCATCCTAGATGCCTCAGGGCCCAGAGAAGTCGACGCCGCTTCTGGACATGGCTAGCATAAGGCTTCTTTTTTCTTTTTAAGTGGCATTTGTGCATGTAACTCGTATTGTAGTGCTTGACAAAGGTTTGCCAAAGTAATCCCTCACCCATGTGGTTATATCAGCTATTATTAAGTGGCAGTTCTTGATGCAGTGCCGTCAGCTTAAGCTTGTGCCCTCAGCCTTTTTGCAGTGAAATATGTTCCGTAAAGTAAATGTAAGGAACACTGCATTTTTTTTTTTTTGCATTTTCCATACTGTCCCAACTTTTTCTTATGAGGGGTTGTACCTATTAAAACTTGTTAAAATTATTAAATTAATATTTACAGTCATTGTTCGACTGAAAAACTAAATATGACCATAACAAGTAAGAACTAAGAAATTCTAATATTCAACTAAACAAGGAAAGGCAATGAAAAAGTATTTTAAAAAATGATAACAACTCATTAGCTGTAACACCCTCTGTCCTGAGGTACAAAATTACCCTGAAAATCCAGGATCCAGATTTTGATTCATATTCTACTACTCTGTTGGTGTCTGGACCACCAACACTTAAAACAACAGTTCTTCTCTCCTAAGAGAGACCGTTGCTCATGGGTATTTATTTAATCCTTTACAAAATATACATTGTCAGGCTTCATGTTCCTGTCTGTGCTCATCTTTATTGCATTTCTGGTCCTGTCCCCTGTCTCCCATGCTGTCTGACCCCACTCTGTGCTTCCTGCTTTTTTATAAAGGGCACTTTTCTGACCTCTTACCTCAGCAAGCACTTATGATCACTCATCTTCAGGCTGTTGCCCTGTGAACTAGCACTGTTAAAGAAAAAATATGAGAAGAAAAATACTCTTGCTTAGTTTGACTAGTATGACAGAAGGTTACATTTCCAATTGACCTGAAAAAACATATTTATTGCTCTGAGATTTTTGTAGAGGATGTTTAATCCACTGGAATATTCTCACTCAATCTATTCATTTACAATTCCCTTGTTGTATACAGTCCCTTCCGATTAATGCTGTTGCTGGCTGCTTCCTATCACCTGCTGGTGGTGGGGTTCACTTCTCCCAGATGTGGCCAGTTGTGCCTAACTTGTGATATTGAACACTTCACAGTGCTGTGCTTGCATGTTAGACCATCAGAAGCATTAAATTCCACTGTTTTTAATATGTTTTGATATGCTGATGGGTGGTGAAATGGGTGACTTACACACTGGGATTTCAGAGAGACATTTGCTGCACTCACCCTGCATGCACTATACTATTTAAAGCATGGCTATATAGTTTGCGTATGCTTGTCTGGCCTGCCTGCAGCCCAGATCTGTTTGTTCTCAATTAAAAATGTCTGGTGCATTATAGCCATTCGATTGGTTTGACGCAATATACATGAAAGGTGGAATTAATCTGCATTAAACGGGGAAGCTGTAAACTGTATCTGACAGGATTAATCCTCCTGACAATATTAAATGGATTTGGGACCCAATTTGTGGACTCAGTGGCTGGGATGGGCCCTTGGCTGATAGCCAAATCCATTGTCCAGGTTGAAAAGAGGGTCCCAAATGCCTTATACAGTTTTCAGCAGTTGCAGTTGGCTGCAGTGCATACCCTGAGGGTTTCACTGGCCTTCTATCAACAATTCCAACAATAGGCAGCTGGTGGAAATGGTCGTTGTAGACTGACCCATAACAGCATCACCAGAATGACAGGAGAATCAGGCTACAGCAACTACGGACTGTTGAGCAGCAGAAGTCTTAAATAGACAGTTCTACTTGCAAAACTATAACAATGAGCGTTTTAGTTACCAAACGAAAAAAAATTTAAATCAATAGGAAAGGTGATGTAACACAGTGATTAACATGCCTCTCTCTTTGATCTTTTTAAGTGTGTTGTGGGCATTAAATTCTAAATTGTAACGGTTTGAGGGCTAGACGGACAGGAGGGGCGGACACAAACGCGGAGATGTGTGAAAGAAAACTATATTTATTAATAATAAAGACAGGACAGAACAGACTGAACAGGACTAAACAAAGGCTAAACGGAGGATAGTACACACAGGCTAACAAACAAGGACTAGGCTAACAGACAGGGGCTAAACAGGGACTAAACTAAACAGGCTAACAAAGCTACACAGGCAAACATGACTAAACAGGCTAGACAAGGACTAAACAGATGAAACATGGAATGAACAGAACTAAACAAGAACTAAACAGTCTAAACAAGGCATGAACAGACTAAACAGGCTAACATAACAGGAACAGGCTAAACTGACCGACAGGAGCTAGGAGGAAGGTAAAACAGAATTACCAGGGGCAAACAGACAGAATTACCAGGGGCAAACAGACAGAATTACCAGGGGCAAACAGACAGAATTACCAGGGGCAAACAGACAGAGTTACCAGGGGCAAACAGACAGAGTTACCAGGAGCAAACAGACAGAGTTACCAGGAGCAAACAGACAGAGTTACCAGGAGCAAACAGACAGAGTTACCAGGAGCAAACAGACAGAGTTACCAGGAGCAAACAGACAGAGTTACCAGGAGCAAACAGACAGAGCTACACTCAATAATCTCCAACCAGCCTTTCCCTGAGCCTCTCCTAAATAGTAGCAGCTGGGGCTAATTAGCCCCAGCTAACCAATCAGGAGAGGGAGGCTGGTTGGAGACTGGGGAGAGAAGGGCGTGGCACACTGGAGCACAGGATCACCCTGAGGCTCCAAGCGTGACAGTAGGCCCCTCCCCGAAGGCACGACTCCTGGCGTGCCCAATACAAAAACCAAAAACAAAAAGGAGGTCCTGGACCCTGAGGGGCAAATTTGAAGTTATTTAATATGCCTTGCGGTAGGCATGATAGGAGACCAGAAGCGCTGTCGGGGAGCGCCGACGAGAGTTCAAAAGCGCCGTCGGGGGGCGCCATCGTGGGAACAGAAGTACCATCGGGGGGCGCCAACACGGAAACAGGAGCGCCATCTGGGAGCGTCATCTCGGAAACAGGAGCGCCGTCGGTGGGTGCCGATGAGGAAACAGAAGCACCTTCGAAGGACACAAACTCTGGAACAGGAGCGCCATCAGGGGGCGCCAACTCGGGAACAGGAGTGCCGTCGGAGGACACCAACTCTGGAACAGGAGCGCCATCAGGGGGCGCCAACTCAGGCACAGAAGTGCCGTCGGAGGACACCAACTCAGGAACAGAAGTGCCGTCGGAGGACACCAACTCAGGAACAGAAGTGCCGTCGGAGGACACCAACTCAGGAACAGAAGTGCCGTCGGAGGACACCAACTCAGGAACAGAAGTGCCGTCGGAGGACACCAACTCAGGAACAGAAGTGCCGTCGGAGGACACCAACTCAGGAACAGAAGTGCCGTCGGAGGACACCAACTCAGGAACAGGAGCGTCGCCGAGGGACCCCCATTCGGGAACAGGAGTGCCATCAGGGGGCGCCAACTCGGGAACAGGAGCGGCATCGGGATGCGCCAACTCGGGAACAGGAGCGCCAGCGGGATGCGCCAACTCGGAAACAGGAGCGCCATCGGGATGCGCCAACTCGGGAACAGGAGCGCCATCGGGATGCGCCAACTCGGGAACAGGAGCGCCATCGGGATGCGCCAACTCGGGAACAGGAGCGCCATCGGGATGCGCCAACTCGGGTACAGGAGCGCCATCGGGATGCGCCAACTCGGGAACAGGAGCGCCATCGGGATGCGCCAACTCGGGAACAGGAGCGCCATCGGGATGCGCCAACTCGGGAACAGGAGCGCCATCGGGATGCGCCAACTCGGGAACAGGAGCGCCATCGGGATGCGCCAACTCGGGAACAGGAGCGCCATCGGGATGCGCCAACTCGGGAACAGGAGCGCCATCGGGATGCGCCAACTCGGGAACAGGAGCGCCATCGGGATGCGCCAACTCGGGAACAGGAGCGCCATCGGGATGCGCCAACTCAGGAACAGGAGCGCCATCGGGATGCGCCAACTCAGGAACAGGAGCGCCATCGGGATGCGCCAACTCAGGAACAGGAGCGCCATCGGGATGCGCCAACTCGGGAACAGAAATCAACTGCGGTGAGCCTGGCGAAGAGGCTTCGGGAGTCAGCTGCGGTGAGCCTGGCGAAGAGGCTTCGGGAGTCAGCTGCGGTGAGCCTGGCGAAGAGGCTTCGGGAGCCAGCTGCATTGGGCCTGGCGAAGAGGCTTCGGGAGCCAGCTGCGGTGAGCCTGGCGAAGAGGCTTCGGGAGTCAGCTGCGGTGAGCCTGGCGAAGAGGCTTCGGGAGTCAGCTGCGGTGAGCCTGGCGAAGAGGCTTCGGGAGTCAGCTGCGGTGAGCCTGGCGAAGAGGCTTCGGGAGTCAGCTGCGGTGAGCCTGGCGAAGAGGCTTCGGGAGTCAGCTGCGGTGAGCCTGGCGAAGAGGCTTCGGGAGTCAGCTGCGGTGAGCCTGGCGAAGAGGCTTCGGGAGTCAGCTGCGGTGAGCCTGGCGAAGAGGCTTCAGGAGTCAGCTGCGGTGAGCCTGGCGAAGAGGCTTCGGAAGCCAGCTGCATTGGGCCTGGCGAAGAGGCTTCGGGAGCCAGCTGCGGTGAGCCTGGCAAAGAGGCTTCGGGAGCCAGCTGCGTTGAGCCTGGCGAAGAGGCTTCGGGATTCAGCTGCGTCGAGCCTGGCGAAGAGGCTTCGGGAGTCAGCTGCGTAGACCCTTAAGAAGAGGCGTCCGGAGTCAGCTGCGAGGACCCTTGAGAAGAGGCGTCCGGAGTCAGCTGTGAGGACCCTTGAAAAGAGGCGTCCGGAGTCAGCTGCGAGGACCCTTGAGAAGAGGCGTCCGGAGTCAGCTGCGAGGACCCTTGAGAAGAGACGTCCGGTGTCAGCTGCGAGGACCCTTGAGAAGAGGCGTCCGGAGTCAGCTGCGAGGACCCTTGAGAAGAGGCGTCCGGAGTCAGCTGCGAAAACACTGGAGAAACATCACTCAGCTGCACAAATCCTTGAGAATCTCCTTGAAAGTACAGTGAGGACCCTGGAGAGGCGTCCGAAGTCACTTGCGAAAACACTGGAGAAACAGCATTCAGCTGTGAGGACCCTGGAGAGGCGTCCGAGGTCACTTGCGAAAACACTGGAGAAACAGCACTCAGCTGTGAGGACCCTGGAGAGGCATCCGAAGTCACTTGCGAAAACACTGGAGAACGTAAAGCCACCCAAACTGGCAGGATACCATCATCAACTTTCCTAACAAAAGACTTGGGCTGACTACGAGTCACGGAAACAGACGGACCTGGCAAAGGAGTCACCCGAACCTGAGTCCTAGAAAATTGATCTCGCATGAGGCCCTCAAACACCTTTGCCGAGTTCAGCACAACTCCCCGGTCAGACCACAGCTTCCTGGCCCAGTCACGAGCGGGACCCCTCAGCCTAGACATCATAAACCGAATTTTATCGGTTTCAGCTGGCTGGGGGTCCAAAAGGTTCTGCAGGTAGAGCTGGCTCTGCAGAAGGAAGCCTTCGACGCCTGAGTCGCTTCCATCATACGGAGCTGGCCTACTTAACGGGAAGGTCTGAGGGAACCTCATGGAGTTAAACTCCGGGAAGACATGAACAATGAACATCTCGCTGTGTCCTTGCTTAGGGAGATTATTCTGTAACGGTTTGAGGGCTAGACGGACAGGAGGGGCGGACACAAACGCGGAGATGTGTGAAAGAAAACTATATTTATTAATAATAAAGACAGGACAGAACAGACTGAACAGGACTAAACAAAGGCTAAACGGAGGATAGTACACACAGGCTAACAAACAAGGACTAGGCTAACAGACAGGGGCTAAACAGGGACTAAACTAAACAGGCTAACAAAGCTACACAGGCAAACATGACTAAACAGGCTAGACAAGGACTAAACAGATGAAACATGGAATGAACAGAACTAAACAAGAACTAAACAGTCTAAACAAGGCATGAACAGACTAAACAGGCTAACATAACAGGAACAGGCTAAACTGACCGACAGGAGCTAGGAGGAAGGTAAAACAGAGTTACCAGGGGCAAACAGACGGAGCAAACAGACAGAGTTACCAGGAGCAAACAGACAGAGTTACCAGGAGCAAACAGACAGAGCTACACTCAATAATCTCCAACCAGCCTTTCCCTGAGCCTCTCCTAAATAGTAGCAGCTGGGGCTAATTAGCCCCAGCTAACCAATCAGGAGAGGGAGGCTGGTTGGAGACTGGGGAGAGAAGGGCGTGGCACACTGGAGCACAGGATCACCCTGAGGCTCCAAGCGTGACATAAATGTGTTATATTTAAACAATACAATTTAGAAAAACTCGTACTTTTTTAGCTAAATAAACGATTAAGAGACTAAAAAAATATACATTATTATTTGTACTGTATTTTATAAAATGTCCCAAAATTTTTAATAATTTTTAAAATGTGATGGAATTATTATATTTTTATATTTTGATGTATGTATTTTTTTATAAAGTCCTTTTTACATTATTTACAAGTTCAATATAAAATACATATTTTACATAAATCTTGGTTTAGCAGTAGTCTGTGTACCATACAGCTCTAGAGTTTTGGGTTTAAGCCTTGTTTTTGGTCATTGTCTCAGTTGTTACTCTCATATTACTAACTTGTAACTCTTCAGTTTCTTTTCTCGTCCCAAAAAACCTGCCATAAAATTATGCCAGGTAAATTATCTACTCTGTTGATTAACTTCTCCTATTTATGAAATAAAAGTGTTTCAACCACACCTAAAGCTAAAAGTAAATAAAGTCAGACATTTAAAATATGCTTGGATGTTTAACATGCAACATGCTTATGGTAAGTTAAATATTCAAAAAGACTGAATCATCAGTTCTAGTCTTTAATTTGGGTGGGTGGTTTAGTGGGTAGCACTGTCGCCTCACAGCAAGAAGGTCCTGGGTTGCTCCCAGGTGGGGCAGGAGTTTGCATGGGTTTCCTTCGGGAGCTCCAGTTTTCTCCCAAAGACATGCAGTCAGGTTAATTGGAAATACAAAATGAATCTGATGAATTTTGTGTAACGAGTAACTACTTCTGTCATTAAAGTAACCAAAGTGTAAAACATGATGTTGAAATCCTAGTAAATAAATAAATAATTTGGGTTGGTTAAATTGAAACTAGTTAAGTTGTCTGGATTGAGGCACAGTGAAGAGATAAAATGTTGGGTTTCTACCTCTTCTCTTGTTGATGGTCGACCAGAACCTTATCACAAACACCGATAAGTAATTGCTTTCCTTCTGGATTTCTCTCTCTCTCTTTGGATCGTGTCCTTATACAGAAAGCAGATGCATTGGCTCAGTTATTGCTGTGATTTCTTCTGTGAGGATAAACTGGCTTTAGCTGCATAGCTCTGTGTGATTCTGTAATGAAAGGTCTCTGGAGAGTGTTTGAGCTTGCCAATGAAAACTAAGAGGTCATCAAGGAATACAAAATAGAGATCAGTTTGGATGAAAAATAGAGCACCATGAAACTCACAGCTAGTGGGATAAATATTACAGATCTATTTAATTACAGTATTGTTGTACATTAAGATATATTAAATTCAGAGGTCACTCAGAGGATAAGGCACTGATAATAGTGACATAAAGGAGTGTTTTGTATTGGGCTGTATTGTGTATAACTAGGTAACAATACAGACGGTGTATTAAATGAAAACTGCTTTCTCATGCATATATTGAGGGGCTTAGGGACCAATCAGTCTGCTTAAAAACAAACCTTGAACTGCTTTGCCTGAAGACATAAATGTTCACCAACTAAATTGGCACTGATTCATTTTCTTTTTGACAAAAATACTTCCATTTGGTATCAGCTCTTTGTGTCATGGACTATTCAACAAAGTATATTAACCCCTTAATTGTTAATAAGCATTGAAGAAAATGTTAACAGTTAGAAAAACTGTGGCACACTGGTGCAACGGGCAAATAAGCTAGAGCTTCACAGTTTTAAGGACTTACATTTCAAAACCAAGCCACCTTTAATTTAGAAGAATGCCATTATTTGCCATATATACATATATGATGGACTGGCACTCTGTCCAGGTGTATTTCTGCCTTGTGCTCAGTATTTCTGGAATAGACCCATGACCAGCATAAATGTGTTTGTGGAAGATGAATGAAATGATAAATGATTAAAACATCTGTCTGTCTGCCTGCCTGTCTGGTAATCTTTCAGTCTGTCTGTCATGTCTGTCTGTTTCCTTCCATCCATCCATCCATCCATCCATCCATTTATTCATTCATCTGTCTATTTGTTTATTCACATCTTAAAACAGACTGGTATTTGGACTGGTTAACCAACTCCAGATGTGAGTGAGGATGAGTAATGAAGCAGCTTTTTAGACAGGCCAGCCCTATGGAGACCAAATTTAAACCAGTATCTTATAACAAATGGATGGTGGTATTTGCTGAACATCTCAGTTTTTACACCCAGTTAAGCAGGTATAACCAAAACATCCATTTCATTGGATTTCATTGTTACTTTTATTTAAAACATTACATTTTTATATGAAATTGTGTTGTAGATTTTCCATTACTTTATTGCTTTTGTAGCTGGTGGAAGACGCAACATTAAATGACTACATTTATTTCAAATGAGATGGTTAATTGATGTACAGTGTAAAAAAATATTTGCTCATCACCCAATTATTTGTATTTTTGCTAATTAATTACATTTAAATGTTTAAGATATTTCAAGAAGTTTTAATATAACACATGTAAACATAAATGATCATTATATTTTTTAACAATAAAAATTTAGCTGCTCAGGTGGTGCAGCAGTAAAACACACTAGCACACCAGAACTGACATTTCGAACTAGTCGATTCTATTTAATTAAAATTTAATTAAAACCTATATCGCCCCTTTGAAAAATTCATTACCATCAAACTTAATAACTGATTGTGCCACTCTTTGCAGTAACGACTTCAATTAAACATTTGTGATTTCTTTAAATGAGTCTTTTATATCGCTGTGGAGGAATTTTGGCTCACTCTTCTGTGTGAAATAGTTTTAGTTTGGCTAAATTGGAGGGTTTTCGAGCATGTACTGGCCATTTAAGGTCTTGCCACCACATCTAAATGGGATTTAATTTAAGAAGATAGACCCTGGATGAGTCGTCAACATGTTCTTGTTACAAATGGCTGGCCACTCCTGAGAAGGTTCACCACTATTCCAAGTTTTCGCATCTAATTACTTTTTGACATATGATATACGTCTGAACAGTGTTTTCCCTTCAAAAATATCATCGCTAAATAATAAAATTTTTATTTACTTGGGTTGTCTTTGTCCAATAATAACAGCAGTTTAATGATCTAAGACATATAAGTGTGACAAAAATTGGATAGGGTGCAGATGCTTTTTCACAACACTGTATGTAATGGCTACTATGGACTATGTCAGACACCCTGAACTAGATAGAGAACAGTAGCAAAAACACACACACAGCCACACACACACACAATATACTGTACATGCACAGATGGTGTCTTTCATTTATAGAAGAGAGCAGCTGACCCATGGGCCAAAGAAAAGAAACGAAAGGAAGTTTCCTCTCAGCCAAACACAAAGGAACAAATCAGATTGGAATGAGTGTGCTTTGATCGAATCTGAGGGGTTCTGGCACTACATTTAATATTGTTTCATTATTTGGCCCAACTATTAATGTCACTCCGTGATAGCAAATGGGTGATGACCTACAGTTGAATTACCCTTTCCATTTATCACATCCAGACCACATGGTAGTACTGTAAATCTCGTTTTAAAAACATTGCCACAGTTCAAGCGTAAATTAGAGCTCTGCTTTCTTATATGGAGTCTGATATAGACTCAAAGTGGTCTAATTTCATTTCAAAATTTAAATGTCATATAAATATGAAGGTTTTTAAATCAAATGAAATATTGGGCAGTGCCCTTTTAATCAAATACCAAGCAGTACCAAGCAGTGCAAAAAGGTGTAAATAATCTCTGTAAATAAAAAGTGTATCATTCCATTTCTAAATGTAAGTTGGCTTTTTGAATACTTTAAATAGCTTTTGTGTGGACTTGGACCGGCAAGGCATGTGCAGTTAGACACAAAGAATATACTCTTATTATTTTATTTAATAAATAATTAGAATAATTACTTTTTTACAAATTACAAATACCAGAATCTGTAAGTTTGTAATTCGCTTTCTTTCCAGTGTCTTTACTGATCAACTGTAATGTACAGTATTTTGTAAATATAAACATGTTTTTGAATTTGATGCTTGCAACACACTCAAAAAAAGTTAGGACAGAGGCGTGTTTAGCACTTGGTTTCCTATTAATGGATTTTTTAATTGTTTGGGAACTAAGGACACTTATTGCTGCTGTTTTGCCCATTCTTGCTTAATTCGAGACTTCAGCTGCTCAACAGTCTGTGTTTGTTATTGTCTGATTCTCCTCTTCATCATGCATCATACATTTTAATAAAAAACAGATCTGTACTGCAGGCAGGCCAGTCAAGCACATGCACTTTGTGTCTACAAAGTCATGCTGTTTGTAGCACATACAGGATGAGACATTTTGTTGCCTTAATGCAATGACCATGGAATTCCTGGGAAAAGACTTTGCCTTTATGGCAGCATGAGTCTCTGTAAAATCCCTATAAATGACAATAAATGGTGTCTTCATGTATATGCAAGTCACCCATGCAGTGATCACTGATGCACCCCATACAAATTTCAGAACCTCTAAGGTAAACTTGGGCCCAGAGAACTCATTTCTGTGTAGAATTGATGTATGGCTTGTTGTGAAAGAGATTTTCAGGACTGTTAAGTGACGAGTTCCATGCAATACCATCTGAAGGCTTGAAGGTTATGCACATTTAACAGTAATTCCAGGTTCTTGATGAACTGATGAACAATTATCTTATGACATTTGGTACAAAGGGCGGACCACGACCCATTATTGCTTAAAAATACTGAGACCTGCAGACTAGCATACACCCCATCTGACATGCAGGCAGTCACAACCGCTTCTTTATTTTTTATTTTATTTATTATTTTTATTTTCTTTATGCATTTTCTCCCCTTTTAGCATGTCCAATTGCCCGATCGTGTCATGCTTCTTCTCCACCAATGCTGATCCCTGCTCTGATTGAGGAGAACGAAGCTAACCCACGTTCCCTCCGACACGTGGGCAGCATGCTGTATGCATCTTATCACCTACACTTTGACAAGTGCAGTGCAGCTCAGCGTTGTGTACGGAGAGACACATCCTGAGAGCACTCTTTTCTCATCTCTGTGCAGGCGCCATCAATCAGCCAGCAGAGGTCGTAATTGCACCAGTCATGAGAGAGAGACCCCATCCAGCTGGCCTAGTAAAAAGCACTGCTATTATTTATATTTGAGAGTTAAAGCTTACTGAGGTGGTCGGCATATTACAGAATTCTGCCACCTGAGTGCAAAATAAGGTGTGTTTTGGGACAGTGGTAGCCTAGTGGGTAGAGCTTTGGGCTATCAACCGGAAGATTGGTGTTTCAACCAACCGGTTCAAATACAGGCTCTGCTATGCAGCCACTGTTGGGTCCTTGAGCAAGGCCCTTAACCCTGTCTGCTCCAGGGGCGTCGTATGATGGCTGACCCTGCAATCTTACCCCAGCTTCCAAAACAAGCTGGGATATGCAAAGAAAGAATTTCATTGTACTGTACAACTGTCAGAAAGTTGCCAGTTTAAGCAGCATCACAGCTTAATAGCCACTGTTGGGCCCCAGAGCAAGACTCTTAACCCCCAATTGCTCAAATTGTATTTAATCATAATTGTAAGTCACTTTGGATAGAAGCCTCTGCTAAATGCAGCAACTGTACCCATTTAGTTAAATAAAAAGAATGTGTTAGTAAAAAAGACAATAAATAAATGATTGAATGATATGTTGGTATATACTGTGAAGTGTGTTGTTTACTGAGCTGAAAACACACAGTCCAGTCACATTATTATGGCCAGTTCCTACTTTTGAAGAAAGTCATGTTTCGTGAGCTGGCTTGGTGGGTATATAAGGTGTGCGATTGGCTGTCTGCACATATATCCCTCACTGCTGTAATGGGTAAAAGTGCCATGGATAAAATTGTCTTCCCTGGGGCGGATAGGATCTTCCAGCCAAAAAAATGCTACATCACACGGTTAGAAATGTCCGACATTGGTTGGAAGAGCATGACCATGACCTCCAAGTAATACCCTGGCCCCCTGATTCCCCAGACTTGAACTCAACTGAGCATCTGTAGACGCACCTCGATCGTCATGTTCACTCTATAAATCTTCCTTCACACTCCCTCCAGCAGCTGTGGGATGCACTGCAGTCAGCGTGGCTCCAGATACCTGTGACAACCTACCAGGACCTTATTGAGTCACTCCCAGCCCATCTAGCTGCTGTCCGTGCTGCACACAGCGGTTACTCTGGATATTAGCTGGTTGTCATAATAATGTGACTCCACTGTGGATAACATAAGTGGAAAAGAACACAAATCAGCAGAAATATAATGATATGTCTGGCATAATGTTTGCCAGGGTATTTTGGTCAAGCATGACACATATTCCAAAAAGATAGACAGCATGAGTATTGCATAGTTTTCACACATAATGTTGGCACACCAGTTTAAAACAATTACATTTATAGAGGAGCTTTACATTGGTGCCTTCTTAATACGGTAACAGCCATGTTAGGATATTTTAATAGCAGGAGTTGCTGCACCCTATCCTGAACTAGTCTTAATAACATCAAAACGTCCTTAAATTATATCCTGTATAAATACAAAACGACTGGGTTTTTAAATAGTTTTCATGCAGCTTTTCCCTTTCTTTGTATTTGTGATTGACCCTTTACTGCAAATGTCTATAATGATGTTTGACCCAGGTTTGAAAAGCTCAACAGAGAGAACATTGAGGTTTTGAAGTAGTCCACTCAAAGTCCTGAATTGAGCAAGCAGCTCATGTTCAAAAGCCCTCCAGGCTGAACTAAAGCAATTCTGCAATGGAGAGTATGCGAACACTTCTTAACAGCAAAGTTAAAAAAGTGATTTTTAGTTATCAGAAACATTTTGTTGCAGTCGTTGCTTCTAAACTTTGGGCATTATGTTGTTAACTTGTCTATAGATCATATAGATAATTTTTTATTTCACTGTATGTGCAAAGTGTTTTTAAAAGGCAGTTATTTTCATACTGACTCATTTTATTTTTTACCAGCGTTTTTTGTCAAGTTTGTTCCGGACTACTTTCATTTTTGTGAAAGGTTTTGATGAGTCTTCACCCCTTGTTGCAAGGACATTTGCTAAGATGATAACCCAATTTGGGAAATGTTATTCAGTAGAGTGTTTTTCTGGTTTCCATCATCTTTTATGATCCACTGCCCTCACACAAGGCACCCTTATGATCTTTATAAAATAAAGTAGAAAATGATGATGACAATACTCACCTTTTAAAGATACAGTTGAAACTAAAAGTTTAGAGAAATCAAGGCTAAAACTCAAGTTTTCACACATTTCATGTCACCACACGTTAATTTTGGTGAGTTAATTAAGGGATCTACTTTGTTCACATCAGAGGTCAATTTTAAAAATATTGATCAGAGATTTAGTTAAGCTTTAGTTCAATGTATCAGGTTTTTAGGGGGTCAGTAGTGCCTTTAAACAGATTGAGGGATGTCCAAGGTATTCAGACTCACCCTGACCAGGATAAAACGATAGATGTAATAAAAAAAAAATTCCCATCCACAAGGGAATGTCCTTACAAGCTTTGCAAACCTGGATTTAAGCAATTTAATTCTTCATGGCAAATCCTCTAAAACTCTATCATATTGGAATCTTGTGAACTGCCATCTTAAGGTCTCTACACTGATAGGATTTAAGTTTAGGCTATGGTTGGGGCTTTCAGACACTTGCCACTCCAGTGTTGTTTTGGCTGTTAGATTTAGTTCATTATGTGTTGAAAGTTGAACTTTTGCCCCATGTTTGATTACTCTGGTTGATAGGTTCTTGCTTCTGGATAAGGTTTTCTTTATCCAAATCTATATTTGTCCACATTTATCCTAAATTCGTAGTAGTCTCTCTGTCTCTGCCACTATAAAGCACCCACATAACATGATGAAGCACAGATGATGTTTCACCGTAAGGATTGTATTAGTCAGGTGATGTGCAGGGCCTTTTTTTCCTCATACAGAGTGTTTGCTGTTTTGCCCAAAGAGTTCAACTGTCAACTTATCAGTCCAGAAAATATTTTCCCTTTAGAAACTTAAAGCTTTAGATATTATTTTAGATCCTTTCCCTGTTTTATGCTTTTCCCCACTGTGACCATGTATATCTATATACAGCTCCTTGGATTTGTACTGACAATGCAGTGTAAATTGTGGACCCAATTTCAAACTATGTCCAGTCAAGTCAAATTAAATATGTGGACTCATGTAATTAAGTTTCTAGACACATCTCATGGATAATTAAAGCAACCAGGTACACCTGACCACAAATATATATATATATATATATATATATATATACACATACTATATATATATATATATATATATATATATATATATATATATATATATATATATATATATATATACAGTGTATCACAAAAGTGAGTACACCCCTCACATTTCTGCAGATATTTAAGTATATCTTTTCATGGGACAACACTGACAAAATGACACTTTGACACAATGAAAAGTAGTCTGTGTGCAGCTTATATAACAGTGTAAATTTATTCTTCCCTCAAAATAACTCAATATACAGCCATTAATGTCTAAACCACCGGCAACAAAAGTGAGTACACCCCTTAGTGAAAGTTCCTGAAGTGTCAATATTTTGTGTGGCCACCATTATTTCCCAGAACTGCCTTAACTCTCCTGGGCATGGAGTTTACCAGAGCTTCACAGGTTGCCACTGGAATGCTTTTCCACTCCTCCATGACGACATCACGGAGCTGGCGGATATTCGAGACTTTGCGCTCCTCCACCTTCAGCTTGAGGATGCCCCAAAGATGTTCTATTGGGTTTAGGTCTGGAGACATGCTTGGCCAGTCCATCACCTTTACCCTCAGCCTCTTCAATAAAGCAGTGGTCGTCTTAGAGGTGTGTTTGGGGTCATTAACATGCTGGAACACTGCCCTGCGACCCAGTTTCCGGAGGGAGGGGATCATGCTCTGCTTCAGTATTTCACAGTACATATTGGAGTTCATGTGTCCCTCAATGAAATGTAACTCCCCAACACCTGCTGCACCCATGCAGCCCCAGACCATGGCATTCCCACCACCATGCTTGACTGTAGGCATGACACACTTATCTTTGTACTCCTCACCTGATTGCCGCCACACATGCTTGAGACCATCTGAACCAAACAAATTAATCTTGATCTCATCAGACCATAGGACATGGTTCCAGTAATCCATGTCCTTTGTTGACATGTCTTCCGCAAACTGTTTGCGGGCTTTCTTGTGTAGAGACTTCAGAAGAGGCTTCCTTCTGGGGTGACAGCCATGCAGACCAATTTGATGTAGTGTGCGGCGTATGGTCTGAGCACTGACAGGCTGACCCCCCACCTTTTCAATCTCTGCAGCAATGCTGACAGCACTCCTGCGCCTATCTTTCAAAGACAGCAGTTGGATGTGACGCTGAGCACGTGCACTCAGCTTCTTTGGACGACCAACGCGAGGTCTGTTCTGAGTGGACCCTGCTCTTTTAAAACGCTGGATGATCTTGGCCACTGTGCTGCAGCTCAGTTTCAGGGTGTTGGCAATCTTCTTGTTGCCTTGGCCATCTTCATGTAGCGCAACAATTCGTCTTTTAAGATCCTCAGAGAGTTCTTTGCCATGAGGTGCCATGTTGGAACTTTCAGTGACCAGTATGAGAGAGTGTGAGAGCTGTACTACTAAATTGAACACACCTGCTCCCTATGCACACCTGAGACCTAGTAACACTAACAAATCACATGACATTTTGGAGGGAAAATGACAAGCAGTGCTCAATTTGGACATTTAGGGGTGTAGTCTCTTACGGGTGTACTCACTTTTGTTGCCGGTGGTTTAGACATTAATGGCTGTATATTGAGTTATTTTGAGGGAAGAATAAATTTACACTGTTATATAAGCTGCACACAGACTACTTTTCATTGTGTCAAAGTGTCATTTTGTCAGTGTTGTCCCATGAAAAGATATACTTAAATATCTGCAGAAATGTGAGGGGTGTACTCACTTTTGTGATACACTGTATATATATATATATATATATATATATATATATACAGGGGTTGGACAAAATAACTGAAACACCTGGTTTTAGACCACAATAATTTATTAGTATGGTGTAGGGCCTCCTTTTGCGGCCAATACAGCGTCAATTCATCTTGGAAATGACATATACAAGTCCTGCACAGTGGTCAGAGGGATTTTAAGCCATTCTTCTTGCAGGATAGTGGCCAGGTCACTACGTGATGCTGGTGGAGGAAAACGTTTCCTGACTCGCTTCTCCAAAACACCCCAAAGTGGCTCAATAATATTTAGATCTGGTGACTGTGCAGGCCATGGGAGATGTTCAACTTCACTTTCATGTTTATCAAACCAATCTTTCACCAGTCTTGCTGTGTGTATTGGTGCATTGTCATCCTGATACACGGCACCGCCATTGGATGCACATGGTCCTCCAGAATGGTTCGGTAGTCCTTGGCAGTGACGCGCCCATCTAGCACAAGTATTGGGCCAAGGGAATGCCATGATATGGCAGCCCAAACCATCACTGATCCACCCCCATGCTTCACTCTGGGCATGCAACAGTCTGGGTGGTACGCTTCTTTGGGGCTTCTCCACACCGTAACTCTCCCGGATGTCGGGAAAACAGTAAAGGTGGACTCATCAGAGAACAATACATGTTTCACATTGTCCACAGCCCAAGATTTGCGCTCCTTGCACCATTGAAACCGACGTTTGGCATTGGCACGAGTGACCAAAGGTTTGGCTATAGCAGCCCGGCCGTGTATATTGACCCTGTGGAGCTCCCGACGGACAGTTCTGGTGGAAACAGGAGAGTCGAGGTGCACATTTAATTCTGCCGTGATTTGGGCAGCCGTGGTTTTATGTTTTTTGGATACAATCCGGGTTAGCACACGAACATCCCTTTCAGACAGCTTCCTCTTGCGTCCACAGTTAATCCTGTTGGATGTGGTTTGTCCTTCTTGGTGGTATGCTGACATTACCCTGGATACCGTGGCTCTTGATACATCACAAAGACTTGCTGTCTTGGTCACAGATGCGCCAGCAAGACGTGCACCAACAATTTGTCCTCTTTTGAACTCTGGTATGTCACCCATAATGTTGTGTGCATTGCAATATTTTGAGCAAAACTGTGCTCTTACCCTGCTAATTGAACCTTCACACTCTGCTCTTACTGGTGCAATGTGCAAATAATGAAGATTGGCCACCAGACTGGTCCAATTTAGCCATGAAACCTCCCACACTAAAATGACAGGTGTTTCAGTTATTTTGTCCAACCCCTGTATATATATATATATATACAGTGTATCACAAAAGTGAGTACACCACTCACATTTCTGCAGATATTTAAGTATATCTTTTCATGGGACAACACTGACAAAATGACACTTTGACACAATGAAAAGTAGTCTGTGTGCAGCTTATATAACAGTGTATATTTATTCTTCCCTCAAAATAACTCAATATACAGCCATTAATGACTAAACCACCGGCAACAAAAGTGAGTACACCCCTTAGTGAAAGTTCCTGAAGTGTCAATATTTTGTGTGGCCACCATTATTTCCCAGAACTGCCTTAACTCTCCTGGGCATGGAGTTTACCAGAGCTTCACAGGTTGCCACTGGAATGCTTTTCCACTCCTCCATGACGACATCACGGAGCTGGCGGATATTCGAGACTTTGCGCTCCTCCACCTTCCGCTTGAGGATGCCCCAAAGATGTTCTATTGGGTTTAGGTCTGGAGACATGCTTGGCCAGTCCATCACCTTTACCCTCAGCCTCTTCAATAAAGCAGTGGTCGTCTTAGAGGTGTGTTTGGGGTCATTATCATGCTGGAACACTGCCCTGCGACCCAGTTTCCGGAGGGAGGGGATCATGCTCTGCTTCAGTATTTCACAGTACATATTGGAGTTCATGTGTCCCTCAATGAAATGTAACTCCCCAACACCTGGTGCACTCATGCAGCCCCAGACCATGGCATTCCCACCACCATGCTTGACTGTAGGCATGACACACTTATCTTTGTACTCCTCACCTGATTGCCGCCACACATGCTTGAGACCATCTGAACCAAACAAATTAATCTTGGTCTCATCAGACCATAGGACATGGTTCCAGTAATCCATGTCCTTTGTTGACATGTCTTCAGCAAACTGTTTGCGGGCTTTCTTGTGTAGAGACTTCAGAAGAGGCTTCCTTCTGGGGTGACAGCCATGCAGACCAATTTAATGTAGTGTGCGGCGTATGGTCTGAGCACTGACAGGCTGACCCCCCACCTTTTCAATCTCTGCAGCAATGCTGACAGCACTCCTGCGCCTATCTTTCAAAGACAGCAGTTGGATGTGACGCTGAGCACGTGCACTCAGCTTCTTTGGACGACCAACGCGAGGTCTGTTCTGAGTGGACCCTGCTCTTTTAAAACGCTGGATGA
The DNA here is from genome assembly GCF_030014385.1 of Trichomycterus rosablanca. Taxonomy (NCBI): domain Eukaryota; kingdom Metazoa; phylum Chordata; class Actinopteri; order Siluriformes; family Trichomycteridae; genus Trichomycterus; species Trichomycterus rosablanca. The sequence continues at coordinate 14,528,057 of NC_085997.1, read as the reverse complement.
TCTTGGCCACTGTGCTGCAGCTCAGTTTCAGGGTGTTGGCAATCTTCTTGTAGCCTTGGCCATCTTCATGTAGCGCAACAATTCGTCTTTTAATATCCTCAGAGAGTTCTTTGCCATGAGGTGCCATGTTGGAACTTTCAGTGACCAGTATGAGAGAGTGTGAGAGCTGTACTACTAAATTGAACACACCTGCTCCCTATGCACACCTGAGACCTAGTAACACTAACAAATCACATTACATTTTGGAGGGAAAATGACAAGCAGTGCTCAATTTGGACATTTAGGGGTGTAGTCTCTTAGGGGTGTACTCACTTTTGTTGCCGGTGGTTTAGACATTAATGGCTGTATATTGAGTTATTTTGAGGGAAGAATAAATTTACACTGTTATATAAGCTGCACACAGACTACTTTTCATTGTGTCAAAGTGTCATTTTGTCAGTGTTGTCCCATGAAAAGATATACTTAAATATCTGCAGAAATGTGAGGGGTGTACTCACTTTTGTGATACACTGTATATATATATATATATATATATATATACAGTGTATCACAAAAGTGAGTACACCCCTCACATTTCTGCAAATATTTCATTATATCTTTTCATGGGACAACACTGTAGACATGAAACTTGGATATAACTTAGAGTAGTCAGTGTACAGCTTGTATAGCAGTGTAGATTTACTGTCTTCTGAAAATAACTCAACACACAGCCATTAATGTCTAAATAGCTGGCAACATAAGTGAGTACACCCCACAGTGAACATGTCCAAATTGTGCCCAAATGTGTCGTTGTCCCTCCCTGGTGTCATGTGTCAAGGTCCCAGGTGTAAATGGGGAGCAGGGCTGGTAAATTTGGTGTTTTGGGTACAATTCTCTCATACTGGCCACTATATATTCAACATGGCACCTCATGGCAAAGAACTCTCTGAGGATGTGAGAAATAGAATTGTTGCTCTCCACAAAGATGGCCTGGGCTAAGAAGATTGCTAACACCCTGAAACTGAGCTACAGCATGGTGGCCAAGGTCATACAGCGGTTTTCCAGGACAGGTTCCACTCGGAACAGGCTTCGCCAGGGTCGATCAAAGAAGTTGAGTCCACGTGTTCGGCGTCATATCCAGAGGTTGGCTTTAAAAAATAGATACATGAGTGCTGCCAGCATTGCTGCAGAGGTTGAAGGCGTGGGAGGTCAGCCTGTCAGTGCTCAGACCATACGCCGCACACTGCATCAACTCGGTCTGCATGGTCGTCATCCCAGAAGGAAGCTGACGCACAAGAAAGCCCGCAAACAGTTTGCTGAAGACAAGCAGTCCAAGAACATGGATTACTGGAATGCCCTGTGGTCTGACGAGACCAAGATAAACTTGTTTGGCTCAGATGGTGTCCAGCATGTGTGGCGGCGCCCTGGTGAGAAGTACCAAGACAACTGTATCTTGCCTACAGTCAAGCATGGTGGTGGTAGCATCATGGTCTTGGGCTGCATGAGTGTTGCTGGCACTGGGGAGCTGCAGTTCATTGAGGGAAACATGAATTCCAACATGTACTGTGACATTCTGAAACAGAGCATGATCCCCTCCCTTCGAAAACTGGGCCTCATGGCAGTTTTCCAACAGGATAACGACCCCAAACACAACCTCCAAGATGACAACTGCCTTGCTGAGGAAGCTGAAGGTAAAGGTGATGGACTAAACCCAATTGAGCACCTGTGGCGCATCCTCAAGTGGAAGGTGGAGGAGTTCAAGGTGTCTAACATCCACCAGCTCCGTGATGTCATCATGGAGGAGTGGAAGAGGATTCCAGTAGCAACCTGTGCAGCTCTGGTGAATTCCATGCCCAGGAGGGTTAAGGCAGTGCTGGATAATAATGGTGGTCACACAAAATATTGACACTTTGGGCACAATTTGGACATGTTCACTGTGGGGTGTACTCACTTATGTTGCCAGCCATTTAGACATTAATGGCTGTGTGTTGAGTTATTTTCAGAAGACAGTAAATCTACACTGCTATACAAGTTGTACACTGACTACTCTAAGTTATATCCAAGTTTTATTTCTATAGTGTTGTCCCATGAAAAGATATAATGAAATATTTGCAGAAATGTGAGGGGTGTACTCACTTTTGTGATACACTGTATATATATATATATATATATATATATATATATATACTGTATATACATATATATACAGTATATATATACAGTATATATAAATCTAAAAAAGACATCATCATGATTGATCAAGTATAGAATAATAGATAATAATAAGGCAGATGTGATCCTTATGTCTAGTTTTTATTAAAAGTTGAGCAGCTGCATTTTGAATCAAATGAAGTCTTGCCAAAGCTCCTTGACTAAGGCATTGCAATAGAATGTAATACTGTATATATACAGTATATGTATTGTATATATTTTTTTAATTAATTTCTAATCTTTGCAATGGTCCTTGGTTGTAAAAAAACAAGACTTAACGAGCTTGTTGATATGCACTGAGAATTGTAAACGAGAATTTAAAATGTTCTAGGAAAAACATTTACACTCAACTTATATGAACCAAGGGCCACTTGCAACTTCCTAGGAATGTTGTTAAGTCAAACAACCAGAACCTCTCAGAGATGTTGGATTGTTACTGATGATTCGGATAATAAAATTTCAACATTACTGGATTTGCAGGCTTACTTTCGGGGTTTATATCTGGCCGGCATACTGTGAGGTGATTTATTTGGGAAGACAGACTTCTCCTAAGGGTACAAAAATCTGTTCACTCTGACATTATCACTGCCTGACCCATATAAAACTATTTCCCATATTATTATTATTATATGTGTAAAACCAGGTTTGCAATTTCAGTGATCTGATATCATTATTTTTAAACTAAATACAATTATATTCAAATGTATTGTTTGCTTTTATATAATGCATTTTGCAATAGTGTACTAAGTGTCAGATGACACATTTAGATTCTACAGAAGAGTGAAAACACAGTTCTGTTGTGTCATCACTAAGCGCTTAGCAGACTCAAGCAAAACAAGCAGCAGCCACACTGTGATTTTGACACTGATAAGGCTTTTTTAAGGACGATTTTGCTTGCAAGCAGCACTGATCCGTACTCATGACCAAATCAATATTTTGTGATGAGCGACAGCAAAATTAGGCTGATTAAAACACAGTGTAATACCAGCTTAAGATGTTTGATTACGATGGTAGTAGATGTTAAATAAGTTGGACACTTTACTTTAACACTTTATTAATGCCCACAGATTTGGAATGAAATCTCTAACAATCTCATGGTTAGCTGTCCACATACATTTGCCCATGTGAGTGTTTTTGTTTTGTATTACTGAATAACAAGTTTGTCACTGTGAGCATGTAAGTATCAGATCAATATTGGCTATTGGCCTTTTCTCAGTGAGACACATCTGCACCCCATAATTGGTGCTTTATGTGCATTGCCAGTGTCATCTGTCACCTTTATATTAGTGATGTTGGAGCTCTATTGATTTAATTTTTGTGCAACCTGCCTGGCCCTCCGGCACCATTGTCCAAGGAGACAGTCACCATGGTGATGATAATAAGAGATATATATATAGAGATTTTAAATGACTGATCCTTTTGAGTTATGTTCTCAATTGATCAACTCAACAAAATAAATTCACCCAGTGTGGCCCCTTATTTTTTGTTTTTCACCTGCTGTTTTGCTGTTCACAGAAAAATCTTACCTCCTACCTTTCATTCAATTGCTGGTACTCAATGCTGAACCTTTATGTACTTGTAAATGAAAAACTAACCTTGTTTACTTAGCCCCACAGATGACGAATTAAAAAAAATCTACTGATTTAGAATCTCTATAAAGCTTAGGCCCCAAATGAAAGCATTCTTTCTGTTTATACTCAGTTGTGTTTTTCATGTGTTGACCACTTAATTTATTTTAGCTGTACCCCTTTTGTTTGTGGCTTTTTAACTGTTAACTGTTGATCTAACAACTGTTAGTATGATCACTTGACAGCATATATCTGGTATAACAGACTTATGGCATCCTGAAGGGTTCACTTAAAGTGTTAAATACTTAAATGCTTTAGGGCACATCTGCTAATCAGGGTCCTTACACAGCGTTTGAAGACCGCACCCACAAAGTCCGGTCAACCCGCCATAGGAGAAACGTGTCTGCTGGGGGCCGCTCAGGTGGCGCAGCAGTAAAAACACACGCTGGAACCAGAGCTGGACTCTCGAATACATCATATCGAATCTCAGCTCTGCCTGCCAGCTAGGCTGAGCGGCCACATGAACAACGATTGGCCTGTTGTTCAGATATGGGCGGGACTAAGCGGGATGGGGTCTCTCTCTCTCTCATGACTGGTGCAATTACGACCTCTGCTGGCTGATTGATGGTGCCTGCACAGAGATAAGAAAAGAGTGCTCTCCATACATAACGCTGAGCTGCACTGCACTCATCAAAGTGTAGGTGATAAGATGCATACGGCATGCTGCCCACGTTTTGGAGGGGGCGTGGGTTAGCTTCGTTCTCTTCAATCAGAGCAGGGATGTTGCTGTCTTGCAAATGGAAATTGTCACCATTAGGGAATCAGGACTTCAGATTTTTTCCTCTTCATCATGTGCTATACATTTTCAGCCATAGGCACTAATGCCCCTCTAAATTTATTGTAGCTTTTACTAATAACAGTGATGTTTGGCTTTTTCTTTGCATAATAGTTTCAGCTTGCATCTCTTAATGCAGTGCTGGACTGTGTTAAGTAACAATGATTTTCTGAAATAGCCCATACAGCTATATTTAACACGGTATCCTCATGCATTGCTATCATTAAGCTTGAAGGTCATGCATATTCAACAATGGTTTCCAGCCTAGCCTTACATGGACTGTGATATTCCTGAATCTTTTGGGACAGTGGTAGCCTAGTGGGTAGAGCTTTGGGCTATCAACCAGAAGATTGGCGGTTCAAATCCAGGCTCTGCTATGCAGCCACTGTTGGGTCCTTGAGCAAGACACTTAACCCTGGCTGCTCCAGGGGCGCCATAGAGTGGCTGACCCTGCGCTCTTACCCCAGCTCCCAAAACAAGCTGGGATATGCGAAAAAAGAATTTCATTGTACTGTACAACTGTATATGTATATATCACAAATAAAGTATATCTTCATCTTCTTTTCACAATATTACTCATGGTAGATAATGAAAGATCTTAATTATTTTTAATCTTGTGTAAAGAAATGGTCTTATTGAACTCATTGACAATTCTTATACAAAGTTTGGCACGACGTGGTGAGTCTTTGCTTGCAAACACTAAGCATTTGGAGGATTTGAGAGTATTGTTGTTATTGCACTACACAAACTATGCCAACATTTCCAGAAGTGGGGTTTGTAATTTAGGTTTTTTGTGTTCCTGCACTTCATGGAAACATTTTCCATTTTTATTAATCAACCTAGTTGAGAATATACTTTGAACAACCTCCAAATATAAATGTGGAAAGCTAATTTCCTTCCACATGTTAGAGCTCCTCTGGCTGTACAGTGACAGGGTTATGATCCTGAGCCTGTTTTCTTTTAAAGGTATTTTAAATTACTTTACTGAACAGGAATCTGTTGTGAATAAACCCAAAACTTACATCAAACCCAGATCATTTAATGCTAAGTGCTTGAGAGGTCATTATCTTCCTCATTATTCATCTTTCTTTATTATATTCCTCCATCTTTGACCTGTTCAAACTAATTTTTTTTAATTCAGATGAAAATGAAAAATCTGACATGCATTTAATGCAGATCTTTGGAGCAGTTTCACACATTTTTCTCTCACAACCTCATGCATGCATAATGCATGAATGCAAAATAAATACTTTGTGAGTTACTGCTTTATCTTTCTAGACTTTGTATCATAGTTAAAGCTACTTTTGGTTCAGGTTGTTTTTCTAATGAACTGCCTGTGCTGGTAAAACAAAAGAAGATTAATAGTTATTAGTAGAGCAGTTGTTATTTATAAGATAATGAGCATTTACAGACATCACTGCATAAAACTGAAGGATACAGCCATGTTATCTCTATAAACTTCAAACTTTGAGTGTGTTGTAGATAAATAGAAATTCAAAAGAATTAACAAATCACAGATTCTTGTTTTTATTGCATAACCAAAGAAATTTAAACTGCAAATAGGCATTAACATCTTAATGTATGTAACACACACAGCTATGATCCAAACTAGTGCAAAACCCTTTAGGAGGACTGGAGGTTGGTATAGTAGCAAAGGTGAATATCCATACAATTAGATATAAAATGTATTTGTATAGTGCATTTTAAAATGGACATTGTCCTTGCAACTATGTAACACCTTCTTGTACTTTTCTATCTACTGTTTTCTTTACTATTTACTTTTAAAGGTTTCCACATGCCTGCTGTAAGCAGTGGGTGCTTTTCCAGCAGTTTTCTGAAATGGTAGCAGCATGTGGAACATGCTTGTCTGAAGTCTGTGTTTTCCTCACGGTGACTTTAATGCTCTGGTTTGTCAGTGTTCCTGCTGATGAGATAGCAGGAGCCAGATGACATGCCCACTACTGTGCCCTCTGTCTGCTGTGTGTCCAGCTGACTCCCACAACACTACATCAAAAGCAAATCTTTGTGTTTGAAGTTTCTTCAGTGTGGCACACATACAATACATCATCCTGGCTACTGCTGAACAAGAAAAGATAAATGATATCTAGCATCTATTTGCATAACCATTTAGCTACGTAGGTAAAAGTACTGTGTTATTTGTGACTTTGTTATTTGTATCTTAGCAGTCTTAAAAATTGTATTTACTTATCATTTACAAGGGAGACAGGAACATATTTTATCTGTCTATTTTTCAAGGTAACAGTCATTTTTCATTACAAACCCCATTTCTGGAAAATTTCTATTTTTTATTTAATTTTTTGCTATTTTATTTATGCATTTTTTCCCTTTTTCTCCCAATTTAGCGTAGTCAATGTGTCTTCCGCTGCTGGAGACTCAGGTCGTGTTCGAGGGTATATTTACCTGCCTCACGCTCCTGCCGACATGTGTGCAGTCCACTGACCCCTTTTTATTCGCCCATACATTAAGTGAATTCGTGCATTACATTTACATTTACATTTTCGGCATTTGGCAGACGCTCTTATCCAGAGCGACTTACAGTAGTTCTTCCATAGTAAACATTACATTACTCTAGTTTAAGTAGACAACAGTCCAAGAACACAAATCTGCTAAACCCTGTTAGAACCATTTTTTTTTAAGAAATGAAAAAGTGTGTTAGTAAGTAAGTACAAGTCAGCTTAAGTGCTTAGTAAAGAGGTGGGTTTTTAATCGTTTTTTAAAGATAGCAAGAGACTCAGATGTTCGGACAGACAGAGGAAGTTTGTTCCACCACTTGGGTGCCAGTACAGAGAAGAGCCTTGATGCTTGTCTTCCTCTAGTCCTGGGTGGAGAATCAAGTCGAGCAAGACTAGTGGCTCGGAGGTTGCGTGGTACAGAGCGGGGTTTGATTAGACCACGAATGTAGCTTGGGGCTGGTCCATTTTTGGCTTTGTAGGCGAGCATCAGTGTTTTAAATTGAATGCGTGCAGCTACAGGAAGCCAGTGAAAAGAACGTAGCAGTGGGGTGATGTGGCAGTGTTTAGGTTATGAGGCCAGTATTCGCGCACAGAGAGCCATGCACTGATCTCCGTGCTCCTCCACTTTCTGTACAGGCGCATTGGGCTACTAGCCAGGGTCCTTGCACAGCGTCGAAGACCCCACCCACTTTCAGTCCGGTTTTTTCCCGCTCTGCAGACTTTACTGGCCAATTTTGTCTGCTGCAGGCATTGCCAATTATGCCCGCTAGAGGGCTCCCAGCTGACCAGTGGCAGTTCGAACTCAGGGAGTTCAGAATCCCAGCACTGGTGTGGTAGCAGAATATCCCGCTGCACCACCTGGGCGCCCAATTTGAGATTTCTTAATTCTCTCAAACCTTTTATTTTACTGACAAAAATCCAAAATAAAGATGTTTTTACTGGCTGACAACTGCATTTTGTAAATATAAACATATTTAGAATTTAATCCTTATAACACACTTGAAAAAGCTTGATACACAGACACATTTTTACTGTGTTACATCACCATTCCTATCATTTATATTTTTTAATTGTTTGGCAACAGAGAATACAAATTGTTGCAGTATTGTTGAGTTGCATGACAATGCACTTCCTGAAAACAGATGTTAGCTTGATAGTAGCATATGTTTCTAAACTCTCATGCTGTGGACACAGATGCATCCCCATACCCTAACATATGTTGGCTTTTGCTGATAACAGCCTGGATGCTCCCATTTATCACAGTAGCATGTGGGTTTTTTATGCAGTGCCCTGCAAGGCCTTGAAGGACTTTAACTGTGGTCTCAATCTTTTCACAATATTATGTACAGTAGATAGTGAAAGACATTGGGAAATGTGTATTTTAAAGTAATTGAAAATGGAGATTTTGTGTCTTATACGTAGTTGGGATGTCTTACTAGGAAGAGACCAAACTCAGTTGTAAGCACATACCATTATCCCTTCTCCACCATACTTTTGGCACCATCTCCTAAACCCGGAGTTGTACATACTGGCAGATGGTGGTGTTGGACTAACCATTATTACTGTCTAATGGCCGTTCTTGTGCCTTCTTGTGTGGAGTTCTTGTGCTGACTTGGCTGTTTGAAACTGTCTACTGAGTACAGAGGGACAGAGGATGTACATATATGCTCAAAAAGCTTTAAAATGTTATACCCCTGTTAGTAAGAGAGTGATTAACCAAATTCACTAAATAAAAAAAGGTGTTATCTCTGTCTGCATGTAATGGTGCTCGCCCAGGGGTGGATTCAAACACAGAACCTCTGCGAACCACACAGGTGCCTTTACCGGGTGAGCTACCAAACTAGTTAGGAATAGAACCCAAATGCTTAGTAGTCTGATCGTGGAACAGATAATTAAACTAAAAAAAACTAAAACTTTCTGAGTGGGACTCAAACCCAGGCTGCTGTGTTACGACCGAATACTCCACCAAACAGGCTCTATAGAAAGTAGCTCTACCCAGGTGGGTTAAAACCCAATAGACTCAAAGAGGTAACAAAAGGAAAATACAAAAAACACCCTTTTTGGGGAAATGTTTGAGCGGGAAAACTGAGAACAAAGGACTGACAGGGGAAACACTGGCCACCTCAAGATTCATGAGGAAATTAAAACAAAAGGCTTTCCTACAGAAGAGAAGAACTACAATACATTCACTGATAGAATGAAGAAACTAATATATATACAGTATATGTATATATATATATATATATATATTTTTTTTATTTTTTTTTTTCCTCTTTTTTTTCTGAGGAACTTGAAACAAGAGAGAAATGAGGGTGAGAGTGAAAGCTCTCAGCCCTCTACACTGCAAAAAAATGATTTTTTGACTTAGTAAATAGAGTGAAGATTTTTAAAGTACTTTATACAAGAATATTCTAGTACAGTCTTGCTACTTAAGAATTTCACATATAATTTAGTGTGTTACTTGCTGTTTCTTTGTAATTATTTGTTATCAAATACATTAGTACATTTTATTCTAAATACCAAGTAAAATTAACTATGTTTTTTATTTCTTGGATTGAAGCAAAGCAAAACTGAAAACTTCTAGTAAATATTAATATATGTTCCACGCATGCGCATTGCCTGGCAAGTCCGGACATGTTTCACACACGGAGTGCAAAACGAGCTGCTGATTTTTTAATCTTCTCAAGTTTACAACAAAGTTTTTCGATTGTTGAGGACATACTTTGGCCAAAGGGGACTGTTTTATGGTAAGTTGTCATTTTATTTTAAATTATATTACCATGCCAGTTAATATTATAAATATTTAAAAATTGTTTAACTTTCTACACTATTGACTCCAAATTAGCATCCGTTAGCATGGCAGAATTAATGTTATGTAGTTATATTAATCGGGATAACTTGTTCCGTTTAATGCACGTGGGCTTAAAACGTTGGTTCTAAAATAGTTCTTTTGTCTAATAATTATGAAAGCCCATTTTGCTACTTAAAAATAAATCTGTATGAGGATGTAGTCCTGGGTCGTTCAAATACAAATGTGCATTATTAGGCGACCTGTGAGCAAACCTTGAGAAAGTAAAATTGATGTAACATATGTAACATAACCTTCTGAGGTCTACATAAACTTTATAATTACTAACTTATGTTATTTTTTTAATCTTTGTCTTAGGTGAAAGATGAGTTCAGGAAAACTACAGTCAGTTTACCTGGAGCAAGTGTTTCTGACAAACTTTTACTTCTTTTACATCTATTTTTATTTTTTACTGCAAGTTTTCAGAAAAATGTTTGAAAGATTGATATCATTTATTTTGTCCTTACACTGTGACACTTTTATAGTTTGTTTTCCATTTACAGTTTTTACTTTTGTGTAGTGAGTGAGACTTGAGAAAACACGCTGTTTGAAAGACATTTTGTCCACTGAACTGTAAGTAAAAATGCATTTCCATTAATTGAGCAAAACAAATAAAAAAGTTTGACAAAAAATGTTGTCCGTCTGTTATAGTGGTTTTTGTATATGGTAATCATTGATGTTGAATTGAATAATGTAAAATTATTTGGCATTTTATAATATAGCATTTTTATAATATAATATATATATAATATAGCATTTTATAAGCCATGTTTTAATGCTTTTAGTGCTGCAATGTTTAAGTAAAATCTACTAAGAGACAGCTATTAAAATATACTTGAAGCAGTGTGTAGCAAAGTAACATTTACTGACGAATTTCTAGTAAAAACCAGATAGAATTGTGAGTAACTTTTACTTGAATATATGGTCTGTTAAATTTACTAGCAGTTTGTACATGGAAAAACTTTTTTTTAAGTAAATCTTACTCCACATTTTTTGCAGTGTACCCAGAATACCGGCTGTTGTGTTTGCTCAACATGAGACAAAGACCTAGCAAGTTCTGACTGCTTTTCTGTCTCTTTATAGACCTGTGCACAGGTGTTGTGCTTTAGGCCTGATTGCCGGCTCGCTGTTGACCCCTAGTGGCCGGAGTCTGACTCGCCCCCGGACCAACCCTTACACTGCAGGGCCAAAAATATGCAGAAATTTCTTATAATTATTAAATTTAGGTGTGTAACCACACATACTGCTTATGTTTGTAAAACTAGTTAGTTAAAATAATTGATATGCTTACAGATTTTGGCAACCATTTGGGGAAGACCTTTTCTGTTCCAGCATGTGCACCTGTGCACAAAGCAAGGCTCTTAAAAACATGACTTAATAGGTTTGGTGTGGAAGAACTTTAGTGGCCTGTACAAAGATCTGACCTCAGCCTTGTTGTACACTATTGGTATAAATTGCAATGTTGATTGTGAGCTAGGCTTTCTTGTCCAGCATCAGTGCCTGACCTTACAAATGTTATTTTGATTAAATAGGTACATTATTTTCACATCTTGTGGTCAGTTGTCCATACTTTTGTTCATATAGTGTATACACCGATCAACCATAACATTAAAACCACCTCTTTGTTTCTACACACACTGTCTATTTTATCAGCTCCACTTACCATATAGAAGCACTTTGTGGTTCTACAATTACTGACTGTAGTCCATCTCTTTCTCTGCATGCTTTGTTAGCCCCCTTTCATGCTGTTCTTCAATGGTCAGGACTCTCCCAGGACCACTACAGAGCAGGTATTATTTAGGTGGTGGATCATTCTCAGCACTGCAGTGACACTGACATGGTGGTGGTGTGTTAGTGTGTGTTGTGCTGGTATAAGTGGATAAGACATAGCAGCGCTGCTGGAGTTTTTAAACACCTCACTGTCACTGCTGGTCTGAGAATAGTCCACCAACCAAAAACATTCAGCCAACAGCGCCCCGTGGGCAGCATCCTGTAAGCACTGATGAAGGTCTAGAAGATGACCAACTCAAAGCGCAGCAATAGATGAGCGATCGTCTCTGACTTTACATCTATAAGGTGTACCAACTAGGTAGGAGTGGCTAATAGAGTGGACAGTGAGTGGACACGGCATTTAAAAACTCCAGCAGCGCTGCTGTGTCTGATCCACTCATACCAGCACAACACACACTAACACACCACCACCATGTCAGTGTCACTGCAGTGCTGGGAATGATCCATCACCTAAATAATACCTACTCTGTGGTGGTCTTTTGGTGGTCGTGACCATTGAAGAACAGGGTGAAAGCAGGCTAAAAAAGTATGTAGAGAAACAGATGAACTACAGTCAGTAATTGTAGAACTACAAAGTGCTTCTATATGATAAGTGGAACTGATAAAATGGAAACTGAGTGTAAAAACATGGAGGTGCTTTTAATGTTATGGCTGATCAGTGTATATACACTATGTAATAGTTCACCACCCTCACCCAGCTTTAAAATGTCCACACATTTTCTTCTTTTTGATTTTTATTTGTTGTAAAAAGACAATAAAGGACTGTGAAGAATTTTCTGGTTCTCAGCATCATTTTTAAGAAATTGTACTTAGAGAAATCAAATAGATAATGTGTGTGCACAATCTTTATACAAATCTGATGAAATACAAGTTTGGATAATTATGCTACTATTCATACTCATGTATGGAAGAAAGCAGGCTCCACAGCATTATAAGCTCTAGATTTAATTCTAGCTCCTTTTAATTTTAACCAATAACATACAGCAGAACAAAAGTTTTTAAGATTCCTCCTCAAACCTATACTTTCGGATGATCAGTGATTGGCATTAATTGGTGCTTTTTACTGTGTCTGCCACACACTTATTTTAGATGTCATCTTCATGACAGCCAAGTACATTCACAGCTGGTGACATTTTAGCTGCCAAACAGAGCCGAACCGAAAGTTACCATGGTGACATATCATTTGATATTGGGGTTTCCCTAATGTGAAATTAAATGTAAAGTAATAAGTCAGATATAGCCGGATGAGTGCCAGTTTGAACTTAATTACAGAGATAAACTTCAGTTTCCACTGATAATGTAGACACAGGGTCATCAGGTTCAATCCTCACCTCTGATTACTGTATGTTTATATGTGTTTCCTCTGGTTAGTCAGAATTCTCTTAATTGTCTATAGTTATTAAGTGACAGAGTGTGGCTGAATGTTTGAGTCCCTTGCACCCATATCTTTTGTGTAGAAACAGGTCGGGGAAAAATAAGAACACACTTCCTACTTCCAACATTACAACCCCAAATCAGAAAAAGTTGGGACAGTATGGAAAATGCAAATAAAATAAAAATGCAGTGTTACTTACATTTACTTTGACTTTTAGCTGATTGCAGACAGTTTGAACTCGAGATGTTTCATGTTTTATCTGCTCAACTTCATTTCATTTGTTAATGTATGTACTTCCATTCCTGTATTCCAGGCCTGCAACACATTCCAAAAAAAGTTGGGATGAGGACAATTTAGGGCTAGTAATAAGGTGAAAAAACTAAATAAAGATGTGATTCCAAACAGGTGATGTCAACAGGTGATTGTAATCATGGTTTGGTACAAAAGCAGCATCCAGAAAAGGCTGAGTCTTTGATGAGCAAAGATGATCAGAGGATCTCCAGTTTGTCAACAAATGTGTGAGAAAATAATTGAAATGTTTAAAAAAATGAACCTCAAAGAAACATTGGAAGGGATTTGCACATTTCTCCCTCTACAGTACATAACATCATTAAACGATTCAAGGAATCGGGAGGAATTTCAGTGTGTAAAGGCCAAAAGTGCAAGCTTAAGCACTACAATACAGAGTTACATGCACAAATACCTCTTAAAACTTTACTGTGCAAAAAACACAGCCTTATGTTAACCATGTCCAGAAACAGCATCGACTTCTCTGGCCTCGGAAGCATCTAGGATGGACCATCACACAGTGGAAACGTGTATTGTGGTCAGATGAATCAGCATTCCAGGTCTTTTTTGGGATTACACTTCTGTGATGGCAGCATTAATGCAAAAAAAGTACATTGAGATCTTAAAGCAACATATGCTGCCTTCAAGACATCATCTTTTACAAGGACGTCCATGCATTTTTCAACAAGACAATGCAAAACCACATGCTGCACACATTACAAAGGCATGGCTGCGGAAGAAGAGGCTACGGGTACTGGACTGTCCCCAGTAGAGAATGTGTGGAGTATTTTAAAATACCCCGTACTGTTGCACATCTTAAGACGTGTTTGCAGGAAGAATGGGACAAAATAAAAGCTGAAACACTAAATCGCTTTACTGTCCCAACTTTTTTGGAATGTGTTGCAGGCCTGAAATGCAGGAATGGATGTTTATTAATAAATGAAATTAAGTTGACCAGACAAAACATGAAATATCTTCCATGCTATTCCAACTTTTTCTGATTTGGGGTTGCAACATTTTTTGGTTTGATGTGCTGAGACACTTAACTGTGAAAGCATGGCATCTGCCATGACATCAGAGAAGCAATTGTTGATGCTCATCAATCTAAAAAGGGTTTACAGGGCCGTCATCAAACTATTTGAAATTCAACACTGAGGCTTTACAGTGAGAAGGATTGTTTACAAATGGGGAGCATTGAAGACCGTCTCTCCAAGAGTGAGCAAATCCAAACAAATTACATCCAGGATCAGACAGTTTGATGCACAGAGATGCACAGTCCTGTGTAAGCACGTCTAATGTCTATGGTCTTGACACTATAATTAGAAAAGACTGGAAACATATGGCTTTTGTAGAGGAGTGTGAGGGGAAACGTTTTTTTTTTGCACAAATTAAGAGTTCTGGAACAATATTCTTAGTGCATGATTTGGTCATCATGCACAGTGCCACTTTTGGCAAAAACCAAACACAGAATACCATTACATACACCTTAAACCTACCATCAAGCTTGATGGTGGGGGACTAAATGTAGACTTGTTTTATAGTCACAGGACCTGGCAAACTTGCAGACATTGAGATAAACGGCAATGTATCCCTGACTATTCCTGAGACAAATGTGAGGCTATTTGTCCATCAGCTTAAGCTAGACAGAAATTGGTTCATGCAACAGGGCAATATCAAAATCCCAGACACACTAACAAAAGTCAGGATGTGTGAATAGCCAAGTCAAAGTCTAGACCTTAACCCAACTGAGGTGAGAAAGAATCAGTAATATAAATGACTATAAGTGCATGAGCGCCAGTAAAAGTTAGACTCATGTCCATTCAGTTTCTGACTCATAGCTCTAAAAAACACGAGCCAAGGATCTGCTGAGCGTGGGAATGTATTTTTTGCTTTCTCAGCATTACTCATGAACATTTTTCTGTTATTTATGTTGTCACCTTGTTGGTCTGCTCTTTTTAACAAGACAAAGAGAAACATGTTGCTGAGAACAGAGGGAATGATTTATGTTCAAACAGTCTCTGGATTAAATGATGATGTTTTTTTCTCATAAGAATGTCACAGTGAGATGGAGAGAACATTCATTTTCCCATTGCAGAAGGCCTTCGTAGCGCCAGCACAGTCATAGGGCATCTTATAAGGTTATGTTTTAACAACTATGAGTCATGTGTGATCTGCCATAAAACAAGTGTTTAATATGTAATTCAGTGGCACAGTATTTGCCTCATTGTTTTGCTAGAATATATTCTTTAGAACATATGTTCACTTATGAAAGCCATGGCACGACACCCAGTACGCATCAAGCAAATTTACCATAAGACCATTTTTGGTGGAAAACACTTCAGGTGTCGGGTGTGCCTGGTCAGCCGTAGTCACATAGTCTCCTATAGACATCTGTTTAAAATATGGGTTGTTTTTTTATTCATTTTTATTTCTGACATGTTAATAATAATAAAGCAACTAGAGATGCATGTTTGCCACTGTTACACCACCTTACTATTTCCTATTAATTACACTTTTTTTAACGAGGACACTAATTGTTGCAGTTTTGCAGGTGAAATAGCACTTGGGTAGCACTGTCGCCTCACAGCAAGAAGGTCTTGGGTTTGATCCCCAGGTGGGGCAGTCAAGGTCCTTTCCATGCGGAGTTTGCATGTTCTCCTGTGTCTGCGTGGGTTTCCTCCGGGAGCTTCGATTACCTCCCACAGTTCAAAAACATGCAGTCAGGTTAATTGGAGACACTGAATTGCCCTATAGGTGTATGTGTGTGTGTTTGTATTTGTGTCTGCCTTGCGATGGACTGGCACCCCGTCCAGTGTGTTACTGTGTGCCTTGCGCCCATTGAACAGTTAATGGGCGCCCAGCACCCCTCCGTGACCCTAATTGGATAAGCTGTTAAGACAATGAGTGAGTGAGTGAATTTCCCTATAGGTGAATGGATGTATGTATGTATGTGTGTGTGTATGTGTGTCTGCCCTGCGATGGACTGGCACCCCCCGCGATTCTGATTGGATAAGCGGTTATGAAAGTGAGTGAGTGAGTGTCTAACAGCCTGTAGCTACCATCGTCTGAATCTCCTCTTTATCATGCGTCTTACATTTGTAATGGGAGACAGATCTGAACTGCAGGCAGGCCAGTCAAGCACACACACTCTTTGTCTATAAGGCCAAACTGTAGTAGCACATACTACTTGACTGTCATTGTCATGCTAAAATAACCATGGACCTTCCAGGAGAAGATGTTGCATTAATGTCATCTAAATAAAAATGCCCTGGCATGAATGTTACATTCAAACATTTGCAAGTTATTGTTACTCTAGGTATTTATACACCCCTGTACCATGACAGGTGCTGGTTTCTGCACTCTTTGCTTACAAGAGTCTGGATGCTATTTTCCATCTTTTGCACATATCCACTTTTTATCCTAAAACACATTTTTGACTAATCTGATATGAGCTTGTGCCCAGAGATGCTGGTGGTAGTTCTGTATAGAATTATAAGGGCTGTGTTAAGTGTCAGTGATTTTCTGAAGTACTCTTGGGCCTAAGCTTAACAAATCACACATTGTTGTTTTTATTGCATTTTACAAAATATCCCAACTTTTATGGAAATGGGATTATGGGATACACTGATGAGCCAGCCCTCAAGCATGTGCAAGGCAGGACTCATTAATTTCAGAGAACATAAAGTGTATGGCATCTGGGACAGACCGTCAGAAGGTCACTGGCTAAATTTGCAGATCATTTTAATACCGTTGATGAGGGTGAATGTCACCACACACTGCACATCAAACCCTTAGCATATGAGGCTGCGTAGTCACAGGCTAAATGTGCCATCCACATCAAAAGCACCAACAGAGACATCAGAACTGAACACTGAAGCGATGAAAGAAGGGAGACTGGTCTGATGAATTGCAGTAGAGATGGCACCAGAATGCAATGTAGGATGATTCATCTTGCAATGTACAGGAGCTGAAGTCATCTTCAGATGTCTTGTGCAGTCCATGTCTCAGCAAACCAGAGCTGTTTTGGCTCACTGGTATATACACTGATCAGCCATAACACTAAAACCACCTCCTTGTGTTTTTGGTTGGTGGACTCTTCCCAGTCCAGCAGTGACAGTGAGGTGTTTAAAAACTCCATCAGCGCTGCTGTGTCTTATCCATTCATACCAGCACAACACACACTAACACACCACCACCATGTCAGTGTCACTGCAGTGCTGAGAATGATCCACCACCCAAATAATACCTGCTCTGTAGTGGTCCTGACCATTGAAGAACAGCATGAAATGGGGTTAACAAAGCATGCAGAGAAACAGATTGACTACAGTCAGTAATTGTAGAACTACAACGTGCTTCTATATGGTAAGTGGACCTGATACAATGGACAATGTGTGTAGAAACAAGGAGGTGGTTTTAATGTTATGGCTGATCAGTGTATATATAGCTAAGGGTTCACATTATTATTATTATTATAAGCCTAGTGGTTAAGGTACTAGACTAGTAATCAGAAGGTTGCCAGTTCAAGCCCCACCTCTGCCAGGTTGCCACTGTTGGGCCCTTGAGCAAGGCCCTTAACCCTGAATTGCTTAGATTATATACTGTCACAGTGCAAAGTCGCTTTGGATAAAAGCGTCTGCTAAATGCCGAAAATGTAAAATGTATTTCAGTCCACAACAGTTAGGATGCAATAAATATTATTTATTATTTATAATTAATGTATTTAAAACAGTTAGCAAACTCTGAAAATCCTCAGGTCCTGGCTGGTAAACAGTTCTGTCCTAGCTCAATAGCATTTGTTATTAAAACCAAATTTAAACCTTTTTTCCATCAGCAAACTAATAGGTTTTAGTTTTTAGTCAGTATATACTTTAATTAAAAGTGATTTAAAGACGTATGGACTTCTTCAAGTTTACTGAGTACATTGTAACCGTTTTTTCTTTGTGTGTGTTATACAGAGGTTTATTTGCCAGTCACTACACTGAAACATACTACATGGATGGAGGAAAACCAGTCACCACCTCACCCAGCAAAAAAGTAAGATCACCATTACATCATCGAGTGCTTTTGCCTCCTTTCTCTGAAATCCAACCCAAATGCATTTGAAAAATACTTTCCCGACATCTGCAGTAGCTTTGTCTTGACTGTGAGATGAAAGACAGTCAGAAAGTTAATTACCTGCCATAAAACGTTTATTACTCCCTCAGTTAATATAAACACTTACACCTCTCTTAATCCATCTCTTTTATTCTGTGCAGTTTCTTAAATTATCTTTCAGTTTTACAATAGCCAGATTTAAAGCAGGGTCTGAAATGAAAGTGGCTGTTTTGGCAGTTAAGACAAACTATTGATTCCTTTTTTTTGTCAAGTAATCAATCTGATCTCTGGTGCACATGGCTGCTTTTGTTCTACACTATATTGCCAAAAGTATTCACTCACCCATCCAAATCATTGAATCCAATCACTTCCATGGTCACAGGTGTATAAAACCGAGCACCTAGGCATGCAGACTGCTTTTACAAGCATTTGTGAAAGAATGGGTTGCTCTCAGGAGCTCAGTGAATTCCAGAGTGGCACAGTGATAGGATGCCACCTGTGCAACAAGTCCAGTCGTGAAATTTCCTTGCTACTAAATATTCCACAGTCAACTGTCAGTGGTATTATAACAAAGTGGAAGCGATTGGGAACTACAGCAACTCAGCCACGAAGTGGTAGCCACGTAAAATTACAGAGCGGGGTCAGCGGATGAAGCTGTTATAGCTGCAAAGGGTGGGCCGACATCGTATTAAACCGTATGGATTAAGAATGGGATGTCACTCAAGTTCATATGCGTGTGAAGGCAGACGAGCGAATACTTTTGGCAATATAGTGTATGTGTAGCTGATTCTGCTGCACCAATTCAAGCCTTTACTTGTTGTCCTGACCTTTTTTAGACAGAGATATGGTATGTGTTCTCCGGGGTTCAGGGTCAGTGAAACCTCGGTTGTGCTGTTTCACAAGGCAGTGGGGGTGATTTAAGGAGCTGCTTGTGCTTGTTTGGCAGTTTTGTTTCCTGATCCTCAGAGATGGTGTGTGCTAACTGCATTTTTATGTGAGGTGTTCTGGCTTTTATTTTAATGGAAAACAATGATTGCAAATCATGCTGTCCAAACTCTTGACAGCTTTTATTCCACATAATACACAGCAGGCAGATGTTCTTGATGACAGTTTATTGGATATAATGTTTTGTGATTGCAGGATAAAGAAAAACATATACATTTGCCTTCACTCACACAAGAACATAATATTGTTTGCTATATACACCGATCAGCCATAACATTAAAGCCACCTCCTTGTTTCTATACTTATTGTCCATTTTATCAGCTCCACTTACCATACAGAAGCACTTTGTAGTTCTACAATTACTGACTGTAATCCATCTGTTTCTGTACATACCTTTTTAGCCTGCTTTCACCCTGTCCTTCAATGGTCAGGATCCCCACAGGACCACCACAGAGCAGGTATTATTTGGGTGATGGATCATTATCAGCACTGCAGTGACACTGACATGGTGGTGGTGTGTTAGTGTGTGTTGTGCTGGTATGATTGGATAAGACACAGAAATGCTGATGGAGTTTTTAAACACCTCACTGTCACTGCTGGACTTAGAATAGTCCACCAACCAAATATATCCAGCCAACAGCGCCCTGTGGGTAGCGTCCTGTGACCACTGACGAAAGTGTAGAAGATGACCAACTCAAACAGCAGCAATAGATGAGCGATCTTCTCTGACTTTACATCTACACGGTGAACCAACTAGGTAGGAGTGTCTAATAGAGTGGACAGTGAGTGGACACGGTATTTAAAAACTCCAGCAGCGCTGCTGTGTCTGATTCACTCATACAAGCACAACACACCACCACCATGCAGTGCTGAGAATGATCCACCACCTAAACAATACCTGCTCTGTGGTGGTCCTGTGGGGGTACAAAGTGCTTCTATATGGTAAGTGGAGCTGATAAAATGGACAGTGAGTGTAGAAAGATGGAGGTGGTTTTAATGTTATGGCTGATCAGTGTAAAATGCCCAGGTTTTTAAAAAAGTCACACATATTGTCCTCATGTGCCTATTCAATATTTCAAAGTAGTTAACATACTAAGCAGAGGGCACCAACAGTTCTAATTATGTATGTTGTTTTTACTTTGCTTTGCCTCCAGGATTGAATTTTATTTTCCTTCACAATTTTAACCTGAATATGCAACTCTAATCGAGTCTAATGAGCAGGAATTCTTGATGAAATGGTAGATTATAGCTTAACATCCTTATTTTTCTTATTATTTGTTATTACTGGTCATTAAATTGAAAGATGATTGAAAAAAATAATTTTCTTTGCAAAGCATGGCACACCAGTCACCATGGCAAGGCAATCAAGCATTTATTTTCCTTGAATAATGTTTTACACGTTTGAACAAGTCGTTTGATTGGTGCCTCTTGACAATACCAGTTTTAGATCTTTACACAGAAGTTTAAAAGTATTAAAATCATGCCTCATATCAAACCACACTTGAATTGTGCACTGTTTTCTCCTCATCTATTCTTGGATGATTTGAGATATGTTCAAGGTATTATGTTGCTTACAGACTCATAACTTGTGACTGATAAATACTGAAGACTAACAACACAATCTGAAGTAAATAAAAAATCCACTTTGTATCCCATTCTCCTGTACAGATTTAAGGGTCCCAGTACTAAAGGCAGCAAAGCAACCTCAAAACTTCATTAAACCTCATCTATGTTAAAGGTGGCATAGTTTTCTTTTTTAATTAAACTTTGTTTTGCTTTCATTAATTTAAGATCTAGCTTTTTTTTTTTTGTCTGTTTAAAAATTACTCTCCCAGAAGCACTTTGGATTTTTTTACATGCAATTTGGCAAACATAAGCCTTTCTGGTACAATATCCTTTAAACAGACAAACCAAATTTAGAGTATTGTGATAAATCACACCAGGTCCCCGTTTTGACAAAAAAAGAACACCATGCTCACACTTAATGAGACACAGAGACTGTTGATTAAAGAAAGCAGCACATCTGTGAGCTATATGGAGGCTGGGCCTGTTTCAATATCAGAAAAAAAAAAAAAATGTACAGCCCTGTGTTAGAAGGCTGTGTCTCAGTGTCAGGTCATGGGTCCAGAGGGATTATGCCCTAAAACATATCTTGAAATTAACCAAGACTAATGTATATGTAGAAAACAGTGGACAGTTCTAAAGTGGTCAGCTAAGAGTCTAAAGATCAAAGTTCTTTTAAAAATCTAATGAAAAGTCTGAATGGTTATTGACCCCGAAACATACTTTTGCAATGACATTATTTTATTATTATTATTTTTTTTTCATTTTTCCCAATTTTCCTCCAAATCTAGTCGTATCCAATTACCCGATTGCGTTATGCTTCCTCTCTACTGATGCTGATCTCCACCCTGGTTGAGGAGAGCCAAGACTAACACACGCCCCCTCCGACACGTGTGCAGTAGCCGACTGCATCTTTTTACATTTACATTTTTAGAATTTAGCAGACGCCTTTTATCCAACAGTATCTAACAGTATACAGTCTGAGCAATTGAGGGTTAAGGGCTTTGCTCAAGGGCCCAACAGCAGCATCTGGCAGTGGTGGGGCTTGAACCAGTGACCTTCTGATTACTAGTCCAGTACCTTAACCACTAGGCTACGGCTTTACCTGCACGAGACGATTTCATATGCGGATCAGCTTTGTGCACAGAGAGCCACACCCTGATCAATGCATTATCCCTCGTCTCTGTGCAGCAGAGATCGTAATTGCAGTTATGAGGTCCCGTCTGGCACCCGCCCTGAATGAACAACAGCCAATCGTTGTTCGTGTAGGCGCCCAGTGTGCCGGATGGCAGAGCTGAGTTTTGAACCGACAAGTTTGAAATGTCAGGTCTGGTGTGGTAGTGTGTTTTACTGCTGCGCCACGTAAGCACCATAATTTTATTACATTTAATAGAAGCTTTTAGTCATAAATTAAGCAAAAGTAAATGTAAAATTAAGAATATTGTTTATCAAATACATTGGAAAAATTAAATTATATTATTTAGGTGTAAATCTCAGACTTGTATGATTCCCCATCACCAGTTGGTGTACCCTGCAGTTATGCACACCCTAGTTTGGAAAAAAAAGGGAACTTAAAGCAGTGAGTATCTGTTATAATGAAGTACTACTTGATGATGCACATGTGTAATGTTAATTAGCTACTGCACTGTTCTGTGGGGCAGCACTGTCGCCTCACAGTAAGAAGGTCATGGGTTTGATTCCCAGGTGGGGCAGTCCGGGTTCTTTCTGTGTAAAGTTTGCATGTTCTCCCTGTGTCTGTGTGGGTTTCCTCCGGGAGTTCCGGCTTCCTCCTACAGTCCAAAAACATGCAAGTGAGGTAAATTGGAAATACAAAACTGTCCATGACTGTGTTTGACATTAAACTTGTGAACTGATGAATCTTGTGTAACGAGTAACTACTGTTTCTGTCATGAATGTAACCAAAGTGTGTAAAACATGACATTAAAATCCTAATAAGTAAATAAATTAATAACACTGTTCTGTGTCGTTTGCCAATGCAAAGCTAATCAGTATGTTGGTGTCATATTCACAAAACTAATGTTTTATCATTAATTTATGTTTATTCTTTTTAGACTGGTGAGAGACTGGTTTACTGGCAATGGCACATTTTTTAAATTTAGACACAGCAGGAATAATCTAGATCTAAATACTATGTCTAGAATCAAGCATTCTTTTCTTAGCTCTGTGCTCAAGCTTACTAATCCATGGCCAGTTTATCAATCTGGTGTGGCCAAATATTGTGTTATTACCAGGCAACGTGAATGCTTATCTCATGCATTAAACAGGGATGAGCTGTTTTGGAGGATTCCAGCAATTCTCTGGAGGGGAGATTTTATCCATTATTTGGTATTCATGCACACATTTGCTAACTGGCATTTGCACATTTGCTATTCTGGTCTGTTTCCAAAAGCACCCATTCATCTCAGCCATATTCTCACTCTATCACTCGTCTGAGCTTGGAAACTCTCAATGTGAGTCTCACAGAGAATTAATACATAATCCAGCAGGAGTTGTTCTGTGTGAACAGGGATATGCAACCAAAATGTATAAACAATTATTCCATGTTTTTAACTGAACAGCAGACTTTAAGTAATTTTTGAAGAAATTAAGGACTGTACAAGAGTAAGCTATTGCTTTAGCTCTGTTACAGGTGTTTTTTGTCACTACATACATTAATAAAGAACAGGCTTAACACACTAAAGTTAGCAATTACTAGATGCAGCATATTTTCATGAGGCTTTATAAATTATTTAAAGTAATGAGAACTTTGTTAGAAATGTTCCGACAATTTAAAAACAATACTTTAACTGTGTCCAATTGCCTGATTGCATCACGCTTCCTCTCCACTAATCCTGAACCCCACTCTGATTTGAGGAGAACAAAGCCAACCCACGCCACCTCCGACACGTGGGCAGCAGACATATACATTTTGTCACCCACACCAGGCAACTGCATATATGCGAATCAGCCTTGTGTATGGAGAGACACACTCTGATCTGCACTCTTTCCCCACCTCTGTGCAGGCACCATCAATCAGCTAGCAGAGGTCATTGCATCAGTTACGAGAAGGCCCTATCCGGCTTAATACCCCACCTTTATATGAACAACAGGCCAATCGTTGTTCATCTGGCTGCTCAATACGATGTATTCAAAATTCCAGCTCTGGTGTGCTAGCGTGTGTTTTTACTGCTGCGCCACCTGTGCGACCATATTTAAATACTGTTTACCTTATCTTTTGTGTTTTGTTATTTTTGCTTTTTTTCCTTTGGCTGCTCCCATATTTAGGGGTTTTCACAGTCGATCTGGTCCAACACAATTATTTACAGTTGACATGACTGATGCCCTTCCTGATGCAACCCTCTTTTTTTTAATCAAGGCTTGGGACCAGCACCAGCAAGAGTGCACTAACAAGTAAACCTCCCAATAGGCTGGTTTGCCTTTCCATTCCACCATTAGTCAATTATGTCCATTCAGATGACTGAGTAGGCTGATAACACCACTGAGATTTGAACCCTGGATCCCAGCGGTAGTGAGACATATTTTAGACTGCACCTGCAGATCATTGACTTATTGCAGTACAAGGGATCTTCAAAAAGTTTCCACACTTTTATATTCTGGTTGCCAGCGGTGAGGGCGGGAGGAGTAGTAATTGCTCATGTCTGAGAGACTGAGAGAGAGCTTATAGTCCGGATTTAATGCCGAATCTGATTTCCACATTTTTGGATGCTCAAAGAAGCTTTAGGGGGAAGAATATTTCCATGTGATGATGATGTGAAAGCAGCGGTGCATCAGTGGCTATGCTCTCAACCAAAAACATTTTTGCGATGGCATTAAAATGGTACGACGCTGGGAAAAATGCATCACAAAGGAAGGTGACAATGTAGAAAATTTATATAATTTGTTTTTGATAATAAATAGAGTTTTAAAAAGTGCACAAACCTGAAGAACCCTCATATTTTTATTTGGGTGGGTCTGGAAAGAGTTTTGCATGTTTTTGCAGTAGGATTTTTATGGGTACTTTGGTTCTTTCTACCTCCCAAAATAATGCAGAAGGTACACTGTCTTTTCTAATTGGCCCCAGGTGTAAGTAAGTAAATGTTTGAGAGTGTCTGTATTGGACTGGCATACTGCCCAGGGTGTATTTTTGTCCAGTGTAGTGGCATTAGACCCTGATCGATATAAAGCGGTTAGTCAAAAATCATTGAATGGATATTGATTATATTTCTTAATAAATCTGCTTCATAGAACTAGCCATTGCTTGATCCAATGTGTTTATCATTTGTTTTATTTGTTTCTTTGGTTATGCACTCACAAGCTAAATAAAATGACCAGATAAATAGACCTGCATTTGTTAATTAGGATGCTTGAAGTTTTGCTTTGCTTTGTGGTTTGACTGTTAGTGGTTTGATTCATGCTAGTAATTTTAAACTGCATACATGCTCAGTCACAGCCTTTTATAAATAGCTTTAGGATGCCTAATTAGCAGCACCTGGAGTGGAGTGTAGCTCTTCATTCAGCATGATGGCCTCCGATGATAGCCCAGGGTTGATGACATCAGCAGCAGGACTAAATTAGGATTTGTTCTGCTGTATGTTTCACATTCAATACAACATGTCTTTCTTACCTCTGGGCAAACAGGAAACAGTGCTGTGGACATCACGACTCAGAGCTGTCCTCCGTGTCGGTTCATGCAGACCAGAGCAACAATCTGATAAATTACAGGTTAACCAGGGAGGCATGCTGGGGCGTGAGAGTGGGACTGAACCCCAGCACAGAAATAATAATCTGAAACCGTGCCTGGATAAGGGCTAAAATGACTAGATTGCACTTTTTTGCTCTGACAAAAAGTGGGAGACAGTGGGAGGGCACGCTGTCAGCGTCTGCATTGTGTTTTGCTGTGTAGCTGGGTAAATGCGCCAGGGATCAGCGCCAAACGAGAAACTTAATGTGCTTTTTAAAAGCACACAAGTCCTCCCTTCTGAATGAAATGAAGCAGATTTCTGAATGAATGCCCCACTGTAGATATCTTTTTCTCTGTATGTCTCTTTTGTTTGTATTTGTAATCTATTT
This sequence comes from Trichomycterus rosablanca, assembly GCF_030014385.1. NCBI lineage: Eukaryota > Metazoa > Chordata > Actinopteri > Siluriformes > Trichomycteridae > Trichomycterus > Trichomycterus rosablanca. Next base: position 14,502,016 of record NC_085997.1, on the reverse strand, counting down.
TTATTAGATACACCTATCTAATGTATATATTAATTAAATTTTTGACCTACACTTACTATACAGATAATGGATGTGGATATATGATTACTTAGTGGAGCAATCTGTTGGTAGTATTTTGGTAGTGGACCATTATCATAACTTCAATGACACTAACATAGTAATAACATGGTAGTGATACTTGTTCTAGAATAAATGTATCAGGTGCGGCAGTGTTGTTTACAGATACTGTTTAAACTTACTGGCCCCTTTATTGAAAACACATACCATGTTAGCATACACCGATCAGCCATAACATTAAAACCATCTCCTGGTTTGTAAACACACTGTCCATTTTATCAGCTCCACTTACCATATAGGAGCACTTTGTAGTTCTACAATTACTGACTGTAGTTCATCTATTTCTCTACATACCTTTTTAGCCTGCTTTCACCCTGTTCTTTAGTGGTCAGGACCCCCACAGGACCACCACAGAGCAGGTATTATTTAAGTGGTGTATGATTCTCAGCACTGCAGTGACACTGACATGGTGGTGGTGTGTTAGTGTGTTTTTAAATACCGTGTCCACTCACTGTCCACTCTATTAGACACTCCTACCTAGTTGGTCCACCTTGTAGATGTAAAGTCAGAGATGATCACTCATCTACTGCTGCTGTTTGAGTTGGTCATCTTCTAGACCTTCATCAGTGGTCACAGAACGCTGTTAGCTGGATATATTTGGTTGGTGGACTATTCTAAGTCCAGCGGTGACCGTGAGGTGTTTAAAAACTCAATCAGCATTGCTGTGTCTTATCCACTCATACCAGCACAACACACAGTAACACGAAACCACCATGTCAGTGTCACTGCAGTGCTGAGAATGATCCATCACCCAAATAATACCCACTCTATAGTGGTCCTGGGGGGGTCCTGACCATTGAAGAACAGGGTGAAAGCAAGCTATAAAAGTATGTAGCGAAATAGACGGACTACAGTCAGTAATTGTAGAACTACAAAGTGTGTAGAAACAAGGAGGTGGTCATAATGCTATGGCTGACCGGTGTATATTGTAGGGGGTGCAATATCCACAACATTAATGCATATGGTTTGTGTAGTTTATAAAATAATGATGTTTGGTGTCAGGGATATGACTCAGTTTACCCAATCATCTATTGGCAGCCAATTTAAAAGCTCATTAGACAGTAAGTCAAATCCACCAAGCATGCTTTATTGTTTATTGTTAATAGGTTGTACACCAGTATGGATTTAGCATAATACCAAATAGTCAGTCGTGGTCAGATTCCAATGTGTGTGAAGAGCATCTGAATATCAATTTATTGTCTGTTTTACCACGGTTTTATCCTGGTTAGGGTCACGGTGGGTTCGATTCACTCGGCGAAAGGCAGGAAACACCCCAGACAGGTCACCAATCCATCACAGGGCAGACAAACACACACACACATACAAAGTAGTGGCTCAAATTGGCATGACTGCATGTTCTTTGACTTGTGGGAGGAACCGGAGCACCTGTTGGAAACCCATGCAGACAAAAAGAGAATATACAAACTCCACACAGAAAGGACTCTGGTCATCTGGTCGGGGAATGGAACCCAGGCTCTGAGGCGACAGCACTACCCACTGCACAACCATGCTGCCTGAGCACTTTATTGGCAGTATTAAAAAGAAAGACTGTGTTGTAATATGAGTCTAAAAGAAAGGGCTCTTATAATTTAATGTGCATAAGTTGTTTTACCACCTCATTTTATATGCAGTGTCTGAAAACAAGCCAAACAAGGCAGAAAACTTCTTAGCTATACCACCATCACTGGTCAGTGGATAACAAACATTGGTTCAAGTCTAACTGGAGCTAACAGCCCAGTTATGCACGCTAAACAGTTACCATGACTGAGGCAAAGGGCAGTTTACCTAATTGGCAGTCATCTTCATGCCTCTCCAACAACAATGCCTACTGTCTGTTCAAGGTGCTCTCAAGAGCCCTAAAGAAATCCATGAAGCATAGCATGTTTCCCTGTACGTGTTAAAGCTCTTTGTAGGAATTTGCCATGGCTGCTTCCATCAATGGTATTGGAGGTTGCATAGGAAATGGGGAATTGGGCACGTCTAAACTGGTGTTTTTTGTTGAATAGACTTCTATATCAATATTTGATAGTCTGTTAATGTAACTGTAAATACAAATCTGTCACAGAGATCAGCAGTTGCTCCGGGTGACAGAATCAGGCTTGCCTGCCATGCCATTATGGCATTATGGGGCATGGAGGTGCAGATGATTGACAGAGGCAGTTCCTTTAATTAGGCATCTGTACATAATCATTGGTAATTTGCTGCAGCTGGTATTGTTGGTCACCTCACTGCTGGCTAATTGTATTGTAATTGGGCCCCACAGATGGATCCACACTAATCTTGGGTTGTGTCAGTTAGTTTTAGTGGCTGCTCCGCTCCTTTCATAGATGTTCCCAGTTTTGACTTCCTCTCTTTTTATTTTTGTATTTATTTTTATTTATTTATTATTATTTTTTTATAAGTTGGTTGTAGAGTAGTTGACTGATTAGTGACTTACTTTCTGTGTGGTCATGCATTTTGCTGGAGGCTTATCACTAATGCCCCTGTGGGGCAAGGGCATAGCCATTTGCTGGCGACAGTGTACAATTATTTTATAATACAGTTATTTTGCCCATTGGTTTTTTAGTCATCATCTGTTTTGCTTTTGTTTGTGGCTATTTAGCCACATTATTGTTCCTCCTTGAATAATTATCTTTCAATTTCACATCTTTCACATCTCATAACCTTGCAGATTCTAAGACCAGCCTTGTTACAATAAATCCAAATGTTTGTGTTTTTCAGATGAATTGCTACTACCATGGTGTGGTGAAGGGTTATAAGCACTCTGACGTCATCCTCAGCACCTGTACAGGACTCAGGTGAGTTACCATAGCAACCCTGCTCACTGATGTTTATAGCACACAGGTCTGAGGCTGTGTTCCATCAGAAAATGCTGGTATTGCAGACAAGGTGTGTTTATGCACCAATCAATAGAAATTGTAGTCATGTATGAAACCACATTTCCTACTTAACATTTAGAACATTAAAGACACTGATGGTGGAAATACATTGGTTTACATTTCTTAGAATATGATCTGGATGGACAGATGTGCTTGTAAGCCACCAGCTTTTCATTACTTCTGTTACTCTCCAAAAAGAGAACATCCATTAAACCTGCCAAAATCCTTGTTTATTATAGAGACCACCTAAATTCTTTCATTATAATATTGATACTTGATATAAGATTTAGGATCTTTGAGAAAACACAATACGTTGAACCTGTTGATCACTTTCCAATGTTCCAATGTTTAGTTCTGATTCCTGCCTGCCCATTCCTGACAGGGTTAACATGATGGGCAGTTTGACTGGTCCATGACAATGCATTCCCATACACAAAAAGGCTTGATGCATGTTCTCCTAATAACCAGTACTAAAATGATCAGCAATTTGAGCCACTGTAGCTCTGCCGTTGGTCCATACATGTATACATAGTCTTTACGTCCTCTGCCATCAATTAGTCTTGGTCACCTGTATTTGCATTTTAAAATATTAATGTTTACTATATCCCTGACTATTATTTAAAAATAAGCATTGTCATGTATGTTTGGGGTGTGGTCTTAATGTTTTGGCTCATCAGTGTATATTTGTAATGCTTAATGGGCCTGTTTCTTAGAAGAGCACAGCCTAGACAACTATCAGTCATATATCCTTTTACTTACAGTGTTGTATAAAAAGAATTGCCCCCTTTCAGTTGCCTCTGTTATGGCATATTTGTCTTAATTAATAAATAATATTCTCTTTTTTTATTTATAACATTCAACAAAGGCCATTTAACAAAAATCCAAGCCATCAGTTTAAAAAAAAAAACTAGGTTGGTGAAATGTAGTACCCACTAAAGTATTAAAACATTTGGAGTGAAGCAGTTTATGTCTGAATTTAGGTCTGAAGAATAGGATTACATAGTGGAATTTAGAGATGTTCTGCAAAGAAGAATGGAATAAAATCTGCCACTCTGCCACAGTGATTTGAAGACTAATATCAAATTAATGAAAGTGTTTAACTGCAGTCATTGCTGCCACAGGTGGTACAACCAGTTTAAGGGCAACACCTTTTTCACTAGGCTTATGTGGGTACATTGTGAATGTTTTTATGCAACAGCAGTTTGTTAGTGCAGTTTTTAAAATTTATACTAAATATATAGCCGCAAGCAGCAGTTTTGGGGTCCAAGCACAAATTACACAATATGTGAGGAGGATAGGACAAAGAAGCACTATGCCAAATTTCATGTCAGTTGGGCATTTTTCATTTATCTTGCAACCACCCAGCTCAACCATGTTTGTGTAATAGCCCAAGAACCTCCTATGCTATGTGCCTCTGAAGTTTGGTGACAATCAGCCGCTCAGGTGGCGCAGCGGTAAAGTTCGCTAGCGCACCAGACTTGGGGTTTCGAATACATCGTATCGAATCTCAGCTCTGCCTTTCCGACTGGGCTGAGCGGCAGCATGAACAACGATTGGCTGTTGTTCAGGGTTAGAGGGTAAGGAAGTCGGATCATAGGTCCTCATAACTGGTGCAACTGCGGCCCCTGCTGGCTGACTGATGGCACCTGCACAGGGCTGAGGAATAATGCGGATGGGGGTCATACACAGTGCTCGTCAAGTGTGAAAAATGCAGTCTGTACTGACTGTATGTGCCGGAGGGGGCATATGTCAGTTGAGAGGCGTCCTCAGTCAGCGGTGAAGGGTCGAATCAGTATAGAGAACGCAATCAGGGTAATTGGACATGACTAGATTAGGGGAGAAAAATTGGGGGAAAAAAAAGTTTGGTGACAATCGTTGCTATGCTTATTGAGTTAGAGCAGTGTTTGTGCTTTATGATTGGCTTGCTCCACCCTTATTTTTGATTGGCATCTGGCAACAACATTGTATAGATTTTTTTTAAAGTTCTTAGGGTTATTGCTTAGGGTGATTTAGATACCACATTTGGAATGGGGTGAAAATCCACCGACTAGTTTGTGCTTAAAAATTTTGTGTGATTTTGCGTATTATGCAAAATAGCTGAAATCTAAGTGGGCAGAGCAAATGGTTCTTGAGGCTTTTCTTGTAGGGCATGAGACATGTGATCAGGGGAAAAATGTAGTTTGTTTACATCCTATGGGAAGGAGGTATGAAAATTGAAGTTTGACGCTATGCTATAGCGCTACCATCAGTCCAATTGGACTGAGCCCAAGTGAGGGACCTCTACTTGTTGACCAAGTCTCAGGTCTCTACAACACATTGGTTTATTAGAGAAAAAGAAGAGGACAAAGAAGAAAAAGTAAAAAAAAAAAAAAAAAAAGACAGTAGCGTTCCAGCAACTTATGCACTTGTAAAGGTGGTTTTAGTAATCTGATCTTATGCTGTTGTGCTAGTGTGGTGGATTGCTTGAGTAAATGTGGAAACTAAAATGCATGTAGCCCTGGAGCAGCTGTCTGTACAGCCCAATTAATTATATAGAATTTACCCAGGGATCCTATTATCAGGATATATACTGCTCTAGCTCTGTATAATGACTTTAATAAGTTGGAAAGAAAACAGGCTTTCACAGATATACTGTTGCAAGAAATCCCAGAATAAGTGCTCTCATAATTCTACTTGATAGCATCAGAAACATTATCCAGCAAATGGGATCCAACCTGTCTTTCCTACAACCTGTCTTGAGTCTTACAATCTATCTACAAAAACCACACTCTAAGTTCCCTTGGAATTAGTTGCTTGTCTTGGTGTTTGAGCCAAAACACATTATTCCAGATTTGGCTTGGCAGTGTTGGTGTAAATGTAGCTTGTATTGTAGAGTGCACTGTGGGATTTGTGAGAAAGCACACACAGAATTTGTCTATTTCTTTGTAGAAAAGCGTGTCATTTTAAATCAATGTGCAACTTTAAAGTGTGCAAAATGCTTGTTGAAGCATATCCCGCAAGCACTAAACATCAGGATTGGAACTGCATGCAGGGTTATCCACTAAATTGATGCCATGCTTACCCACAGAGACTTGGATGTTGAAATAACACAATTTACTCGAACTGTTTCAGGCTGTGGGAAGATGAAAACAATTATTATCAAAAGATCAGACTAAACATTTTTTTTAATATATTTTAACCACTTAACCACTTTTCTTAGTTCTTGGAAAAGATAAAAACATCTTTATTTAATTTTGTTAATTTTTGGCTCAGGTTTATTATATCATATACACCGATCAGCCATAACATTAAAACCACCTCCTTGTTTCTACACTCACTGCCCATTTATTAGTGTGTTAGTGTGTGTTGTGCTGGTATGAGTGGATGACACAGCAATGCTGCTGGAGTTTTTAAATACAGTGTTCACTCACTGTCCACTCTATTAGACACTCCTACCTAAATGCAGTGGTGTATAAAGTACCTGAAGTCCATACTTGAGTAAAAGTACAAGTATCTTACCAGAAATTTACTTAGATAGAAGTAAAAGTCACCTTTTAGAATATTACTTGAGTAAAAGTCTAAAAGTATCTGATGTTTAATGTACTTAAGTATCAAAAGTAATTTGATATTAAATGTACTTAAGTATTAAAAGTAGAAGTAAAAGTAAATGCTGTTAGTATAAACTGAAGCGGTCATTCTGAAAAATATGAAGATTGTTCTTTTCTTTGATGCACAACCTGGGTCAAAAGTGACCCAACTGAGTTTTTATTTTCTATATCTTTGCAATACATTAATTTCGTCATTCAAGCTTCCATGAATTTTTCAATTAACTTGTTTTTGATCATCACAAATCCTTATTTCAGTTTTATATTTTTTGCTTTTTTAATAAAAATCATTTTTGTATCACTACCCTCCTAATGCACAACAATGGGTCAAAAATATATTTACTGATCTTTTGAAAGACAACCAAAGATTAGGCTCTTGAATCTTGAATATGTCCAATACTATTTGCTTGCTAGCTGTTTACATATTCTAGTATAGATAGCTTTTATTAGCTAAAACAGCAAATGCATGAATAACTGACAAATGTGCATATGAAAATATTCTTGAATGGATGAATATGGGTCATTTTTGACCCATGTTGTGCATTAGAAGGGGTTTGCTTAGCTTGTGCATCAAAGGGTTAAGCCTGTAAACCACCTTAACAACATTTATCTTCCTTCCATCTGAACATGATTTGTGCCAATTCATGATTATAATCAGCTGTTCACATCACCTATTTGAAATCACATCATTATTTAGTTGTTTTTTTTTAACCTTATTACCAGCCCTAAATTGTCCTGTTCCAACTTTTTAAGAATGCGTTGTGGGCTTAAAATGCATGTTTATGTATGTTAAGAATTGTAATGAAGCAGACCAGACAAAACACGAAATATTTTGGGTCCATATAAGATGAAAAAGTCAATGTAAATGTAAAAAACACTGCATCTATATTATTTACATTTTTTATACTGTCACATTTTTTTATTTAGGTTGTACATTCAAGTCATAGATACTGTATACATCCCAATAACCAAAAACAACTGAATTTTGGCAGAATTAATTTGAAGCAAAATTTTTACAAAACGTGGCACTTTTAGCACTTTAATGATCTGCTCAACCATTGGTTTAAATCGAAATATTTGGGTAAAATAAGCTGTATTTCAATAATCTGTTTTGGGCCGTATCTACTACCTGATTGACGTGTTAAACTAAAAAAATATTGGTATTCTTAAGAAAACACCATTTCTAACTTATTTGTCAACTAGAATTCATCAGCTGAAAAATCATCCATAATAAGTTGAGTTCTTGTTGAGACCATTAAAGGTTTAAAGATGTGCATTATCCTCAACACCATGAATCTTTCCTCTGTCAGTGTAATTCAGAAGTTATCTTAGGAAATATTTGTCTGTAGGTGAGTTTTTATAAATAATGGACACGTCTTCATGTCTGCACTGAAGTAATTACGAACTAATTTAGTGAAACGTTATATTTGTGGTTCAAATGTAATCGAAAATGGTAGCTAGATATCTGAACAATGTTAATGCTAATAATAACAATAATAAACAATGATGCTTTGGATTTACTTTGTTAATCATTCTTAACTTACATCAGTGTGTTGGACGGGGAGATTCTGAAATGCCGATAGTTCCGAATGTTCGGGTGCACGACGCGCTTCACTCTGTTTGTTTACACATGCGCAATAATGAGTTTAACCACCGATCTAATTCACAAGCACAGATTCGCCAAACCTGCGTGCAGTGTGTCACACATCTCACATCGTTTAGCTAAAAAATTCTTGTCGTTTTATTTTGTAGTAACGAGTAACGAATTTGCATACGGCAAATGTATCGGAGTAAAAGTACACAATTTTCTTTAGGAAATGTAGTGAAGTAAAAGTGAAAGTTAACGATATTTTTTATACTCCAGTAAAGTACAGATACTCCAAAAAACTACTTAAGTACTGTAACGAAGTATTATTACTTCGTTACTATACACCACTGCCTAAATGGTTCACCTTGTAGATGTAAAGTCAGAGACGTTGCTTATCTATTGCTGCTGTTTGAGTTGGTCATCTTCTAGACCTTCATCAGTGGTCACAGGACGCTGTTGGCTGGATATATTTTTAGTTGGTGGACTATTTTCCATCCAGCAGTGACAGTGATGTGTTTAAAAACTCCATCAGCATTGCTGTGTCTTATCCACTCATACCAGCACAACACACACTAACACAACACCACCATGTCCGTGTCACTGCAGTGCTGAGAATGACCCACCACCCAAATAATACCTGCTCTGTGGTGGTCCTGTGGGGGTCCTGACTAATATTCCTCGGGATTCCCAAATGTTTTCACAATATTATGAATGGTAGATTGTAAAAAGACCTTGCTCTTTTTATAGTCAATTATAATACCCTGACCTGCTTATTGTTGAATGTTTCAAAACAGTGTAACTTGAATATTCTATAATAATAAGCCCATCGCATAGCCTCGGCCATCCCCTCTAGACATAATCATGTAGATATAGCACAGCCAAGGATTTGAACCTGGATCCCTCTGGTATTGGGGTACAGTAATTTACCGGTACCTGAATAATTGTACTGAATCTTTAATATTTAAGCAAATATGATGTCTATATACTTATAGACATCATTGTGCAGTGAAACCACATGAGGTTTACACTGTTATTGCTCAACTGTACTTTCCTACTTTCTTTCATGCTTTTTCTGTCTCTATCTACAGAGGACTGATCACATTAAAAAACAAAGTATTTATTCTGGAGCCATCGCTAAAGCCCAACAGCACACTGCATCATATCTTTAGAGGAGAGCATCTCACCCTACACCAGGGAACATGTGGACATGGACACAACATATCTCACTCCTCTGCACTCTCAAACATAGTGAGCCTCTTCAGCTTGCATGGTAACAGGGTGAGCTATTTCATGCATTAAATCACATTCACCTTTTGCCTGTTATTGGAAGGCGGAAGAAAATAGTGCACTCGGATAAAGCAAACATAGACACATGGGAAAACTCTTTACACTGTCAAACAACTAACAGACAGTGACTAGAGTCTAGGATTTATATTATAAATATGGCCTTACCAAATATCAATAAACTATGAAGTTCATGTGTATTTGTTAATGCACATTACAATTTTCACTCAAATTGTTATGTTTATTGTATAATTTGTATTGAAAAAAAGATTGTATTCAATAAATACGTACATACAAAGAATAACTGTGGGACAGGCATACCCTGGACAGGGTGGCAATCTGTCTGTGTAGACACCCGGCCAGCCAATAGCAGTGGAAGGCTACTGTAATAGACTGCTGCACCACTAAAAACAATAGACAAAGGACAAATCAAAACAAGAGACTCTATGTGTATCAAAAAATGACAAAATAAAAAACACATGTAGCATTACCTTGGGAAATAAGATGCCAGAGGGAGAGTTACAGAAGCCTCTTTTAACACACAGCTCCCGAAGCGTGCTTACAGAGTCAAAAGGGGAGGCGCTGGGGGACAAATATCATCTGCTCGGGGTGGAACACTGAGGCTGGTTTAGCAACAGGACAAGGATCAGGTCAGGAGGATCATCTAAAGCCAGCAACACGTCTGGAGAGCTGTCTCGAACCAGCAACACCTTTGGAGAATAAGCAATAATGTGGTGACATTTCTGAACCAGGAGAAACTGGCAAGACATCTGAAGAGCCAACTGGAACCGGAAATACATCTAAAGAGCTGAATGGAACTGGCCCCTCTTTTGGAAGACTGGCGGGAGCCAGTGATAGGTCTAGGAACAAGGTTTGTTCCTGTAATATAGAGTTGGCAGATCTAGGAAAACAGTTCTGCAGAGTGACAAAGAATTTAAAAACTGCAGTGTGGAGATGGCTTGTGGTGTCATATCTGCAGAATGCTATCTCACTGTGTCTTAGGTAGGCTCTCATTCTTTAATGATGAGGTGTTGATTGGTGAGTTAGACAAATTTATCATATTTGTTTTATAAACATAAATAGCAAAAACACTAGGAAATAATTGATGTTTAAACTGTGAAAATGTTATCTCCACTAATAATAACCAGAATCAAAGAATGCAAGACTAAGGAGAAGTGGTTACAAACCATTTAGGAAAAACATGGGGAACCAATAAAATCAAAGGAATAAAAGGACAACTCAAAGCAAGAGGCAGCGACTGGGCTATATAAAAAAATTTGTAATAAAAACACTGAAGTCAATGTGTAGCGTCACCTTGGAAACTGCAAAGCTGTGAGGAGAGATTGAAACCAATACTACCATAAGCATTTAGCCATCAAACTATTGAAATTCTCATTGTTAAGAGAATTCTGTTTTATAAACCATTCTAATGTCAATAAAATTGTAAGCATCTTCATTAAGGACCCCCGCCAGATATGGTAGTCAAGGCCATGTATAGACAATTCCTACAGTCCTACAGTTACTACACTGTGGTGTCCCTGGATCATTTATCATGGGCTGTTCAAATAGACACAAAGGACAGTCCTAAACGGTGTAATGGAAATCTAATTTAGAACTGAGGTTCTTGTTTATAAATTAGAAAAGAAGATTTAGACTAGATTTACATATACGAATGATCTTCAAAAAGTTTCCACACTTTTATATTTTTGTTGAAAACAGTAAAGGTGGGAGGAGTTGTAACTGGTCATGTCTGAGAGCCTGAGAGAGAGCTTATAGTCCGGATTTAGCGCCATCTGATTTCCACCTTTTTGGACCACTCAAAGAAGCTTTAAGGGGAAGAAGATTTTCATGTGATGATGTGGAAGCAGCACTGCATCAGTGGCTACACGCTTAACCAAAAACATTTTTTGTTGACGCTGGGAAAAATGAACTAGAAGGTGACTATGTAGAAAGTGATGTCATTTTTGAAATTCTTTACAAATATAGTTTTAAAAAGTGCAGAAACTTTTTGAAGAACCTTTATATTGTATCTGGCCTTTAAATAAATGGATTATAAATGTGTGCCAATTCTGTTCAATTTATTTATATTTTTTCATTGTTTCTTTCCCTCTTTTATGCTTCTCTTCAACCATTTTATTTCTTTGTTTTGTCTTTTTTCTAACATATGCTTTGCCCCCTTTATTATTTCTGTAGTACAAGAGACATGCTGAGAGCAACACCAAGTACGTAGAACTGATCATTGTAGCAGACAACAGGGAGGTAGGCAACTAAAAATATGTAACTATTTAACACTTGTACAGTGTTCCACCACCTTCATTCCACAGGAAACTATTTCTAGGCTGCCTAGAACTAACCTGTTTTGTTTCTGATTGGTCTTTACTGATGAATGTAAATACTGAAGTGGTGTTAGTACAGGGTCAAAGCCCTAAGGTCAGGGTTATGCACTCCGAGCTCTTGTTGAGATGCTTTTTTGGTTGGATGTTGTTAAAAAGCAGTCATAGTTTAGTGAAATTGTAGGGTTTATTCACTTGGTTTACAAGACTGATGGTCACTAAGGTGAAGGATTGTTTAAGTAGCGCTTTAAGGTCAGTAATAAGCTGACAGGAATAGAAGGAAACGAAGAAATCCAGCTGCAGCCACTTGAACCTTGCTTAATTTGTCTGGTTTTAAAACTAACACTAAATACATTTGTCCTCTAAAAGCAGTAGTTAGAATAATTCTATCTTAAACTCTTCCAGCTGAATCTAGTGATAGTTTCTGCTGGGATTCTGTAAATACAACACCAATTTTTAGTATGTGTCTTAGACACAGGAGATAGGAGATAGGCTTACAATTTGCCATCCAATCCAGAGTCTTATGCTGAAACATTAGCATTCAGCTTTCAGTTTTTGACATACAAAACATATATACTTAAAAACTCTCTGTTTTGTGGCCGCTCAGATGGCGCAGCGGTAAAGTACGCTAGCGCACCAGAGTTGGGTTTCTAGATGCATCGTATCGAAAGTCAGCTCTACCTTTCCGACTGGGTTGGGCGGCAGTATGAACAACGTTTGGCTGTTGTTCAGGGGCTTAGAGGTAGAGTCGGAGCATAGGTCCTCATAACTGGTACAACTGCAGCCCCTGCTGGTTGACTGACGGCGCCTGCACAGGGCTGAGGAATAACATTGAGGGGGGTGTGACTCTCCGTGCGCAGTGTCTCTCGGTGTATGAACTCGGCTCGTGCAGGTGAAAAATGCAGGCTGTACTGATTGCGTGCCGGAGGGGGCGCAAGTCAGTTGAGTGGCGTCCTCAGTCAGCGGCAAAAGGTTCGAATCAGTATAGAGGACACAATCAGGGTAATTGGACATGATTAGAATGGGGATAAAAGTTGGGGGACAAAAGTGGGAAAAAACAGATAATTAAAAAAAAAAAAAAAAAAACTGTTTTAAATTTAAAAAATGCCTTCACTGTTTTGACTCCAGCTGATAGTGTGAATACTAATAAGTAATGTCATGTGTGAACACTTCTTATTTATCAAAGGAAAATTGAGTATCCACCATCAAAGTGCTTATAAAAATAAAATGTCACTTTGAAAAAGCCATTCAACTTCAATTACTCTGTAAATCCAGGAGCTTTAAACACAGCTTAAAATCCTGTTTTGAGAATTGTTGCCAGTCATGTCTGATTTAGCCAGTCAATAATAAGCAATATTTTGTATTATATTTATATAATGCTCTACAAGGCTTTCCTGTAATAACAACAGCCCAGTGACTCACCCTTACCATGACAGACCCTGGCTTTTGGACATGTTGCTGATAACAGTCTGGATGGTCCTTTTTGTCTTTGGTCCAGAGCACACAGCGTCTATTTTTTCCAAAAAACACCTGAAATGCTGATTCCACAGTGTGATGCTCCATCCTAGATGCCTCCGAGCCCAGAGAAGTCGACGCCACTTCCAGACATGGTTAACATAAGGCTTCTTTTTTGCTCAATAAAGTTTAAGTGGCACTTGTGCATGTAACTCTGTATTGTAGTGCTTGACAGAGGTTTGCCAAAGTAATCCCTCATGTTGTTATATCAGCTATTGTTGAGTGGCGGTTCTTGATGCGGCGCCGTCTGAGGGATTGAAGATCATGGATGTTCAGCTTAAGCTTAAATTGCCCCCGTCCCCCGTTTTTTTTTTTTTATGTGTGGCAGGCCTGACATGCAGGAATGGAGGTATATTAACAAATGAAATTAAGTTGAGCAGACAAAATATTTTAAGCTCAATCTGTCTGCAATCAAATAAAAGCTAAAGTAAATGTAAGGAACACTGCATTTTTATTTTATTTGCATTTTCCCAACTTTTTCTGATTTGGGGTTGTAGTTTTAATGATAAAAAGTTACGTAAATAATGCTCTACAAGACTTCCCTGTAATAACAACAGCCAGTAAGACCTTCATGATCACCAGTTTCTGATTAATTAGAAACATTTACTTCCATGGTTTGAATTTGCATGTTGTTTTTTCCTCTTGTCTGACAACCAGAACTTCAAGCTCAGCATATTCACGCAACCAGAACATAGAAATGACTCATAACATCTGTGCTTAACTAAAGTTAAGAACTGAATGCTGAAAAATGATTTAACACAAGTGATATGACTGATTGAAATGTGTAAAACACCTGGCTTTTTGTATTTCTATTGGTTGTAGTATCAAAAACAGGGCAAGGATCTGGAGAAAGTGAAACAGAGACTGGCTGAGATTGCCAACTATGTGGACAAGGTAAGTTGAAGATTCTAACACACCCAGGCTTGGTGTTTCATTTCAGTCCTTCACATTGAACTCATTCATTGCATCTATAAAAATAATAAAAATCAGAAGGTTCTTTATTCTCTTTTTGCGCTCATTTTGGAAATCAATGTTTAGATGTCAGACCAAACCAATCTGGTCCTCAACAGACATGGAGGGCTTGGTAGGAGAGCGTATAGGATGGCTGCTCCACCCGAGCACCCCTAAAAGTAACAGCTTTTTTACAGCAAAATACAATAAAATACAGTACTATAAGTATCTAGACACACTTGCTAACTACTGGATTTGGCTATTCTAGTCACACCCATCTCTAACAATTGCATAAAATCAAGCTCAGTCATGTAATCCTTACAGACAGCATTAAAATTAGAATGACTTATGAGTATTTTATTCTGCTCAGCTGCCCTTGTTAACTGTAAGTGCTGTTATTAAGACACAGAAATATCTAGGAGCAACAACAGCTTAACAAAGGATTTGGCAACACAAGCTTACACAATGGACCACAGTATTCTAAAGTGCCTACAGCATAAACATTTTCTGTCCCCAGTTATAACACTTTTCAAAGCAACTGCAGTCCTGACACAAAATGATACACCCCAGATGCTCACGAAAGCAAAGGGGCTTCCTTTAGCAATTTTAAAACAAAAACTGTTTATTAGAAGCATCACAGCTTATTTGAGCATATTTAGGCATCCACACACAATCCTAAGATCACCATGCACAATGCCAAGCATCAGCCAGCTGTAATATAAAGCACAAATACACAGGGACAGTGGTAGCCTAGTGGGTAGAGCTTTGAGCTGTCAACTAAAAGGTTGAGAGTTTAAATCCCAGCTCTGCCATGCAGCTACTGTTAGGTCCTTGAGCAAGGCCCTTAACCCTCTCTGCTCCAGGGGCGCCAAACGATGGCTGACCCTGCGCTCTGGGATATGCAAAGGAAGAATTTCATTGTACTGTACGTCTGTATATGTACAGTGTATCACAAAAGTGAGTACACCCCTCACATTTCTGCAAATATTTCATTATATCTTTTCATGGGACAACACTATAGAAATAAAACTTGGATATAACTTAGAGTAGTCAGTGTACAACTTGTATAGCAGTGTAGATTTACTGAAAATAACTCAACACACAGCCATTAATGTCTAAATGGCTGGCAACATAAGTGAGTACACCCCACAGTGAACATGTCCAAATTGTGCCCAAAGTGTCAATATTTTGTGTGACCACCATTATTATCCAGCACTGCCTTAACCCTCCTGGGCATGGAATTCACCAGAGCTGCACAGGTTGCTACTGGAATCCTCTTCCACTCCTCCATGATGACATCACGGAGCTGGTGGATGTTAGACACCTTGAACTCCTCCACCTTCCACTTGAGGATGCGCCACAGGTGCTCAATTGGGTTTAGTCCATCACCTTTACCTTCAGCTTCCTCAGCAAGGCAGTTGTCATCTTGGAGGTTGTGTTTGGGGTCGTTATCCTGTTGGAAAACTGTCATGAGGCCCAGTTTTCGAAGGGAGGGGATCATGCTCTGTTTCAGAATGTCACAGTACATGTTGGAATTCATGTTTCCCTCAATGAACTGCAGTTCCCCAGTGCCAGCAACACTCATGCAGCCCAAGACCATGATGCTACCACCACCATGCTTGACTGTAGGCAAGATACAGTTGTCTTGGTACTTCTCACCAGGGCGCCGCCACACATGCTGGACACCATCTGAGCCAAACAAGTTTATCTTGGTCTCGTCAGACCACAGGGCATTCCAGTAATCCATGTTCTTGGACATCAGCAAACTGTTTGCGGGCTTTCTTGTGCGTCAGCTTCCTTCTGGGATGACGACCATGCAGACCGAGTTGATGCAGTGTGCGGCGTATGGTCTGAGCACTGACAGGCTGACCTCCCACGTCTTCAACCTCTGCAGCAATGCTGGCAGCACTCGTGTCTATTTTTTAAAGCCAACCTCTGGATATGACGCCGAACACGTGGACTCAACTTCTTTGGTCGACCCTGGCGAAGCCTGTTCCGAGTGGAACCTGTCCTGGAAAACCGCTGTATGACCTTGGCCACCATGCTGTAGCTCAGTTTCAGGGTGTTAGCAATCTTCTTATAGCCCAGGCCATCTTTGTGGAGAGCAACAATTCTATTTCTCACATCCTCAGAGAGTTCTTTGCCATGAGGTGCCATGTTGAATATCCAGTGGCCAGTATGAGAGAATTGTACCCAAAACACCAAATTTAACAGCCCTGCTCCCCATTTACACCTGGGACCTTGACACATGACACCAGGGAGGGACAACGACACATTTGGGCACAATTTGGACATGTTCACTGTGGGGTGTACTCACTTATGTTGCCAGCTATTTAGACATTAATGGCTGTGTGTTGAGTTATTTTCAGAAGACAGTAAATCTACACTGCTATACAAGCTGTACACTGACTACTCTAAGTTATATCCAAGTTTCATGTCTATAGTGTTGTCCCATGAAAAGATATACTTAAATATCTGCAGAAATGTGAGGGGTGTACTCACTTTTGTGATACACTGTATATATGACAAATAAAGGCATTCTATTATAAATATATCACTGTCGCCTCACAGCAAGAAGGTCCTGGGTTCAATCCCCAGGTGGGGTGGTCCAGGTCCTTTCTCTGTGGAGTTTGCATGTTCTCCCCATGTCTGCGTGGGTTTACTCCGGATGCTCCAGTTTCCTCCTACAGTCCAAAAACATGCAAGTGAGGTGAATTGGAGATAATAAATTGTCCATGACTGTGTTTAATATAAACTTGTGAACTGGTGAACCTTGTGTGAAGAGTAATTACCGTTTCCTGTCATGAATGTAACCAAAAGTGTAAAAACATGACGTTGAAATCCTAATAAACAAACAAACAAACTATTATAAATACACTGACAATCAGATGCCAGCATAGCACTGTTGTTATCATCCATAGTGTGTCTATTGTTTTTTTTTATAAAAGAAAAAAAAGGATTTGTGGTCCATTCATTCTGGTAGAATGTTAGAATGGCACTGTCCCCTTGGACAAAGTAAAGTTATAAAGAAATGATTTGCCAACATTTTACATAAAATAAAGACAAACCTGTACCTTGAACCTTTTAACATCTTAAAAATAAAACTGTAAACAAAGACCATATTGTGCAGCTTGGCTGCTGAATATGTTCTGCAGTGAGCCGCGATGGAGGTGTGTCATTCTGCTTTGCCATTTCTTGCCGGCAGAGGGAACACGGAGGCGCAGATGAATTACATGCCTGTTTTTCTTAATTAACAGTCACCCTGTGGGCACTCAGATGGCGCAGCGGTAAACACACTAGCACACCAGAGCTGACATTTTGAAACTCAGCTCCGACAGGCAGGGTGCCTACATGAAAAACGATCGGCTGTTGTTCAAGGGCACGGTGCCGGAGGGGACCTCATAACTGATGCAGTTACAACCTCTGCTGGCTGATTGATGGCACATGTACAGAGTCGAGGGATAATGCATCATTGTGTGGCTCTTTGTGCACAAGGCTGATCCGCATATGAACTCATGCAGGTGAAAAGATGCAGTCGGCTACTGCACGTGTGTCTTGCTCTCCTCAATCAGAGCGGAGATCGGCATCAGTAGAGAGGAAGCATAATGCAATTGGGTAATTGGATACGACTAGATTGGGAGGAAAATTGAGGAAAAAATGCACAAAAAAAAACCAAAACCTTGTGCACCTCATTAGCATTCATTTGCTTCAGGTGGAAGTCTTTCTATAGATCATGGTTTCTCTTTTACAGATTCGCAAGTTACTTTGACTGTTAAACCTGCTTTTTTCTAGAACCATTATACTGGGCTTGCTCTGGTCTGGTTTTCCACTGCCATGTGGTGCCAGCACATTTAGCTCATTCTGGGAACTCCCTTGGTGCCCTGAGAAAGCGAATTGCCCCAGAGGCAGCGTGACGTCTCTGTTTCCAGAGCGGGTCCTGCCAGTAAATCCACGTCATGCATGGGCTGCACCAGTTGGTATGGTTGTGGTGCGGCTAATGCATTGCCATTGCGACTTGCATTTAGGATTCCCTGTCTTTCATTTTTCCCTAGAGCTGGGTTGGCAGTGTGCTTGTGGCAAAATACAAGCGAATCTCCACAGTCATGCTCCAGAATCTTGAGGAAAGCCTGCTTAGAAGAGAAAAGGCTTTTATAGCAGTAAATTGTGGAATGACCCCATATTGCATGCATAAGGACCATGTGAGGTGTAAAAAATCATCTTTATATAATGATTGCAGCAATTCATCATTAGATTGTACAAACTAAAGATCTGTAAAAGCCACACCAATATTTATATGCACATTTATTTCTGTTACCTATGGTATACAAGGCAAGAAAATCAGAAGCATTGTTCCACCAAGCACATCCACATAGCCAATATTTCTTCTCATCTTGGAAAAAGTCCTGATGTAAAATCTGTCATTTCATTTTCTGTAAGCATCTATTTTTCACTACAGGCATCTCCAACTGTGTTTGGACTCCATGAAAGCATGTTTGCTTACAGTGCAATATTCACTCAACCATTTTACAACCAGATGTTGATTCTGCCTAGCGACATAGATTAATTTACCAAAGGGCAAATTGTTTGACTGCCCCAAGAGTGTTCCATTGTTTCTACACAGCTGACTGTCTGATGTAAAAACGTAATCGTTATTGGCTCAGAATGTAGGAAAGATCTGCATGCAAGATGCTGCAGACTTATGCCAAGTTCACACTACACGACTTTCAAGTTGTTCAGATCACTGTACAGTTCACACTACACAACCTGATCTCTTGTAATCGGGAGTCTTTTAAGAATTTTTTTTTGGCAATGCAGCATTGGTATTAAGGTTTGGCGTGAACGACAAGTCACAAATACTGTAAAGCTTGTATGTGTGCCTATGTATTCTGATAGAAACTATATTATGCCCCTGCCTTTCACACTACATGATTCTGAGTTGCCGACAGGTCCAGATATTTAGCATGCTAGATATTTTTCTTGAGTCTGTGAGCGATCAGTGAGCGGCTTGGATCGAGTTGTTGAACAGTTCATACATAGCGATCGAGAGCCGATTTTCGAGCCCCGAACAAGCGAACGCCAATTTGCCTCCGAGCTGCCACATCTAGTGACGACCGGTCGGCAAGCTAAAATTAGGGCAAAAATCGTGTAGTGTGAACTAGGCATAATTTAAACAGGCTTTCTTGACCAACATGACCAACCAAACAAATGCTCTCTTGACACATTTTCACACAAATTTTTGTATGTCTTATAGCTGAAAATATCATATAAAGGTCACTCTATTTTAAATGGGATTGCAAACAAACATATGGTCAGGTGTCCAAATACTTTTGGCCATCTAGTGTATATGGAGTCCTGGTTTAGAGGAATTAAGCACTTTATGATGCACTCCATATACTTTTATATTCTTTTTTTTTTTTTTTGCTTCTGTCCAATTTATTTTACATTCTTATTGGCTGGTATTAATCATTAGGCTGCAAATAGTAATTGGGAAGTGACCATAACATGACTGAATGTTGCTAATGTTGCAACATAACTGAAACATGCTAAAAATATTAGGCTAGAATAGTCTAGCTGCATATCTAGAATTGGTCGACACGACAATTTGGCTAAAATGTCAAGTAATGGTACCCACTGACCATACATTTTCAGTTTGATGTGCTAAGAAAAATAAATTAATCTTTTTATAAAGAATGAGGACAGTTAGTGGGGTAGTCAGTACAATATTTGAAACACATACTCACATATGTAAAATGTATATATTCACAGAATAAAAATGTAAGTTTTCCTCTATTTGTCTTTTTAGTACTGTAGGAATCACAGATATGCTCAATAAATACTAGCTATGAGTAGAATGGTTTCGAAAAATGATTAAAAAAGTACTTCACGATGTGTTTGCTAACAGCTATTTTTATCTGTGTTATAGTTCTACAGGGCGCTAAATATCCGTGTGGCTTTGGTGGGTTTGGAAGTGTGGAGTGATTCAGACAAATGCTCCATCTCTCAAGACCCTTTTACTACACTGCACGAGTTCCTGGACTGGAGGAAACTCAAACTCTTACGCCAGAAACCACACGACAATGCCCAGCTAATTAGGTTAGCAGAAATATAATAAACTGCCTTGCTTATTCAATATTTACAGGGACTTAATTCAAACTTAAAGTTGATGGAACTTATGGAACAGATAATTGACTATGTGAGGTGTAATGTGGGTAATAGGAATTTATACAGAACTGCTTATTTTTACTTGCCTTATCTTGATAGTTTGAGCTTTTTACTGCTTCTAGATGTTTGTTTTTTATTATACATATGTATTTAATTACATTATTAATTATAACGAACTGCATATAAAATTCAGTGACAAAGATCAATTGTAATAGACACTAGGGACTTGGAGTACTGTAAGGAATGCTGTGACACTGTGACCTTATGTAACACGGAGATAAATATGGTCAGGTGTCCAAATATGTGGCCCTGTAATAGGATACCATCATTGCAATGTCATTTCCAGATATTCCACGATCAACTGTGAGTGGTATTATTAAAAAGTGGAGATGTGTAGGAACCACAGCAACTCTTGGATCTTACTGATACTAATCTTACTGATTATTTCAGTCAAATTTAACTCTTGGATATTGTAAGTAAAAGCAAACTCAAGTGTAAACAATTGTACTTCATGTGTGTGAATATAATAAGTGAATACAGCAGTTTTTCGCAACACTGGGAACGAATGAGCAGCTAATTAGTGCTTAATTACAAGTTTATTTTTTTATTATCAGTCTTTTTTGTTTTTAAGATGCTTTACTAATTGTTTATGAGTCGTTCTTTAAGATAAAAAGCAATAGTGTAATATGAGATGAACAATAAACAATCTGCCTGCTGTTTGACGAGCATATATTTGTTCATTTACTTTTATTTATTTGAATTGTCACAGTGTAAAACATAAATTGTAAAAAAAATAGTACAAATTAAAAATAGAGTTATTGGGCCAAATACTGTACAATACTGTAGGAATGCCCATTATTATAGTATGTACAAGTGCAGTGCCTACAAACAAAAATAAATCTGACCTGAAGAAGTTTGTGTTGGATATTCTTGGTCTAGAAAAAAACTATAATATATATAAATTATCTACTATAATATTTTGTGAAGAGCAAATGTGCTTCACTCTGTGCCCAGGTGGCGCAGCGAGATATTCCGCTAGCACACGAGCGCCACTATGTCTTCTGGGTGGGAAAATGATCGGACCAGGTGGGTGGGGTCTTCAAACGCTGTGCTGGGACCCTGGTTAGCGGATAGAGGCGTCTATGCAGAAGTACGGGTGTAAAGAAAGGGGTCCGCTAAGTCGGAGGGCACGTGAGCAGCAAATATTCCCTCATCAAACGCAATCAGGGATCCACAGCAGCAGGAGACAAATTGACTATGCTAAATCGGGAAAAAAGGGAGAAAATGCATAAATAAATAGAAAAAAATATAATGTGATTCATTAATGCATTTTTAAATCACAGGTACACTACTTCATAACTGCTTGCAAGTCTACCTATTATAAAAGCTGGAAATGGGTTTATAAAAAGTCAAAATAAAGAATTGTTTTGCTTACCCTACTGTATCAGGGTACACATAAGGAAGAGAGGAGGTTTTGCCATGCAATCTACTAAACAGTGTACTAAAATGCTTCTCCACCAATGATACACTTACTGTTTTACGCACACAGCATTGTGAATTGAAATTCGGTGTGGTGTCCCAAACCACATTCTAAGGTCAGCCACCTTCTGACAATTACAGCCATTTTCTCGTATGTGTAAATGCTGCCCTATAATAGTGTGACTAACTAGCTGTTTTAAAATTAGAATATAATGCTAATCTGCTCCACAATTAACAGCAAAAAAGCTGCAGGTGAACTGGTGTGAAGGTAAAATCAGATAAAGGTTTACTGGATCTGAACATGTCTGGGATATGTTCCCAGCCACTGTGTTGTCGAATGTATTAGGATTTGCATGTTTTATCAGTCTGTAAATCTATTTTTCTTTCTTTTTCCACAGTGGGGTGTATTTTCAGGGCACCACCATCGGCATGGCTCCCATAATGAGCATGTGTACTGCTGAGCAGTCAGGTGGCATTGTCATGGTGAGTGGTAGTCATTTGTAAAACAATACATGTTCATTACTTTCAATCAACTATGCCCTCACATTAGAATTTCATCTCCATTATAGTCATTTGTGACAATCTCGTTCATTCTGCTTCACATCTTGGCTCCCATGGCAACAGCTCCATGTGGTGTTTGTTTGGGCTGCCTCTGCTCTTTGTTTTGGTTTTCGCTTCTTTCCTAATTGTGTTGACCGGTGCTTCTAGTCAACAGCCATTCATTTCTTTCATTTATCTTCAGAAATGATTTACTCTGATCTTGGCACAATGCATGACTTCAAATAAATTAAAGTAATTATTAAATAAGCCGACTTTTACTTAAAATTTTAGCTCGGTAGGGGTCAAGTGGGTTCAGCTAAAATTAATTATGCAAATCCGGATCAGAATGAGCCTTGGGTGGTGCAGCACTCAACCATACAGACCCGAGTTTAAGTCCTAGTGAGTCCCACCAGCCACGTTAAGAGCTAAACAAACACAGTTGTTCCAGCTGCAGGTCGAGGTGCTGGAAGAATACAAACGACATGTTGAAGGTTATCATTTATGTATGTCAGGTCTCTTTATAGAAATCCACCCCAGGCTGGAAGAAAGGTCATGGTTTTACACATGGTGGAGGGTGTGTGTGTGCTAGTCCTCAGCTGGCCTGGATTTGCTGCATGTGTCAGTAAATCTTACCCATCCAACATACGGGTCATTCTGTAATTTGGGGTACATTTCACATCACCAAAAAAGTATAAAAACAATGTTCTCTCTCAATAGAACAATCAGTGGTTCAAGTTAATATATTCCTTTAGTGTAACATATCCACTATTTGCAAAGCTTAAACATTATTTTTAAATTTTTTATTTTAAAGGGACAGTAGATGTAGACTACTAGGTAACTTAGTTGACAGGTAACATAGTTGACAATTTCCCTATTTTGACTCATAACTTTAGTGGTAGACCTTGCCTGGCTGACCACATGTCATTTCTTGAACAGAATAATGTCTAATTTGAACATACATTTGAATTAAAATTATTTAAAAAAAATTGTAACCATAACAATGTATGTAACATAGTTGACGGTCAATTAATATACTCATTGACAATGTTCTATTATAGATAAAATATTGAAAAAAAATAAGAGGACACACCACAGTTTGTTCAATATACCCTCCACAGAGAAAAATGATATCATGTAATGCTGGTCACATAGTTTTAGAACAAACCATTTTTGAGTTGCTGAGTGGAGTTCTGTTAGTAACATAGTTGACAGAACTTTTGCGGACATTAATAAATAAGATATTTAAATTATTTAAAAGAGGAACTCAATTTAAAAAATATTATTTTTTTTTAGTATTTAAACTTTTGAAATCAATAAAAAATAGATGTTGTTGCCCTTAATGATTTTATTCATTATTTCGAAACCAAGGCACCCTCAACTTAAAAAACGGACACAGCAAAAACTGTTCATTTAGGAACATCATTACAAATTTCAAGCTAAATAAAGCATAGGATGCACATAATGTTTTTTGTGATATTACATGTTTTCCATTAATAGGTAAAATATGAAATTTTTAAAGAAGAGTTTAAAAATAAATATAAATATAATTATTATCATTGGACATGGAATGTACCCCAAATTATAGAATGACTCATACACTATATTGCCAAAAGTATTCACTCACCCATCCAAATCAGGTGTTCTAATCACTTTCATGGCCACAGGTGTATAAAACCAAGCACCTCGGCATGCAGACTGCTTCTACAAGCATTAGTGAAAGAATGGGTCGCTCTCAGGAGCTCAGTGAATTCCAGCGTGATACCGTGATAGGATGCCACCTGTGCAACAAGTCCAGTCGTAAAATTTCCTCGCTACTAAATATTCCACAGTCAACTGTCGGTGGTATTATAACAAAGTGGACGCGATTGGGAATGACAGCAACTCAGCCACGAAGTGTTAGGCCACGTAAAATGACAGAGCAGGGTCAGCGGATGCTGAGGCGCATAGTGCGCAGAGGTCGCCAACTTTCTGCTTTTCAATACAGACCTTCAAACTTCATGTGGCCTTCAGATTAGCTCAAGAACAGTTTGTAGAGAGCTTGATGGAATGGGTTTCCATGGCTGAGCAGCTGCATCTAAGCCTTACATCACCAAGCGCAATGCAAAGCGTCGGATGCAGTGGTGTAAAGCACACCGCCACTGGACTTTAGAGCAGTGGAGACGTGATCTCTGGAGTGACGAATCACGCTTTTCCGTCTGGCAATCCGATGGACGAGTCTGGGTTTGGCGGTTGCCAGGAGAACGGTACTTGTCTGACTGCATTGTGCCAAGTGTAAAGTTTGGTGGAGGGGGGATTATGGTGTGGGGTTGTTTTTCAGGAGTTGGGCTCGGCCCCTTAGTTCCAGTGAAAGGAACTCTTAATGCTTCAGCATACCAAGAGATTTTGGACAATTTCATGCTCCCAACTTTGTGGGAACAGTTTGGGGATGGCCCCTTCCTGTTCCAACATGACTGCGCACCAGTGCACAAAGCAAGGTCCATAAAGGCATGGATGAGTGAGTTTGGAGTGGAAGAACTTGACTGGCCTGCACCTGAGTCCTGACCTCAACCTGATAGAACACTTCTGGGATGAATTAGAGTGGAGACCGCGAGCCAGGCCTTCTCGTCCAACATCAGTGTCTGACCTCACAAATGCGCTTCTTGAAAAATTGTCAGAAATTCCCATAAACACACTTCTAAACCTTGTGGAAAGCCTTCCCAGAAGAGTTGAAGCTGTTATAGCTGCAAAGGGTGGGTCGACATCATATTAAACCCTATGGATTAAGAATGGGATGTCACTCAAGTTCATATGCGTGTGAAGGCAGACAAGCGAATACTTTTGGCAATATAGTGTACGTACTTCTGGGTAGACTTGAATTTCAATGGCACGTCCAACAATAGAGTACTAAATCTATAAATGCTCTTGTGAGCATTTATAGGAAATCTCTTCTTTCTTTTTAAGTTGGATGGGAGACTAACTTCACATTAATGCCCATGAGTTTCATTTTAATGTTAAGGAATTAAATTGTCCACAAACGTTTCCTCATACAGAATACATTAATGGTTACATACAAATGCACATTACTTCACTGGTTACCCCATTGTTGTAGACCTGCTAAAGACATTATGTCATGGCTGTCCTGAGATTCGCCTCATAAATCACTGGAATGTATTAATTACAAGTGCTGCGGCTGTTACCTTCTAATGAGGCAGAACAAACAAACGGTCGGCAGGGGAGACATCATATCTGCCCAGGAAAGTGAGAATGTGGAGAAAGCACTGTAGCTCACCTCTGGAAGTGATTAGTGATAAAACAAAGGCTGTGAAACGAAACCTTGGTCGTCTTCAATTCTGGACCTTTGTTAGATTATTACAAGAATTAAATTGCTATTCAGGAACTGGGCCAGAAAGTCCTTTTTTGGTTACCCTATGTTTCAGAATGACCCAGCTGATTGGCTTTTGCTCACTGCACATGTATAAACTTGGCAGGATGATTAAGGAGCTTTGTTGGCTTCCTACATTATAGATCAGCGTAGCTCAATGAAGCTATTTGTCTTACTTCCCCTTCACTACTCCTGCTCTTGTCTACAGGAAACTAAAGTCTCTCCGGGGCCATATTAGAGCCATGCTGGAATGAATACACAACCCAGTGGGTGCTGTTTCTGCTGCTCCCACTAACCAACATAAATAATTATGAAGTAATTCATCTTCAATAGTGCCAAAAGATATTAAGTCTTTACTTTTACTCCATGTTTTATACATTGACTTGTTCAGCGGATGCTTTCTATCATCCTCTGCAGACTGGCCATATGTCAAATGTTTGTTTTTGCTATATGATTTACGACAGCATAATGTCTATGAATTATCTCTCTTCTGCCATGATTCTCTCCAGTCTTTCGCCAGTCTGTGTTTTTATAGTTATAATGTCTTAATTTTACAAACCTATATTTTATAAACCACGTTTCCAGAAAATTTGGGACGTTCTTAAATCTCTTAAACTGATAACAGTTTAAGTGTTTTCACTCATCAACCTAAGCTGTACATTGTAAATATAACAAATTTAGAATTTAATGCCTGCAATATACTTCAGGACAGTGGATTTTTTTTCTATGCTTGCTTGATACAAGCTCAACAGTCTGTGGTCACCATCATCTGATTCTCCTCTTCATGGTGCATCATACATTTTTAATAGTAGAAGACAGATCTGGACTACAGGCCGGCCAGTCAAGCACATGCATTCTGAGTCTACAAAGCCAAATTGGTAAAGTCTGTAGAGAATCTTATTGAAATAACCACAGACTTTCTCTCTAAAATTGAAATATACACCTTCTAATCAATAGTACCTTTCCATATGATTCCACTGATGCGTCCCCATATCATAACAAGCCAAAAAGTTGTTGGCTTTTGCAGCTTGTGTTTCTAACAGTCTTGATGGTCCTTTTTCCAAAAAA
Organism: Trichomycterus rosablanca; assembly: GCF_030014385.1. Classification (NCBI taxonomy): domain Eukaryota; kingdom Metazoa; phylum Chordata; class Actinopteri; order Siluriformes; family Trichomycteridae; genus Trichomycterus; species Trichomycterus rosablanca. Next base: position 14,475,155 of record NC_085997.1, on the reverse strand, counting down.
TAAGCTAATACTGTATTTGCACTCATCTGACCACAGAACATATTCTGTCTTTTAGTACATCTGACATGAGCTCAGGCCCAGAGAATCCTAAATCGTACTTATGAATAGTGTTAATGTATGACTTTTTGTTTGTGTAATAGAGTTTTAGGTGGCATTTTATAATGCAGTGGCGGACTGTGTTAAGTGACAACAGTTTTTGAAATACTCCAGAGTTCACTTGACTGTATTTATCACAGTAGCATGACAGCTTCTCCTGCAGTGTTGTCTGGGGGCTCATAGATCACTCCAGATTTGCTGAATCTTTTTACAATATTATGTAAGGTAGATGGTAAAAAAACACAAATTATTTGCAAGCTGTCACTGAGAAATGCTTTTTAACTGATTGACAAATCTCTCATTAAGTTTTGAAAACAGTAGTGATCATACACACTAAGCCTTTGGTGGCTCCTCCTTTTATGCCCAATCGATTGTCCCTCTCATATTACCAATTCACCTGCTTATTGTGAAATGTTTCATAACACTAAAAACTTGATAGAACTATGAAGATACTCTTATTTTGCCTTTGTCCCAACTTTTTTGGAGTGTGGTGTAGGCATCAAACTCCAGGTCTCAGTTCTTGCATGGTGCAGTGGTATGTTACTTTAGCCCACCACCATTGAGATTCAGTTTGTAATATCAGCAGGTGCTACCTGCCGGCTGGACATCTACACAGATATGATTGGCTATGTCTAAGGGAAGAGTGGCTGAAGCCCGGCGGCACAGTGGCTAAGAGGGTAGCACTGTCGCCTCACAGCAAGAAGGTCCTGAGTTCGATCTCCAGGTGGGGAGGTCCGGGTCCTTTCTGTGTGGAGTTTGCATGTTCTCCCCGTGTCTGCGTGGGTTTCCTCCGGTTGCTCCGGTTTCCTCCCACAGTCCAAAAACATGCAGCTAGGCTAATTGTGACACTGAATCGTCCTATATGCACCTAGCCGCAAAAATGCACAAACCAGTGCATTGTAGTGCCTGTCCCAAGCCCGGATAAAATAGGGAGGGTTGTGTCAGGAAGGGCATCCGGCATAAAAATTGTGCCCAATCAATGCGGCTCATGATCCACCGAGAGCCGACCCAGCAACCGAATGGGACAAAGGCCGAGGAAGAAGAAGAGAGGAAGAAGAAGGGTGGTTGAAGCCCAGTGAAGGATTGGTGCCCTGTCTGGAGTGTATTTCTCCCTTGTGCCCAGTGTTTCCAGAGAAAACAGAACCACCGTGACTCTGACCATAATAAAGATAAAAATGAAATTAAATATATCAAATATAGGAGATAAAGCAAGGACAGTTAAACTGATTGTGCATAGTAATCACACACGCTTCAGTTGTGCTATATAAATGTTAGGTTATGGATTTATTGAGCTGTTTATTTTTTTATTGTACTGTTTGTACACAGAAATATTATTTCAAATATGACTTAATGGTGAAACAGCTTGTTAAACAAGCAGCTCTGTTCCATAGTGAGTTTGCTTCCAGGAGTAATCAGATAAAGCAAAAAAAAAAAACTTGACTTATGCTCCTTTAATGGGTTTGCAAAAATCGTTTACAAAGGCTAGGAGTTCTGTGTGATATTAATTAGTCCCCTCGTGTGAAACAATACTTTGCTATTTTCTGTCAAAGTAAAACAAATGCACATGTGAAGAAGTTAGTTAGAATGTAATCTTAGGAGGGCAGCTGTAGTGTAATTGAACTTCACCCCTCTGCTGTGGCAAATGCAGGAAAGTAATTGAGTTTACACTCTTGGAAATGAAAGTAATCACTCTTATGAAGGCTTGTAGTGGTGCCATGCTGTTAAGACGCTGATTTATCTGGTAACACATGAAGAAGCAAATAATATTGACTCATGTTTTGTCTTTCTTTTTGTCTTACTAATCGTCCTCTCCTAGGATCACTCTGATAACCCCCTGGGTGCTGCAGTTACCCTGGCTCATGAGTTGGGACACAACTTTGGGATGAACCATGACACACCAGAGCGAGGGTGTGGTTGCAGGGTAACCGCAGACAGAGGCGGCTGCATCATGACTCCTTCAACTGGGTATGTTTTTACTTTCATCCCCTTGGAATTACTGGGTTTGTGATACAGGATTCTTTTTTGGTATGAAACTTGTATTGTATTAATGTCAATAACTGTTACTTGCCACCTACACATTTTAGATTAATAGAAAATGTCTCTAAATTCCTGTAAACCTTAATGCTAAACAAAAGCATCTAAAAAAAATCAACATGATTAGATGACAAGTCTCTTCTTGATGACAGTAAAAATCTCTGCATTACATATATGTTGACACCAAAACACAGAAAACAAACACATTTGTAAATATTCCCAATTAAATATTTTAACTTTGTGTAGATAAACTTGTTTAGATGTAAATGCTTAGTGCACAATGTACACTAATAAGCCATAACATTAAAACCATCTCCTTGTTTCTACACTCACTGTCCATTTTATCAGCTCCACTTACCATATAAAAGCACTTTGTAGCTCTACAATTACTGACTGTAGTCTGTCTGTTTCTCTGCATTCTTTGTTAGCCCCTGTTCTTGCTGTTCTTCAATGGTCAGGACCACTACAGAGTAGGTATTATTTGGGTGGTGGATCATTCTCAGCACTGCAGTGACACTGACATGGTGGTGGTGTGTTAGTGTGTGTGGTGCTGGTATGAGTGGATCAGACACAGCAATGCTTATGGAGTTTTTAAACACCTCACTGTCACTGCTGGACTGAAGTCCACCAAACAAAAATATCCAGCCAACAGCACCCCATGGGCAGCTTCCTGTGACCATTGATGAAGGTCTAGAAGATGACCAACTCAAACAGCAGCAGTAGATGAGCGATCGTCTCTGACTTCACGTCTACAAGGTGGACCAACTAGGTAGGAGTGTCTGATAGAGTGGTCAGTGAGTGGACACAGTATTTAAAAACTCCAGCAGCATTGCTATCTGATCCACTCATACCAGCACAACACACTCTAAAATACCACCACCATGTCATTGTCACTGCAGTGTTAAGAATGATCCACCACCCAAATAATACCTGCTCTGTGGGGGTCCATGCAAAGAAACAGATGGACTACAATCAGTAATTGTAGAACTACAAAGTGCTTCTATATGGTAACCCACAAACAGATGATTGATTGATTGATATTGATAGATAGATAGATAGATAGATAGATGGATGGATGGATGGATGGACGGACGGACGGACAGACAGACAGACAGACAGACAGACAGACAGACAGACCACCAGTCCATCATATGGCAGACACATACTGTATAAACACATTTACACTTGGGGCTATTGCTAGTAGCACCAATTGCCCTAAATGCCTTTTGTTGGACTTGTGGGAGAACACTGTAGCACCCTGCGTGAACCCGTGTAGACACAGGGAGAACAGCAAACTCCACATATAACGGATCCTGGCCGCCCAGCTGGGGAGTTAAACCCAGGTCTTTCTTGCTGTAAGTAATAGATGAATGTTCAAGGGGTTTAGTTTCATTATAAAGTAAGAATTAAATAGTAATTAAATTATTAAATAGTAAAGTAACATACAGTATGTGACAAGTATTGCACAATGAGTTGGGTCTAAGTGCACACTTATATGTACTGCAACAGCTTGGCATACAGTAACATCACAGTTGCTGTCCAAGTGCACAGGATGCACAATAAAAGTCAGCTATTGTGTATATTTGGTTGATTTATACACTATTGTGCAGATGTTATATGTAACTTGATACAGAAACAATGCGTTACAGGTACTCTAAAACATGTTTGTTTCTCATTGAGGCTCCTGTTGGTTTATGGGTGCTATAGCACCATCCTGTTTAATTATTCTGAAGATTTATCTGGTGTGTTTACTTTTACATTGCATTTGGCAGACATTTTTATGCATGTTGATTATATTTTAGTTAAGATACAATTCAAGCTGTTGGGAGTTAGGGGCCTTGCTTGATGATATTATTGGCATAGACCCACAGACTTTTGACCAACAGTCCATTACCATGACCACTGAGCCACCACTGTGCAAGTGTGTGAAGAAAACTAAACATCACGAAAACTGTGGCTATATTCATCACAGTATCATGCCATCTAAGGGCAGCCTTGCACTACATGGACTGAGATCTCTCCAGATTCTGTAAATCTTCTCACAATACAAGTACAGTAGATGGTTTTGCTGCTGGTTATCATTAGAGCCAATAAATGTATTAATAGATTTTATATTTTTTCCTACTCTGCTCTCTTTATGCAGGTACCCATTCCCCACAGTGTTTAGTACCTGCAGTAAGAAGGATTTACTGGTCAGTTTGGAGAAGGGAGTGGGCATGTGTCTCTTCAACATGCCTGAGTATAAGGTGCTCTACGGGGGGCAAAAATGTGGCAATGGCTATGTAGAAGAGGGGGAGGAGTGTGACTGTGGAGAACTAGAGGTAAGGGAATACAAAATTAAGGTTCAAGGCTTTAAAAATATTTATAAGCCTTTAGGTAAATAAATGGCATGGTTGTCTAGCAGCTAACCTTCATGTTATCGTCAAATGTCAGTATTCATCAGTATTCATTCATTAATTTTTACTACTGCTTTATCTTGGTCAGGGTTGTGGTGGGTCTGATTTATTTGGCAAAGGCTGGAAACACCCTGGACAAGTCGCTAGTTCATCACAGGGCAGACACATATACACTCATTTACACTTAGGGCTATTGTTAGTAGCTCCAATTGCCCTGAATGCTTTTCGTTGGACTTGTGGGAGGAAACTGGAGTACCCTAAGGAAACCCATGTACACAGGGAGAACAGCAAACTCCACACAGAAGGGACCCTGGCTGCCCAGCTGGAGAATTAAATCCAGGTCTTTCTTGCTGCCAGCTGATACAGCTACCCACTGCTACCAGTGTACATAAATACAGTAAATCATAACAGTTTAATTTGTAACAGGGTGGTGAGCGCATTGTGATAGATACCATGTGTAACCCTGCATCTGAGGTATTAAACGGATGAACACAATTGTAGAAGGCTTAACCATACTGTGGATTAAAAATACAGGTGAACGCAAGAGAAGAAAATAAAGACCTGAGAAGAAAATAAATAACAACAAAATGCTTACCAGAGAAATAAGACAAGGGAACCCAGAAAACTGGCAGCAACTAACAATCAAACCATGTCACACAAATGAAACTCTGGTACAGTATCAAAAAACTGATCTCATTTACCAGCTTACTTCCAGAAAACCAATGCTAAAGAATGCTAGCAAGCTAAAGCAAACAGGCAGAAAATCAGGGGACTCAGCATCAAGCTTTTTTTTGTATTTAAATTATTATCTTTTATTCTAACACACTGTTTTGCTTTTTCCATTACTTGTTGCACAGGAATGTATGAACCCATGCTGCAATGCCAGTACATGCACTCTGAAGGCAAGTGCAGTATGTGCACATGGCCAGTGTTGTGAAAACTGTCAGGTAAAAGACATACATGACACTGTTTTTATTTACTTAAAGTTTAGCTCCCATACAAAATTTAAACATGTGGTAAATTTCTAATTAAGGTATTGGGAAATGAGGATGACAAACACTTGTTTGGAAGCTGTGGTCAGAGTGCAGGGTCAGCCATTGTATGGCACCCCTGGAGCAGAGGGGGTTGAGAGCCTTGCTCAAGGGCCCAACAGTGGCTGCATGACGAAGCTGGGATTCAAACTCTCAATCTTTCAATTGATAGCCCAAAGCTCTACTACTGTTCCCCTATATCTAGTCTGTTAATGACTACAAGAGACAAGACAGGGTTACACAAGACAAGACACAAACACATAAACTATGCTAACTGCTATCTAATAGTAACTTTAACATACATGAAACTTAATCCTCAACCATCCTAAACTCCAAGCTAAGCTACACTCTGCAAGCTAACACAATGCTAAGGCTCAACATAAAGTAGACAACACAAAATAAGACATGATCCTCTAAACAACATTTCAAAGCAAGATACATAAGCTAGAACACAAGACCAGATTCACTAACCAAGATCACTAACCAATATACTAACCAATATACATGAACCATAAGTGATTCCTAAGTAATCATCAAAGTAATCTTTATATTGATCAACCAAGTAATCATCAAAAAGCCTTCACTGAATAAGCCACAGCATAGTCCTTAAATACCTTTAAGCATTCAAACTGCAATGAGGTTCAACTGTGGATCATTAGCTATTGTCCAATAATCATGAGGAGGCGTTGGCTTAATATAATAAACACCACCACCCATCCATGTGTTCCCAGAGACAGGGGCGTGGCAAATACACATAAAACATAAGCTCTAGGAGCACAGAGAGGCTGAATTCGAGACATTTTGTAATTTCCAATTTTTATTGGCTTAACACACCAAGGATCATGTCTCTTTCTAGTACTGCACTACTTGTGTCAACGTCATAATTAGGCAGTAGGCAGTAGTTGATTTTGCAGTTTCAGTTTGAACCTGTGTGCTGACAATTACAAACTGGGAAATGGGTGTAAAATAGCTAAATTTCTGTAAATTTGCATAGCTCTTGTTGGGTTAAGAAGCTGTAATGAACCTGCCCAGAAGAAGACAAAAGTATGTTTTGCCCCAATGCAGAAAGATCTTAAACTATAGATAGAGGCTTTAGGTACACATGGTTCCACTGCCAATAAAGTTAAATTGTGTTATATTGTGCCTTATAATGAATGTTAATTCTGTGTGTGTGTGTGGTGTTTTAGTTAAAGGTCGCCGGTACACCTTGCAGAGACTCCACTAACTCATGTGATTTGCCAGAGTTCTGCACTGGTTCATATCCTCACTGCCCTGCTAATGTTTACCTGCATGATGGCCACACATGCCATGGCATGGATGGACACTGCTACAATGGCATCTGCCAAACACATGAACAGCAGTGCATCACACTGTGGGGCCAGGGTGAGTTACAGTAGCATTTACAGGCCTAGGGAACAAGACAAAGAATATTTAATAAGAAGATAAAATAAGATTTATTTGTCACATTTATTGGCACAGGTATATATAGTATACAACCTGCAGTGAAATGTCAAACCTGGCCTAACTGCTTAGACTGTGCAAGACTGTACAACGGTAAAATTAGAATAAATAGATAAAAAATAGAAGAAAGATCTATGACAATAATATAAAAAAAAAATCTATACAAAAAAATCTGTTAAACTGGTCTGGAAATGTAAAAGTACAGTGCAGTGTTCAAATTTCAGTTTGGCCAGGTAGTTGTGGTAGCTATGTCCGTGTTGAGGAGTCTCATGGCCTGGGGAGGAAGCTTCCCCTGACTCTTTCAGTTTTAGCCATCAGACTGTGGAATAACTGTCATCAACATAATATAGTGTTTCATGTACCCTCATAATAAAGAAAGAGTTAAAGGTCCCTATATTTAAACAAAAAATGTCACAGGATTATCAGTGCTTATTTTAATAGCAAATACTTTATATGGTCAAAAGTTTTGGGACACACCTCTTAATCATTGAATTTCAGTGTTTCATTCAGTCAAGTTGCCATATTTGTATAAAATCAAGCAAAGAGTGGGTCATTCTAAAGAGCTCACTAAATGTAAGCGTGGTACTGGGATTGAAAATACCATTCTTATAATCAAGGTAAAGCAGTATTTAATAAGTAATAAGTATATATAAGTACATACACCGATCAGCCATAACATTAAAACCACCTCCTTGTTTCTACACACATTGTTTGCTTTCACCCTGTTTTACAATGGTCAGGACCCCCAAAGGACCACTACAGAGCAGGTATTATTTAGGTGGTGGATCATTCTCAGCACTGCAGTGACACTGACATGGTGGTGGTGTGTTAGTGTGTGTTGGTATATGTGTGTGCTGGTATGAGTGGATCAGACACAGCAGCGCTGCTGGAGTTTTTAAATACCGTGTCCGCTCACTTTCCACTCTATTAGACACTCCTACCTAGTTGGTCCACCTTGTAGATGTAAAGTCAGAGACGATCGCTCATCTTTTGCTGCTGTTTGAGTTGGTCATCTTCTAGAGCTTCATCAGTGGTCACAGGACGCTGCCTACGGGGCGCTGTTGGCTGGATATATTTTTGGTTGGAGGACTATTCTCAGTCCAGCAGTAACAGTGAGGTGAGCACAACACACACTAACACACCACCACCATGTCCTGACCATTGAAGAACAGCATGAAAGGGGGCTAACAAAGCATGCAGAGAAACAGGATGGACTACAGTCAGTAATTGTAGAACTACAAAGTGCTTCTATATGGTAAGTGGAGCTGATAAAATGGACCGTGAGTGTAGAAACAAGGAGGTGGTTTTAATGTTATGGCTGATCGGTGTATACTGTATATATACTTTATGTATGTTTACATTTAAATTTTCGGCATTTAGCAGACGCCTTTACCCAAAGCGACATTACAGTTACAGTATACAGTCTGAGCAACTGAGGGTTAAGGGCCTTGCTCAAGGGCAGTGGTGGAGCTTGAACCAGCGACCTTGTGATTACTAGTCCAATACCTTAATCATTAGGCTACAGCCAACTTGAACATATACATACATATTCAACCAAAGCTATGTATTAATGATTAAAAACACTGAGTACTTTCTTATAATGTTTGATGAGCTTAAATAATTCAAAGCTAGAAAACAGAAAGCATTAAAAATCTCCCCAGACTGCCCAGTCCACTTTTGTAAAATTACCTTTTCAACCTACTACATGTTACTACATGGAATTAATGTCATGGCAAAAGCTTAACTGTAGTCATTTTTCTTTTGATTTGAAAATGTATTTTGGATCATTGTCATTTCTGGAACATAAAATCACACCCCAGTTTTAGATTTTTTACAGATGCAGTAAGATTTCCATTAAAAACATCTTCTGGTATTAATTAGTCTCTTTAGAGACAAAACATATCCCAAACATCACAGATCCTTCAGAAACAGTGGGGATTATATTTCTTTCTGACTAACAATCTTCTATTAATTCAACCCCATCTTGGGATTGGCTTCTAAATGCATAAGTTTTTACTCATTACACTATATAACACAGGTTCAGACAAAGTTTATTGAAATGCTACCACCTTATGCAAATTTACAAACTTATTACTAATAATTGGAACTTTTTTGCCTCTTTGACCATTGTCCATACATGTTAAACTGTTATTCAGGTGATATGATTTGTGTTGAAAATTACAGTATTAAATTAAAAAATAGAAGCATGTTCACTAATGGTTTTAGAATTGTACCTCCCACTGTATATATTTTATAGCCATTGCCTGATTTAAAGTCATCATATATTTATCTAATTTTATTAGTGTATTTTAATAATGTGTCACCTCAGAGTCAATCAGAAAATCATGGATGGCCAGCTAAGAGTTTCTAAACTTGCAGCAGTAAAATATTAATTAGATTATATTTTAACTTGTAAGTAGCATTTTAAATTTTTTAACTGAGACTTTTCTAATACTTCTAGTATGGCATTAAGCTAACTCACCATAAACATGTTTTAATTAAAAAATTTTTTTTTTACCAATCTTTACCAATAAATTAGAGGTAATTGTATATTCATACAATTCATTTAGAACAGTGAACTTGCCGCTCAGGTGGCGCAGTGGTAAAACACGCTAACTCACCAATTCGAAACTCAGCTCCGCCATCCAGCTGGACTGGGCGGCTATATGAATAACGATTTTCTTGTTGTTCATACAGGGTGGGAAGCCAAATAGGGACCTCATAACCTCATGATGCAATTACGACCTCTACTGGCTGATTGATGGCGCCTGCACAGAGGGGAGGGATAATGCATTGATCAGGGTGTGGCTGTCTGTACACAAAGCTGATCCGCATATGAACTCACCTCGTGCAGGTGAAAAGATGCAGTTGGCTACTGCACACGTGTTGGAGGGGGCGTGTGTCAGTTTCCAAATAGAAAAATGGCTTTTGCCCATGGGGATTATCAACACTGTCATTATATTTCTAAAAAGAAGTGAAAGAATGTGAAATGTGTGTATATAATTTTATGTACATTACCATTTCCGGCATTAAGCATTTTATTTAGACATACAGTTGTGACCTAATACAATGTAAGCAATCGAGGATCAAAGGCCCTGCTCAAGGGCCCCACAGTGGCAACCTGGCAATGGTGAGAGGCCAGAACCAGAGACCTTCTGATTACTAGGCTTTACTCTACTATACCTTAAGTGTTGAGCTTCCACTGCCCTTGTATGTTGCTTGTTTATGTATGAGTGATATGCTTACTGCAATAGTTTTCTTTGAACAAGAAATGCCCTTGTGTAATGTCACCACTTTAAATCATTTACCATTAGCACTAATGTATAAAGAACTTTGAGTTGTGTTTCATAGGTAAATCAGCATATTTTTTTCTATTATCAAAATTGCATACATTTTATATGATTTTACAACCGAGAGCAGAGAAATACAGAGTAAATCTGTCCATGTGAGAGTACAAATGTTGTTTTCTGTTTGTAACTCTGTTTCTACTACAGGTACAAAGCCAGCTCCAGGCATTTGTTTTGAGAGAGTTAACTCAGCAGGGGATCCATATGGGAACTGTGGGAAAGACTCCAACGGTTTATTCGCCAAGTGTGAAGCACAGTGAGACTGCATTTTTCATTTACTACTTCTCATTTTCAATGTAATGAAATACTGAATGAAAAATATGAATCAAAGTCTGGCAATCTGACAGATGTATACACGAACCAGACATAACATTATGACCACTGACAGGTAAGGTAAAGAAGGTGGCCTGGTCTAATGAATCACTTTTGCTTTTATATCACATGGCTGGCCAGGTGCGTGTGTGTCGCTTACCTGGGGAACACATGGCACCAGGATGCACTATGGGAAGAAGGCAAGCCGGCAGAGGCAATGTGATGCCTTGAGCAATGTTCTGCTGGGAAACCTTGGGTCCTGCCATCCATGTGGGTGTTACTTTGACAAGTACCTACGCGTTGTTGTAGACCATGTACACCCTTTCATGGAAACGGTATTCCCTGATGGCTGTGGCCTCCTTCACCAGGATAATGCGCCCTGCCACAAAGCAAAAATGGTTCGGGGAGCACGACAACGAGTTTGAGGTTGGCCTCCAAATCTTATCCATGGAGGCCCCACCTCACAACTTACAGGAGTTAAAGGATCTGCTGCTAACACCTTGGTGCCAGAAAGCACAGCACACCTTCAGGGGTCTAGTGGAGTCAATGCCTCGACGGGTCAGGGCTGTTTTTTGATTAGATGAAAGGAAATACCATCCTATTTGGCTCACCCCACAGGCTTTGAATGGAGGTCAGGGCATTAGCTTGATTTTGTCATCTTTAAACCATTTTGGTGGTCTGTCTTAACACTATTACCAACTTTTAACTTCTTAACAGAGGCAGGTTCATTTAAAATCTTCTTGCACTTTATGGAGTATATGATTTTAAGTAGCCCAGGGCCGGCTTAGGGCCGTTGAAGGACACAGTTCCAAAATATAACATATCTTACACCATCTAACAGTACAGATTAGTTTTTATTTGTATTCTCATCCTTATACCTACCCAGTCTTAGGTCCAGTTGCATTTAGTGAACCCCAGATTTTTGACATATGTGGTTAGCTTGGCTATGTCTAATAAAAAGCTTCAATCTTAAAAAAGCAATTTAAAAAGAAGCAATTTGAATAGTCCATAACTGAGATTCCTCAAGAAATGTGTTGTGTTTTTACCTATCTTCATCACTTTGATCACTTTCTAGACAGGTTCATTACAGGTTGTTTCAAATTTAACTCTAACAGCAGATAACAGCATTTTGAGGCATGTAGCTATTTTCTAGCACTTGTCTGATTTATTAAGCATCTTCTTAAAGAGGGTGAACTCAGCAGAGGATTTATATGGGAGCTGTGGGAAAGGGGACTACATTTTTCTAATTAACTCTATTACTACATTTTAAATGTACAACCCCAAAAAAGTTGGGACAGCAAGGAAAATGCAAATAATAAAAAACACAGTTTCTTACATTTACTTTGACTTTTATTTGATTGCAGACAGGATGAACCTGAGATATTTCATGTTTTATCTGCTCAACTTCATTTTATTTATTAATAAGCATCCATTCCTGCATTTCAGGCCTGCAACGCAATCCATAAAAAGTTGGGACAGTAAAGCATTTACCACTTTATAATGTTGCCGTTCCATTTCACCACACTTAAAAGACGTTTTGGCACCGAGGAGACCAAGTGATTTAGTGTTTCAGCTTTTATTTTGTCTCATTCTTCCTGCAAACACGTCTTAAGATGTGCAGTATAGGGTCGTCGTTGTCGCATTTTTTGTTTCAAAATTCTCCACACATTCTCTATTGGGGACAGGTCAGGACTGCAGGCAGGCCAGTCCAGTACCCGTACCCTCTTCTTCCACAGCCATGCCTTTGTAATGTGTGCAGCATGTGGTTTTGCATTGCCTTGTTGAAAAATGCATGGACGTCCCTGGAAAAGATGACATCTTGAAGGCAGCATATGTTGCTCTAAGATCTCAATGTACTTTTCTGCATTAATGCTGCCATCACAGAAGTGTAAATGATCTTTGCCAAGGGCTTTTGGACTTGTTGCTGATAAAAGTGTGGATGGTCCTTTTCGTCTTTGGTCCAGAGCACACGGCGTCTATTTTTTCCAAAAAAGACCTGGAATGCTGATTCATCTGACCACAATACACATTTCCACTGTGTGATGGTCCATCCTAGATGCCTCAGAGCCCAGAGAAGTCGACGCCGCTTCTGGTCATGGTTAACATATGGCTTCTTTTTTGCACAGTAAAGATTTAAGTAACATTTGTGCATGTAACTCTGTATTGTAGTGCTTGACAAAGGTTTGCCAAAGTAATCCCTCACCCATGTGGTTATATCAGCTATTGTTGAGTGGTGGTTCTTGATGCAGTGCCGTCTTGTTCAGCTTAAGCTTGCACCCTGGGCCTTTATGCATTGAAATTCCATCCGATTCCTTGAATGGTATATTAACAAAGAAATGAAGTTGAGCAGAAAAAACATAAAATATCTTGGGTTCAAACTGTCTGCAGTCAAATTAAAGTCAAAGTAAATGTAAGGAACACTGCTTTTTTATTTTATTTGCATTTTCCATACTGTCCCAACTTTTTCAGATTTAGGGTTGTAAGTAAAGAATAGAAAAAATCATTTAAAGGAAATGTGATACAGACCTTTTTATTTCCATTATCATTATGTTTGAATTCGTCTCCCACACTAAAACCTATAGGTCCTTGAAGAGAGGACAAGCCTGACAAGGAAGGATAAAACAAAACCTTAAAATGAGCGATGGCAGTGGCACTGTAATTTCGCATAAACAGGTAGCACCTTGTTAAACGTTTCGCACTAATTGGAAATGGATTGGCAAGGTTTCAGTACTTCAGTGATCAGTGATCATCTCCTGATGGAGGTAATTACCATAATTACAGAAGTGGACACTGATAGACAAGGAGAGAGAGAGGGAGTACAAAAAATGAATGAAAATGCTGATTACTCATTCACAAAACAAATCCTGAAATATCACTGAGAAACTGTTTTTACAGGTAGTTGCTAGTCTGGGTTAGTGTGTCTCATTATTTTTATTATCAGCTCATGCATTAAAATGTTATTATTATACAGTGTATCACAAAAGTGAGTACACCCCTTACATTTCTGCAAATATTTCATTATATCTTTTCATGGGACAACACTATAGACATGAAACTTGGATATAACTTAGAGTAGTCAGTGTACAGCTTGTATAGCAGTGTAGATTTACTGTCTTCTGAAAATAACTCAACACACAGCCATTAATGTCTAAATAGCTGGCAACATAAGTGAGTACACCCCACAGTGAACATGTCCAAATTGTGCCCAAAGTGTCAATATTTTGTGTGACCACCATTATTATCCAGCACTGCCTTAACCCTCCTGGGCATGGAATTCACCAGAGCTGCACAGGTTGCTACTGGAATCCTCTTCCACTCCTCCATGATGACATCACGGAGCTGGTGGATGTTAGACACCTTGAACTCCACTTGAGGATGCGCCACAGGTGCTCAATTGGGTTTAGTCCATCACCTTTACCTTCAGCTTCCTCAGCAAGGCAGTTGTCATCTTGGAGGTTGTGTTTGGGGTCGTTATCGTGTTGGAAAACTGCCATGAGGCCCAGTTTTCGAAGGGAGGGGATCATGCTCTGTTTCAGAATGTCACAGTACATGTTGGAATTCATGTTTCCCTCAATGAACTGCAGCTCCCCAGTGCCAGCAACACTCATGCAGCCCAAGACCATGATGCTACCACCACCATGCTTGACTGTAGGCAAGATACAGTTGTCTTGGTACTTCTCACCAGGGCGCCGCCACACATGCTGGACACCATCTGAGCCAAACAAGTTTATCTTGGTCTCGTCAGACCACAGGGCATTCCAGTAATCCATGTTCTTGGACTGCTTGTCTTCAGCAAACTGTTTGCTGGCTTTCTTGTGCGTCAGCTTCCTTCTGGGATGACGACCATGCAGACCGAGTTGATGTAGTGTGCGGCGTATGGTCTGAGCACTGACAGGCTGACCTCCCACGTCTTCAACCTCTGCAGCAATGCTGGCAGCACTCATGTGTCTATTTTTTAAAGCCAACCTCTGGATATGACGCCGAACACGTGGACTCAACTTCTTTGGTTGACCCTGGCGAAGCCTGTTCCGAGTGGAACCTGTCCTGGAAAACCGCTGTATGACCTTGGCCACCATGCTGTAGCTCAGTTTCAGGGTGTTAGCAATCTTCTTATAGCCCAGGCCATCTTTGTGGAGAGCAACAATTCTATTTCTCACATCCTCAGAGAGTTCTTTGCGATGAGGTGCCATGTTGAATATCCAGTGGCCAGTATGAGAGAATTGTACCCAAAACACCAAATTTAACAGCCCTGCTCCCCATTTACACCTGGGACCTTGACACATGACACCAGGGAGGGACAACGACACATTTGGGCACAATTTGGACATGTTCACTGTGGGGTGTACTCACTTATGTTTCCAGCTATTTAGACATTAATGGCTGTGTGTTGAGTTATTTTCAGAAGACAGTAAATCTACACTGCTATACAAGCTGTACACTGACTACTCTAAGTTATATCCAAGTTTCATGTCTATAGTGTTGTCCCATGAAAAGATATAATGAAATATTTGCAGAAATGTGAGGGGTGTACTCACTTTTGTGATACACTGTATATCATTATTTTAATAGTGAACAGTAACCCCAAATCAAGGGCGTACGAGAGAATTAAACATTGAGTACTCTGGGTACTGTACTTAACCAACTGGAGTAAAGACTGTGTTTAAGTGTTCTTTACTCCAAAAGAAGAAGCATATTTTTTTAAGTGCAGCCTAATGCATTCTGCGCATCTATAATAGCTACATCTAAAATGTTCAGCTATACCTTATTTCTTTTGCAAAACAGATCTTAAGTGACTTGGCTTAATCAACTAAACCAAAATACATGCCCTATTTTGCAGAGATGCTAAATGTGGTAAGATACAGTGTCAAGGTGGAGCTAGTCGGCCAGTGATTGGCACCAATGCAGTCTCCATAGAAACCAACATACCCTTGCCAGAGGGTGGACGTATCCTGTGTCGGGGAACCCACGTGTACCTGGGTGATGACATGCCTGATCCAGGACTGGTACTAACTGGCACCAAATGTGGCAACAACATGGTAAGTGTTGAATTGGTAGTGTAAAATGTAGCTTTGTACATTGTTTTGTTATTGATTTTTGCCTTTACTTCCAGTTATGTAGTCATTCTGGCATCTTCCACCTGTATTCATATGGGCGTAGTATAGGCATTCCTGTTTTATTCCACTTCCAAAATATATGAGGGTAGGTGGATTGTTACCATAAATTGCATAGTTGTAAGTGAACAAATAGGTTTTTTTGCAATACAGTTCATTAATGGCTTTGTGCCCAGTGCTTCCAGGTATGCCGTGGCCATGATAAACTGGTTAATTAAGAGAAATACACCGATCAGCCATAACATTAAAACCACCTCCTTGTTTCTACACTCACTGTCCATTTTATCAGCACCACTTACCATATAGAAGCACTTTGTAGCTCTACAATTACTGATGTAGTCCATCTGTTTCTCTTCATGCCTTTTTAACCTGCCTTCATCCTGTTCTTCAATGGTCAGGACCCCCACAAAACCACCACAGAGTAGGTATTATTTAGGTGTTGGATCATTCTCAGCACTGCAGTGACACTGACATGGTGGTGGTGTGTTAGTGTGTGTTGTGCTGGTATGAGTGGATCAGACACAGCAGCGCTGCTGGAGTTTTTAAATACCGTGTCCACTCACTGTCCACTCTATTAGACACTCCTACCTAGTTGGTTCACCTTGTAGATGTAAAGTCAGAGACGATCGCTCATCTATTGTTGCTGTTTGAGTTGGTCATCTTGTAGACCTTTATCAGTGGACACAGGACTCTGCCCATGGGGCGCTGTTGGCTGGATATTTTTGGTTGGTGGACTATTCTCAGTCTAGCAGTGACAGTGAGGTGTTTAAACACTCCATCAGCATTATTGTGTCTTATCCACTCATACCAGCACAACACACACTAACACACCACCACCATGTCAGTGTCACTGCAGTGCTGAGAATGATCCACCACCCAAATAATACCTGCTCTGTAGTGGTTCAGGGAGAGTCCTGACCATTGAAGAACAGCATGAAAGGGGGCTAACAAAGTATGCAAAGAAACAGATGGACTACAGTCAGTCATTGTAGAACTACAAAGTGCTTCTGTATGGTAAGTGGAGCTGATAAAATGGACAATGTGTGTAGAAACAAGGAGGTGGATGTTATGGCTAATTTGTTTAAATTAATCATTTAACTGCAAACTACTAAATGTGTGGCACACGTCTTTAGGACTTTTAAAGGCCTCGTTTCAAGCTTTTCCATCTCTTAGTTTGTCTAGGATGGATCACAAAGCCAAAATGCCTTGTTTAGGTCAGTATAGGTAAGTGTAAGAGTGCGAACCATAAGGTGGGCCCTAATAATCTCTTACAAGATTACATCTAAGGAAAATCTACTTTTATTTCTCAAAAGTACAAAATATCCACTGTTTTATCTGACCAACAGACCAACAAAGAAGTTAATGTGAGTTTTTTTTTGTTCTGCTTTCAGAAGGAATACATTTCCTTATAAAAATCTAAATACGGTTGTCTGGGCAAATGAAGCACTTGTTCCACCATTAAACCGAAATTTCACAATTTTCAGACTTTTAATATCTTTAGATTAAGTCTGGCCTTTCAGGACTACATGCAATTGGACCTTTTCACTGTCTGGGAATGGTGTGTGATTATACACACAGATTGTGTCCATTTCTGTAGATTTTATAGGCCGGTGATGTTGTAATGAGGTTGAATGCATCCACGTTCTGGTTTATGTGAGACACGGTTAGATGTTAATAAGGGAAAGAATGGCTTCATCATGTCTACCAGTGAGCAGAAACTATGGAAAACCTGACATCACTCTGTGACTCAGATGTGGTCGTACAGATGTGTGTCTAACCTATTAACTCTCATGCTGTCTGTCAAATATTCCTTCTTGCAAGAACGTAATGGTAATTATGATAAACATGCCAGTCTTTGCCATATACCACTCGTCCTCCTCGCTGATTACTCAGCTGATTACTCAACCATCTCCCTGATTTCTCAGTGTTTGGTTGATTATGTTACTGTGTCTTATTTTTAAATCTCATTATATTTGAATGGAATGTATGATGGCTGATTTATAGAATACTGACCACATCTGTAATTGGGCTTTAGAGGATTACTCAAGCTTGATGTGGTAAAATCTGCATTTGTTTACAGCATCTCTCGCCCTCTTTTTCTGTCTGTAGATGTGTCTAAACCGACAGTGTCAAAACATCAGTCTGTTTGGGGTCCATGAATGCTCAGCCAAATGCAGCAGTCGTGGGGTGAGTACTTTTATTTCTTTCACTGTTAATTTTTCTAAACAGTTTGGGGCTTAACTTTAGCCCCTGTTACATATGCGCTCTTACCTGGGAATCTTTTTTTTTAAGTCAGGACAAGGTACGTGTCTGCTTAAGTACTTAGTCATGTTTAAGAACAGCTGTTCCAACTATACTTTCCAGCTGTTCCAACTATCCAAATCTACTTTCCATGGAAAGTACATTTCATCTTCTGGATGCCAGTACAGTGCTTACACTTTAAAGATGGCTAATGTAATGCACGGAGAAAAATGAGTTAAGCCTAATGGTAATAAACAGTACAAACAATTAAATCAAGGTTAAATTACATCGAATCACTTCTCTTTCTGCTTTTTAAAGTTTTTTTTTTCTCCTGTATTTCGTTTCTCTGCTTTTCTTTTAGCCAAAACACAAGATGCTGATCTTTAGCTGATTACAACAGATGTTGTAGCACCACTTCTGGCTGGTCATTTGTTTATTTGGGGTGGTTGCTTTGTTTTCAAATGTTTATTTCTTGAGTTTCTGTTTATAAATGGTATCAGTTATTATGCAGTTATAAGTTTTAATCAGTTATAATTCTTTAGGGGCGGCATGATGGCTCAGTGGGTAGCACTGTTGCCTCACAGCAAGAAGGTCCTGGGTTTGATTCCCAGGTCGAACAGTCCGGGTCCTTTCTGTGTGGAGTTTGCATGTTCTTCCCGTGTCTGTGTGGGTTTGCTCCGGGAGCTCTGGGTTCCTCCCACAGTCCAAAGACATGCAAGTGAGGTGAACTGAAGATACAAAATTGTCCAAGACTGTGTTTGACATTGACCTTGTGAATTGATGAATCTTGTGTAACGAGTAATTACCTGTCCTGTCATGAATGTAACCAAAGTGTGTCTTTAGCTTACACTTTTTTCTTTAGCTATTATTATTATTTGCTTACATTTATTTGCTTACCCTTATTTTTAGTGCATCCAATTGCCCGATTGCGTCATGCTTCCTTTCCACCGATGCCGATCCCTGCTCTGATTGAGGAGAATGAAGCTAACCCATGCCCCCTCTGACACGCGGGCAGCAGCCGTACGCATATTATCACCTACACTTTGACGAGTTCAGTGCAGCTCAACGTTGTGTACGGAGAGACACACCCTGAGAGCACTCTTTTCTCATCTCTGTGCAGGCGCCATCAATCAGCCAGCAGAGGTCGTAATTGCACCAGTCATGAGAGAGAGACCCCATCCGGCTTAGTTCCACCCATATCTGAACAACAGGCCAATCGTTGTTCATGTGGTCGCTCAGCCTAGCCGGCAGGCAAAGCTGAGATTCAATACAATGTATTCGAGATCCCAGCTTTGGTTCCAGCATGTGTTTTTAAGCTTCCTAAATTTGGGTTCAAGTGAATATCTCTTAGTACAGGGTTACATCTGGTACCCAAGTTTGAGGTGCTGTTACAGATACATTGTACATCCTTCATTAAAGGTATCATGCAATCACATAATCATGAAAGTAGGTGAATTAAGTGCAAGTTACAGTTGTGTTTTGTTAATATTAACTAACTGAGTAATGTATAGAGGGTAGCCTATTAATTACCAATCCCAACTTGCAAGGACTCAAGCCCTATAAGACATGGTTTGCATTGAACATAAGAGATGTGACTGAGTGAGATCAGCCTCTTCTCCTTGTTAATAATGTCACATATGGTAATAATAATTAATAATGTTTTTATCATGTAAGCAGTGGACACTATGTATTATGCATGGAACATTTTTGGTGTTCATCCATGATGTAAATTATGTTTATAATACTTCTGACTTTACAGATATTTTTATAAATTCGTAAAACATAAATAAATATTTTATTTTGTCCAAATAGTACCCTATAAATCAAATTAAGGATAAAAAGTGAATTGCGTGCCACTCAGGTGGCGCAGCGGTAAAACACACTAGCACACCAGAGCTGACATTTCAAACTCGACGGTTTGAAACTCAGCTCTGCCATCCAGCAGGCTGGGCGCCTACACGAACAACGATTGGCTTGTTGTTCATACAGGGCGGGAAGCCAGATAGGGACCTCATAACTGATGCAAATACGACCTCTGCTGGCTGATTAATGGCACCTGGACAGAGTTGAGAGATAATACGTTGATCAGGGTGGCTCTCCGTACACAAAGCTGATCCACATATGAACTCGCCGCATGCAGGTGAAAAGATACAGTCGGCTACTGCACACGTGTCGGAGGGGGCATGTATCAGTTTTGCTCTCCTCGATCAGAAGTGGAGATCAGCATCAGTAGAGAGGAAGTATAATGCAATCAGGTGGTTGGATATGACTAGATTGGGAGGAAAATTGGGAAAAAATTCAAAAAAATAAAAATAAATTAATTGCACCCATATAGGGGCATTTTCTGCCCCTGCTGGACTACCAATGATTAGTCATATGTTTGTTTTGTTTGTCCTCTTCTAATCATATTTTATACAACAATGAGTGAACACTTACTCACTCATTCACTGTCTTAACCGCTTATCCAATTAGGGTCGTGGGGGTGTTCTGGAGCTTATCCCAGCTTTTCAATGGGCGCAAGACACACAGTAACACCCTGGTCGGGGCGCCAGTTCATCACAGGGCAGACACACATACACACACACACACATACACCCATTCTCCTATAGGGCAATTCAGTGTCTCCAATTAACCTGACTGCATGTTTTTTGGACTGTGGGAGGAAACCGGAGCTCCCGGAGAAAACCCACACAGTCACAGGGAGAACATGCAAACTCCGCACAGAAAGGACCCGGACTGCCCCGTCTGGGGCTCGAACCCAGGACCTTCTTGCTGTGAGGTGACAGTGCTACCCACCGAGCCACCGTGCCACCCTATGAGTAAACACTGGATTTTAAAATGTCTTTTTTTTAAATGAAAGACAGAAATGTCATGTCCATGAATGTAATAAAACATAATAAAGCTTGATTTGTTGCTGAAGTGAATTTCAAGTAGGAAACACATTAGAACATGTAAGGCTAAGATTTTAGCTGCATTATTTATCAAATTCAAGCTTCTGAGGCATGAGTGATCATGTTTTTGCAACACACCAAAAAATGCTATGAATTTTTTAATATTTTGGGGGAACTTTGTCCTTTATTCACTTTATATTGTCCAGTGCTTTCATGATTCGTTACTCTGACACATACTTTACCCAACTTCCTCACTATCTATTTTTCTATATAGAATAGGTTGCCATTTGAAATATACATGTAATTATAACCTGCCAGCATCTTCCAAAAATCTCATCCTTTCAGTAAACTATAATTACTGAGTTTACCTTAAAAATTCATCAAGTGCAATTCAGTTGTCAATGTATGGTTCTGATGCTCAATCGTCTGGGTTAACTGGGTGAGCAAGAGACACATCATGCTGTGCTTTATGAAACTTATGAAAAGAATTTATGCAGTAATATAATGAAATACAAGCCCAACCAAGGAGTGTGAAATTGAAAATGTGGAAATGATCATGTTTTGTATCTTAGTAAACATGGGCAGAGGGTACCAGAACTGACATTTGAATGGTGACATGCACTGAGACGAATGCCAGAGGGTATAATAGGTGTACTCTGCTCAAAGCAGAATTGTGGGTTGGCTGAGGTTAGACATCAAGGTGTTCATTCTAGGTCTTGATTGCCCCTCTCTTTTTGCCTGTTTGACTGAAGATGAAATCCAGAGGACAGGTTGGTGAAGGCACCAGTAAGCTGGAAGAAGGCTTTCCAAAACCAAATAAGCAGGTCATGGACTCCATAACCATAAAATAGATAGGTCATGGACTCCATAACCATAAAATAGGCAGGTCATGAACTCCATAACCAATCTGTGCAAGACAATATCCGCCTAGGAATTAGAATCTCTGCCTTTGAACAGTGGACTTCCCCAACCAAACCCTGAGAATCGTGTTACTGCTTGTGAGTGCAGCAGCCACTGAGATTTGTAATTCACTTTGAACTACTGTGCGTCAACTACTGCACTTCCTTCTGTAAGGTTGCCTCATACAGTTTTACTTAATAGTATCACATTTAATGAAGCTTGTCGACTGTGGCGTGGTTGTTGTAATAAGCTGTTTACAACATCCAGGGTAAATATCCAAGGTTTTAAGTAAGACAGTGGGTATAGAAAATGGTGGAATAAAACAGAGGTTTACATATATTTTTAAATACTCTCTCATACTTAAATATGCTTCCTCTCC
The DNA here is from genome assembly GCF_030014385.1 of Trichomycterus rosablanca. Lineage (NCBI taxonomy): Eukaryota > Metazoa > Chordata > Actinopteri > Siluriformes > Trichomycteridae > Trichomycterus > Trichomycterus rosablanca. The sequence goes on along the minus strand of NC_085997.1, from coordinate 14,452,956 downwards.
ACCAATGCCAATCCCTGCTCTGATCGAGGAGAACGAAGCTAACCCGTGCCCCCTCTGACACATGCGCAGTAGCCGTATGCATTTTGTCACCGACACTTTGACGAGTGCAATGCAGATCATCACTGTGCACGGAGAGACACACCCTGACAGCACTCATTTCTGCGCCATCAATCAGCCAGCAGAGGTCATAATTGCATTAGTTATGAGAGAGTCCCTATTCGGCTTTTTTTAATATTCCACCCCTATCTGAACAATAGGCCAATCGTTGTTCATGTGGCCGTTCAGCCCGGCCGAATGGCAGAGCTTATATTCGATACGATGTATTCGAGATCCCAGCTCTGGTGTTCAGAGTGTGTTTTACCGCTGCGCCACCTGAGCGGCCATTACTTTCTTAATAATTCTTTGTATGGTCAATGGTTTTAGCCCAAACCGTTCCTACCTGAAAAAACAGCGTAAATGTCCCCTACACAGAAAAAAACTGTGTGCTTTAAGACCAATGATGAGGGTTCTTAGAGGGGAAAACCAAGAAACTCTTTAGGGTACTTATACATGGACTCGCTGTACTCTCTGCTCTATAAGTGGTTGAATAAATAGAAGATGATCAGAAACATTAGGTTGTATGACCAATTTGAGATATAATTACTGAGAAAAAACAGGAAACACAACCAAAGAGAAATGACCTTGGACAAACACTAAACTACTACTGAAAATATCTGTGCTGTACACTTTAATAAAAATGTGATTTTAGTTTGGTAATGTTGTTTCTTAATTAGTCCAACTATACACACCCAAGTATTATTGTTGGAAGCCTAAAAAGTAGGCATGGTACAAGCACTTGGCATTGTAGGATTATTAAGTAGTCCATGCCATATACACTGTGCCATACCCCACTGTCTGGAAATGTGCTTTCAGTCTTTTCCTGCTGTAACTCACACAATGTAACTCATCACATCATTAATCTGAAGAGTAAAACACAAAAATGTACCAGACACATTCACTCCAAAAACTAGGATCAGGAAACTCTGGTCTAGATTTGACCCAGATCTGTTCTACAAAACTACACATCTGCTCCCTATCAGGTTGCTGGTGAGTGGTGTTCAATAATCTGTGCCATGTGGAAAAAATGTGTTTAGAGGAGTTTCACTTTTAGAGTTCTAGGATGAAGAAAATAGGGTTTTTAACTTGTCTGAAGTTTATTTACAGTGTCTGTTTACAAGCTTAGTTAACATCATGAAGAACAGGTGTACGTCCAGAACACTGCATTCAGTCTGAAGCTGTACCTCCACTTTTGTAGGTTTTGCAGCTTTACAGCCTTTAACAGCCTTTAATATTTAACATACACTGCCTGGCCAAAAAAAGGTCACCACCTGGATTTAACTAAGCCTCCCATTGGATAACTGCATGGTTGAAAAAAATCTTGAATGATCGTGATCGGCGATCACTTAAACGTTTGGTGAAATCAAATGGTAGAAAAACTCCAGTAGAACTCAGGGATGTTTAATAGTGAAAGTAAGAGCATTTCCACACGCACAATGTGAAGGGAAATCAAGGGATTGGGACTAAACAGCTGTGTAGCCTTAAGAAAACCACTTGTCTGGGAGGCTTCAGTTTGCTAGATTGGACTCTGGAGCAATGGAACAAGGTCATGTGGTCTGATGGGTCCAGATTTACCCTGTTCCAGAGTGATGGGCGCATCAGGGTAAGAAGAGAGGAGGCTGAAGTGATGCACCCATCATGCCTAGTGCCTATCGTACAAGCCTGTGGGGGCAGTGCTATGATCTGGGGTTGCTGCAGTTGGTCAGGTCTAGGTTCAGCAATGTTATCTGCCCAAAGAATAAGGTCAGCTGACCTGAATATACTGAACAACCAGGATTTTTTCAATCAATCAATGGATTTTTTCTTCCCTGATGGCACGGGCATATTCCAAGATGACAATGCCAGGATTAATCTGGCTCAGATTGTGAAAGAGTGGTTCAGGGAGCATGAGACATCATTTTCACACATGGATTGGCCACCACAGAGTCCAGACCTGAACCCCATTGAGAATCTTTGAGATGTGCTGGAGAAGACTTTGCGCAGTGGTCCAAATCTCACATCATCAATACAAGATCTTGGGGGAAAAATTTATGCAACTCTGGACAGAAATAAATGTTGTGACATTGCAGAAGCTTGTGGAAATGATGCCACAGCGAATGTGTGCCGTAATCAAAGCTAAAGGCGGTCCAACCAAATATTAGAGTGTGTGACCTTTTTTTTTTTTTTGGCCAGGCACTGTATTTTAGATTTAGGCGCTCAGATGGCACAGTTGTGAAATGCACTAACACACATTATCACACTAAAGCTGACATCTCAAGCTCGTGTTTGAATCTACAACCCCAAATCAGAAAAATATGGGACAGCATGGAAAATGCAAATGAATAAAAACACAGTGTTCCTTACATTTACTTTGACTTTTATTTGATTGCAGACAGTTTGAGGCCAAGATATTTCATGTTTTGTCTGCTCAACTTCATTTCATTTGTTAATATACCTCCATTTCAGACCTGCAACACATTCCAAAAAAAGTTGGGACGGGGGCAATTTAGGGCTAGTAATGAGATGAAAAAACTAAATAATGATGTAATTCCAAACAGGTGATGTCAACAGGTGATTGTAATCATGGTTTGGTACAAAAGCAGCATCCAGAAAATGATTGAAATGTTTAAAAACCATGAACCTCAAAGAAGGATTGGAAGGGATTTGCATATTTCTCCCTCTACAGTGCATAATATCATTAAACCATTTAAGGAATCTGGAGGAATTTCAGTGCGTAAAGGCCAAAGGCACAAGCTTAAGCTGAACGCCCGTGATCTTTGATCCCTCAGACGGCACTGCATCAAGAACCCCCACTCAACAATAGCTGATATAACCACATGGGTGAGGGATTACTTTGTCAAACCTTTGTGAAGCTATACAATACGGAGTTACATGCACAAATGCCACTTATGTTAACCATGTCCAGAAGCAGCATCGACTTCTCTGGGCTCTGAGGCATCTAGGATGGACCATCACACAGTGAAAACGTGTATTGTGGTCAGATAAATCAGCATTCCAACCAGCAACTTTTTCTGATTTGGGGTTATAAATAACACACTACTGTACAAGTTGAATGTCTGGTTTAGGTAATGGTTTAGGAAAAGGTTTACCAGGAAATTATTATTATTTGTAAGTCTTTTAAACTATAATGCCAGACATTTAGGGGTCTTTTTATTAAGGTGTAATGGGGAAGAACACACCTTGCCACTGAGATGGCAGGTGTAGCCTCATATCTGCAAGACAGAGAAGGATGAACTTCAAATGCAGGATGCTTAAGCTAGACGAAACAATACTGTGGCTAAAGAGCAATAAACATGATAAAACTAAAAAATACAAGGCTGGTCACAATAACAGATATGAATGAAAAGAAAAAAATATCAAATTAAATCCACAGTCCAAAGCAGACATGTGATAAAACAGATAGACTAGTGCATTAATGGAGTAGGAGATCTCGCAATCCACACAAATAGCCAGAAAAGAAAAGGAACATAAGCCTGTGCTGTCCCCAGTGACAGCTGAAAAACTCAGGTGGCCATGCACTCGCTCCACGGGGAATTAGAGACGCGCCAAGGCTTTTGGTTTTAAACGAAGTCCGGAAAGATGCTGGACTGTCCGTCTCATTCGCCTGACCCATAGAAAACATTTGGTGAGATTTAAAAAGGGCAGCACACAAATAATAGTGAACTGGAGGCCATTGCCCATGAGGAATGGGCTAAGATTCCTCAGGAACGCTGCCAGAAGCTGGTGTGTGACTATACATCACGTAGGATTGTATTCTAAATCATTTGCAGGGGTCTGATTATGGACATGGACAGATATGCCCGAAGTGAGTTCCAATTCCTGGCATACTGTAAGGATAAATCTGCACAAATATACACCGATCAGCCATAACATTAAAACCATCTCCTTGTTTCTACACTCACTGTCCATTTTATCAGCTCCACTTACCATATAGGAGCACTTTGTAGTTTTACAATTACTGACTGTAGTCCATGTGTTTCTGTGCATGCTTTGTTAGCCCCCTTTCATGCTGTTCTTCAATGGTCAGGACTGTCCCAGGACCACTACAGAGTGGATCAGACACAGATGGAGTTTTTAAACACCTCACTGTCACTGTTGGACTGAAAATAGTCCACCAACCAAAAATATCCAGCCAACAGTGCCCTGTGGGCAGCGTTCTGTGACCACTGATTAAGGTCTAGAAGATTAAGGTCTGCTCAAACAGCAGCAATAGATGAGCGATCGTCTCTGACTTTACATCTACAAGGTGGACCAACCAGGTAGGAGTCTCTAATAAAGTGGACAGTGAGTGGACATGGTATTTAAAAACTAGCAGCACTGCTGTGTCTGATCCACTCATACCAGCACAACACACACTAACACACCACCACCATGTCAGTGTCACTGCAGTGCTGAGAATGGTCCACCACCCAAATAATACCTACTGTAGTGGTCCTGTGGGGGTCCTGACCATTGAAGAACAGGGTGAAAGCAGGCTAAAAAAGTATGTAGAGAAATAAATGGACTACAGTCAGTAATTGTAGAACTTCAAAGTGCTTCTATATGGTAAGTGGAGCTGATAAAATGGACAGTGAATGTAGAAACAAGGAGGTGGTTTTAATGTTATGGCTGATCGGTGTTTTAAAAATATGTTGCTGCTGGACTTTCTTATTACACCAATCTGATCTTACTCAGCTCTACAGTGAAATCAACTCGGATCCAGAAGTGGAATATCTACTGACCATTTCACCACACTCTCTCGTATGTATGTGTGTGCAGGTGTGTAACAATAAAAAGAACTGTCACTGTGAGGCACACTGGGCTCCTCCGTTCTGTGATAAGGCTGGATATGGAGGCAGTGTGGACAGTGGACCAGTGAGACAAGCAGGTATGATACGGTGTTGAGGTAAATGTAATTGACAATCTTGTTTCTGTCTTAAAAATGCATGTAGCCTTTGCAGACACACAAAGAATGTGCACGGGCAAAGTGATTCTGGACCAGAAAAAAGTTTGCACAAAGTTAGAGCCATTTAATTTATTTTATATAATATATTTTTACACCTGTTAGCAATGGGTGTGGCTGAAACACCTGAATTCAATAGTTAGGAGAGGTGCTGTTACTTGTAGTTTCTTAAACACTTATAAATTTGATCCTGGTTTAGATTTTTGGTGCAAATACAACTAAGCTACAAACACATACAATCTAATTTTAGTTACTCATTCATAACTTAGTACCAGTAGAAATGTTAATTGTGCACATAAATGATTGTGAGTGTGTTAGTATGTGTACATTTGTACTGATCAGTTGTTTACTCTGTGAAAACAGATGGGGAGAGTATACAAGTGGGCATCATAGTGGCCTTCCTGTGCTTGCTTTGTGTGGGCATGATTGTCTGCATAAAGAGAAAGACTCTGGTCAGCCTCTTCATCAGTAGCAAAAAGAACAGCATTGAGAAGCTAAGGTAAAAGGTTACATTCATACAGTAAATATACAGTATTTAATATACCAATATAAATAGGGCCCTACTAAATACTAAAAGCACAGATTTTACAGATTTTTAAACAAAGGTCCCACATTTCACATTACACTTATAAATTGAATGATAAATCAATGGAAGCTACAATACACAGCACAGCCTCTAGTTTTTCAAACTTAGTTTTGTCTAACCGATTACTAATGTACCAAGCATCTTTAGAGTTTGCCAAGTGTATAAGGAAAGAAATAAACTGTAAATAGACAAACTATCACAGACCACAGAGAGATGATCACGTGTGTATAGAAGCGCACTTTTTATTGACTATTGAATCCCCAAAGGGACAAAATGCACTCAATATGTAAACACATACGTCAAACATTGCCAGCACACTACACCACAGAAAAGTCTGTTACTCTAACGTAATTTTGATGGCATAATGCCATATGATTGCTAGGATGCCTCATATTGCGCCTCATATTTCAAACGCTATGCAAATGAAAAATGTAAAATTGCTAAACACATTTTATAGCAAATTGCATATTACACGGGAAGCGGCTCATTTCACTGGACACGGCTCATTTCACGGTCCATGACACGTTATTCAGAGCTGTGAATTAGGTAGGGCCTTAAATATAATACACCAATTATTACCAACAAAAATGTTCCTTTTTGCTTTAGAAATGTTATTAAAAGCAATTTGCAGGACATGTGCTGTGGTTAAGGGTTAAACAAACAGATAAATAGGTTACATTTTGTTTTTCGAAGGGCAAATCAATACATTTTTAAGGATTATTAAAGTTTGCATTCTTAAACTACATATAGCTAAAGTCAGCTGTTTACATGTAAAGAACATGTAAATCATGGCCTTGGAATTTTTGGAACTTCTTAGACTAAAGGCCTTTGTTGAGCGCGTAGCCACTGATGCACATCATCACATGAAAATCTCCTTCCCTTTAAAGCTTCTTTAAGCGGTCCAAAAAGGTGGAAATCAGATGGCGCTAAATCCGGACTATAAGCTCTCTTTCAGTCTCTCAGACACGACCCATTAGTAAACCTCCTACCCTCACCTTTGGGGTTCAAAATACACTTACAGCATAGATTATTAAAACAGTTACTGTCATTTCACTTTCTGACATTAAAATGACATGTAACAGTGTTCTTTTGCCAATGTTTACAAAACCTAACCTGTCACAACCTATCACTCAAAGAAAGGTGTTCGACTGGTTAGATGTAATCCAATTTCTCTGTGCAATGAGGTTCTTTTCATTTTATGGTGCTGGTTTTATGCATTTATTTATTTATTAGGATTTTTTACGTCATGTTTTACACACTTTGGTTACATTCATGACAGGACAGGTAGTTACTCATTACACAAGATTCATCAGTTCTAGTCTTTTAATGTCAAACACAGTCACAGACAATTCAGTATCTCCAATTCACCTCATTTGCATGTCTTGGAACTGTGGGAGGAAACCGGAGCACCCGGAGGAAACCCACAAACTCCACACAGAAAGGACCCGTACCACTCCACCTAGGAATCAAACCCAGGACCTTCTTGCTGTGAGGCGACTCTAAATCTCTAAATCTAAGACAATGGAAAGCTTGCTTGACTGTGAACAATGTCACTAATGTTTCAGCAGGTTCTAATTAGCCAACAGCCAGTCTATTTGCCTGGGATCTGATAAAGTGCTAAGAGCAGTCAAAAAGCTTCCAAAATTAGGTTGATAACTTTCCTCATCTAAAAGTGGTAATTACAATTATTTTATTAAGACATTAAAGCAGTATAATGGAGGTGATGGAGGTGCATGGAATATAACAGTAATGTGTTTTATAAATATAAAAAACCATGCAAAAATTCTACCTGACAGTTCCACTTGTGACTAATTTTCCGGGTGATTCACAGCAGTTAAACAGCACCTTGTTCTGAACATTGTTCTGGCTTAATCAAAGAATAATTTATTCATTATCCTATCTAACCACTCTATCCTTGTCATGTTTGCAGTTCAGAGCCAATAATAGCTTAAAGAATACACACTTTAAATAGGGTGTTAATTCAGTGTAGCCAGTCCACTCATCAGCCTGTATTTGGAAGACAAGAGGATACTGGCGTTCCTGGAGCAAATGTAGACAGACACAGAGAGAACAATTTAAACTAAAATGGTTAACTTCTACACCAGGGGTGCCCATACTGAGATTCGTGGCTTGAGATCTACCATTTCAGTCGACAGGTCTTCATGATCTACAGTGTATCACAAAAGTGAGTACACCCCTCACATTTCTGCAGATATTTAAGTATATCTTTTCATGGGACAACACAAAATGACACTTTGACACAATGAAAAGTAGTCTGTGTGCAGCTTATATAACAGTGTAAATTTATTCTTCCCTCAAAATAACTCAATATACAGCCATTAATGTCTAAACCACCGGCAACAAAAGTGAGTACACCTCTTAGTGAAAGTTCCTGAAGTGTCAATATTTTGTGTGGCCACCATTATTTCCCAGAACTGCCTTAACTCTTCTGGGCATGGAGTTTACCAGAGCTTCACAGGTTGCCACTGGAATGCTTTTCCACTCCTCCATGACGACATCACGGAGCTGGCGGATATTCGAGACTTTGCGCTCCTCCACCTTCCGCTTGAGGATGCCCCAAAGATGTTCTATTGGGTTTAGGTCTGGAGACATGCTTGGCCAGTCCATCACCTTTACCCTCAGCCTCTTCAATAAAGCAGTGGTCATCTTAGAGGTGTGTTTGGGGTCATTATCTTGCTGGAACACTGCACTGCGACCCAGTTTCCGTAGGGAGGGGATCATGCTCTGCTTCAGTATTTCACAGTACATATTGGAGTTCATGTGTCCCTCAATGAAATGTAACTCCCCAACACCTGCTGCACTCATGCAGCCCCAGACCATTGCATTCCCACCACCATGCTTGACTGTAGGCATGACACACTTATCTTTGTACTCCTCACCTGATTGCCGCCACACATGCTTGAGACCATCTGAACCAAACAAATTAATCTTGGTCTCATCAGACCATAGGACATGGTTCCAGTAATCCATGTCCTTTGTTGACATGTCTTCAGCAAACTGTTTGCGGGCTTTCTTGTGTAGAGACTTCAGAAGAGGCTTCTTTCTGGGGTGACAGCCATGCAGACCAATTTGATGTAGTGTGCGGCGTATGGTCTAAGCACTGACAGGCTGACCCCCCACCTTTTCAATCTCTGCAGCAATGCTGACAGCACTCCTGTGCCTATCTTTCAAAGACAGCAGTTGGATGTGACGCTGAGCACATGCACTCAGCTTCTTTGGATGACCAATGCGAGGTCTGTTCTGAGTGAACCCTGCTCTTTTAAAACGCTGGATGATCTTGGCCACTGTGCTGCAGCTCAGTTTCAGGGTGTTGGCAATCTTCTTGTAGCCTTGGCCATCTTCATGTAGCGCAACAATTCGTCTTTTAAGATCCTCAGAGAGTTCTTTGCCATGAGGTGCCATGTTGGAACTTTCAGTGACCAGTATGAGAGAGTGTGAGAGCTGTACTACTAAATTGAACACACCTGCTCCCTATGCACACCTGAGACCTAGTAACACTAACAAATCACATGACATTTTGGAGGGAAAATGACAAGCAGTGCTCAATTTGGACATTTAGGGGTGTAGTCTCTTAGGGGTGTACTCACTTTTGTTGCCGGTGGTTTAGACATTAATGGCTGTATATTGAGTTATTTTGAGGGAAGAATAAATTTACACTGTTATATAAGCTGCACACAGACTACTTTTCATTGTGTCAAAGTGTCATTTTGTCAGTGTTGTCCCATAAAAAAAGATATACTTAAATATTTGCAGAAATGTAAGGGGTGTACTCACTTTTGTGATACACTGTACTTTTTAAAAAGGTTGGCCTCATAATTTTTAAAAAGGCTTTGAAGCTTTTTAAAATGCTCTTCAGTTGCCTTATACTGATATTAAGCATTTGGGGGCAAGCGACTGAAAAATTACACTAACCTTATTCTGATGATTTACACTCAATGGTGTCAGCCAGGTTTGTATAGTCTGGACCGAGCTGCTGATACCAATTCTCAAGTCTTCCATGTGTTAATCAGTAAGGGTGGACCGATATTTAGACTTAATTATTTATATGTGGGAAAAGGCTGATTCACACAAGTAGGTCGATCCAAAAATGCTGTCAAATATGTAGCACATTTTCCTATGTTTGGATATTTTTCCTCAGCCAGCAAGTTCCAAAACTGTCGAGCAGAGGCTCTTGACTTCATATGAATGTCAGATTATAGGGTTAAAATTTCTGTAACATGAGATCTGAATATTTTCCGTCTTCTTCCACATATGAATGAAACAGCTTTCTTTGTGCTTGGTTGCGCACTCATATTTACAAACAGTGTAGGTTAGAAAAGAAAAAATGCAAAAATGGCACAAATTAGCTACTGATGAATGAAAATTTTCTAGATTAGCAGTGCTTTAGGCGGGCTGAGTCGTAGCTATGGTAACTAACCAGAAATTAAAGAAACAGTGGCCACATTTCATGTCAGTCACGTTGACCTGTTTGAATGAGGCGTGTTCAACCATCGTGTACTGTGCTATTGACTGGTCGATTCCGATCGACATAATGGGCACTCCTGTTCTACTCACTATAAAGCTGTTATTGCTATATTGTGTTTTAGGTCAGAGGGACCAAGCAGACTAAATAGCCCTACACATACAGTGTCAAAAAACAACATACACCATGAAACAGAAACACTCTCTGGATGCAGAGCAGCTTCTTATTGCCAAGCAGCAGCCATACCACAGAGTGCCAGCATATACAAGGTGTGTACATGTGTTTTGGTTTTGTATGTCTTAAAAGTTGCACAATTTTGTAATTTGGATTTGTTGTTCATGGACGTTTGAACAAAAACCTCAAATTTTTTCTCTCTATCTAGGCCACTTTTATATGCGGTACCAAATTTAGAAACATATTTGATCTATGACAGTGTGAACTCACTTGAAAAGTCAAATCAGAATTCATAATTCATGTCATATTAAATATTAAGAAATGCATATTAAATTAGACTGTATTTATTTACTACCCTGTTACTACGCCTGTCTATGTAAGACAGAGATATCACCATGGACGAAATTGCTATATGAGCGTCATTGTGTGGCAGTAGAACTGGAACACTGTACTATTGGTGACGACCGGTAGTATAAGTTACTTTGTCTGCTGTCAGTCTGTGGGATAGTCTTAGTATTTAGTACTGTAATTTCCCCGTTAATATGTATAATTAATCCCTTATAATAACATGTATCTCTCGTTTTAATTTTATATTCTCTAAACTGTAGGGTATATTTTACTATATTTTCCTCTAGTTTTCATGTTCTTAATTGCTTATCTCTCTTGTTTTAATTACATATTTCTTAAATTGTAGGGTGTATTTTACAATATTTTCTTTTAATTTTTCAGGTTCTTAATTTTTATCTCTCTTGTTTGAATTTCATGTTCTTAATTGTAACTAAATGTCTTTCTGAGGTTCTAGATCTCAGGAATGTTTTAATGCTTTTAATTTTTCCTTATGTAAAGCACTTTGAATTGCCACTGTGTATGAAAGGTGCTATACAAATAAACTTGCCTTGCCTTGCCTTACCCTGGACAGGGGAAATACAGTTAACACAACACCCTGTGATTATAAAAAATCTTGGCGCCCAGGTGGCGCAGCGGAATAATCTGCTAGCACACCAGCGCTGAGATTCTGGACTCCCGAGTTCAAACTTTGGCTCTGCTACCGGGCGCCCTCTAGTGGGCATAATTGTCAGTGCCTTCAGCAGACAAAATTGGCCATTTAAAGTCTGCAAAAGATGAGCAAACGACCGGACTGATTGTGGGTGGGGTCTTCGACGCTGTGTAAGGACCTTGGTTAGTAGCCCGAGGCGCCTGTACATGAAGTGGAGGAGTACTGGCCTAACACGGAAATTCACCTAATGTGTGGGCAAATAAGAAGAGGTCGTGGACTGCGCACGCGTCGGTGAGTCTCCAGCAGAAGGCAGGAATACCCTGGTCAGGCTGTCAATCCATCACAGGGCTTTTGCCATTCCACTTCTTAGACATAGCCCAGCAGATCAATAGCACAATTGAGATTCAAACCCAGATCTTAGCTAGGTATGCAAGCATAATAGGCCACTGTGCCACATGAGCGTCTTTTCTTATCCTTGTATCCATGTGTTATTTTGCGAAATTAAGGATACATATTTCAGGCAAATGTAGAATAGTTGTATTTTTGCCTTTAAATATGTGCACCAGTTTGAAGTGTGTAGCTGTTTTGTGCAATCAGTTGATATTGAAAGAACTATCTGCTCAGACTAGCATGTCTTATGTCTGCCATTTGCTTATCATCTGACAGCTACAACACACACACACACACACACAAGCTACTCTAATACTCTTTATCTCTTTTGAATGTCAGTGACTGTTAGTTCATTGTCTGGCCTTTATGCAGAACTTGTCTGGAGGTGATGGTGCACTGCTGCTGACAATGTCAAAAAGCTGTCTGCGTTGATTTGTTACCTTTTACATTCAATGTCTTTGATATACAGTGACATTTAACAGAAACACTCACACACACAAACACAAAAGCACACACAGGAATACAAAAGTGTGGTAACAACGTCTTTATATAGGAGGTACAAATTGTCTGTCAAAATTCTTAGGAATAAGGATGGATCTGCATTAGTAACCCACTGGGAATGAATGAATTAGGTGTGTGTGTGTGCACACAATTCGTTTCAAATGACTCGCACTCGACTTGTGACTCGCAAAAAATGACTTGTGGACAACAAAAGTCAGCAACATTAGTTACGTGTGACAATTATATATATATACTCAAACGAGTGTTTTACTTCACAACCGGGAAAAGTTTGGAGGTTTTTAATTATAAGCACATTTACAAAATAAAGTATTATATTCCTAATGGGACACACGCTTATAAATTTAATAGCATCTGGAACAACATAAGCTAAGGTAAGCAGTGGTTATGGATTTTTTGCTGTGTTTTGGATTTTGGCCGTTGTGCCGTAATTTGCAGTGAAAACAGAACGTCAGTTTAAGCTTTTAACTGGTACCTAGGAAAGGCACAAGTAAAATGGCAAAATACAGTCACTAATCTGTTGTTGTTTTTATCTGAACTTACATAATATTTGTTTATTTCTACGCTACATTTCCAATATATGTTTTGTGTATATTATTGTGACTCGTGACTTGACTCAGACTCTAGCCTAAAGACTCGTGACTTGACTCAGACTCTAGCCTAAAGACTCGTGACTCGACTCGGACTCATATTTCGTGACTTGTGAACATCTCTGGTATGAGGGCGTGTGTGTGGCTTAAATAGGATTAAACAATGTTTTCAATAATGTTACCTACAGCTCTGCTTCAACCCTGCTGTGGTACAATGGGCTCTCTGTGACCTCTTCTATGACACGTTTTTTAAACCATCATGATTAGTGACCTTGCCTTTTACATATTTTTTCAGAACACTGTTTTTCTTTATTCTATCCTAACAATGTGACACATGTTCGCTAGTTTTCATGTATTTCTGTTTATTTTTTATTTATGTCTATTTTCGTTTGGACTCCATAGTACATTTCAAGTAAAATAGGTATAGGTAGACAGAGGAGGACACTGAAAAAGAAGAAATAAAAGTGTTGTACAACCAGGAAAAAGGTAGTGTGGACAGTCATGATCAAATGTGCAGCTTGTACACCACAGCAAAAACAAACCGTTGGCCAATGATGGTCTTTTATGGAATGATTGACAGCGCTGCCTTAAGTGCATTTGGAGAACATTAGAAAGACAAGCGAACTGCGCCCAGGTGGCTGGGCTAGCACACCAGTGCAGAGATTCTGACCTCCTCGGTTCTAAACTCAGCGTTGCCACCGGTCAGCTGGGCATCATCTAACGGGCATAATTGGCAGTGCCTGCATCAGACACGGTTCTGCTAGGGCGGGATGACCGGACTATGTGAATGGGGTCTTCAAACGCTGTGTAAGGACCCTGATTAGCTGATAGAGAGGTGCCTGTGCAGAGTGCATGGGTGAAATAAGGGTTCCACAAAGGGCTGCACGTGGGTCGGAGGAGGCGTGAGCAGCAATATACCCACCTCGACTGCAATCAGGGATCCCCCAGCAGTGGAAGGCAAATTGACTACACTAAATTGGGAGAAAATGAGAGAAAATGCATAAATAGAATAGAAAAAAAGAAAAAAAAGACAAGCAACAAAAATTCTTGAAGGAACTGGCCCTTGCTTTGATGCACGTCAGAGATTGTCATCTTGCGCTGTTTACTGCACTTCCAAACAGGTCATTTGTAGTTGTGACATTTTACCAAAGGCACCCTCATCAGCTCCATGCACCACCCAGCGCCATTCAGGACAGCACAAGAGATGCTACAGTTTTCCCAGATCAAAGGACAAGAAAACCTAATTCATCTGTAATGAGTGCAATAAGTTTGTGTGCAAATAGCACATCAAGTGGTTTTGCAACCAATGCCAGCAGTAAAACTTAGGCCTACAGTGATTTAAAACTCACACATGAAGTGTTGTGCAACATTAACTGGATTTTAAAATACAGTGGTACCTTAAAACTCAACGTCAGTTGGTTCTGGGACTGGCATTGAGTTTAAAAGGCGTCAAGTTTCAAGGTATTTTTTCCCATAAGTATGTTTGGGAACTTGTTAATGCGTTCCATGGTCCTGTGGACTTGCATATATTTTATCTCGAATACATCGTATCGAATCTCAGCTCTGCCTGCTGGCTGGGCTGAGCGGCCACATGAACAACGATTGGCCTGTTGTTCAGATAGGGGTGGGATATTAAAAAGCCGGATAGGGACTGTCATAACTAATAAAATTACGACCTCTGCTGGCAGCACAGAGACGGTAAAAGAGTGCTGTCAGGGTGTGTCTGTCCATACACAGTGCTGATCCGCATTGCACTTGTCAAAGTGTAGGTGACAAGATGCATACGGCTGCTGCCCACGTGTTGGAGGGGGCATGGGTTAACTTCGTTCGCCTCAATCAGAGCGGGGATCGGCGTTGGTGGAGAGGAAGCATGACGCAATCGGGCAATTGGGTGCGGTAAAAAGGGAGAAAATGCATAAAAATAAATATTTAAAAAAAACAGATACATGTGGAGCTTTCTGACGATTATTCCACTCAAATGCAGATTCTTCTCATATTCGCACTTTAATGTTTTACCACAAAGTGACTGTTTATTTTTAATTTGAAATGAAATAAATACATTTCTAAAAAACAAACTGAACACGTTGAGTTTAAGGGTACACATTTCTCAACAAAGGGTGTTGAGTTTCAAAAATTTTGAGTTATGGGGATGTTGAGTTACAAGGTACCACTGTACATTTTCTGTATCTGCTTCTTTATAGGTTATTTGAAAGTTCCTAAGACAAATACACCTCTGATTGTCCATATTTGAGTACAAACATTTGTTGTATAATATTATTTAGAGAAAAACAAAATATTGTAATAAACAGTGTTTTTATTCTGGTAACATAGTACGTTTTTTCAAATTGACCCCATGGTACTCTCAACATAACTTTTCTATGGTACCAGAGCAGGGTTAGGTTAACCTTAATAGCTGAACAAAATTCAGCTGCATGTTCGACTCGTTACAATAAATAAGTGGAGATAATGTTGTTGTTTGTTTGTGTGGTGGCGTGGGTTGGGGGGGGGGGGGGGGGGGGGTTAAGAGAGAGTGTTGGTCTAAGTGCAGACTTAAAAAAAATACTGGAGCTCTGGTTTTTTGTATTAGCAGTGCTCACACAGCTGCTTCTGATTGTGTGTGTGTGTGTGTGTGTGTGTGTGTGTGTTGGTAAGAACAGAGAGTAAGGACGTCTGTTTGATGTCAGCCAAGTGCATATGAGGTCATACAGTAGAAAGACATACCCCATAGCCTTTTGATTTGTATGTGTGTGTGTGTGTTTTGGTAATATATCAGTACCACAATACATTGATCAGGCATAACATTATGACCATGCTCCTAATATTGTGTTGGTCCCCCTTTTGCAGCCCCATACACAACAAACTGTGATGCACTGTGTATTCAGACACCTTTCTATCAGAAACAGCATTAACTTCTTCAGCAATTTGAGCTACAGTAGCTCGTCTGTTGGATCGGACCTCACGGGCCTGCCTTCGCTCCCCACGTGCATCAGTGAGCCTACTAATAAAGACACTCTCTATGTGTGTGTTGTAATTATAAAAACTTGTATTTCCTTACAAGAACCTCCCAGGGCATTTGTTTGGTACAACAGTATAATGTGCTTGCCCACCACTACTAAGATCTCAAGCCTGTGATTTTTAAGCTGAACTGTGCTATCAACCTGGCCGGGCATTTAACACACAGTTGGCTATGTCTGAAGGAAGAAGGTTGAGAGGGTTTCATTGCTGTAGCTGCACATGCAAATACTGCTGTCTGGTCAAGGCACCTGCACAAGTGGTGGATGATCATGAAATAGCATAGAATGACTTTCCATATGTATTGTTGCTCTATGTGAGACCCTGGTAGCTGTATGAGTGTCGGAGAGGGTGTATGACAGTCTACAGCTCTCCTCTGTCAGCACGGAAATTGCAATAGGGAATTGGAATTGAGTAAATTGGACGAAAATGGGGGTGGGGGGGGGGGGGGGGGGGTAGTTTCTGAAAACATTAATAATCTCTTGTTTAGTATAAGTGTAGTAATTTAGCTCCTTTCTCTTATTTCTGCAGCCTAGATGTCCGGTCCCAGCACTAGACTCTGTTGTTGGATCTAAAAGTCTGCACACTCTTCCTCAGTGTCCATCGGTCAACCCCTCCTTTCCTCTGCACTTTACACTGACCACCTCTTCACTAGCACCACCCAGCCACCGTGCACCTCCACCTCCTCTGCCACATACACCTTCACTTAGTCACAGATCTCCTCCTACAGTGCACAAACATCCTCACATCCACACACAATCTCCAACCCGGAGAACCATCAACTACCAGAACACCTGCAGGATAGCCATGGTAAGTCCTCAAAATACACCACTGTTTTGCTTGCCCCTTGAACTAATAATTGTGATTTGACGTATTTGTGTCAGTCACTTAACATTGACAAAGTTGGGTTCACGTAAGGTGTTAGCTATTGATAATTAAAATACAAAGACAGCACAATCCTCTAGCCTTGATCTTAACTGTTTATATCCTTCTTATACAAACATTTTATTTGCATATTGTTTTTTTCAACAACACCCACTGTTACAAAGTTTCTGCAGATGTTTTACCCTTGTACCAGATCAGATACAGCTTGAAGCTGAAGTTGAGCTTTGTGAAAAAAAGATTGATGCTGTTATCTTTTTTTATGTAATAAATCTAGCACAGTGATGGGAACGGTACAGTTTCACCAGACCTTTGGGTTTGTGTGCGTGTGTGTATTGTGTGTGCGCATGTGCGCGTGTGCGTGTGTGTGTTGACAGCTTCTCTGATTCCAGTAAAAATACATCCTGAACACTCAGGTCAGTAGGGAATGTGGTAATCCCACTTGTGAGAAACCAATGGAACAGTGGTGAAAGGCTGTTCACGGGAACGGAGACGGTGTGAGAAAACAATTAGCATCTAGGGTTCAGTAAAACACTAAAATAGTATGACCTACTTATTAGATTCAACACAAAGACCATTAAAGGTCTAGATGATAATGGCTAAAATAGGTATCAGATTTATGTAAGTATGCATTACAATGATATAGTTAAAGTCACAAGATTATAAATTATATTAATAATTGGGTGGTGTAGAAAGTTCTATAATGTCATTTAACCTTGTGGAACGGCATTCCAATTCTTTTTTAGTGATTATGTTTGACTAGAATATATTCTCTGTAAGCATATTACTAGGGCTAGTTTAACTGTCAAAAATATTCAAAACAGTGGTGGAAAGATTTGTCAGTATGTTTAGCATCTAGCACTAGGTACAGTGGTAACCTGTACACCTGTATATGTATATATTATATATATGCATTCTTTTAAATTCATCATCTAAGATGATACAAGCACACTGAGCACAATGAATTTTAACAAGCACATAAACATCAAATGAACATGTACATGTTTCCCACCCCTTGTGGAGGCTTTACGTCACATCTTGTAAACCACAGTGGGACCAGTTTGCTATTTTTATTAATTAATTATATTTTGGTTTGATGTATTGTTTGTGTTGCCTGGGTCGCAGTAAAAATCATGGACAAAAACCCCGTCTTGAACCACACATTACTGCACTAAAAGTACTAAAAGTTGTGTCAAAGGTTGTGTCACAGTCATGCTCCAGCATGACTGTCTCCAGTGGCTTGCGTAGGCTTTTAACCTGGGGACAATGGATCAGAACATTGGTTGTGAGCCAAGTCTTCTTGTCTTCTTGTCCAGCATCACTGCTTGACCTTGCAAATACTCTTTTGACTAAATGGGCACAAATTCCCACTAACACATTTTGTAGAAGGCCTTACCAGAAGAGTGGCAGCTCTGATTGCTTCCAAACATCTAAGACACTTCTATACAGCATCCCTAAAACTAATACTATTAACAAAATACAACTGAAGCACATGAAGAACAGTATGTGTGTTTGGCTACACTAAGTTATGAGTGCATAAGTCTTTTTTATGTTTAAAATGTGTATAAGCAATAATAGAGTTATTTCTTAATCATAGAAACAACTGCAGTTTTGCTGTTCTTCTGTTAGAATTCCACATGGCTACAATAATGCACAGCTCAAAAGACAGACCTCACAAAGATAGTTAAATCAACATATGTGAGAGTATATGAAACAACAGGGGGACTTCAAATGGTTTAAATGTCCTTTCTCATGGTCAGGACAGCTGTTACTTTTAAATTAAAATGACGTCTGTGCAATAAAAAGTCTTCCTGGACTCGTGTCAGAAATTTTACATTTTATCAGGGGTCACATGCACCAGATTTATCTCAACATGGGTAATGAAATTGCTTTCTCTTCGTGGTTTAATAATATTTTTGCTCATAGGATGTAATAAGTAAAACCTGTTTCTACATTATTACTCTTGATCAGTAGTGAACCGTGTCTCTTAAACCTCGGCTCTCTGAAGGACCCCCCCCCCTCACTCGGCTAAAAAAACAGCCTGATTATTGTGGCTTCTCCTAAAGTACTGCAAAAAAGTTAACACCATTACTTTCCATATGCAAATTAAGGACTTTCTGTATCACCACCACATACAGTCACAGTGCCATTTGAGGTACCACTGCTGAGAATGCCTACTTTTCAGCAAAAAAAGCTCAGCCTTACAAATGCAATGAGCAAACAGCACAGAGACGGTTATTACCTAAACAAAAAAGCTCATTTCTTAATTGTAAAATATCCTCATTAAACATTACAGTCACACCGTCCTACCAGACAGGTCGCACAGCAGGAACTTGTCATAAAGTTAGCGATAACAAAGCCCACCCATTTAGAGGGACAATATGATTGGTCAGTTTTATTGCCATTTGAATTTAGTCTCTCATTGAACATTTATAGCTGGACCACCAGTAACCAACATTCTGTCCAGCTGCAGCAGATGTGACAAAATTCTCATAGGAAGACAAAAGGGCTTCTTAAATTTAACCCTTTACATTTCAACCCAAATTGAATAGGCAGCTATGAAGGATTTGTTTCCCCTTTTGTTAATTGTCAAATTAGGAATGAATAAAACTAGAACTGCTCAGTTTTAAAATACTATATCTTAGGCTCATTCTGAGGTTGTAGAGAGTCCTGATAGTTCCCTTCTACTCCCTTCTCCTTTACAAATTGAGACCATTTGCACCCCAGTTCTGGAAATTGCTGGCTCTTGTTTTACAATGTGGTGGTGTGCTGTTTCACCCCACTGGGTAAGTCTAGAGCTTTTCCTTCCTTTCCAGCTGTTTCTCCTGAATCACAGGGTTACATACAGAATGTGGTTGTATGTGGGTCTATATGAAAAGTTGCAGGTATCTATGTCAGAATTAAAAGCATAGAGAGGAAATTCATCAATGTTTTATCTTTCATCATAATGCTACCATTATCTTTGTCGTAGAGGATGCCATATACTGTAATGAGTCAACAGTCACATCAATGTACATTAAGTAATTTAACTGTCATGTTACATTACTAGTAATGGACTTTATGTCTGTCATATTTAATGCCTTAACTGCTAACATTACAATCGCTATGGTTACTAGTGCCATTCTGGCAGTGGAGATTTCACTGCAGATATCCATACGATATTAAAGAGCTAAAAAGACGTAATATAGGACAGTGTGTTTTCAAGTGCTGTTTTAATAATAGTGATGATAATAATAATTACTAATATTGTTATCATACTAATTAAATCAGTATCATAGGAAACATGTACAACATTTTAACCAAATAGATTCATATGCCACCTTAGATTTGGCAATAACATGTCATGATTAATTCTTGAATTAAATCATTCAATCTTTTTATAAAAAAATGTATCCTAAGCAGAGTGACATGTATTTCCATGCTATCATAACATGCCAGTCATAAAACATGCACATTTTTCTAATCAATAGAACCTGCTTCAATGTGTGTCTCCTATTTCTGAACCATTTTGGAAACCTGGTTTGGTGTTATTATGGTTGAACAGCAGTTCAAATGGCAACATAGCACAATTTAATGCAAATAAAGACCACAAATGGCCCAGTAACATCTTGCATATTATTAATTATGGACTTGAGTCAGCACAGTTAAAAAAATAATTACTTCAGTTTATTAAAATCAGTAAACTCCCCCCCCCAAAATGTTATAGTTGTTTTCTGTAGAACATGTGTTAACATATTTTCACTTGGAATTGGACCAGGGGTGTCCAAACTTGTACATGACTGTATATGTTTACACACATATGTGCTCATATAATTCAAATATAGTTGTTTGAGTATAATATTGCTGAATTACTATTCTATTAAACAGCACAACTGAGTAAATAGAAAAGCCACAAACACCAACTCTAACACTAGTATTATTTCAGATGGTCTGAAAAAAAATCACTAAACAAAATATGTCCTTGTGTTTCAAACCAAATCCCTGTACGAGGAGTCTAGTTATCATGAAAACACTCCATAAACAATCAAAAATTGCATATGGATCTGAATAAGGGACATATTTGAAGAAGGTAGCAGCTGGTTATCTGTACCTCATTTTCTCTGATTCAATTAGAAACACATGAGAATCATCAGCACTCTGGCACAGGGCAGAAAGCTGTAAGGCTGTGGCACCTAGGGCTGGATTTAGTGTTTTACTGTAGAACACTTCCCTCTGCTGGTAGATCTAACACAGTAAAAAACACCAAATAGGCTCGTTGATTTGATATTGACCCCTCACTTTATTAACATATTGATGTACTTATCTGTATGGTAAACACGAATTTTTTTTAATGAACAGGATTATGAGTTCCTTTCTTTTATGTACTGTACTTTTTGCTGCCCCTTTGTTGTATGTCAAAACCCTACACAACACAACACAAAGTAGCAGCATCATAAGTGAATGACACAGCATGAAACATTTTATTATTGTTTTTAATCAAGGTGCACAATTGGACTTAATCTAAGAAAGAAGAAATCAACACAAATAATCTATTCACCAGTTATTACCTTTCACACCCTTCCACAAAAACAATTCATTATATGAAATTACACTTTCTCAAAAAGATTTAAAATAGGTCCATAATGAAGATTTAATCCAATACAGTGTATGGGTAATGTCAGTGATTTTATTTTAGTATAAGGACCACAAATGACCCAGCACCTTGAATATTAATAATTATAGGCTTGAGTCAGCCCAGTTAAAGACTGATTTCTTCAATTCAATAAAATTAGTAAATTCCCACAAAATGAACTATAGAATTAATCCAGTCTAGTGTGTCATTAATATTGGTGGAAAATGCACTGTAAATGCAAAATTTTTCTTTTTTACATTTACTTCAATAAGAGTTAAATGCATCACTCATCTGAATGATTCTTAAAGTGTTAAAAAAAAAAAAGTTGTATGTGACTGTAATGGGATGGGGGGTGGTGAACCCAAGAGCAGAGCTGGTTTATTTATTTTAGGGTAAACAATGAATGCGAACTAATATGATGAAGAAAATAATGTATGAGGTGTGGAGATGAACAGAGTGTTTGTGCGCTTTCACAGTTGAGTGCTTGAGGCCGGATTCGAACCGGCAACCCACTGAGCCAAGTGGTAAAGCACTGCTCCACAGGGGGAGTGGAGAAACAGGTGGGGAAAAGCACTCCAAAAGGTGGTAGTAATAAAGGCGGGAACGGCAGACAAAGGAGATGCTGAAAATGGCGTACTCAAACAAAGGGAGACAATAGCAAGCAGATAAAGTCCAACACAAAACTATCCTCAGTCTTGGGGCTAAAAACATTTAACTCCTTTAACTAAAATGTTTGTGTTCTCAGGAGTTAATACACTTTAAAGACAAAGACAGTGAGCTGAGCCCTTTAAGTTCAGCTCACACTTTTACATTTACATTTTCAGCATTTAGCAGACGCTTTTATCCAAAGCGACTTACACAATGAGCTGAACACAATGAGCAATTGAGGGTTAAGGGCCTTGCTCAGGGACCCAACAGTGGCAACTTGGTGGTGGCGGGGCTTGAACCGGCAACCTTCTGTTTACTAGTCCAGTACCTTAACCACTGAGCTATCACTTTTCACCCTGATTTTCCTTTCACCCTGATTTTCCTTTGATTTTATTTTTCTGTTTCAGCTTTTCCATTCTTTTCTCTCTTTTCTTTTACTTGTTTGTTGTTTTCTTTTCTTTTTTCTTTTCTCTTTTCTTTTCTCTTTTCTTTTCTCTTTTCTTTTCTCTTTTCTTTTCTCTTTTCTTTTCTTTTCTCTTTTCTTTTCTCTTCTTTCTTTTTTCTTTTCTTTTCTTTTCTTTTCACCTTGCTAGTTACCATACCGTCTGCCCCTCTACAAAGGTGCAGCACTGAGCCATGGTTTGGGTGAGCTTTTTATGTAGAGCCCAGCAGGTGTGTCTGATCAGCCGTGATCAGCAGTAATCAGTGCTGGGGCTTCTGGGAAATTGAGTTCTGAGAGCTGCTCCCAGTCGCTCCTCTGATCGCCGCCGACGATTTATGATACATTTCACATGTTTAAAAAATCTTTTTTCAATACAAAACTCATGCCACATTATTTTAGATAGAAATGCATATAAACAAAGCACCATTTTAATAGATTACTTGTCTGTATATATGCTTTGACCACCTGATACACTATATTGCCAAAAGTATTCACTCACCCATCCAAATAATTGAATTCAGGTGTTTCAATCACTTTCAAGGCCACAGGTGTATAAAACCAAGCACCTCGGCATGCAGACTGCTTCTACAAACATTAGTGAAACAATGGGTCGCTCTCAGGAGCTCAGTGAATTCCAGCATGGTACCATGACAGGATGCCACCTGTGCAAAAAGTCCAGTCGTGTAATTTTCTCGCTACTAAATATTCCACAGTCGACTATCAGTGGTATTATAACAAAGTGGAAGCGATTGGGAACGACAGCCACGAAGTGTTAGCCATGTAAAATGACAGAGCGGGGTCAGCGGATGCTGAGGCGCATAGTGCACAGATGTCACCAACTTTCTGCAGAGTCAATCACTACAGACCTCCAAACTTCATGTGGCCTTCAGATTAGTTCAAGAACAGTGTGTAGAGAGCTTCATGGAATGGGTTTCCATGGCCGAGTAGCTGCATCCAAGCCTTACATCACCAAGCATAATGCAAAGCGTCGGATGCAGTGGTGTAAAGCCACTGGACTCTAGAGCAGCGGAGACCTGTTCTCTGGAGTGACGAATCACGCTTCTCCGTCTGGCAATCCGATGGACGAGTCTGGGTTTGGCAGTTGCCAGTAGAACGGTACTTGTCTGACTGCATTGTGCCAAGTGTAAAGTTTGTTGGGGGGGTGGCAGGGTTATGGTGTGGGGTTGTTTTTCAGGAGTTGGGCTCGGGACATCTGCTGGCATGTTTTGGAAGGTGGAAGAAACCCATGTGAACATGAGGGGAGCATAAGAAACTCCTCAGAGACAGTAAATGAGGAGAAGCTTTAACCCAGATGCCAGACACATGTTGCTATTTAAGTCATGTGTATTCATTAAATGGTTGTAATAGAGTCTGGTATTGAAAATTATTGTCATTGACCCATGTATATCAAAAGATATGTGTTTGCCAGTCTGAATGTCTAACATGTCTTCTCTTATGTTTTCTCAGGAGCTGGAAAAGCCCAGTCCACCTCAGAAGCCATTGCCTGCTGACCCGTTAGGGCGGAGTTCCCAGTTTAGTCGAAGCTCCATACAAACACATCAATCCACCCCCCACTCTGCTCCGCCCCTATTGCAGCCCATCAGGTCATTATAATCTTGGTTTATACTTGTGTACACACATCTATATTTGTTCATTAATATTTCTAGATTTTTTTGTAATTATGGGTGTTTGTACACTGAGTTGTTATTTTATCAGGAACACAGTATATGCACACAGTGGCCAAAACTATGTGGACGCCACCCTTTTCTAGTTATTGAGATCAGTTCTAGTGTTTCAGCCACAGCCATTGTTATTAGGTGTATACAATTAATTATATGACACCAAGTATTTTGGAAAAGGCCTGTTCCTGGTACAACATGCCCACGTTTGCAAAGTTTGGTGCAAAGAGACTTCACTGGCCTACTACATAGCCCAACCCTATTGAACACCTTTGTGTTGATTTAGAACATTGCAAACTAGGACATGTCACCCAACATGACCTTTGTTGTTTTAAGTGAATGAGCACTAAATCCCTACAGACACATTCCATAATTGTGTGGAAAGGCTTTAGTGAAGTACTGCAGCATACAAATACACTATCTTGTTTGTATCCCGATTTGTTGTTTTATTACATTCATACATTATATACTATAGTTATGTAATATAGAATGCTGACATGTTAGCCTTTGGTAATGGTGTATCAGATGCCGCAGCAATTATGTTGTTTTTTTACACGATAGTGTCATTGGTGGGATGAGAAAAGTTCATCAGTCAAAATATTTAGGTGCAGATGTAAACTAGAGGTGCAGCTATCACACCAACACACTCGTGAGTTTAAATCTTAGCTCTGCTACCTGGCTCGTTGGTAGGGTGAGTGCCGGAGGGGGTTCCTCATAACTGATGCAATTATGACCTCTACTGGCTAAATGATGGCGCCTGCACAGGGACAAGGGATCAGTACGTGACTCTCCGTGCGTGAAACTGAGCCCAATATGAACTCGCCTTGTGCAGATGAAAGATGCAATCGGCTACTGCACACGTGTCGGAGGGGGCGTGTGTTAGTCACGGCTCTCCACGGTCGGGGTGGAAGTCAGCATAAGTAGAGAGGAAGCGAAATGCAATCGGGTAATTGGAGATGACTAGATTAGGAGGAAAGTGATTAACAACTGACACTTATAAAGGACCAGAGAAATACGAGGGATTTTCAAAAAGTTTCCGCACTTTTATATTTTGGTTGGAAACAGTGAGTGCGGGAGGAGTAGTAATTGGTCGTGTCTGAGAGACTGAGAGAGAGTTTATAGTCCGGATATAGCGTAATCTGATTTCCACCTTTTTGGGCAGCTCAAAGAAGCTTTAAGAGGAAGAACATTTTCATGTGATGATGATGTGAAAGCAGCGGTGCATCAGTGGCTCTGTGCTCAACCAGAAACCTTTTTGCTGATGGCATTATAGAGTTGGTATGACGCTGGGAAAAATGCATCGGAAGGTGACTATGTAGAAAAGTGATGTCATTTATTTTTAAAATTCTTAATAAATAGAGCTAATAAAGTGCAGAAACTTTTTAAAGAACCCTCATATTAAAATATGAACACACTTTGCATTAAAAGTGTGATTTATAGCGTCTACGTGTATACCTGTATAGCTGTAACAACAACATAAATGTGTAATATACTGTAGTAACAGTAATGTCAATCTTACTTTTGCTAAAAATGGTGCAAAGGTTAAATCTATATTACATTTTTTGTCTTTAACGCAGACCACCTCCTAAGCCCCCAACACTACCAAAGCCTCAGTTCCTCACAGGAATGAAGAAGCCAATCAGCTGAGACACAACCGGTGGACAGGAGCGATTCTTTTTAAATTAGTTTTGCACTATGAAACTCAGTTGGTCCTTAAGAACAGAGTCCTGGTCATGACGACTTGATGGTTTGATCACTTGGTGCTACGCCTCCCAGCCGGTGCTGTGAGTCAGTACTCAGGTATACATTGCACATTTATTATGTTCATCCCAACTGTATGTATTTTAACACAGTGCATTGTAAAATGTTGTTTAATTGGCCCTGATTTTGTATTGTCTAATTGTATTGTCTAAGGAAAGCACAGGCGCGGGTTTTAAGTACAGGGGGCTGCCAGCTGAATCTAAAAGTGTGATGCAATTCAAATAAATGCACACCTGTGAACACACACAGACACACAAAGACACAGGGACTTGCAACCCCAAATCAGAAAAAGTTGAGACAGAAAAGAAAATGCAAATAAAATAAAAATGCAGTGTTACATTTACTTTGACTTTTATTTGATTGCAGACAGTTTGAACCAGCCCCGGTTCTGGACTGCTTTGCTTGGGGGGGCAGTAAAACCTAATGAGGGGGCATGTTGATAGTCATGTTTTTGAAGCCAGAAATATATTCAAGGCTTGATTTGTGCATGAATGATGACAGCCAAGCATTTAATACTGGCTGTGATGGCGAGGAATCGTTAAAACCATTAAGCCTGTGTTAGGAGAAGTTAGCCTAACCGCTAACGGCTAATAAAATAATTTAAGCAACACCTATGTAAGAGGTAAGTAACATTAAAGCAACGAAAAAACACAGTTAAGCAAATATTACCATGTGGAAGTCAGTTTAAACTCAGAAGAGTGTTTACCAGTATACCTGCCTCTCGCTCACACTAACAGAACATATACTGCCGAACTGAACTGTTTGGGGCAGTCTGCCGATTTTTATATGACTCAAAGAGCCAATCAGGAATAAGCAAGGAAATATCTTCACACTGTAAAACAAAATGCATTTTTGTGATTGGTTCAGAGATAATTTTAAAAATAGCCGTTGCTTGCATTGTGCTTGGGGTGGCAAAGACACAATTTGGGGGGGCAATGCCCCCCTCAGCCCCCCCCCCTAGCGCCGGCCCTGGTTTGAACCCAAGATATTTCATGATTTGTCTGCTCAACTTCATTTTATTTGTTAATATACCTCCATTCCTGCATTTCAGGCCTGCAACACATTCCAAAAAAAGTTGTGACTGGGGCAATTTAGTATGAGTAATGAGGTGAATCCAAACAGGTGATGTTAACAGGTGATTGTAACCATGATTTGGTACAAAAGCAGCATCTAGGAAAGGCTGAATCTTTGATGAGTAAAGATGATCAGAGGATCTCCAGTTTGTCATCCAATGTGTGAGAAAATGATTAAAATGTTTAAAAACAATGTACCTCAAAGAAAGATTGGAAGGGATTTGCATATTTCTCCCTCTACAGTGCATAATATCATTAAATGATTTAAGGAATTTCAGTGCGTAAAGGCCAAGGGCGCAAGCTTAAGTTGAACATCCATGATCTTCGATCCCTCAGACGGCACTGCATCAAGAACCACCACTCAACAATATGATATAACCTGATATAACCACATGGGTGAGGGATTACTTTGAGAAACCTTTGTTAAGCTCTACAATACAGAGTTACATGCACAAATGTCACTTAAAACTTTACTGTGCAAAAAAGAAGCCTTATGTTAACCATGTCCAGAAGCGGCGTCGACTTCTCTGGGCTCGGAGGCATCTAAATTGGACCATCACACAATGGAAACGTGTATTGTGGTCAGATGAATCAGCATTCCAGGTGTTTTTTGGCAAAAAGAGAAGACAAAAAGGACCATTCAGACTGTTATCAGCAACAAGTCTAAAAGCCAGGGTCTGTCATGGTATGGGGCTGAGTCAGTGCCCTTGGCAAAGGTCATTTACACTTTTGTGATGGCAGCATTAATGCAGAAAAGTACTTCAGGACGTCATCTTTTCAAGGGACGTCCATGCATTTTTCAACAAGACGATGCAAAACCACATGCTGCACACATTACAAAGGTATGACTGTGGAAGAAGAGGGTACGGGTACTAGCCTGCAGTCCTGACCTGTCCCCAATAGAGAATGTGTGGAGAATTTTGAAACAAAAAATGCGACAACGACGACCCCGTACTGTTGCACATCTTAAGACGTGTTTGCAGGAAGAATGAGACAAAATAAAAGCTGAAACACTAAATCGCTTGGTATCCTCGGTGCCAAAATGTCTTTTAAGTGTGGTGAAAAGGAATGGCAACATTACAAAGTGGTAAATGCTTTACTGTCCCAACTTTTTTTGGAATGTGTTGCAGGCCTGAAATGCAGGAATGTATGTTCATTAATAAATGAAATGAAGTTGAGCAGATAAAACATGAAATATCTCAGGTTCATCCTGTCTGCAATCAAATAAAAGTCAAAGTAAATGTAAGGAACTCTGTGTTTATTTATTATTTGTTTTTTCCATGCTGTCCCAACTTTTTCTGATTTGGGGTTGTAACTAAACAGCCCAAACAAGCAACTGCTTGGCAGCATTGTTACCAACAAAACTATGAATTTCCTCCTAGCTGCTGTTACAGGTACAGAATAATCAAACCCTCACTGTACCGTCGCAGCGTTATCAGTAACCTCAACCTACCCACATTCTGATGTTCTGCTGTAATGAAACCTCTGTATAGAGCAGAATGTTTCTGGTACGCTGACATTACAGTAAGGTGTGACAGTATATTTTGCATCATAGTGCTTTCATGCTGCAGTCTGAGCCTCTGTGAACAGCACAACAAGTGTGGAGTGTGGGTACAACACACTGTTTGGAATCTGGCAACCTTTAAATTATGTTTAAAGTAAATGCCCTTAATAAACCAAACTATTGCTCGAATAATATGCTTTCTAAAGTTAGATTTAATCAATACAAAATACAAATCCATGTCAATGATAATATATTATAAATAAAGTAATAATTCCCATTAAATAAATAAAAGAAGTTTTAGAGATCTAGTGCAGAATATAGACTGATGAGCCATAACATTAAAACCACCTGCTTGTTTCTACACTCACTATCCATTTTATCAGCTCCACTTATCATATAGAAGCACTTTGTAGTTCTACAATTACTGACTGTAGTTAATCTGTTTCTCTAAATACTTTTTTTAGCCTGCTTTCACCCTGTTCTTCAATGGTCAGGACCCCCACAGAACCACCACAGAGCAGGTATTATTTAAATGGTGGATCGTTCTCAGCACTGCAGTGACACTGACATGGTGGTGGTGTGTTAGTGTGTGTTGTGCTGGTATGAGTGAATCAGACACAGCAGCACTGCTGGAGTTTTTAAATACCGTGTCCACTCACTGTCCACTCTATTAGACACTCCTACCTTGTTGGTCCACCTTGTAGATGTAAAGTCAGAGACGATCTCTCATCTATTGCTGCTGTTTGAGTTGGTCATCTTCTAGACATTCATCAGTGGTCACAGGACGCTGCCCATGGGACTGGCTATTTTTGGTTGGTGGACTATTTTCAGTCCAGCAGTGACAGTAAGGTGTTAAAAACTCCATCAGCACTGCTGTCTTATCCACTCATACCAGCACAACACACACTAACACACCACCACCATGTCAGTATCACTGCAGTGCTGAGAATGAACCACCACCCAAATAATACCTACTGGTGGTCCTGACCATTGAAGAACAGCATGAAAGGGGGCTAACAAAGCATGCAAAGAAACAGATGGACTACAGTCAGTAATTGCAGAACTACAAAGTGCTTCTTTATGGTAAGTGGAGCTAATAACATGGACAGTGAGTGTAGAAACAAGGAGGTGGTTTTAATGTTATGGCTGATTGGTGTACAGTCTATTTAATAAAGCACATGACCAGTGCTGCAGTTTGAGGGTGTGAGTGAACAACTAAGAACTGTTTTACAGAGTGCATGTAATAATATGTCTCTGATTGGAGGAGTTTAAAACTAAATGTCTGTTAATATAATCATGTGTCTGTCTAAATCACAGACCCAAAAAGTGAAAGCTAATGCCTTAATTTATTTTAACTGTACACAAATATGTAAACAGAACATAGTACACTACTACCTACCATTTAGCCAGATCTTTTTAAATGTCTGTATTAAATTCAGTCCATATTATTGTCTGGAATAGTATAGTCTTGCTGCATCAGATTTTGAAATCACTAACACAAATAAAAGTTTGGATTTTGGCAAAAAAATCCTGCTAAGGTGGGCCAAACAGAATTTTATACAATAATTCATAGGAATTGTGTTTTATTACAGCAAAGATATAACAGTCTGAGTAAATATACTGTACATGTATTCTAAAGGACATGGAAAATGTGAACACTAGATCTTAAATTGGGGCTAAGTAGTGCACTGTCACCTATTAGAAAGGATACAAGGTCGCTCAGGTGGCACAGCGGTAAAAACACACGCTAGCACACCAGAGCTGGGATCTCGAATACATCGTATTGAATCTCAGCTCTGCCATCCGGCTGGGCTGAGCGGCCACATGAACAACGATTGGCCTGTTGTTCAAATAGGGGTGGGGTATAAAGCGGATAGGGACTCCTCGTGACTGATGCAACTACGACCTCTGCTGGCTGATTGAGGGCACCTGCACAGAGGCGGGGAATGAGTGCGGATCAGAGTGTGTCTCTCCGTACACAAGGCTGATTCGCATATATGCACTCACCTAGTGCGGGTGAAAAAATGCATATGGCTGCTGCCCACGTGTCGGAGGGGGCATGGGTTAGCGTTGTCCTCAAATCAGAGCGGGGGTCGGCATTAGTGGAGAGGAAGCATGACGCAATCGGGCAATTGGACGCACTAAAAATTTGGGAGAAAAAGGGGAGAAAATGCATAAGCAAAATATATATATATATATATATATATATATATATATATATATATAAAGGATACAAATTATGTTAGCCTTAGTTTTTTTGGTTTTAGTGAAATTTTGCTTGTAAATAAGATATTCAGAAGTACTGGAAGCAGGGTAAAAAGAGTAAAGATGCACTCTAAGGTTTTTAAATCTAAGGTTCTTAATGATCTTTCCTAATGTATCTAAACCCGTTGAGATCCCTCTGTATCATAAACAAGACCTGCTTCAGTATAGTTGGAGACACAGCTGTTTGAACATCAAAACTGGGAATATCATTGAAAAAAATTTACACTGTTTACACTGTTTTTTTTTCTCATTACCTTACAAGTACTTAACATCTGTAGCAAACTGGAGTCTTACAACCCCCATGTGCACCCCAGGGAACATTTATAGCTGTGAAAATGTGTTTCCACTAAGCCTACATCTAATACTGATCTAAACAAAGTAGTGCTTTATATTTTTACATCATGTTACTGTGTTTTGCACTATTGTGTTTACAGCACTATGTAGTACATCTTGCATAGAGAAAGGCATATGCATTAATTCAAATAATATTTTGAGTTATGTTTCCACTTATAGACTTATATGACATACACCATTTCAGTCCATGAATTCTATGTTTAATGATCTGTTAAACATGAATTCAGTATCATACTATTAATCTGTTTCAGTTAGTAAAGACTATAGTTTGTTAATTACTTTGCTTGGCTTGTTCGGGAGTTTGCATTTTTGTACTCACTACCATTCTGAAAATTACTTTATGTTTTAGTATTTGTACACAAAATTGTAATTGTTCTTTATTGTTCAGTGACCATGAACACAAAACATTTTTGTACAATCTTTGATATATCAGTTTGTGAAAATACTGTAAATATCGATGTCTGTGAATTTATAGCCTTTTAAAATACAATTTATGATGCAGTGTTAAGTAAAGTTGTTTATGAAACTGATTTGTGAAGTTTTTTGCTTTTTTTAATATGACTGCCCTTGCCCTTGGAGTGTCCTTCTAAACTACAGTAGACCCTTGACTTACAAACCGTTTAGCATACGAACATTTTGGGTTACAAGCGATCTTTTTTAACTTAACGTACGAACAAATTCCGGATTACGAACCGAAATTCGTGAAACACATGACGTCATGAACAAGTTGACTCCGACTGCCTGTCTCTCTCTCTCTCTCTCTCTCTCTCGGCTATATTTGGTATAGCTTTTTTGTAGAATGCAGCTAACTTGCACCTCATCTCCTACAGACAGCAGTACCTGCCCAACGAATGGCAGGTCATCGTACTTGACAATAACAAAATCTCAGGGACCACTTCATCAAAAACATAATTATTAATATTCATTGTAATTACTGCTCTTATTAAGGAAGACTAGAATGGAAAAAAGTGGTTTTAATATTTAAAAATAATTTTAAAACATTATAAAGTCAGTATAACAATGTCATTGTCAATTTAGTGCAACAGCGAAATTCTGTTGCACTGAATGACTGTTGTTGTACTGAATGACAGAAATTTTACTTTAGCACATTTTACAGTTATCCCAGTATTTAGCCAAAGCTAACATTGACCTTAGCTCAAAGACATTTCTACACATATTCACATTTAAATGTTAATAACCTTGTTTGTTTACAAGAGTAACCGTAATATTAGGTTTTCTGTGTTGTACTGAATGACACTCAGTTTTGTTCTTTAATGTACTGTGTCAGTAAAAAGACATTTTTATCAAATAATGTTAAAATACATTGACCTCGTGTGTGTGCTGAAGGGTCCCCAGGTGTCTTCTTTTGTTGTTATAATTGGTCACATGACTGCAGTAGCTTGATCGCATATTAAAATAAGGCTTTTTATTAACGTTGTACTGAATGACAACTGAAGATTGGGAAAATGGGGACTGAAAGTATCCTGAAAATTATTAATATTAAAAAACACATCTGATTGAATATTATTTAATATGTCACACATGACATTTGTACAATTATGCCAAAGCAGTAAATTTTAAGTTTTACTTAAGATTAATTAGTTTTTTCTTAATGTTTTATTACTTAAAGAGGTAGGGGGACCGTTGCACTGAATGACATTTTGGGGGTTTCAAGGGTTATTTTTTCAAAAATCATACATTTTCCGTAAAAATTACTTTAGGTTTCAGTAAAGATGTACAAATGGAGTAGATTGAAGGTATATCCACTTATATTAATATAATTGTATATTATTTATCAAGTGGGGACACTAAAAAGTTACGTCTCGTCTTTTACCCATATACAGTGAGCAAACATTCAGACAGTGGACTGTGTTTTTTCTGTGTTTTCTTTATATTTTGTAAAATTCAATATTAAAATGGCCCCAAGGAAGGTGCAGAGAAAGCACAGTGGTGAGAAAATAAAAAAAAATCACTATTTGCTGTGTTGTATAATTACTCCTGCCAGTAGCTGTCACTGTGTATCAGACAGAGGAGGCAGTGAGTGAGAGAGAAGAAGGAAATCACTGAATAAAGTAGTCATTCTTTTGTGCAATTACACTTACAAAATACAACACTATTGAAATAAAGAAGGAAATAATAGAGAAATATGGGAGTTATTGTTGTTTCTGGTAGATACATTTTATAAAAATAAGAAGGAAATGTATTATGGTGTATGGTACAGCACACATACTGTACTGAAATGTGATGTGTGTGTTTTTATGTACAGTACTATTGTGTATTGTTGTTTATTATTGTTTATTGCAGTAATGTCTATTCATAATATAAGATTTAAGGGAAAATATATTTGTATTTATAATAAAAAAAAAAAACTTTTAAGACATTAGAGAGGTTAGGTAAGGGGGTGGTTTGGGAGGTCTGGTGCAGATTAATTCTATTTACATTATTTCTTATGGGAAACATAGGTTTAGCTAACGAACATTTTGACTTAAGAACAGCCCTTCGGAACCAATTAAATTCGTAAGTCAAGGGTCTACTGTACAAACAGCAAGTTAATAATCTGTTCATTGAGTTCAAATAAAGAGAAAGCAATAAATAAGTCTTATCATCTAAGAAGAGGACAGAACTGGAAGAATCATTACCTTTCCCCACAACATCCACAGAGCACCAAAGTGAATTCTCTGAACTCTCTGAACTCCTTGGTTCGAAACTCGGCATTGCCACCGGTCGGCTGGGTGCCATCTGGCGGGCATAATTGGCAGTGCCTGCAGCAACTACTAATTGGCCACCGTATCCACAGGGTGGGGGCCGGACTATGTGTGGGTGGGTGGGTAAATGATAAAGACTGCAATAGTGCTACATAATATAAAAAGAAATACCTGGCCATTTTGTCAGTTATATTACCCACCAAATACAAAGTTGTCTGGTCTGATCTTACAGAGTCCATTGTCCTTGGCTCCAGGTCCACAAGTACAGCGCGGGGCACATATTTACCACCTGTTTACATTTAGCAGACGCTTTTATCCAGAGCGACTTACACAATGAACAAAACACAATGAGCAATTGAGGGTTAAGGGCCTTGCTCAGGGACCCAACAGTGGCAACTTTGTGGTGGCAGGGCTTTAACCGGCAACCCTCTGTTTACTAGTCCAGTACCTTAACAACTGAGCTATCACTGGCCCCACTGGACCTGTTACAACCAAGAAAGCAATTTTACATAAGTCATTGAAGGCTATGAATTAAAGTGTGGTTAAACTTGAACATTTGCATTTGACATGCACCCCACAAAATCAAACCCAAGACAAACCAAGTATGTAGGTCTTATTTGCCTATAAAAGTTATTTTGATTCAGCTTTAAAATAAACTGTAAATTATTACTATTTTGTCACTAACTTGTCCAAAGTTTCAATATTAGTTTCTACTACGAGAGAAATGAAATAAATAGAAGCAAATCTAAAATATGTTCTCAAGCTTTTAAGCAAAATAAAGGTGTCCAAATGGACATGCAAAACTATTACTGGAGAACAAATATTTTAAAACTCTATATCTTTTATTTTTATAATAATGAAATCATTTCATTTTTGTCATGTACTGCCCTAAAATATGCCCACAAAGTGATCATTCTCTCTCACTCACTCACTGCTACACGTGTTTGCTCTCTCGGGGCCCCTTAGTCACGTGACGGCACAACAACAAAACAGCAGCACAGGCGATGAGGAACGAGCTGCTGAACTCTGCACAAGAAGGGACTGAGTTCATTAATGATGCGTTTGTGATCATTTACAAACTATTCGGATTGTCTTCTCAAATAAATTCATAATTACACCCGCATGTATGTGTCACCAAAAATGTGGACTACTACTGGAAAATGAAAGGATCAGAGGAGAGAGAGGGTTTGTGAGTTTGAGGTTGTTGTAGTCAT
Source organism: Trichomycterus rosablanca (assembly GCF_030014385.1). NCBI lineage: Eukaryota > Metazoa > Chordata > Actinopteri > Siluriformes > Trichomycteridae > Trichomycterus > Trichomycterus rosablanca. The sequence continues at coordinate 14,418,028 of NC_085997.1, read as the reverse complement.
GGCTGAGAGCAACAGTAGAAGATCAAATGCTGGTGAAATCGTGGAGAAAGAAACCGGTATTGTGCTTATGGAAAAATCTGATGGTTTGTTCTGTTTTGGAGATGATTTAGAGTTGAATCGGTTTGATGGATTACCTTATTCCTCACGGTATTATAAACTACTACAGGAGAGACAGAAACTGCCCATCTGGGAAACTAAAGACCAATTTATGAGTGTTTTACAAAATAATCAACTTGTTGTCATCTCTGGGACAACAAAAACTGGAAAAAGTACACAGGTAAGTTCAGAATGTAAGGTTTTACATCATCATACAAGCAACTGCTAACATTTAAACCATACTTCAACGTTGCCTTCTGTTTTACAGTGGCTGCAGGTGTAGGGTTGCCAGAGTGGGAAATTGTGTAAACTTTAAACAATCAATCAGGGTTGCCATTGCAGTATTAAATAAGCACATGTATTGCAAATCACAACCAAAGCTGAACAGCAAATTTTATCAGCTTGTGTGCCAAAAGTAAAAATGTCCTTATTATCGTTTTCTCTTTATACATTTAGGTTTTAATATAATGAAATACACCGTCCAAACAAACAATTTAGCTTCCAGAATACGTTGTACAGGACGACAATCCATCGCTGGGTTTCGGCAGAATAAAGCAGTTATTGGCTATTAATAAATAAATAAAAAATCATTTTATTGGAAACTTAATCCAGTCACAAGTCCAGCATAGTGACCACTGTCAAATGTATTTTAATAGTTTAAAGTAAAAGTGAAAACTCCACAGTTTTTGTTTGTTGGGCAGTTGTAGCCTAGTGGTTAAGGTACTGGACTAGTAAGCAGAAGGTTGCTGGTTCAAACCCCACCACTGCCAGGTTGCTACTGTTGGGCCCTTGAGCAAGGCTCTTAACCCTCAATTGCTTTGACTGTAAGTTGCTTTGGATAAAAGCGTCTGCTAAATGCTGAAAATGTAAATGTTGTGTGTATTGATGCATGAATTGCTGTAGATGCAAGTAGGGCAAAGTAGCTCCATTGGAAGTCCTGTAAAGTTAGGGGTATCATGAGTGGCTTTGATGGATAAGTGCTATGTGGACTGTAATGTATGTGCAATTATGTGAAACACCAGTGTTCTGAAATTGGAATAGTGGCTATGAATAGTCACAAAGGGGGGCCAACCTATATTTATGGACATGGTTTTAAAATTGGACGTTAAACAAGCTAATGCAGAGGTGTTGGTCATACTTACATTATTTTTGCTCATCTTGACCTGTGTTGTTTGATACTGACCGTCAGAAAACACTAAGTTTCGGGTGTATACACAAGTGTTTTTGTGCAGACATTGGTATTATGAAGCATGTGGATAATGTCAGACCCCAAAGGATAAGTATAAGCAAGGTGAAATTTTATACTGTTACAAACAAGTACTCATATGCTCCCTGAATATGTGGGTCAGTCAGAGATTAAGTGAGAATGCATGATCAAGCACATTCCTGCTGAAAATGGCACAATGTGTGGGTCCAACAAACATAACAGCTCAATCATATATGCAGAAATGCTGCAAACAAAACAATTAACTTGTAGTTGAATTGTTTTAATGACAATAGCAGAACTGTGCTTATAAACACCACATAATTTCACTTTGTTAACCAGCATATGTATATTTTATAATTCTCATTCTCATTGTATTTCTTAAAAATAATAAACACTGGTAAAAATGCCTCTGTCCTAACTCTTTTTGCATGTGCAGCAGGTATCACATTGAAAATTTGATATTATTTACAATTTAAATAAATGTTGGTCAGGAAAAAGTGGAAGTTTTTTCTTTGTAATTTTGTCAGTTAAATAAAGGTTAAAGAGAACGATCAAGTGACATTCTTGTTTTTACTGGATTTCAGTTGTGTTAAGAGGCAAGGTGAATACAGATCTGATATTAAGCATGTCCATGATGCACATCCTTACATTTTTGCATCGAAATTTATTGTTGCATCACCAGTAGGGATGTAACGATACACTCTACCATCGATGCGATACGATTCACGATACTGGGTTCACGATATGATTTTTTCCCGATTTTTTTTAAACAAAGTGAAATTGAAGACAAATTATGACACAGTTTCCTTTTATTATTTCTCTTTAAAAAAAATAAAATAAAATACTGTATTTGTGCTTATCTTTTATTTATTTAAATAATGAATGCCCTTTTATTTCTGATGTAGGTACAAAGTATGCAAAATAATGCTTAATGTGTAAAAAAAACTGAAATGAAATTTTAAAACAAATCCAACATTGTATAAATAAACGAACAATAAATGAAGAATACAAATAAAGAAAGTATCCTCACATAAATAAATTTGGCTGGAAAAATCCGAACCTGGCAACCCTGTAGTGATGTCCACCACAATAACCTATTCGAATCGTGGCACATGTGCACCGATTTTTAACTGTCTTGTGGTGCATCGTTCCATTCCTAATCACCAGTGCCTTCATTATTTAGGCAAATAATATAGTATTTAAATGACTGTGTATATGTAAACATGTTTAGATTCCTCAGTGGTGTGCGGAGTTCTGTTTGGAGGTCCAGTCCCAGCATGGTGGGGTGGTCTGCAGTCAGATCCAGAGGCAGCAGGCTGTAGATTTGGCACTGCGTGTTGCTGATGAGATGGATGTCAATATCGGGCATGAGGTGGGCTACAGCATACCACTAGAGAACTGCTGCTCCACTGACACTATACTCCGGTATGCCTGACACGCAGACATACAGGGGTTGGACAAAATAACTGAAACACCTGGTTTTAGACCACAATAATTTATTAGTATGGTGTAGGGCCTCCTTTTGCGGCCAATACAGCGTCAATTCGTCTTGGAAATGACATATACAAGTCCTGCACGGTGGTCAGAGGGATTTTAAGCCATTCTTCTTGCAGGATAGTGGCCAGGTCACTACGTGATGCTGGTGGAGGAAAACGTTTCCTGACTCGCTTCTCCAAAACACCCCAAAGTGGCTCAATAATATTTAGATCTGGTGACTGTGCAGGCCATGGGAGATGTTCAACTTCACTTTCATGTTCATCAAACCAATCTTTCACCAGTCTTGCTGTGTGTATTGGTGCATTGTCATCCTGATACACGGCACCGCCATTGGATGCACATGGTCCTCCAGAATGGTTCGGTAGTCCTTGGCAGTGACGCGCCCATCTAGCACAAGTATTGGGCCAAGGGAATGCCATGATATGGCAGCCCAAACCATCACTGATCCACCCCCATGCTTCACTCTGGGCATGCAACAGTCTGGGTGGTACGCTTCTTTGGGGCTTCTCCACACCGTAACTCTCCCGGATGTGGGGAAAACAGTAAAGGTGGACTCATCAGAGAACAATACATGTTTCACATTGTCCACAGCCCAAGATTTGCGCTCCTTGCATCATTGAAACCGACGTTTGGCATTGGCACGAGTGACCAAAGGTTTGGCTATAGCAGCCCGGCCGTGTATATCGACCCTGTGGAGCTCCCGACGGACAGTTCTGGTGGAAACAGGAGAGTCGAGGTGCACATTTAATTCTGCCATGATTTGGGCAGCCGTGGTTTTATGTTTTTTGGATACAATCCGGGTTAGCACCCGAACATCCCTTTCAGACAGCTTCCTCTTGCGTCCACAGTTAATCCTGTTGGTTGTGGTTTGTCCTTCTTGGTGGTATGCTGACATTACCCTGGATACCGTGGCTCTTGATACATCACAAAGACTTGCTGTCTTGGTCACAGATGCGCCAGCAAGACGTGCACCAACAATTTGTCCTCTTTTGAACTCTGGTATGTCACCCATAATGTTGTGTGCATTGCAATATTTTGAGCAAAACTCTGCTCTTACCCTGCTAATTGAACCTTCACACTCTGCTCTTGCTGGTGCAATGTGCAATTAATGAAGATTGGCCACCAGACTGGTCCAATTTAGCCATGAAACCTCCCACACTAAAATGACAGGTGTTTCAGTTATTTTGTCCAACCCCTGTATATATACAATTTTCTAAAAATGCAGTACTCTGCACTCTGTGAGGCCTGCCATTGTCCTGCTGAAATAGACATAAGGTTTCTGGGAAAAGACATGGTCTTGACAGCATCATATGTTTTTTGAGGATACCAAAATGAGCCTCAGCATCAATGGTACTTTATATGCAGATGCACTGGTAACAGGATGGTCTTTTCCATCTTTGAGACGTGGAAAATGATGTTTGAGCTAAAATGTGGACTTGTCTGACCACAGAACACTTTTGGTGTCTTTTGGTCCATTCCAGATGACTACAAGCCCAAAGAACTTGTGGCATTTCCCTGCATAGGACTGCATTAAGTGACGATAATTTTCCAAAGTACTCCCTAGCACGACAAACAATACCGCCTGAGGGCATAATGGTCACGCATGTTCAGCAGCGGTTTCTACCCTTGGCCTTTACATACATAGAATTTACATGACTGCCTGAATCTTTTCATAATATTATGAACTGTAGATGGTGAAAGAGCTAAATTCATTGCAATCTTTGTGTTTAAACTGACTGACAATTCAGGGTGAGCCATGACAAGTCCTTGCAAAGACCTTTGGTGGATGTACCTTTTATACTCAGTCTTGATGACCTTGCCTGTTACCAGTTAAACTGCTAAATGTGGAACCTTCCAGAACAGTGTTACTTGTACAGTTTGGTCTTAGTCAACTTTTTTGTATGTGTTGCATGCATCAGTATCTAATGTTATTTTATATTTACAAAATATAATCTAAAGGGTCATGGTAAAATTTATGCTTTTCAGGTACTGTACAGATGATGTGTTGCTCAGAGATTTGATGTCTGACCCGTTATTGGAGCATTATGGGGTGGTGGTGATTGATCAGGCTCATGAACGCACAGTCAGCACAGATCTCCTCATGCTTCTGCTTCGGGAGGTTATTCTTCAGCGTGAGGACCTGCGGGTGGTGGTGCTGTCCGTCCTACCGGCTTCCCAAACACTTCTAACTCACTTTGGTGGTGCGGCTCACCTGCATGTGGCATCCCCATGCTTACCTGAGGTGCTTTACAGTAGGCAAGTCAGCACTGAGAGCTTCCACTCAGCTCTGAGACTCGTCGTGGAGGTGCACAAGACCAGAGAGCTAGGGGATATTGCTGTGTTCTTAGCCTCAGAACAGGTAACGTGGTATTCTGTTTATTGTTTTTCACTTGTATTGAACAGTAAGCAAGTGTCAGTGTATGTGCAACCATGATATGGATTACATTTACATTTATGGCATTTAGCAGACACTTTTATATGGATTACATTTACAGCTGGGTGGCACGGTGGTTAAGTGGGTAGCACTGTAGCCTCACAGCAAGAAGGTCCTGGGTTCGATCCCCCGGTGGGGCGGTCCAGGTCCTTTCTGTGTGGAGTTTGCATGTTCTCCCCGTGTCCGCGTGGCTTTCCTCCGGGTGCTCCGGTTTCCTCCCACAGTCCAAACACATGCAAGTGAGGTGAATTGGAGACACTAAATTGTCCAAGACTGTGTCTGATATAACCTTGGGAACTGATGAACCTGATGAACCTTGTGTAACTACTGTTCCTGTCATGAATGTAACCAAAGTGTACAACATGACATTAAAATCCTAATAAACAAACAAACAAACAAACATTTACAGCAGACGCTTTTATCTGTGACAGTATATTGTCTAAGCAATTGAGGGTTAAGGGCCTTGCTCAAGGGCCCAACAGTGGCAACCTGGCAGTGGTGGGGCTTGAACCAGCCTGAGGGCTTGATGGTCATGCATGTTCAGCAGCAGTTTCTACCTTTGGCCTTCACACACCGAGAATTCCCATGACTCCCTGAATCTTTTCATTATATTATGAACTGTAGATGGTGAAAGAGCTAAATTCTTTGCAGTCTTGCACTGAGAAACATTGTCTTTAAACTGACAAACGGCCACGACAGGTCCTTGCAAGGTCCAAGCCTACTCCAGTACCTTAACCACTAGGCTACAACTGCACTGGATTACAATTTGATATATACCTACTAAAGCTAATAATCAACATTATGGGGGGGGGGGCTTTTCAATGGGCGCAAGGCACACAGTAACACCCTGGATGGGGCGCCAGTCCATCGCAGGGCAGACACATACACAAACACACACACACACATACACTCATTCACCTATAGGGCAATTCAGTGTCTCCAATTAACTTGACTGCATGTGTTTGGACTGTGGGAGGAAACCGGAGCTCCCGGAGGAAACCCACGCAGACACGGGGAGAACATTCAAACTCCACACAGAAAGGACCCAGACCGCCCCACCTGGGGTTTGAACCCAGGACCTTCTTGTAAAGGTCATACAGTCATACAGTCTGGTTGGATGAACATTACAGTACCAAAATTGAGCGTGCATAAAATAAAATGGCTGATAAATTAGAACAGTAGATACTATCTGTTTATTTTTGCACTGTTCTATAGTTAATTTTCAATCTGCTGATGAGTTATTTAATTTTTGATCATTTGGCAACCACATTAGTAAAGTGTAGGGACTTGTTTAATGTATGTGAACACAAATGACATCATAAAGGCAACTCAATATTAGTAAATCCTGGTTTTCACACCTAGCCAGTGTTCTTATGGTACTCTGGAGGTTATAAACATCAGTAATTAGAGAGATTTTTATGAAACCACTCCACTGTGAAAGACCGGACATGAACACACTTTTGAGTGTAGAACAATACATACAACAGCTTGTGTTATGGGGTGTGTTTTGTGTCTGTGTTGTGTGTGTGTGTGTTAGGAGGTGGGCTGTGCCTGCAGTGTTTTGGCTAAAGAAGCTCTCAGGTTAAATGGAACTTACGGAGAGTTGGTCCCAGTAATCATGTGCCCGTGCCATGCTGGGATCTGCCTACCAATTACAGACCATCAATCACAAAAGAAAGAGCGGAAGGTTTTTCTGTCCTGCAGTCAATCAGAAGACATGTTTTGGTCAGTGGACAATGTCAAGTTTGTGATTGACACTGGAGTGGAGAAGAGATTTGTAAGTAATTATGTCTTCAAATTAAGTTACTATCAGTCAGTAAATTCTGATACACAGACTAGATGGCATTACTACTGTATATGTAATTGATTGTATTAGGCATGGCAGTATATACACTGATCAGCCATAACATTAAAACCCCCTCCTTGTTTCTACACTCACTGTCCATTTTATCAGCTCCACTTACCATACAGAAGCACTTTGTAGTTCTACAATTACTGACTGCAGTCCATCTGTTTCTCTGCATGCTTTGTTAGCCACTTTCACCCTGTTCTTCAATGGTCAGGACCCTCACAGAGCAGGTATTATTTGGGTGGTGGATCATTCTCAGCACTGCAGTGACACTGACATGGTGGTGGTGTGTCAGTGTGTGTTGTGCTGGTATGAGTGGATAAGACACAGCAGCGCTGATGCAGTTTTTAAACACCTCACTGTAACTGCTGGACTGTGAATAGTCTACCAACCAAAAAGCGCCCTGTGGGCAGCGTCCTGTGACCACTGATGAAGCTCTAGAAGATGACCAACTCTAACATCAGCAATCGATGAGAGATCGTCTCTGACTTTACATCTACAAGGTGGACCAACTAGGTAGGAGTGTCTAATAGAGTGGACAGTGAGTGGACACGGTATTTAAAAACTCCAGCAGCACTGCTGTGTCTGATCCACTCAAACCAGCACAACACATTTACATTTTCAGCATTTAGCAGACGCTTTTATCCAAAGCGACTTACACAGTGAGCGGAACACAATGAGCAATTGAGGGTTAAGGGCCTTGCTCAGGGACCCAACAGTGGCAACTTGGTGGTGGCGGGGCTTGAACCGGCAACCTTCTGTTTACTAGTCCAGTACCTTAACCACTGAGCTATCACTGGCCAACACACACTAACACACCACCACCATGTCAGTGTCACTGCAGTGCTGAGAACGATCCACCACCTAAATAATACCTGCTCTGTGGTGGTCCTGTGGGGGTCCTGACCGTTGAAGAACAGGGTGAAAGAAGACTAAAAGTATGTAGAGAAATACACGGACTACAGTCAGTAATTGTAGAACTTCAAAGTGCTTCTATATGGTAAGTGCAGCTGATATAATGGACAGTGAGTGTAGAAACAAGGAGGTGGTTTTAATGTTATGGCTGATCAGTGTATATATACTGTATATGCACAGTACAATGAATTTAATTTTCTGCATATCTCGGCTTGTGTGGAAGCAGGATGGAGTGCAGGGTCAGTCATTGTATGGCTGCATGGCAGAGCCGGGATTCAAAACCCACAGTCTTACGATTGCTAGCCCAAAGCTCTACCCACTAGGCTACCACTGTCCCGGTTTAGGAATCAGTAAATATAATATAAATATAATTGTCTGTCATGTTTAGATAAAACAAAAGTGCATGACTACATAATTCTGGTGATAATGACATTTTTTTTAAGGCAGATGCTATTTGCACCCTGGTGTAAGCAGCAAAGTGTACAATTTGCACCCTGGTGTAAACAGCAATTTATACTATTTACACCCAGGTGTAAATATCACAAGATTACAAATAATTTCACTATTATTTATATTATTTTCAGATTGTATAATATTTTCAGATTGTATTATTTACATTAAACATTATCTACACCCAGGTGTAAAATAGCAATATATACTGACATGCCAAAAGTCTTGGTACAGGAACTAGTATCATGTTAGGTACCCCTTTAGCCTGGCTAAGTGCAGCAGGCATTGGTTCCACAAGTGGACGGAAATATCTGGAGGGGTGTTGACCCGTGCCATCTGGATAGCCACCCACAGGTCAGTGGTATTTGTAGGTGCAGGATATCTGGTCCCTCTATGACATATTCCCAGTACATGTGACACTGGATTAAGGAATGTTAAATGTCCCACCCGTCTGGTACCCACAATACTGCCTCACTCAAACTCCATTAATTCGCATCGCCTTGCCATGAGCACACTGGCCAGTGGTCAGCCTTACTCACAAGATAATACCTCACAACTTATACAGATATGGGCATTTCCAAGCCATCCCCAGGTAACGCCACTTCAGGATCAATTTACTGCTATCCCTTGACCTTTAGCATGTCCATGTATAGTGTTTATATATTGTTGGTAGACATGCGCAATTGAGTTTGTTTGCTCTTTTTCTTTTTGGGGTACGAATAGCTGTACTGTGTGGGGAATGCTATGTGTACCCGGGTGCAAATAGACACTCCGTTTTTTTAAGCTAATTTTATCATGTTACTTCTGTATTCTGTAGGTGTATATCCCACGTGTGAGAGCCAGCGCTGAGGTGATCAGACCCATCAGTAGATGTCGGGCAGAAATCCGTAAACAGCTGGCAGGCTTAGCAGGTAATCTCAATTTAAAGCATGTCTAATATACTGATGAGCCAAAATATTAGGACCACCAGCTCTGACTCACCAAAACATGGACTTATACTTATTAGAGGCTTATGCAAAGCATCATCATGAAATTACCTTCATGAGACTAACAGATGCTGGGAACATTTTAGGGTAGCATTATGTTTTTAAATTGTTAACAATATTAGCATGTAACTTTTCATTTTGCTTAATAGCTTGGTTATATGTAATTAGCCAACCCCTTCCAACCAATCAGAAATGACTATTTTCTTAAACAGACCATGTAAATTATAATTTAGTACTCTGTGGTTTATGTGATTGTCTCTCTCTGTTTCACTGTAAACAGGAAGGTGTTTTTGTCTGTACCCTGAGGAGACGGTTCTGTGTGCCGAGATCCCTGCTCAGATTCTGGAGTCGAACATCACCTCATCTGTACTCTTCCTCAAGAGAATGGAAGTGGCTGGACTCAGACACTTTGATTTTATCAGCAGGCCAGGTCAGATCTGATCATCTACATTTGTGCTTGTAGTTTTTTTTTTTTATCATTAGCATCTAAAAAAAATAATAATTTTGTAATTTCAGTAATTTTGCCTGAGTGTGCAGAAAGTAGAGAGAAATAATAGTTGAGAACATCAAAGGAGCATCAAGCTGGTTTAGGTGTGTTTATAAGGCTGTGCTATGTTACACCATTTTGAATGGAACGCCTTTATTTGTCATGTATACATATACAGGTGTACAGTACAATGAAATTCTGTTTCTCATATCCCAGCTTGTTTGGAAGTTGGGACAGAGCGCAGGGTCAGCCATTGCACGGCACCCCTGGCCCTCAAGGGCTGAATAGTAGCAGCATGGCAGAGGCAGGATTCAAGCTCTCAACCTTTCGATTGATGGCCCAAAGCTCTACCCTGTAGGCTACCAACGTCCCCTAATTAAATTTTTAATTGTACGATGGGTACAATGGGTCAGCCATTGTACAGCGCCCCTGGAGCAGAGACCCTCGCAAGGGGCTCTATAGGATGACCATCAGTTGATAGCCCATAAATATGATTCGGCACAAACTAAAGTACTTTTCCCTATTTCATACTGAGAGTGTGGCACACTTGTACAGCTGGTAGAGTAAATCCTGCACAGCAGTACAGGTACTATGACCTGGGTTTGACTGTCGCCTCTGGTGAGGCTTTGCATGTCTTCTTTTGTGTTCACGTATGTTTCCCCTCTTTACTCAGGTTCCCTCGCACCTCACAATTATATGCCAGTAAATTGATTGGTTGTGCAAAATTTCCACCATAAGTAAATGACTGAATTTTTTCCACCTCACAAAATCATGCTAAATTGTTCCACTGAGTAAGGCACAAAATTGTGACCTGTGATGGATTAGCACCCTGTTCAGATTGTATTTAAACTTTGTGCCCAGCGTTTCTGGGTGTTTCCAGACACTGTGAACCTGACCAGAATGAAGCAGTAAGTGAAAATAAATAGATAAATCATTTAAGTGCATTTATAACATAACCTTTGTATTCTGTTTTCTCATTTCAAACTATTTAAAACAGAAAATATATTACTATTTTACTCACTCACTCACTTTCTTAACCACTTATCCAATTAGGGTCGCAGGGGGTCCCAGCTTTTCAATGGGCGCAAGGCACACAGTTACACCCTGGACAGGGTGCCAGTCCATCGTGGGGCAGACACACACACACACACACACACCCATTCACCTATAAGGCAATTCAGTGTCTCCAAATAACCTGACTGCATGTTTTTGGACTGTGGGAGGTAACCGGAGCTCCTGGAGTAAACACATGCAGACACGGGGAGAACATGCAAACTCTGCACAGAAAGGACCAGGACCGCCCCACCTGGGGATCGAACCCAGGACCTTCTTGCTGTGAGGCGACAGTGCTATCCACTAAACCACAGTGCCGCCCTTATTACTATTTTATCATTAATTACATTTTTAAAGGGGTAGTTTGAGGAAAAGTTAATCTGGACTTTGAGTCACTAATATGGAGCTGATGTTAACTGTTAAACAATAGTTTTATTGTGTACTGTATTTATGGTGTTGGTGCACTTGATTTTTTTAAGTGCTCCTGTGATTATTAGTTGTATCCGATTTATTTTAAATGCAGCTCTCTATCATCTACTTGCCCTTGGGTGTGAGTGAGTACGTGATTGTGGGGGTTCCTGTTGCCCTGTAATGGTTTGGCACCCTGCCTAGACTGCATTTTGGCTTGAGCCCAGTGTTTCCAAATGGTACTAAACCAACAGGGATTCATGACAATGAATGAATGATGATTATGCTAAATAGGTCTGTTTCAGTGTGGTGTCAGTGTTTAGTGATGCATGGCAGCAGTGTATACAGTGCTATACACTGCTAGTCTTCACTTCATTGTTGTTCACTGTGACCCTGGCCTGTGTGAGAAACACCGGTGATCCAGTGAGCTTAGTGACCCTCTAGCGCAGAGAAAGAAGATCTGGATAGATCTACAGATAACTCTGTTCATATTAATCTGCCAGACACAACAGACAGGAAGAAAGGGTTTAACCACAACTGATCCAGAAAAAAACACATGACTACTACAGTCACTCTTAATAGACCTCTTGATGTAAAGACTATGAACATTAGAAATCAAAGTGTTTTAGAAAACTTATGTCTGTTTAAAATAACAGCAACTTGTACATATATAGTCCCTGCCACAATTATTGGCACTCCTGGTAAAAATAAGTTAAAACAGGTTAAGAAATTGATGTTTTAGCAAATTAGCTTAATCTCACACTGAGAAAAGAGAAAAATATATTCTTAAATCAAAGTAAATAACATTAAGAAATGTTTAGTTTCAACAAAACCATTTGCCATAATTAATGGCACCCCTAAATAATCTATGGGGACGGGGGCACTTTAAGGCTAGTAACGAGGTGAAATAACTAAATACTGATGTGATTCCAAACAGGTGATGTCAACAGGTGACTGTAATCATGGTTTGGTACAAAAGCAGCATCCAGGAAAGGCTGAGACTTTGATGAGCAAAGATGATCAGAGGATCTCCAGTTTATCAACAAATGTGTGAGAAAATGATTGAAATGTTCAAAAACAATGAACATCAAAGAAGGATTGGAAGGGATTTGCATATTTCTCCCTCTACAGTGCATAATATCATTAAACCATTCAAGGATTCTGGAGGAATTTCAGTGCGTAAAGGCCAAGGGTGCAAGCTTAAGCTGAACACCAGTGATCTTTGATCCCTCAGACGGTGCTGCATCAAGAACCGCCACTAAACAATAGCTGATAATAATAATAATAATAATACATTTTATTTATATAGCGCTTTTCAAGATACTCAAAGACGCTTTACATAAGACAAATAATCAAAACAAATACGTACATACACCATACAAATCATAGTACAAAATCAAAATAGTACATCAACATCAAGAATAATTAAGATAAAAACAAAGAGAGCAGCATAAGACAGTTCATTAAAAATTAGCTAAATTATGAGAGAGAACAACAAATATAGAACAATTTCTTAAAATTAGACAGAAGCAGGACAGATTTACATGCAATCAGGAAACTGAAAACTTTACAAGTTTTAGGATCTAGGACTTCACATTTCTGTCGTGATCTAAGTATAAAAACTATTAAAAAGAATAGCAAAAATAAAAGCATTTATTTTGTGTTGTTACAAGTTAAATGCCACTCTGAATAGATATAACCACATGGGTGAGGGATTACTTTGTCAAACCTTTGTCAAGCTCTACAATACAGAGTTACATGCACAAATGCCACTTAAAACTTTTCTGTGCAAAAAAGAAGCCTTATGTTAACCATGTTCAGAAGCAGCGTTGACTTCTCTGGGCTCGGAGACATCTAGGATGGACCATCACACAGTAGAAATGTGTATTGTGGTCAGATCAATCAGTATTCCAGGTCTTTTTTTGGAAAAAATGTACGCCGTGTGCTCCGGACCAAAGACGAAAAGGTCCAAAAGCCAGGGTCTGTCATGGTATGGGGCTGTGTCAGTGCCCTTGGCAAAGGTCATTTACACCCCTGTGATGGCAGCATTAATGCAGAAAAGTACATTGAGATCTTAGAGCAACATATGCTGCCTTCAAGATGTCATCTTTTCCAGGGACGTCCATGCATTTTTCAACAAGACAATGCAAAACCACATGCTGCACACATTACAAAGGCATGGCTGCAGAAGAATAGGGTACGGGTACTTATTATTTGCATTTTCCATGTTGTCTCAACTTTTTCTAATTTGGGGTTGTATAAAACTGACCCACATTTGAATATTGTGGGTAGTCTTACATTTTAAATTGAGTTTAGATGTACTGTTATAATGTCTGGACAATAATTGTTCATGTTGGTTATTTTGAAAACACCTGGTATCGGGACAAATCAGATTCTGTATAAATTAGCGATGTGTAAGCAGGTGTTTCTCTCTGCTAAAAAATAATTCTGTTTTTCTAACAGATCCTGAAAGTTTGATGCAGGCTTTGGAGGATCTGGATTATCTTGCAGCACTGGATGATGATGGAAATCTGTCTGAGATTGGCATCATAATGTCTGAGATTCCGTTAGACCCACAGATGGCTAAAGCTTTGCTAGCTTCTTGTGAATTTGACTGTGTTAGTGAGATGCTCACTATTGCAGCCATGCTAGCAGGTATAGCCAGCATGCTGAGCACTTTGAAATCTGGTTTTCTTACATTTCTTTACTAAAACATTGAAAATAGCCCTTTTGCTTATGTATCTATAAAACAAATTTAACTACAATATCAAAAATGTATATATGTAAGGTAACATAAACAGATCTAGTCGTTCCTTCATCAGTCATGACCAGAATATGGTATCACCTAATGCATCCAATTGTTCTGTCTTAACTTTCAGCTCCAAGCTGCTTTGTAGAACCACCTCTTGGGATGGAGACAGAAGCAATGCTGTGTCACATGAAGTTGCACCACTCAGAAGGAGATCACTTCACCCTGATCAACATTTTTAATTCCTTTAAATGCTGCCAAAAAGACTCATGTAGGTGGTGCCTACACAAATCCAAATACTAAAGTCCCAGTGAATTAAGAAACCCTATTTCCAGAAAAGTTGGGACATTTTAAGAAATGCAATAAAAACACATCTATAATTTGTTGATTCTCAAATCTAAACAAATTTAGAATTTAATGCCAGCCGATTGCATTTTATTGAAGATTCCAATAGATTAATTTGTAAAATGTTTGCACTGCTTTTGACTGCTGTGATTTCAGTGGCAGGTTTAACACAGGAGAAGTGGTGCCAGGACTACTTTTTATGCTGTGCAGCTCTGCAGACCGCAGATGCTATAAGAACTGAGCTTACTGAAACACTAAAGAAACTGGAACTGCCGCTGTCTGAGCCGGCCTTCGGCACAAAGACCAACACGCTCAACATCAAGCGTGCACTACTGGCTGGCTTCTTCATGCAGGTAGAAAAACATGGTGCAGTAAGAAGAGATACTTATCATACAGTTAGATTAACAGTGGATAGTCAAGCTTGAGTGAAATATAAATTAAGCTTATATTTAAAGTTACAAACCTACAGTAGTGTTCAAAAAAATAGCAGTGATTTCAAAAAACCGAATAAAGCACAAAATCATTATAATAACTTTTATTTCCATGAATGCAAATGCATTGAAAATACTACACTTTCAATTCTAAATCAAAACATTATTAAAATTTAGCCAGTTTGCGTTCATCCTTAACAGAAAATTAAGAAAAATGAATATTAGGTTGTTCAAAAAAATAGCAGTGCCAGCATTTTTCTTAAAAAAACTAAAAAATTTTATCTATAACATGAAAAAATGTTTGAGATTTCACTTTACTTTAAATTACTGAACTAATATTTAATATAACAATTGTTTCTAAGATCTGTGTTGCATGGAGTCGACCAACTTCTGGCACCTCTGAACAGGTATCCAGTCCAGAATGATTAGACTACTGTACATTCCACAGTTCTTCTGCATTTTTGGGTTTTGCCTCAAAAAAACGCATTTCAGACATCAGAAGACAAGTTCTCTCTGGGATTGAAGTCAGGGGATTGGGCTGGTCACTCTATTACCTCAATCTTATTTGTCTGTAATCAAGATGTTTTGGGTCATTGTCATGTTAAAACACCCATTTTAAGGACATTTCTTTTTCAACATAGGGCAACATGATCTCCTCAAGTGTTCTGATATATTTAAACTGATCCATGATCCCTGGTATTCGATAAACAGACGTAACACCATGGTATGAGAAACATCCCCATGTCATCATTTTGTACCACCATGCTTTACTGTCTTCACAGTGAACTTGGGCTTGAATTCAGTGCTCAAGGGTCGTCTGACATACTGTCTACGGCCACTAGACCCAAAAAGAACAATTTTGCTTTCACCAGTCCACAAAATGTTGAGTCATTTCTCTTTGGACCAGTCAATGTGTTCTTTGGGAAATTTGAACCCATTCAGGACGTGTCTGTTTCTTAACAACGGGACTTTGCAAGGAGTTCTTGCTGGTAAATTGGCTTCACTTAATCATCTTCTGTACTCA
Source organism: Trichomycterus rosablanca (assembly GCF_030014385.1). Classification (NCBI taxonomy): domain Eukaryota; kingdom Metazoa; phylum Chordata; class Actinopteri; order Siluriformes; family Trichomycteridae; genus Trichomycterus; species Trichomycterus rosablanca. Next base: position 14,402,097 of record NC_085997.1, on the reverse strand, counting down.
CTGGTAACTTCAGATGTTCCTTGATCTTTCTGGAGGTGATCATTGGCTGAACCTTTGCCATTCTGGCTATTCTTCGATCCTTTTGAACAGTAGTTCCACGCTTCCTTCCGCATCTTTCAGGTTTTGGTTTTCACTTCAAGGCATTTGAGATCATTTTAGCTGAGCAGCCAATAATTTGCTGCACTTCTCTGTATGTTTTTTCCCTCTACAATCAACTTTTTAATCAAAGTACGCTGTTCATCAGAACAATGCCTGGAACAACCCATTTTACCCAGTATTTCAGAAGGAAATATGCTATGACCAACCTGTGCAACATTATAAGCTGCTCAGCTAAAATGATCTCAAATGCCTTGAAGTGACAACCAAAACCTGAAAGATGCGGAAGAAAGTGTGGAAGAAATGGCTCAACATTTTGTGGACTGGTGAAAGCAAAATTGTTCTTTTTGGGTCAAGTGGCCATAGACAGTATGTCAGATGACCCTCGAGCACTGAATTCGAGCCACAGTACACTGTGAAGACAGTAAAGCATGGTGGTACAAAACTATGATATGAGGATGTTTTTCATACCATGGTGTTACGTCTATTTATCTCATACGAGGGATCATGGATCAGTATAAATATATCAGAATACTTGAGGAGATCATGTTGCCCTATGTCGAAGAAGAAATGCCCTTAAAATGGGTGTTTCAAAATGACAGTGACCCAAAACATCTTGGTTACAGACAAACAAGATTGAGGTAATAGAGTGACCAGCCCAATCCCCTGACTTCAATCCCAGAGAGAACTTGTGGGCTGATATCTGAAACGCGTTTTTTTGAGGCAAAACCCAAAATTGCAGAAGAACTGTGGAATGTAGTCTAATCATTCTGGACTGGAATACCTGTTCAGAGGTGCCAGAAGTTGGTCGACTCCATGCAACACAGATCTCAGAAACAATTGTTATGCCACTAAATATTAGTTCAGTAATTTAAAGTAAAGTGAAACCTCAAACATTTTCAGTTTATACATACATTTTTTGAGTTTTTAAAGAAAAATGCTGCACTGCTATTTTTTTGAACAGCCTAATATTCATTTTTCTTAACTTTCTGTAAAGGATGAACACAAACTGGCTAAATGTTGTTAATGTTTTGATTTAGAATTGAAAGTGTAGTATTTTCAGTGCATTTGCATCTATGGAAATAAAAGTTATTATAATGATTTTGTGCTTTATTCACTTTTTTAAAATCACTGCTATTTTTTTGAACACTACTGTACTTGATATAGTTGAAGGTAAAAGTGGAATAGGATGACCAGCAAGAAGATTGATGGAAACAATTACATAAACAATGAACAAGCCATTAAGAAGCTCAAAACATGAGAGGGGCAAGTTCTCCCCCCCCCCCGAAATACTGTGCACAAGGCAGGAATACACCCTGGACATGGTGCCAATTAATCAAAGAACAACAACATCCCTTTACAACTGTACCACTGGCATGTTTTAAGTAGCTGGAGTAAATCAGAGAAGCCCAGGAAACGTACATAGACAAGTCAAAAAACATCAAACTCTAAACAATGACCAGAGATGAGGATCAAACCCAAGTTCTCAGGACCCATCCTGCAAGATTGTACTTAAATGGTGTATCTGTCTGGATCTATAGCACTTGTTTATAACAGAAATCTGTTCACTCTTAAATGTAAAATAATAAGTTTTGTTCATCTGCTATGCTAGTTTACAGTAGCATAGTAATATTGTGGTCCAACTATAAACATATAAGAGAATCCTGGTTGGATGTTGCATCTATCTGTTGTAATCAAAGAAAACCAAATGCTGTAATTAATAGCACATTAAGACTAACCATTATACTGTATTATGTCATGTTTCATTGGTCAGGTTGCGCGTGATGTGGACGGCTCGGGGAACTATTTCATGCTGTGTAATAAGCATGTGGCACAGGTTCACCCGTTATCAGCCTATGGAGCAAAAGCACACAAACTCGGCCTGCCTGAGTGGGTGCTGTTCCACGAGTACACTCTCTCCAACAGCAACTATATCCGCACCATCACAGAGATCTCACCTGAAGTGTAAGTCCATTTTTATCTCAATAATTCTATTATGATACTTTTGGGAGGGATAAAGTGTGCCTAATTAGATGTTTTGTATCAGTGGCTTTCCAGATTGTGTTGTCATTACTTTTATAGCACTGAGGCATTTTATTTTACAGCAGTTACAACCCGGTCTAAAAAGGAACTAAACCACATGCACTTGCATGCACTTTCCCTGCTCAAATTAGTTACTAATAATACTGAATATAATAAGTAAAGCACCTCTGGATACAGGTTTACAAGCATTAGCACCTATTACAGTAAATTCCTCATTTATTAGTCCACACCAGATGTTTCAACCTTTTTAAAAACTGCAGTGGTTCTCATGGACAGACGTGCATTTATATGCATATGAGGGCGGCACGGTCAGTGGGTAGCACTGTTACATCACAGCAAGTGTGTACTGGGTATGATTCCCAGCTGGAGTGGTCCGGATCCTTTGTGTGGTGTTTGCATGTTCCCATGTCTGCATGGGTTTCCTCACACAGTCCAAAGACAAGCAAGTGAGGTGAATTAGAAATACAAAATTGTACATGACTGTTTGACATTAGACTTGAACTGATGAATCTTGTGTAACCAGTAACTACCTGTTCTGTCATGAATGTAACCAGTGTGTAAAATATGACGTTAAAATCCTAATAAATAATTAACACATATAGCAGTAATAGGCCTAAGGCACAGAAGCATAGGCCACACTTCCATGTGTTACTAGCTGCAAGTGGCCCTTGTATATTATCATACACAATAGTATTTGTATTTATTTGCCATGCCCAGAGGTGAGAAAGTACATTTCTTGTTTTGTTTGTGCAGGTTTGTTGAAATGGCACCACAGTATTTTTTCTACAACCTGCCCTCTAGTGAGTGTAAGGAGTTTCTGCAGCACATTTTGGACAGTGAGAGGTCTGGGAGAAAAACGGCAGGTCAGATAACAGAAACTGGCATCCCAGAGACACAGAAAGAAACAGAAGAGCCGCAGTCTTACGACAGATGTTTGATACAGTAATGTGGATACACAAGCTATCAAATGATCACTAAACCATGTGGACTCACTAAACATGACCAGCTTTATTTGTAGCATCTAGTCTTTCCTTATTTCTATATTCAGTCTCATATGATTTGTCACATTTCCAGTTGTTATATGCATTTGACATTCCTGAAGTTAAGTGCTGTTACAGAATGAGTTATGGATGAGTGTAAGGACTCACAAATGAGCATCTTTAAACGATGATAAAACAGGTGCTTGAACATTTGAGTTTTGCAGCTTCAAATAAATGTATTTATATTAGAGCATTGATTTATGTCCTTTTTCACAAAGAGCAAGTACAGTACATATAAGGGGCTGGTGATTATATTAATTAATTCATTTATCATTAAGAAAAAGAAGTTTAATAAGTGGATTCATGTATATTTACAATCAGTTGTGTTCATCTGACTTTGTTAATCAAATTTATATTTAAGTCAAAAGTTTACACTTTTTTCACACTTAGTTTTGGGATTTCAGTGGTTTCTAGTTATCTTTTTATAATGCCAATGACTGCAAAATGTTTTTGTTTGTTTAAAGAAATGTTCATGAATGATTTATTTTGTATGTTGAAATATTGCAGACAACAACTTGAATAATAGATTTTGAAATGTGGAAAGTTTTATAGTGTCATTTATGGCCTCCTCATTTATGGCATCATTAACGATCATAATTAAAGCTGATTACTTTTCTGTGCCCTTATACAAAACTTAAAGCTCAAGTTAAGACACTACTACACATATGATGTGTAAATTCTTCGACCTGTATTGTCTTCCATTATGCAACCAGAGATTTGTCATATTTTGTGCTTTATAATGACCATTTATACATTTTAAATGTAAGAGGTCTAAACTGTAGGCATGCCAGTCATTGCACACGGACTTTCAGGTTATCCATACATGCTGTTATAACACATGCCGAATGTGACTTGGCTTCATCATGTTGAAATAAGCGAGGGCGGCACGGTGGCTCAGTGGGTAGCACTGTCACCTCACAGCAAGAATCCCCAGGTGGGGTGGTCCGGGTCCTTTATGTGTGGCGTTTGCATATTCTCCCTGTGTCTGCGTGGGTTTCCACCAGGAGCTCCAGTTTCCTCCCACAGTTCAAAAACATGCAAGTGGGGTGAATTGGAGATACAAAATTGTCCATGACTGTGTTGGACATTGAACTTGTGAACTGATTAATCATGTGTAAAGCGTAATTATCCTGTTTTTGTCATGAATGTAACCAAAGTGCATAAAACATGATGTTAAAATCCTAATTAATAAATAAGAAATAAACAAGGGCTTTAATAAAAATATAGTACTGTATATGTTTCTCTAAAATGCATTTCGTAAGCAGACTCGTGAAAGCACAATACGTTCTTACTGTACATCAGTCCATGTAGCGTTTCAAGTATACTATTACAGACTCTATCCAACCAATCAAGCAAAAAAAAAAATCCACTGACCAGCTATAATAGACCAAGGTTAGTGCTACCCAAAGAGGGTGCTGCAGCATATAGTGTAAATAGTAAATTAAGGGGTGCTGCTAATATGAGAATTAAATACTAGTGTGAGAAATTTGGGAGTATTAAAAGTGAATTCTTCCCAGTAGAGAAGCCTCTATTCTTGTAATGTTGAGGCTAATTCTTAAGGAAAAGGTTTAATCAAAACACTGATCAGCCATAACATTAAAACTTTCTACACTCACTGTCCATTTTATCAGCTCCACTTAAAGAGTGAGGTGTTTAAAAACTCCAGCAGCGCTGCTGTGTCTTATCCACTCATACCAGCACAACACACACTAACACACCACCACCTTGTCACTGTCGCTGCAATGCTAAGAATGATCCACCACCCAAATAATACCTAATCTGTCCTGGGAGAGTCCTGACTATTGAAGAACAGCATGAATGGGGCTAACAAAGCATGTAGAGAAACAGATGGACTACAGTCAGTAATTGTAGAACTACAAAGTGCCTCTACACTGTGTTCCAAATTATTATGCAAAAAGTGTTTAGGAGTGATAAGGTAAGAATTTTTTTGTTTGTCAGTTAAACTCATTGATGGTGATGTGTGTCAGGGCTCTTTATATCACTGAAAGCAATTGCAGACACCTGTGCTAATTAGTTTGGCAGGTGTGTCCAATTAAAGGCAAGACTACTTAAGAAGGCTGTCCCACATTATTAAGCAGCCTACATTTTCAGCCAAAATGGGAAAGAAAAAGGATGTGTCGGCTGCTGAGAAGCAACAAATTGTGGAGTGTTTAGGTCAAGGCATGACTACAATCAACATTGCCAAGACACTTCATCGTGATCATCGCACAATCAAGAAGTATGTAGCTGATTCAGAGCACACACGTGTGCGTGCTGATAAGGGAAAATTGAGGACTCTTTCCAACAGGCAATTAGGTCAGGTTAAAAGAGCAGCTGCAAAAATGCCTTGTCATAGCAGCAGACAAGTTTTTGAAACTGCTGGTGCCTCCAACGTCCCCCGAACAACAAGATGCAGGGTCCTTCAGAGGTTTGCAGCTGTGCGTAAGCCATCCTGTCGACCTCCTCTATCCATTGCACACAAGCAGAAACGGCTCCAGTGGGCCAAACAATACATGAAGACTGACTTCAAAACTGTTTTGTTCACCGATGAGTGCCGTGCAACGCTCGATGGTCCAGATGGATGGAGTGGAGGATGGCTGGTTGATGGACGCCCCATGCAAACAAGGCTACGGCGCCAACAAGGAGGAGGTGGAGTAATGTTTTGGGCTGGAATCATGGGGGGAGAGATTGTCGGCCCCTTTAGGATCCCTGAAGGGGTAAAGATGACCTCCATAATGTATGTGGAGTTTCTCAAACAGCACTTCCTGCCATGGTTCAAGAAGAAGAACCGTGCATTCCGCAGCAAGATCATTTTCATGCATGATAATGCACCGTCTCATGCTGCAAAGAACACATCTGCATCTCTGGCTGCTATGGGCATAAAAGGGGACAAACTTATGGTGTGGCCCCCATGCTCCCCTGACCTCAACCCCATTGAGAACCTCTGGAGCATCATCCAAAGGAGTGTCTATGATGGCGGGAGGCAGTTCACATCTAAGCAACAGCTCTGGGAGGGTATTCTGTCCTCATGCAAAACAATTGAAGCAGATACCATCCAAAACCTGACAAATTCAATGGACGAGAGAGTTCAGAAGCTCCTTTCGAACAAGGGGTCCTATGTGCAAATGTAACATCACCTAGAATAAAGTTTTGACTTGAAAACTGTTTGATTTCAGTTTGTAATAACCTGCTAATGCTTATAATTTCACAAATGACCATTTTTTTGTTCTTTATAAAAATGAAAAGGTTGAAAACTCTGCTGTGCATAATAATTTGGAACATGCATTTTGAGTGCATTTTGAGTGTTTTATTTTTTTTTTAATATACTGTTATCATTGGCAGTTTGTTCAAAAACCTTTCAATTGTACTCTAATAGTTGATGACAGGAAAATTACAATGACTGCAATTCATATTGGTATTTTTGGAAAATCTGAGAAAATATTATTTGCATAATAATTTGGAACACAGTGTATATGGTAAGTGGAGCTGATACAATGGACAGTGAGTGTAGAAACAAGGAGGTGGTTTTAATGTTATGGCTGATCAGTGTATAATACAATTATTAAGTAGTGTAAAGCTTAGGCCAACATATTAAACAACTGAAATTAGGTGTAGCTTGCTGTGGCTGCTTGGTAAGAATGGATACCACTGTGTTAAGACCTGTAGTCTATGTTGTCTATGTACATTTAGATGCTCAACAATAACAAAACTAGAAAAAACTGCAGCTCTGAGGCCCACAAAGACTGTAAACATGTGTTTAATTTAATATTCTGAGGTACTTGAGCAAGACTGTTCTGTGTTGACAATTATGCTCAACAGTTCCTCAGTGTAGAAGAGTGTATTATATGCAGATTTAAACAGGTAAAACTGGTGTTGTAGAGAAATGTGTGTATTAATGTGTTTTAAATTGTGAGATGTTCCTTCAGCTTGTCCATAATAACTGGCATTCTGTCCATGGGAATCAGAGACACTGTCCGGAAGGGTTTCAAAGGTACATCATCGTATGACCACTGTCCTGAGTGACATGAATCAGCTTCTTCCTGGACGGAGAAATGGAACTTCACCACGGCTTGCTGTAATTAATACAAGACGACATACCATTAGATAAAAAAAAAGCTAAAAAGTTAATTTAGCTAAGGAAAGAACTTGTGAGAATCACCTTTTTCATTTCAAAATGCATATCGTAAAAAAAAAAAGCTTAACGTGGATTAATGTACTAAAAAAACGACACATGAACACACTTCTGTTAATTATTACTGCTCAAAAGTTCTCTCCACTAATGAAATTCCTCGCTCGTTGTTTTAGTACAAATAGTCTATATAATAACAAGCATCAAGCATCTCCAAGATTAGTAAGTGTTTTTATATTATACTTGTGTTATTTTCAGTGTATAAGTGTCAAAAACAACCTCATTATTTTACATTTACCTAAAATATATGCAGTTCTACAGGACCATGAAACACATTAAAAGGTTTCCCATACATCCTTATGGGGAAAAATATCTTGAAACTGCACAGGCACCTCTAAACCTCTGAGCCGCTCAGGATATTCCTGTAGCACACCAGCGCTGGGCGCCATCTAGAGGGCATAATTGGCAGTGCCAGCAGGGAGGGGAGACCGGAATATAGTGCATGGGAGGAAAAGGGTTCCGTTAAGGACTGCACGCGGGTTGGAGGAGGCACGAGCAGCAATATACACTCCTTAACTGCAAAAATCGGGAAGACAAATTGACTACACTAAATTGGGAGAAAATAGGAGAAAAATGCATAAAATACACATATATAAAATAATAATAATAATTTAAATTGCTGCTGTTGGTAGGGACAGAGGTAGCCTAGTGGGTAGAGCTTTGGGCTATCAACTAAAGGCCCTTAAGCAAGGCCCTTAACCCTCTCTGCTCCAGGGGCGCCATACAATGGCTGACCCTGCACTCTGACCCCAGCTTCTAAACAAGCTGGAATACACAAAAAATAATTCGCTGTACTGTACATCTGTATATGTATAAATAATGGTGTTGTATTCTATTATTCCATTTTATTCTTAAATTATTAATAGCAGTCCTTCAGTATGTTCAGCACTTTTCACATGAGTAACCTTGTAGCTCCAGTATTAAACAGCACAGATCATGTCTTTCCTTAACTACATGAGAGATGTGGTAAACGCTGTAAAGTTATTTGTCAGATTTTGTTAAACCAAAACACATGTACCTCATAAAAGAACTCCTCCTCTGCATTGATGAACGTAGGTTCTTCCTTAGCTTGCCCTCGTGCCGTGTTCTTCTTCTTGGCTTTCTGACAGGTTTTGCTGATCATTATACAGTAGTGACATTTCCCACTGGGTTTATTGGTCCTCTGTGCCTCAGACATCTCCTTCCTGTCAAGAGTTGTTACAATTTTATTGCATATTCATAATGGACTTTAGCTCAGTTTATGGTAGCACAGTAAAATACTGAAAGGTTTCCATTCTGCCTTACTTAACACACATGATTCAACCCACCAGATAATTATCAACAAATTTTCATTGAATTTCCGTTGTGCTATCAACCGCTTGGGCATTACATATGCAGACTAGAATGATCCACTGTGGTGACCCCTAAATTCAGAAGCAGCCAGAAAAAAAAAAGAACACAATAACAAATCTTTCCAGGGCAAAGACTATCCAGAAACTGAGTTGGACACCCCTTTTTTAACTAAACACTTCAGATAAGTCCATTTAGATCCATGAATCCAAACAAAATGTTTTAGATCATTATTTTGATTGTGGGTACACATGAAGCCAATTTGTTTTACTGGGCTGGACATGTCCATTGGCAGTTCAACTCTCCAAGACTTATGCTATTTTTAGAAGGCATACAGTCATTACAATGTCTAGCAATACACAGATCAGCCATAACATTAAAACCACCTCCTTGTTTCTACACACACTGTCCATTTTATCAGCTCCACTTACCATATAGAAGCACTTTGTAGTTCTACAATTACTGACTGTAGTCCATTTGTTTCTCTGCATGCTTTGTTAGCCCCCTTTCATGCTGTTCTTCAATGGTCAAGACCCCCACAGGACCACTACAGAGCAGGTATTATTTGGGTGGTGGGTCATTCTCAGCACTGCAGTAACAGTGACATGGTGGTGGTGTGTTAGTGTGTTGTGCTGGTATGAGTGAATAAGACACAGCAGCGCTGATGGAGTTTTTAAACACCTCACTGTCACTGCTGGACTGAGAATAGTCCACCAACCAAAAATATATCCAGCCAACAGCACCCCATAAGCAGTGTCCTGTGACCACTGATGAAGGTCTAGAAGATGACCAACTCAAACAGCAGCAATAGATGAGCGATCGTCTCTGACTTTACATCTACAAGGTGGACCAACTAGGTAGGAGTGTCTAATACCAGCACAACACACACTAACACACCACCACCATGTCACTGTCACTGCAGTGCTGAGAATGATCCACCACCTAAATAATACCTACTCTGTGGGGGTCATGACCATTGAAGAACAGCATGAAAGCAGGTTAAAAAGGTATGTAGAGAAACAGATGGACTACAGTCAGTAATTGTAGAACTACAAAGTGCTCATATATGATAAGTGAAGCTGATAAAATGAACAGTGAGTGTAGAAACAAGGAGGTGGTTTTAATGTTATAGCTGATCAGTGTATATTTGCAAAAACTTAGTTTTCCATATCATGCAGCTCTGACAAAATAAAACAGGATCATTTTTAAACGTATAATTCTCTTATCAAAGAACTGACATTACTGATGTACCAAGACTCAAGTCTGTTTATCAGTATGTGGCATTTTTAACTGTAATAACAATAAATTATGATACAAAACTTATGGAGATGTCCACTTGTGCTACAGTAAGCAAAGCATGTAAATCTACATCCAACTAGAAGAATACTCACAGTAGTTGTCTATAGAGTGGCAGGGCAATCTGAGGGGGGACGTTAATAAATCGTTCACTAAGCAGCAGACCGACACTCTGAGATGGGTCATCCAGGACTTTCTGAAACTGCTCCACCACAGCAGCTGAGCAGATCTTTTCACACTGTGCCAAAACCAGCTCCTTAATCTGCTCCACACTTTCCAAACCCTGAGCAACAATCACACATACATGGTTATCAGGAAAATGACAGAAAATAAAATCTCTGTAAGACTAAAAAAATACTGTTTATATTTAACATTTACAATGTACAACAATTAAAAAAATTGTGTCTAATAATATTTCCTTTAAGACAATATGATACATGTTTCACATGATGACTGGTATTTTACCTTTCTTTCTGTCAGATTTATAATGCTGATGAACCCAAACACTTCATCTGGATCCTCATCATCACTGTCTTCAGGTAGCTCAGCTTGCTGCAAACAGATATGCTTACTTAATTAAATCACACCCACAGTCTCTGATGCATGTGAACAACCTACACAAAGTCATGTTCAAAACTTTAGCTGCTTCACCACATACTTTATCTTAAATGTTATGTAAAGTTTGCCAAAAACACCATCATTAGTTGGAAAGTTTACATTAGTCTGTAATGGAAAGGCACCAAAACATGCTAATTAAAATGAAGTTCTTCCTGAAAGCATTATTGTAGTTATTCTATAATGAGTTTCTACAGTCATAGTGAAGCATGATGCAAAATATCCATATCATGTATGTAAAAATGTATATTACATATTAATGTTATCATATTAGTTTCCAAGTTTAGTAATCTAAAACAGCTTTACTATTTATGAGTTAACAAATGATATATCAATCCTAATTTAAATTTCAATGCACAGTTTTCTTTTAAATTTGATTGGCAGCATTCTATTTGAATGAGCTTTTTCACAAAAATGGCCCATGCACACTGAGGGTCGGTATCAATGGTCTGAACTCTCGTGTAAAGATTGTAGCTTTAATCAAACAATGACGTTCGTTTAACCTGTTAATCACCGACACCCCTGGTAGATCCAATTTACATAAATAAACACTAGCAATTTTACCATAGATTGAACAAGTCTATGGAATTATACTGAAGGAATAAACACTCCAAGCAATCTACCCTTGGTGTGAGGAGTGGCGGGAGTGTGCTTTCTAACACATTAGGACAAAATAACTTAAATAACTAATATCTGGTAACTGCATAGGCCATAGTACATAATTTATTATTGTGACCCCTTGCACACTGTAAATGAGAAACTTCAGCAGATAAAGAGCACTCCTGGAAAACAGCTATTTTCAGCATACTGATCAGGTGATCAGAATAACTTAATAATGACAGTATTATTTATCCCCTTTAACAAAGTAGTCACTCCAAGTTAACTGGGAACTGCTTAGGATGTTTCACAGTGCATGGTAGGATGATAATTGTTTAATGGTCTGTCTGGTAGCAGCATAGAATATAATAGAATGTCTTTATTTGTCATATATACGTATACACCTGCACAGTGAAAATTATTTTCCGCAAATCCTAGTTAGTTTGGAAGCTAGGGTCAGAGCGCAGGGTCAGCCATTGTATGGCAACCCTGGAGCCAAGAGGGTTGAGGACCTTGCTCACTGGCTGCGTGGCAGAGGCAAAGCTGGGATTTGAACTCTCAACCTTTGATTGATAGCTCAAAGCTCTACCCACTAGGCTACCACTGTTCCCATCTCTGTTCTCTATGATTTATAGGTTTTTTTTCATTTTGCACCCTGTAAATATAAATTAAGTAACATTAATAAATTATTTGATATCGGTCTTACCTTAATTACACTGCCTATGTGGTTCTGCTGGATGATGACATCAGTGAGCTCTGAGGTATTAACATGTGCCTTGAGAAAAAGCTATAGAAAACAGACATTACTGTTAACTTTAACAGGACCGTCAATATTAAAAGTTTACAAGTTTACATATGTAAATGTGATTTGTGACAGTCTTGGGATGATTTCTACCATTTCTTTTTCTGTGACTAAAGAATTTAAACACAATTATATAACTTTCATTTACTTAATTCTTAAATTCAATTTTAAACATGTGCATATATTACACCTAATGTTTGCTTGCATGTTCCTTAACTCTTTTTAATTCAGTTGATCATTTCTGTCAATTTATTTACTGATCAACAAGCTTCTGGTGCACCTCAAGTTAGATCTTCAACCATTTTACTTGGTGGAACTGGTAGACATGTGTTACATGTCCAATACACGTTACAGTTGAGGTCAAGGGGACATTGAAAGGGCCATTCCAAAAAGCAACATTTCAGCCTCTCTAATCCATTTTAAAACTACTTTTGCCATTTGTTTTTATCATTGTTATGCTGAAACAGCCAGGTGTGTGAAAGATTTAACCTCCTGGGTGATGGCTTGAGATTGAGCTAAAAGAATCTAAAGTCATTTTTCTTCATTATTCTGTCCCCCAAAACAACCCCAGAACAAAGTACTGTATCCTGAGTTTAAATTCTTCACCCTTTCTGTTTAAACATGCTTATGGTCAGTATGTCCATTTAACATCTCTGCTTTATCTGTTTGTTTATTGCGATTTTAACGTCATGTTTTACACTGTGGTTACATTCATGACAGGAAGGGTAGTTATTACACAAGGTTCATCAGTTCACAAAGTTGCATCGAACACAGTCTTGGACAATTTTGTATCTCCAATTCACCTCACTTGCATGTCTTTGGACTGTGGGAGGAAACCGGAGCACCAGGTGGAAACCCACGCGGACACGGGGAGAACATGCAAACTCCACACGGAAAGGACCTGAACCCAGGGCCTTCTTGCTGTGAGGTGACAGTGCTACCCACTTAGCCACCGTGCCTTTTCTGTCCATGTTTATGTCCATTATCAGTAACAGAATCATTTTAAACTGGTTATTTTAGAGGAGGTGTTTCTGACTACATGTCGACTTCAAGCTTGTTTGACTGTGGACACTAAACCCATGTTCCAGCAGTTTCTAATTTGTGGCAGGCCTGTTTTTGAGTCTTAGATCACTGACAATTTATTTTTGACAATCTATTTTCTAGGGTATACTTTTATTTATTCCAACACTGCCATTACATAAATAAGCCTTTCATGAGTAAGTATACCTTTAATCTGAACTACACGTCATTAATAAAACTAAAACAGTAGTATCATGGACAGGAAACATTGTGATTAAAGTTATATGTTGCAACCTTAGTTTATTACCTGTTGCAGGAGTTTCTTAATCCCGTTGAAATCGTTGTCAGATATTGTGTGTGCCTCAAAATCCACCACCACTTCCTAAACATAAACTTTATTAAACATATTATCAAAAAATACACTGATAAAATATGCTGATAAAATATGCTGATAACATGAACTAGTACTGTTAAAGTCTTAAAGCGCATACTACCATACTAAACAGTATGTACATTATCAACAGAGCAGATGTTCACATACTACTCCAGTGAGCCAAGCAATACAAGGGCCGTAAATACCAAACCCAACTTACCTCATTTATTTCCTCTTCTGAATCTACACTCTCCTCTTCAGACTCCTCTAATTCTTCATCCGAGCTGCCATTACTTTCTTCAGGGTTTTCTCCACTTCCAATTGCTCGTCTTTTAGCAGAGGAAGCCATGCTGCTACTACAGCACACGTTGGGCGCAGACGCAAATGTATTTAGTAGAGAAACTGCCAACCATAAACCTTCATTACGGCTCCGACAGTCCTATCAAAACTATACAGCGATCATGCGAAATTAGAGCCAACATGGCGTCCATTTCTTTAACGCAGGGCTGTGGTGGAAGAAACCGTTCTATCGGAAAAGAGCGGTGCACATTTTACAAAATAAAGGTTACTATTTACAGATTACACAATACGAACTAATGGTAATTTTCTCATGTGAATCATTGTTCGTTTTAAAAGAAAAATATCACAGGAGAAAATTGTTATTGTGTAATCTGTGAATAAATATTCATATTTATAATTACATACATACATTTATAGTACAGTATAATAAATATGCCATGTTTAGAAACTCCACCTTAAAACCTGACTTATTGGTTAATTAATTTAATGTTTTATTTACAGAAAAAGAACAATTGAAAAAATTACTCAGTCTTAGTACTGCTGCTGATTATTAGGTTATCAGTTAAGGTAATGGACTAGTAGCATAAAGGTCGCTGGTTTAAGTCCCACCACTGCCAGGTTGCCACTGTTGGGCCCTTGAGCAAGGTCCTTAACTATTTTAAGTCACATTGGATAAAAGCATCTGCAAATTATAATACAAAAAAACAAAAACTAGTTTCATCACTCTGTATATATATACATGTCCCTCCAGCCCGTTTGACTACCATGGGGTCTATAGCTTTTAGCCGCTCGGCCCCCCGTCTCTGGAACTCCCTCCCACCAGATAATCGTAATATTGACTCTCTGGACATTTTTAAATCACGCCTCAAAACTCACCTGTTTAGGACAGCATACAGTCTTTAGCCTGCTCCCTTGACTATATATTTTTAACATTTCTTCCCTGTTTTTATTGCTGTTTTATGTTGTTAGTATATGTTTTTTGCTTTGATTTTATTATTTTATGTACGGTGACCTTGAGAGTCCTGAAAGGCGCCTATAAATAAAATGTATTATTATTATTATTATTATTATTATTATTATTATTATATATTATGGCGAGGAAAACAGGAAATATGTAGCAAACACTGATATATATAGTAGGTAAGTAAGTAAGTAAATTTTATTTATAAAGCACTCTTAAAACAACTTACGTTGACCAAAGTGCTGTACATCGAATAAGCATACATAACACAACATTATATTAAAAAAGTAAGAACCAAATAAAAATACAGAGTAAGAGACAAAATAAAACAAATACAAATAGACTAAACAATTAAAATTAACACAGCTCATCACTGTTCAAATGCCAGCTTATAAAGGTATGTTTTTAGGAGTGATTTAAAAACAGCGGCCGAAGGTGCTTGTCGAATATTAGGAGGTCGAGTGTTCCATAGCCTCGGAGCATAAACTTCAAACGAGCCCTAGGAACAGTCAACAAGTTCTGAGTGGCTGATCTTAAAGATCGCTGTGCGGTTGCGGGAGAAAGCATACCACTGAGATAAGCCGGGGCTTGACCATTAAGCGCTTTAAAAACAAATAAAAGCACTTTAAAATGAATCCTGTGCTGAACAGGCAGCCAATGTAGTGAGGCAAGGACTGGTGTAATATGGTTTCTTTTCTTGGTATTAGTCAGTAACCTTGCTGCTGCATTCTGGACTACCTGCAAGCGCCGCAACAGAGACTGACTAATCCCAATATACAGAGAATTACAGTAGTCAATTCTTGCAGAAATGAATGCATGAATAACTTTTTCCAGGTCAGAATAGCAGAGAAAAGGCTTAATCTTCGCAATATTTCTGAGCTGGAAGAAGCTATTCCTTACCACAGAGTTGATTTGTTTATCAAATCGGAGGTCAGAGTCAAAGATAACACCAAGATTTCTCACAGATGTTTTGACACATGTAGACAAGTGACCAAGGTTATTGGAGACACTATTGATGTGATATGGAATGAAACTCGATATATTTGGAATGAAACTGATACATATGGAATGAAAACTACGTATATAATGACACTCAATATGTATGGAATAAATACTGATAAAATAAAACTCAATATATATGGAATGAATACTGTATATATATATATATATATATATATTGTATATATATACAGTGTATCACAAAAGTGAGTACACCCCTCACATTTCTGCAGATATTTAAGTATATCTTTTCATGGGACAACACTGACAAAATGACACTTTGACACAATGAAAAGTAGTCTGTGTGCAGCTTATATAACAGTGTAAATTTATTCTTCCCTCAAAATAACTCAATATACAGCCATTAATGTCTAAACCACCGGCAACAAAAGTGAGTACACCCCTAAGAGACTACACCCCTAAATGTCCAAATTGAGCACTGCTTGTCATTTTCCCTCCAAAATGTCATGTGATTTGTTAGTGTTACTAGGTCTCAGGTGTCCATAGGGAGCAGGTGTGTTCAATTTAGTAGTACAGCTCTCACACTCTCTCATACTGGTCACTGAAAGTTCCAACATGGCACCTCATGGCAAAGAACTCTCTGAGGATCTTAAAAGACGAATTGTTGCACTACATGAAGATGGCCAAGGCTACAAGAAGATTGCCAACACCCTGAAACTGAGCTGCAGCACAGTGGCCAAGATCATCCAGCGTTTTAAAAGAGCAGGGTCCACTCAGAACAGACCTCGCGTTGGTCGTCCGAAGAAGCTGAGTGCACGTGCTTAGCGTCACATCCAACTGCTGTCTTTGAAAGATAGGCGCAGGAGTGCTGTCAGCATTGCTGCAGAGATTGAAAAGGTGGGGGGTCAGCCTGTCAGTGCTCAGACCATACGCCGCAAACTACATCAAATTGGTCTGCATGGCTGTCACCCCAGAAGGAAGCCTCTTCTGAAGTCTCTACACAAGAAAGCCCGCAAACAGTTTGCTGAAGACATGTCAACAAAGGACATGGATTACTGGAACCATGTCCTATGGTCTGATGAGACCAAGATTAATTTGTTTGGTTCAGATGGTCTCAAGCATGTGTGGCGGCAATCAGGTGAGGAGTACAAAGATAAGTGTGTCATGCCTACAGTCAAGCATGGTGGTGGGAATGCCATGGTCTGGGGCTGCATGGGTGCAGCAGGTGTTGGGGAGTTACATTTCATTGAGGGACACATGAACTCCAATATGTACTGTGAAATACTGAAGCAGAGCATGATCCCCTCCCTCCGGAAACTGGGTCGCAGGGCAGTGTTCCAGCATGATAATGACCCCAAACACGCCTCTAAGACGACCACTGCTTTATTGAAGAGGCTGAGGGTAAAGGTGATGGACTGGCCAAGCATGTCTCCAGACCTAAACCCAATAGAACATCTTTGGGGCATCCTCAAGCGGAAGGTGGAGGAGCGCAAAGTCTCGAATATCCGCTAGCTCCGTGATGTCGTCATGGAGGAGTGGAAAAGCATTCCAGTGGCAACCTGTGAAGCTCTGGTAAACTCCATGCCCAGGAGAGTTAAGGCAGTTCTGGGAAATAATGGTGGCCACACAAAATATTGACACTTCAGGAACTTTCACTTAGGGGTGTACTCACTTTTGTTGCCGGTGGTTTAGACATTAATGGCTGTATATTGAGTTATTTTGAGGGAAGAATAAATTTACACTGTTATATAAGCTGCACACAGACTACTTTTCATTGTGTCAAAGTGTCATTTTGTCAGTGTTGTCCCATGAAAAGATATACTTAAATATCTGCAGAAATGTGAGGGGTGTACTCACTTTTGTGATACACTGTATATCAGTTTTCATTTGATGTATATCAGTTTTCATTTGATGTCTATCAAGTTTTATTTTATATATATCAAGTTTCATTTTATATAAATTGAGTTTCATTATATATATATATATCAGTTTTCATTCCATATATATTGAGTTTCATTCCATATATATCAGTGTTTGCTATATATTACCTGTTTGGCTTGCCATAATATATATATATATATATATATATATATATATATATATATATATATATATATATATATATATATATATATATAGTATATAGTGTACAGTATATAGTATACAATGTGTGTGTGTGTGTGTGTGTGTGTGTGTGTGTGTGTGTGTGTAAAATGTTCTAGCGTATATGTTTAATGTATTATATATTTCGAAATTATAAAGAAATGTTTGGTTTGATTGTATTGTGGTTTGGTAGTTTTCATATATTGTGTTATTTGTTTAATACAAACAATGTGTGCTTGATTATTGTAGAATCAGTGTTTACGACGGTTTCCTGCTGAGCGTGGTGACGTCATGACGTTAGTGAAGGGGCGTTCCGTGATCCTGAAGTGCAGGTGCAGCTTTACTAAACAACCGTTATCGGTTCTGGTTCTTCTAACAATCCGCTTGTGTTTATATCGTATTAAAGGAGTTGGTGTGTTTATATCAGCGGCGTGAATGTGAAGTACAGCTGAAGAGAGGTGAGAGAGAATGGCTTTAAATCAGAATCATTCTGAATCCGGTGGAGTTATCGTCAACAACAGCGAGAGGTAAATAATCATCACCCAGAACTCACTATCATCCGTACAGAACCACACAGCCATGTAACAGATAGAACATCGAGAACATTCTTCTACACTCTGTTTCTAAATGCTCTAGCTTTTTACTTTTTTACCCTTATGTAACTTAATTGTGGCGTTTATTCTTAGATGTATAAACACACGTCAGTCTCTTTACTACTGTAGTTCTGTCTGTTTGTTTGTCCGTCAGTCCATCTCTCTGTCCACCCATCTGTTAACTGTTCGTCAGTCCACCCATAACTACCCAGTTAGCCGAATGACGTGTTGTAGTGTGCATCATTATGGCTGACAGGTCTCTCATGCCTGTTGACCTGATTACAGTATCTGCATATATATGAGCCAGGCAGCAACACAGGCACTGTCCTGTAGTCAGGCCAAAGTCCAAAATAGTGATAATAAATATTTCTGTCAGATCGTAGTTGAGGAGGATCCCAATCCAGTTCTACTAGGTTTCTTAATTCCTAATCCTTTTAACTCATCAAGCACCATGGACAGTGCTGTTCCTTAGGACTTACATTTACATTACATTAACATCTTCAGCATTTATCAGATGCTTTTTATCCAAAGCGACTTACAGTACTGTGACAGCATACTGTCTAAGCAATTGAGGGTTAAGGGCCTTGCTCAAGGGCCCAACAGTGACAACCTGGCAGTGATGGGGCTTGAACCAGTGACTTTTTGATTACTAGTCCAGTACCTAGTCCAGACCTCATCGTCTAAAACAGTATTGGGGTGGTATTCACAAAGATCTTATTTCTGAAACTTCTCATACATTGCACTTAAAGTTCTTAAAACTAATGACAAAAGGCACCCAGGTGGCTCAGCGGGATATTCCGCTAGCACACCAGTGCAGAGATTCTGAACTCCTCGGTTCAAAACTCGGCGTTCGAAACTCGGTTGGCTGGGTGCCATCTGGCAGGCATATTTAAGAGTGTGCATTAATATGATACTACATACTAATTGGCCACCGTATCTGCATGGTGGGGACCGGACTATGTGTGAGTGGGACCGGACTATGTGTGGGTGGGATCTTCATACGTTGTGTAAGGACTCTGATTGGTGGAAAAGACGCCTGTGCAGAATGCAGAGACGTCTGGTACAGGGACGAGAAGAAGAGGGCTGTGCATGTGTCGGAAAAAGGCGTGTACAGCGATGTGCTCTCCTCAGATGCAATTGGGTATCCCTCAGCAGCGGAAGATAAATTGGGTGCGCTAAATCGGGTGGAAAATGGGGAGAAAATGCATAAAAAACAAAAACTAATAACAGAATTTCAAAGGAAAACTTTTACTGTTAAATTGAAATAAGAGTAAGGGCAGGGCTGACTAAATTTGTGCTGGGATTTGATGGTCTGGTACTGTGACATTCTCACAGGATGGGATGTTGGATGGGATGGGATGTGATGCCTTTAATGTCAGCATTATACAAAGATACAATAAAATTGCTATTAATTATCAAGAGTACTATTCCTACCCAGTGCACACTAAAACCAGTTAAGATCACCAAAATACAGTGCCTTGCAAAAGTATTCAGCCCCCTTGAACTTTTCAACCTTTTGCCACATTTCAGGCTTCAAACATAACGATATGAAATTGTAATTTTTTGTGAAGAATCAACAACAAGTGCGACACAATCGTGAAGTGGAACGAAATTTATTGGATATTTTAAACTTTTTTTAGAAATAAAAAAACTAAAAAGTGGGGCGTGCAATATTATTCAGCCCCTTTACTTTCAGTGCAGCAAACTCACTCCAGAAGTTCAGTGAGGATCTCTGAATGATCCAATGTTGACCTAAATGACTGATGGTGATAAATAGAATCCACCTGTGTGTAATCAAGTCTCCGTATAAATGCACCTGCTCTGTGACAGTCTCAGAGTTCTGTTTAAAGCGCAGAGAGCATCATGAAGACCAAGAAACACACCAGGCAGGTCCGAGATACTGTTGTGGAGAAGTTTAAAGCCGGATTTGGATACAGAAAGATTTCCCAAGCTTTAAACATCTCAAGGAGCACTGTGCAAGCGATCATATTGAAATGGAAGGAGTATCAGACCACTGCAAATCTACCAAGACCCGGCCGTCCCTCTAAACTTTCAGCTCAAACAAGGAGAAGACTGATCAGAGATGCAGCCAAGAGGCCCATGATCACTCTGAATGAACTGCAGAGATCTACAGCTGAGGTGGGAGACTCTGTCCATAGGACACAATCAGTCGTACACTGCACAAATCTGGCCTTTATGGAAGAGTGGCAAGAAGAAAGCCATTTCTCAAAGATATCCATAAAAAGTCACCTGGGAGACACACCAAACATGTGGAAGAAGGTGCTCTGGTCAGATGAAACCAAAATCGAACTTTTTGGCCACAATGCAAAACGTTATGTTTGGCGTAAAAGCAACACAGCTCATCACCCTGAACACACCATCCCCACTGTCAAACATGGTGGTGGCAGCATCATGGTTTGGGCCTGCTTTTCTTCAGCAGGGACAGGGAAGATGGTTAAAATTGATGGGAAGATGGATGGAGCCAAATACAGGACCATTCTGGAAGAAAACCTGTTGCAGTCTGCAAAAGACCTGAGACTGGGACGGAGATTTATCTTCCAACAAGACAATGATCCAAAACATAAAGCAAAATCTACAATGGAATGGTTCACAAATAAACGTATCCAGGTGTTAGAATGGCCAAGTCAAAGTCCAGACCTGAATCCCATCGAGAATCTGTGGAAAGAGCTGAAAACTGCTGTTCACAAACGCTCTCCATCCAACCTCACTGAGCTCGAGCTGTTTTGCAAGGAAGAATGGGCAAAAATTTCTGTCTCTCGATGTGCAAAACTGATAGAGACATACCCCAAGCGACTTGCAGCTGTAATCGCAGCAAAAGGTGGCGCTACAAAGTATTAACGCAAGGGGGCTGAATAATATTGCACGCCCCACTTTTCAGTTTTTTATTTCTAAAAAAAGTTTAAAATATCCAATAAATTTCGTTCCACTTCACGATTGTGTCCCACTTGTTGTTGATTCTTCACAAAAAATTACAATTTCATATCGTTATGTTTGAAGCCTGAAATGTGGCAAAAGGTTGAAAAGTTCAAGGGGGCTGAATACTTTTGCAAGGCACTGTACATTGCAGAGGTATTGCACATTATTAAACAAGACACAAGAAATATCGCACATTGTTGAAATAATGAACTTAAAATGTGAGAACTGCACTGCACTGAAATTATAAATTACAGATAATCTAATTCCAGTACACATCTCAATGTAAAACTACAAATAAAAATAATGTATGTAAATTATATGCTTAGTTAATTTTTATGCTTAGAAATGTGAGAAAACTTTGGTTTAACTTGTATGAATGATTTAAGCAGACTTGATGATACTCACAAAATATGCAATCTGATTTACTAACTCTGATTTTTACTAATTTAAGCTTTATGGAGAATAGCGTTTTTAAAATGACCAGACAAACATATCTGTATCAATTAATAAGGCCCTTGTACTTGAAGGTTGAAATAAACTGTATATGGACACCTGACATTTCTCTCATGACGTTTGGAGGTGGTGAATTCCCTCACCTGTTATTAATTCACCTGGTTATTGCTAAATGTTTTAAAACAGTATAATTTAAATATTCTATCAACTTTAGTTAGTGCTTGTAATGAACTGATGGCTACTGACTGTTTCAAATCTACAGTGTATCACAAGAGTGAGTACACCCCTCACATTTCTGCAAATATTTCATTATATCTTTTCATGGGACAACACTATAGAAATAAAACTTGGATATAACTTAGAGTAGTCAGTGTACAACTTGTATAGCAGTGTAGATTTACTGTCTTCTGAAAATAACTCAACACACAGCCATTAATGTCTAAATGGCTGGCAACATAAGTGAGTACACCCCACAGTGAACATGTCCAAATTGTGCCCAAAGTGTCAATATTTTGTGTGACCACCATTATTATCCAGCACTGCCTTAACCCTCCTCGGCATGGAATTCACCAGAGCTGCACAGGTTGCTACTGGAATCCTCTTCCACTCCTCCATGATGACATCACGGAGCTGGTGGATGTTAGACACCTTGAACTCCTCCACCTTCCACTTGAGGATGCGCCACAGGTGCTCAATTGGGTTTAGTCCATCACCTTTACCTTCAGCTTCCTCAGCATGGCAGTTGTCATCTTGGAGGTTGTGTTTGGGGTCGTTATCCTGTTGGAAAACTGCCATGAGGCCCAGTTTTCGAAGGGAGGGGATCATGCTCTGTTTCAGAAAGTCACAGTACATGTTGGAATTCATGTTTCCCTCAATGAACTGCAGCTCCGCAGTGCCAGCAACACTCATGCAGCCCAAGACCATGATGCTACCACCACCATGCTTGACTGTAGGCAAGATGCAGTTGTCTTGGTACTTCTCACCAGGGCGCCGCCACACATGCTGGACACCATCTGAGCCAAACAAGTTTATCTTGGTCTCGTCAGACCACAGGGCATTCCAGTAATCCATGTTCTTGGACTGCTTTTCTTCAGCAAACTGTTTGCGGGCTTTCTTGTGCGTCAGCTTCCTTCTGGGATGACGACCATGCAGACCGAGTTGATGCAGTGTGCGGCGTATGGTCTGAGCACTGACAGGCTGACCTCCCACGTCTTCAACCTCTGCAGCAATGCTGGCAGCACTCATGTGTCTATTTTTTTAAAGCCAACCTCTGGATATGACGCCGAACACGTGGACTCAACTTCTTTGGTCGACCCTGGCGAAGCCTGTTCCGAGTGGAACCTGTCCTGGAAAACCGCTGTATGACCTTGGCCACCATGCTGTAGCTCAGTTTCAGGGTGTTAGCAATCTTCTTATAGCCCAGGCCATCTTTGTGGAGAGCAACAATTCTATTTCTCACATCCTCAGAGAGTTCTTTGCCATGAGGTGCCATGTTGAATATCCAGTGGCCAGTATGAGATAATTGTACCCAAAACACCAAATTTAACAGCCCTGCTCCCCATTTACACCTGGGACCTTGACACATGACACCAGGGAGGGACAACGACACATTTGGGCACAATTTGGACATGTTCACTGTGGGGTGTACTCACTTATGTTGCCAGCTATTTAGACATTAATGGCTGTGTGTTGAGTTATTTTCAGAAGACAGTAAATCTACACTGCTATACAAGCTGTACACTGACTACTCTAAATTATATCCAAGTTTCATGTCTATAGTGTTGTCCCATGAAAAGATATAATGAAATATTTGCAGAAATGTGAGGGGTGTACTTACTTTTGTGATACACTGTATATTAAGGATGCTGGTTTTGTTCAGGGTGTTTATGTTCAACATGAATTATATGTTCACAACATTACAGTTTTTAATCAATACATTACCTTGATGGTGCGCTATATGTTAATACGTTGTTTTGTGTTTTAAGTTTGTTTGTTTAAGTTAGTACATGTCCCAAATTTATGTAGGATCTTAGCAAATCAGGCTTCAATATGATGTAATATCCTTAACCCAGATGAAGAAAGTGTATGTATATAAAGTGTACATTAATATTCTTGCTTTTATTTTGGTTTTCCTGTATCATCATGTGATTTGTAGGAATACACAGAATGATTATTAAAAAAGAACCTTAGTTTAATTTTCAACTATAATTTTAAAATGCTGGTATGTGCTGTGTTGATGTTACCTTGAACATTTCTTTCTAGTGTGCTGATGACCTATGACAATGTGGAACTGGCATTTAGTGATGCAGACCGCTTACCCGATCTATTTAGGAAGAGCCGTAAGGGCAGCGTCTATCTCACACCATACAGGGTGGGTATCACAAAAGAACTTGTTCAATCTACAGTCTGGCATAGTCCTTAGCTAAACTGCACATCTGTGGATTAGCAGGGATTAAATACATGTAGGTCATATTATGTTGCCAGAGTTATGGGTGCTGAGTGCAGCTGTGTTATTTCTAAATTTTATCCTTACACTACATTATTAACATTCATTTGTGCAGACCTGTTTTGGTAACAGCATAAATATTTATTAAGTTCTTTTTATAGGTATATACAGTGTATCACAAAAGTGAGTACACCCCTCACATTTCTGCAGATATTTAAGTATATCTTTTCATGGGACAACACTGACAAAATGACACTTTGACACAATGAAAAGTAGTCTGTGTGCAGCTTATATAACAGTGTAAATTTATTCTTCCCTCAAAATAACTCAATATACAGCCATTAATGTCTAAACCACCGGCAACAAAAGTGAGTACACCCCTTAGTGAAAGTTCCTGAAGTGTCAATATTTTGTGTGGCCACCATTATTTCCCAGAACTGCCTTAACTCTCCTGGGCATGGAGTTTACCAGAGCTTCACAGGTTGCCACTGGAATGCTTTTCCACTCCTCCATGACGACATCACGGAGCTGGCGGATATTCGAGACTTTGCGCTCCTCCACCTTCCGCTTGAGGATGCCCCAAAGATGTTCTATTGGGTTTAGGTCTGGAGACATGCTTGGCCAGTCCATCACCTTTACCCTCAGCCTCTTCAATAAAGCAGTGGTCGTCTTAGAGGTGTGTTTGGGGTCATTATCATGCTGGAACACTGCCCTGCGACCCAGTTTCCGTAGGGAGGGGATCATGCTCTGCTTCAGTATTTCACAGTACATATTGGAGTTCATGTGTCCCTCAATGAAATGTAACTCCCCAACACCTGCTGCACTCATGCAGCCCCAGACCATGGCATTCCCACCACCATGCTTGACTGTAGGCATGACACACTTATCTTTGTACTCCTCACCTGATTGCCGCCACACATGCTTGAGACCATCTGAACCAAACAAATTAATCTTGGTCTCATCAGACCATAGGACATGGTTCCAGTAATCCATGTCCTTTGTTGACATGTCTTCAGCAAACTGTTTGCGGGCTTTCTTGTGTAGAGACTTCAGAAGAGGCTTCCTTCTGGGGTGACAGCCATGCAGACCAATTTGATGTAGTGTGCGGCGTATGGTCTGAGCACTGACAGGCTGACCCCCCACCTTTTCAATCTCTGCAGCAATGCTGACAGCACTCCTGCGCCTATCTTTCAAAGACAGCAGTTGGATGTGACGCTGAGCACGTGCACTCAGCTTCTTTGGACGACCAACGCGAGGTCTGTTCTGAGTGGACCCTGCTCTTTTAAAACGCTGGATGATCTTGGCCACTGTGCTGCAGCTCAGTTTCAGGGTGTTGGCAATCTTCTTGTAGCCTTGGCCATCTTCATGTAGCGCAACAATTCGTCTTTTAAGATCCTCAGAGAGTTCTTTGCCATGAGGTGCCATGTTGGAACTTTCAGTGACCAGTATGAGAGAGTGTGAGAGCTGTACTATTAAATTGAACACACCTGCTCCCTATGCACACCTGAGACCTAGTAACACTAACGAGTCACATGACATTTTGGAGGGAAAATTACAAGCAGTGCTCAATTTGGACATTTAGGGGTGTAGTCTCTTAGGGGTGTACTGACTTTTGTTGCCGGTGGTTTAGACATTAATGGCTGTATATTGAGTTATTTTGAGGGAAGAATAAATTTACACTGTTATATAAGCTGCACACAGACTACTTTTCATTGTGTCAAAGTGTCATTTTGTCAGTGTTGTCCCATGAAAAGATATACTTAAATATCTGCAGAAATGTGAGGGGTGTACTCACTTTTGTGATACACTGTATATTATATATTGCTATAATTGCTTTTTGTCCTTGTCCAAAGGTTGTGACTGTAGTCCATCTGTTTCTCTGCATGCTTTGTTAGCCCCCTTTCATGCTGTTCTTCAATGGTCAGGACTCTCACAGGACCACTGCAGAGAAGGTATTTAGATGGTGGGTCATTCTCAGCACTGCAGTGACACTGACATGGTGGTGGTGTGTTAGTGTGTCTTATGCTGGTATGAGTGGATAAGACACAGCAATGCTGATGGAGTTTTTAAACACCTCACTGTCACTGCTGGACTGAGAATAGTCCACCAACCAAAAATATATCCAGCCAACAGCGCCGCATGGGCAGCATCCTGTGACCACTGATGAAGGTCTAGAAGATGACCAACTCAAACAGCAGCAATAGATGAGCGATCGTCTCTGACTTTACATCTACAAGGTGGACCAACTAGGTAGCAGTGTCTAATATAGTGGACAATGAGTGGACACGGCATTTAAAAACTCCAGCAGCGCTGCTGAGTCTGATCCACTCATACCAGCACAACACACACTAACACACCACCACCATGTCAGTGTCACTGCAGTGCTGAGAATGATCCACCACCCAAATAATACCTACTCTGTGATGGTCCTGTGGGGGTCCTGACCATTGAAGAACAGCATAAAAGGGGGCTAACAAAGCATGCAGAGAAACAGATGGACTACAGTCAGTAATTGTAGAACTACAAAGTGCTCCTATATGGTAAGTGGAGCTGATAAAATGCACAGTGAGTGTAGAAACAAGGAGGTGGTTTTAATATTATGACTGATCGGTGTCTATATAAACCTGGAAAAAGCGATTTTGGGAACCACCGATGCAAGTTCCAGTTTTGATTTATTTCACCATAAAACTGTGTCCCAGAACTCTGTAGGCCTATCCAGATTAACTTTTGCATATTCCTTTTTCTTCTTGTTCAAAAGGGACGTGAGTTGTGGAGTCCAGTTGTTATTATAATAATTATAATATTTGCAATCCTAAATTAAAAAATCATGGTTGCTTTAGAAATAATTTAGCACAACAGATTATGTCTATTAATATTTCTTAGCTGCCGCTCAGGTGGCGCAGCGGTAAAGTACGCTAGCTCACCAGAGTTGGGGTTTCGAATACATCGTATCGAATCTCAGCTCTGCCTTTCCGACTGGGCTGGGCGGCTGCATGAACAACGATTGGCTGTTGTTCAGGGTTAGAGGGTAAGAAAGTCGGATCATAGGTTCTCATAACTGGTGCGACTGCGGCCCCTGCTGGCTGACTGATGGCGCCTGCACAGGGCTGAGGAATAATGCTGATGGGGGTGTGGCCCTCCGTACACAGTGCCCGTCAAGTGTATGAACTCGACTCATTCAGGTGAAAAATGCAGTCTGTACTGACTGTGCGTACTGGAGGGGGCGGATGTCAGTTGAGAGGCGTCCTCATCAGCGGTGAAGGGTCGAATCAGTATAGAGGACGCAGTCAGGGTAATTGGACACGACTAGATTAGGGGATAAAAATTGGTGAAAAAAAGAGGGGAAAGAATGTATTAGCTAGTGTTTTAATTCATTACCACTACAGTGATTTAAGACAAGCAGTGTGCTAAAAGCACCAGAGGCTAAACATTGTGCATGTTTTTATCAGGTGATATTTGTGAGCGAGAAAAAGGAAACTCTACAGTCGTTCATGATGCCATTTTATCTGATAAAGGGCTGTGAGGTCAAACAGCCGGTTCTTGGCGCCAACTTTATCAAGGGTACAGTGAATGCTGAACCTGGAGGTAAGAACTTTAACCTAACCTTTAATCTAAAGCTGCTGGTCTGTCAGCAGAGTTTTACACATTCTCATGTTGATCTATGCTGGTATTTCTTACTGAATGATTTGATTAGTTATTATATTAGCTAATGCTGCTTCTGTGTTGGGAATAGCTTTTAAATACAAGCATTCAATTTTGTCATTTGACACTTGATTAGGAGACTAAAAAGCTTCAAATAGACTAGCAGCTTCTCTGAGTACACTTAGTCCTGTACATATGAACAAGTTACATTCGGGGAGTTGGTTCGCATGTTCAATTTGTTTTTACATTCAATATGAACTCCACACAGAAAGGACCCGGACCGCCCCACCTGGGGATCGAACCCAGGACCTTCTTGCTGTGAGGCGACAGTGCTACCCACTTAGCCACCGTGCTGCCCACGTCCAATAGAGTTAGCCTAGCCATTCATCGTTGTACTTAGCCTATACGGTCATACATTTACATTTACATTTTCAGCATTTATGAGACATTTTTATCCAAAGCGACTTACAGTACATGACAGTATACTGTCTGAGCAATTGAAGTTTAAGGGTCTTGCTCAAGGGCCCAAAAGTGGCAACCTGGCAGTGGTGTGGCTTGAACCAGTGACCTTTGGATTACTAGTCCAGCACTGTAACCACTAGGCTACAACTGTCATAAAGTTTTCTATCAAGACAACTTGGTCTTTGTACATGAAATACAGTTTATAATGAACACATCTGTGTCTTTGGAAAAGTGGCAATGCCCCTTTTCTGTTCCAGCATGACTGTGCTTTTGTGTCTAAAGCAAGGTCTATAAAGACATGATTTGACAAGTTTGGTGCAGAGGTTTTTAGCCGTCTGCACAGAGCCTTGACCTCAGCCCCATTAAACACCATGTAGATGAAATTTAATGCTGACTGAAAGCAATTAAGGGCGTTTTCTCTAACATCAGTATCTGACCTCACAAAGCCTTTTTGTGTGCACCAATTTCTAAAGCTCTCCTAGAAGTCATATGCCAGCATATAGTTAGTTGCACACCTGGCTTGCAGGACATAATGCTGCATAATAGTAATTAAATGTTCTGTTGTGTTCTAGGTGGCTGGGATGGTTCTGCATCCTTCAAGCTGATCTTCATTGCTGGTGGAGCTATTGAGTTTGGGCAGTATATGTTGCAGGTGGCATCTCAGGGTAAATGAAACCTCTGCTCTTACATTCTTCAAACAAATATGATGTCTGATGTTATTCTGAACCAGTTATTCTATTGACATGTTAAAACAGTCCACTTAGTTGCAGTGATTCTTTCTGTAAATGTAATTGCAGTACAGTGGACAATTGCCTTACGAATGTAATTGGTTCCGAGGGGCTGTTCTTAAGTCAAAATGTTCATTAGTTAAACCTGTTTTTCCCATAAGAAATAATGTAAATAGAATTAATCCGTGCCAGACCTCTCAAACAACCCCCTTACCTAACCTTTCTAATGTCTTAAACTGTCTTTTTTTATATAAATACAAGTATATCTTCCCTTAAATCTTAAATTATAGAATAGACATTCCTGTAATAAACAATAATAAACAACAATACACAATAGTACTGTACATAAAAACACACACATCACATTTCAGTACAGTACGTGTGCTGTACCATACACCATAATACATTTCCTTCTTTTTTTAATAAAATGTATCTACCAGAAACAACAATAACTCTCATATTTCTTTATTATTTCCTTCTTTATTTCAGTATTGTTGTATTTTGTAAGTGTAATTGCATGAAAGAAAGAATACTTTACTCAGCGATTTCCTTCTTCTCTCTCACTCACTGTCCCCTCTGTCTGAAACACAGTGACAGCTACTGGCAGGAGTAATTATACAACAAACACCACTGCGCTTTCTTTTCACCTTCTCTGAGGACATTTTAATATTGAATTTTACAAAATATAAAGAAAACACTGGAAAACACTGTCTGCTGTCTGAATGTTCGCTCACTGTATATATATATATACAGTGTATCACAAAAGTGAGTACACCCCTCACATTTCTGCAGATATTTAAGTATATCTTTTCATGGGACAACACTGACAAAATGACACTTTGACACAATGAAAAGTAGTCTGTGTGCAGCTTATATAACAGTGTAAATTTATTCTTCCCTCAAAATAACTCAATATACAGCCATTAATGTCTAAACCACCGGCAACAAAAGTGAGTACACCCCTAAGAGACTACACCCCTAAATGTCCAAATTGAGCACTGCTTGTCATTTTCCCTCCAAAATGTCATGTGATTTGTTAGTGTTACTAGGTCTCAGGTGTGCATAGGGAGCAGGTGTGTTCAATTTAGTAGTACAGCTCTCACACTCTCTCATACTGGTCACTGAAAGTTCCAACATGGCACCTCATGGCAAAGAACTCTCTGAAGATCTTAAAAGACGAATTGTTGCGCTACATGAAGATGGCCAAGGCTACAAGAAGATTGCCAACACCCTGAAACTGAGCTGCAGCACAGTGGCCAAGATCATCCAGTGTTTTAAAAGAGCAGGGTCCACTCAGAACAGACCTCGCGTTGGTCGTCCAAAGAAGCTGAGTGCACGTGCTCAGCGTCACATCATACTGCTGTCTTTGAAAGATAGGCGCAGGAGTGCTGTCAGCATTGCTGCAGAGATTGAAAAGGTGGGGGGTCAGCCTGTCAGTGCTCGGACCATACGCCGCACACTACATCAAATTGGTCTGCATGGCTGTCACCCCAGAAGGAAGCCTCTTCTGAAGTCTCTACACAAGAAAGCCCGCAAACAGTTTGCTGAAGACATGTCAACAAAGGACATGGATTACTGGAACCATGTCCTATGGTCTGATGAGACCAAGATTAATTTGTTTGGTTCAGATGGTCTCAAGCATGTGTGGCGGCAATCAGGTGAGGAGTACAAAGATAAGTGTGTCATGCCTACAGTCAAGCATGGTGGTGGGAATGCCATGGTCTGGGGCTGCATGAGTGCAGCAGGTGTTGGGGAGTTACATTTCATTGAGGGACACATGAACTCCAATATGTACTGTGAAATACTGAAGCAGAGCATGATCCCCTCCCTCCGGAAACTGGGTCGCAGGGCAGTGTTCCAGCATGATAATGACCCCAAACACACCTCTAAGACGACCACTGCTTTATTGAAGTGGCTGAGGGTAAAGGTGATGGACTGGCCAAGCATGTTTCCAGACCTAAACCCAATAGAACATCTTTGGGGCATCCTCAAGCGGAAGGTGGAGGAGCGCAAAGTCTCGAATATCCGCCAGCTCCGTGATGTCGTCATGGAGGAGTGGAAAAGCATTCCAGTGGCAACCTGTGAAGCTCTGGTAAACTCCATGCCCAGGACAGTTAAGGCAGTTTTGGGAAATAATGGTGGCCACACAAAATATGGACACTTCAGGAACTTTCACTAAGGGGTGTACTAACTTTTGTTGCCGGTGGTTTAGACATTAATGGCTGTATATTGAGTTATTTTGAGGGAAGAATAAATTTACACTGTTATATAAGCTGCACACAGACTACTTTTCATTGTGTTAAAGTGTCATTTTGTCAGTGTTGTCCCATGAAAAGATATACTTAAATATCTGCAGAAATGTGAGGGGTGTACTCACTTTTGTGATACACTGTATATATATACAGTGTATCACAAAAGTGAGTACACCCCTCACATTTCTGCAGATATTTAAGTATATCTTTTCATGGGACAACACTGACAAAATGACACTTTGACACAATGAAAAGTAGTCTGTGTGCAGCTTATATAACAGTGTAAATTTATTCTTCCCTCAAAATAACTCAATATACAGCCATTAATGTCTAAACCACCGGCAACAAAAGTGATTACACCCCTTAGTGAAAGTTCCTGAAGTGTCAATATTTTGTGTGGCCACCATTATTTCCCAGAACTGCCTTAACTCTCCTGGGCATGGAGTTTACCAGAGCTTCACAGGTTGCCACTGGAATGCTTTTCCACTCCTCCATGACGACATCACGGAGCTGGCGGATATTCGAGACTTTGCGCTCCTCCACCTTCCGCTTGAGGATGCCCCAAAGATGTTCTATTGGGTTTAGGTCTGGAGACATGCTTGGCCAGTCCATCACCTTTACCCTCAGCCTCTTCAATAAAGCAGTGGTCGTCTTAGAGGTGTGTTTGGGGTCATTATCATGCTGGAACACTGCCCTGCGACCCAGTATCTGGAGGAAGGGGATCATGCTCTGCTTCAGTATTTCACAGTACATATTGGAGTTCATGTGTCCCTCAATGAAATGTAACTCCCCAACACCTGCTGCACCCATGCAGCCCCAGACCATGGCATTCCCACCACCATGCTTGACTGTAGGCATGACACACTTATCTTTGTACTCCTCACCTGATTGCCGCCACACATGCTTGAGACCATCTGAACCAAACAAATTAATCTTGGTCTCATCAGACCATAGGACATGGTTCCAGTAATCCATGTCCTTTGTTGACATGTCTTCAGCAAACTGTTTGCGGGCTTTCTTGTGTAGAGACTTCAGAAGAGGCTTCCTTCTGGGGTGACAGCCATGCAGACCAATTTGATGTAGTGTGCGGCGTATGGTCTGAGCACTGACAGGCTGACCCCCCACCTTTTCAATCTCTGCAGCAATGCTGACAGCACTACTGCGCCTATCTTTCAAAGACAGCAGTTGGATGTGACGCTGAGCACGTGCACTCAGCTTCTTTGGACGACCAACGCGAGGTCTGTTCTGAGTGGACCCTGCTCTTTTAAAATGCTGGATGATCTTGGCCACTGTGCTGCAGCTCAGTTTCAGGGTGTTGGCAATCTTCTTGTAGCCTTGGCCATCTTCATGTAGCGCAACAATTCATCTTTTAAGATCCTCAGAGAGTTCTTTGCCATGAGGTGCCATGTTGGAACTTTCAGTGACCAGTATGAGAGTGTGAGAGCTGTACTACTAAATTGAACACACCTGCTCCCTATGCACACCTGAGACCTAGTAACACTAACAAATCACATGACATTTTGGAGGGAAAATGACAAGCAGTGCTCAATTTGGACATTTAGGGGTGTTGTCTCTTAGGGGTGTACTCACTTTTGTTGCCGGTGGTTTAGACATTAATGGCTGTATATTGAGTTATTTTGAGGGAAGAATAAATTTACACTGTTATATAAGCTGCACACAGACTACTTTTCATTGTGTCAAAGTGTCATTTTGTCAGTGTTGTCCCATGAAAAGATATACTTAAATATCTGCAGAAATGTGAGGGGTGTACTCACTTTTGTGATACACTGTATATACAGTGTATCACAAAAGTGAGTACACCCCTCACATTTCTGCAAATATTTCATTATATCTTTTCATGGGACAACACTATAGACATGAAACTTGGATATAACTTAGAGCAGTCAGTGTACAGCTTGTATAGCAGTGTAGATTTACTGTCTTCTGAAAATAACTCAACACACAGCCATTAATGTCTAAATGGCTGGCAACATAAGTGAGTACATCCCACAGTGAACATGTCCAAATTGTGCCCAAAGTGTCAATATTTTGTGTGACCACCATTATTATCCAGCACTGCCTTAACCCTCCTGGGCATGGAATTCACCAGAGCTGCACAGGTTGCTACTGGAATCGTCTTCCACTCCTCCATGATGACATCACGGAGCTGGTGGATGTTAGACACCTTGAACTCCTCCACCTTCCACTTGAGGATGCGCCACAGGTGCTCAATTGGGTTTAGTCCATCACCTTTACCTTCAGCTTCCTCAGCAAGGCAGTTGTCATCTTGGAGGTTGTGTTTGGGGTCGTTATCCTGTTGGAAAACTGCCATGAGGCCCAGTTTTCGAAGGGAGGGGATCATGCTCTGTTTCAGAATGTCACAGTACATGTTGGAATTCATGTTTCCCTCAATGAACCGCAGCTCCCCAGTGCCAGCAACACTCATGCAGCCCAAGACCATGATGCTACCACCACCATGCTTGACTGTAGGCAAGATACAGATGTCTTGGTACTTCTCACCAGGGCGCCGCCACACATGCTGGACACCATCTGAGCCAAACAAGTTTATCTTGGTCTCGTCAGACCACAGGGCATTCCCGTAATCCATGTTCTTGGACTGCTTGTTTTCAGCAAACTGTTTGCTGGCTTTCTTGTGCGTCAGCTTCCTTCTGGGATGACGACCATGCAGACCGAGTTGATGCAGTGTGCGGCGTATGGTCTGAGCACTGACAGGCTGACCTCCCACGTCTTCAACCTCTGCAGCAATGCTGGCAGCACTCATGTGTCTATTTTTTAAAGCCAACCTCTGGATATGACGCCGAACACGTGGACTCAACTTCTTTGGTCGACCCTGGCGAAGCCTGTTCCGAGTGGAACCTGTCCTGGAAAACCGCTGTATGACCTTGGCCACCATGCTGTAGCTCAGTTTCAGGGTGTTAGCAATCTTCTTATAGCCCAGGCCATCTTTGTGGAGAGCAACAATTCTATTTCTCACATCCTCAGAGAGTTCTTTGCCATGAGGTGCCATGTTGAATATCCAGTGGCCAGTATGAGAGAATTGAACCCAAAACACCAAATTTAACAGCCCTGCTCCCCATTTACACCTGGGACCTTGACACATGACACCAGGGAGGGACAACGACACATTTGGGCACAATTTGGACATGTTCACTGTGGGGTGTACTCACTTATGTTGCAGCTATTTAGACATTAATGGCTGTGTGTTGAGTTATTTTCAGAAGACAGTAAATCTACACTGCTATACAAGCTGTACACTGACTACTCTAAGTTATATCCAAGTTTCATGTCTATAGTGTTGTCCCATGAAAAGATATAATGAAATATTATATTTCATTATATGAAATATATTATATTATATTTCATTATATTATATAGAAGACAGTAAATCTACACTGCTATACAAGCTGTACACTGACTATTCTAAGTTATATCCAAGTTTCATGTCTATAGTGTTGTCCCATGAAAAGATATAATGAAATATTTGCAGAAATGTGAGGGGTGTACTCACTTTTGTGATACACTGTATATATATATATATATACAGTGTATCACAAAAGTGAGTACACCCCTCACATTTCTGCAGATATTTAAGTATATCTTTTCATGGGACAACACTGACAAAATGACACTTTGACACAATGAAAAGTAGTCTGTGTGCAGCTTATATAACAGTGTAAATTTATTCTTCCCTCAAAATAACTCAATATACAGCCATTAATGTCTAAACCACCGGCAACAAAAGTGAGTACACCCCTAAGAGACTACACCCCTAAATGTCCAAATTGAGCACTGCTTGTCATTTTCCCTCCAAAATGTCATGTGATTTGTTAGTGTTACTAGGTCTCAGGTGTGCATAGGGAGCAGGTGTGTTCAATTTAGTAGTACAGCTCTCACACTCTCTCATACTGGACACTGAAAGTTCCAACATGGCACCTCATGGCAAAGAACTCTCTGAGGATATTAAAAGACGAATTGTTGCGCTACATGAAGATGGCCAAGGCTACAAGAAGATTGCCAACACCCTGAAACTGAGCTGCAGCACAGTGGCCAAGATCATCCAGCGTTTTAAAAAAGCAGGGTCCACTCAGAACAGACCTCGTGTTGGTCGTCCAAAGAAGCTGAGTGCACGTGCTCAGCGTCACATCCAACTGCTGTCTTTGAAAGATAGGCGCAGGAGTGCTGTCAGCATTGCTGCAGAGATTGAAAAGGTGGGGGGTCAGCCTGTCAGTGCTCAGACCATACGCCGCACACTACATCAAATTGGTCTGCATGGCTGTCACCCCAGAAGGAAGCCTCTTCTGAAGTCTCTACACAAGAAAGCCCGCAAACAGTTTGCTGAAGACATGTCAACAAAGGACATGGATTACTGGAACCATGTCCTATGGTCTGATGAGACCAAGATTAATTTGTTTGGTTCAGATGGTCTCAAGCATGTGTGGCGGCAATCAGGTGAGGAGTACAAAGATAAGTGTGTCATGCCTACAGTCAAGCATGGTGGTGGGAATGCCATGGTCTGGGGCTGCATGAGTGCAGCAGGTGTTGGGGAGTTACATTTCATTGAGGGACACATGAACTCCAATATGTACTGTGAAATACTGAAGCAGAGCATGATCCCCTCCCTCCGGAAACTGGGTCGCAGGGCAGTGTTCCAGCATGATAATGACCCCAAACACACCTCTAAGACGACCACTGCTTTATTGAAGAGGCTGAGGGTAAAGGTGATGGACTGGCCAAGCATGTCTCCAGACCTAAACCCAATAGAACATCTTTGGGGCATCCTCAAGCGGAAGGTGGAGGAGCGCAAAGTCTCGAATATCCGCCAGCTCCGTGATGTCGTCATGGAGGAGTGGAAAAGCATTCCAGTGGCAACCTGTGAAGCTCTGGTAAACTCCATGCCCAGGAGAGTTAAGGCAGTTCTGGGAAATAATGGTGGCCACACAAAATATTGACACTTCAGGAACTTTCACTAAGGGGTGTACTCACTTTTGTTGCCGGTGGTTTAGACATTAATGGCTGTATATTGAGTTATTTTGAGGGAAGAATAAATATACACTGTTATATAAGCTGCACACAGACTACTTTTCATTGTGTCAAAGTGTCATTTTGTCAGTGTTGTCCCATGAAAAGATATACTTAAATATCTGCAGAAATGTGAGGGGTGTACTCACTTTTGTGATACACTGTATATATATATATATATACAGTGTATCACAAAAGTGAGTACACCCCTCACATTTCTGCAAATATTTCATTATATCTTTTCATGGGACAACACTATAGACATGAAACTTGGATATAACTTAGAATAGTCAGTGTACAGCTTGTATAGCAGTGTAGATTTACTGTCTTCTGAAAATAACTCAACACACAGCCATTAATGTCTAAATAGCTGGCAACATAAGTGAGTACACCCCACAGTGAACATGTCCAAATTGTGCCCAAATGTGTCGTTGTCCCTCCCTGGTGTCATGTGTCAAGGTCCCAGGTGTAAATGGGGAGCAGGGCTGTTAAATTTGGTGTTTTGGGTACAATTCTCTCATACTGGCCACTGGATATTCAACATGGCACCTCATGGCAAAGAACTCTCTGAGGATGTGAGAAATAGAATTGTTGCTCTCCACAAAGATGGCCTGGGCTATAAGAAGATTGCTAACACCCTGAAACTGAGCTACAGCATGGTGGCCAAGGTCATACAGCGGTTTTCCAGGACAGGTTCCACTCGGAACAGGCTTCACCAGGGTCGACCAAAGAAGTTGAGTCCACGTGTTCGGCGTCATATCCAGAGGTTGGCTTTAAAAAATAGACACATGAGTGCTGCCAGCATTGCTGCAGAGGTTGAAGACGTGGGAGGTATGCTCAGACCATACGCCGCACACTGCATCAACTCAGTCTGCATGGTCGTCATCCCAGAAGGAAGCTGACGCACAAGAAAGCCCGCAAACAGTTTGCTGAAGACAAGCAGTCCAAGAACATGGATTACTGGAATGCCCTGTGGTCTGACGAGACCAAGATAAACTTGTTTGGCTCAGATGGTGTCCAGCATGTGTGGCAGCGCCCTGGTGAGAAGTACCAAGACAACTATATCTTGCCTACAGTCAAGCATGGTGGTGGTAGCATCATGGTCTTGGGCTGCATGAGTGTTGCTGGCACTGGGGAGCTGCAGTTCATTGAGGGAAACATGAATTCCAACATGTACTGTGACATTCTGAAACAGAGCATGATTCCCTCCCTTCGAAAACTGGGCCTCATGGCAGTTTTCCAACAGGATAACGACCCCAAACACAACCTCCAAGATGACAACTGGCTTGCTGAGGAAGCTGAAGGTAAAGGTGATGGACTAAACCCAATTGAGCACCTGTGGCGCATCCTCAAGTGGAAGGTGGAGGAGTTCAAGGTGTCTAACATCCACCAGCTCCGTGATGTCATCATGGAGGGGTGGAAGAGGATTCCAGTAGCAACCTGTGCAGCTCTGGTGAATTCCATGCCCAGGAGGGTTAAGGCAGTGCTGGATAATAATGGTGGTCACACAAAATATTGACACTTTGGGCACAATTTGGACATGTTCACTGTGGGGTGTACTCACTTATGTTGCCAGCTATTTAGACATTAATGGCTGTGTGTTGAGTTATTTTCAGAAGACAGTAAATCTATACTGCTATACAAGTTGTACACTGACTACTCTAAGTTATATCCAAGTTTCATTTCTATAGTGTTGTCCCATGAAAAGATATAATAAAATATTTGCAGAAATGTGAGGGGTGTACTCACTTTTGTGATACACTGTATATATATATATATATATATATATATATATATATATATATATATATATATATATATATATATATATATATATATATATATATATATATATATATATATATATATATATATATATATATATATATAGAGAGAGAGAGAGAGAGAGAGAGAGAGAGAGAGAGAGAGAGAGAGAGAGAGAGAGAGAGAGAGAGAGAGACGGTCGGAGTCAACATGTTCGTGACGTCACGTTTCGCGAATTTAGGTTCGCAATCTGAAATTTGTTCGTACGTTAAGTTAAAAAAGATCGTTCGTAACCCAAAATGTTCGTATGGTAAACCGTTCGTAAGACATGGGTCTACTGTATAAACAAAAAGACATTAGTCACTAGATTTACTTTGTCTCATATGTGTGTTTTTTTCCTCAAAG
Source organism: Trichomycterus rosablanca (assembly GCF_030014385.1). NCBI lineage: Eukaryota > Metazoa > Chordata > Actinopteri > Siluriformes > Trichomycteridae > Trichomycterus > Trichomycterus rosablanca. The sequence continues at coordinate 14,363,651 of NC_085997.1, read as the reverse complement.
CCTTGAGAGGGCAGCCTGTGACTGGAAACTTCGGCTGTCCTTATATGGCTAATGGAGCATACGCCTGCTCACCTCCTCCCCCAGCTAATGGCATGTTTTCCACTGGGCCCCCTCCACCTGGCTATTCTTACCCTCCACCCCCAGCTCCAGGTAATACACAGGTTTCCTCCGGGTGCTCCGGTTTCCTCCCACAGTCCAAAGACATGCAAGTGAGGTGAATTGGAGACACTAAATTGTCCATGACTGTGTTTGATGTAACCTTGTGAACTAATGAACCTTGTGTAATGAGTAACTACCGTTTCCTGTCATGAATGTAACCAAAGTGTAAAACATGACTCTAAAATCCTAATAAACAAACCAGGTAATACACTGTCTGTATGTAAATGTTTACACACCTGCACTTTGTAGATTAAAATGAAGAACATGACAGCTAAATCAAGAACACATTCACAGCAGTTATAGTTACCAGTCTGCTCATCTGAAATCCTTTAAAAAAGCTTTCTATTTTTTATTACACATTGTTTATTAATCTGTTTGTTATAATCTATTCAAGGAAACAAATAGACCAATACTGTCTGAAATAAATGGTCTGGGAAAAGTGAATCCAAAATGATAAAATATGCTTTTCTCAAAATGCATAGACACTATATGTGGGCTTCCCGTTTCAAAACCATGGGCTCTCTTTTTCACAGTTATGACAGCTGCCGAAAAGGCTTTTCACGTGATGGTGCAATGTGTCTGTGACAATATGTGTACATTCAGTCAAAGGAGCATTTCCGAGATCAGGTGCTGATGTTAGCTAGAATGCCTGGCTTGAAATGTATTTTTCTATTCAATTGGATTTAAGGTCAGAACTATGCAGGCCACTAGAGATCCAAACAATGTCTTTAATGATTTAATTTGTATTATCAATCATCAGTATTATTGAATAAATGTGTGTAATTGTAGTAGCATATAGTCAGTGTGATTAAATGAGTTTGTGTTACTGTTTCTTTGTACGTTCACAGCTGTAATGGTCTGTCTTGCATTGATGTTCTGTTTTCTAAAACACTTGTGTATTATATTTTGGGCTTGTTTTAAGGTGCATTCTACGCCCCTCCTATGGGTTTTGATGGTGCTGCAGCGTACATGCCCCCTCCACCATACTCTGCATCAGTGGCCCAGGCTCCTCCAGATCTTGATTTACCACGCACACCTGCAGGTCTGAACCAGAGCTAGATTATTTATATTTATATATTTACATACAAATATTTATATATAAAATAAAATATTAAATATCAGTTTTATACATATTACATATATTTATATAAGGTGTATTAAATAAATATGTAGTACATACATAAAAATACATACTACATATATTCATATTATATAGGGATGTAACGATACACTCTACCCACAATGCGATACGATTCACAATACTGGGTTCACGATACGATTTTTTTTCTGATTTTTTAAACAAAATAAAATTGAAGACAAATTATAATAAAGTTTCCTTTTATTATTTCTCTTTAAAATAAAATCTAATAAAATATTGTATTTGTGCTTATCTTTTATTTATCTTAATAATGAATGGCCTTTCATTTCTGAGATAGGTGCAAACTATGCAAAACAATGCTGCACATTTCCCTTTTTTGTGTAAAAAAATATAGCACCAGTGCCCTCTGCTGTTTAAAGTGAATGTCGATTCAACTTAAATGAATAACCGATTCAAATCGTGGCACATGTGCACCGATTTTTAACTGTCTTGTGGTGCATTATTACATCCCTACTATTATATGTGTAAAACTAACATATACTAATATTGTGCATATTATTTTTTTAATTATTATTATTTTGAAGTTCACAGTCAAAATAGTAACTTTTTTTATTTGTCGGTAAGCTGAAGTGTAATTGGGTTATGTAGCAGAACAGTGGTCCAATATGATAAAAGCATTTTTAATTGTAAATGGTTGAAAGTAAAGAAATAAAAGTTTTAAACCTGTAGAGATTTTCTGGCAAGAGCTGTAACAAACAGATGATGGTCAAAAACCTAGAAGTGTCTGCTGAACTATTTTCAGCTTCCCCCGAATGATGAAGACTAATATTACAGTCTATGTGTTTTATGACTTTGTTTTCTTAAGAAATATAGGTTTACCAAAGTGTGTAGTGTTTGTACTAGAAATTCTTGTTAGCTGAAGATGTCTAAAGCACTAAATGATTTTTTTTAATGTTTATTTTTTGTCTTGTACAGCGGAAGCTAAAGCAGCAGAGGCAGCAGCGAGTGCAGGCACTTCTTCTTTTGCTCCAACCCACGTTTACCTCCCTGATGTAAGTTTCCTGTTATCCAACACATTTACCAGATCACATATGCAGCTGCCTACTTTATACTTTGTACTGATAGTTATGTGATGACTCAATGCCTGTGTTTTATTTAGATAGTCCAGTCAAAACAAAAGCATTTACAGTCATTAAAGACTCACACAAAAAAAAGCTATTCCAATTGGCTGCCCATTATCTTTATGTGCAAAGATTTTTGTTAATCCGATTCAATTGATTTCGAGATTATAGATTTATACTAAACTGTTTATTTGTGGATCTTGGCCACCATAACAGACTGAATGATTCTGGCTTGATAAAGACCAAGAAGAAACACGTATGGGGTGGATTGGCTACTCTTAATGGCCCCCTAGGTGTGAGGTGGGAGACCAATGACAAATCTTGTGTGGGTTTTTCATTGTAACGTCTAATGCTGTTTAGTTGGAGTCCCATATGAATAAATTCTCAATTTCTTCTGCTATGTATCCTCATTTGTCATACTTGGAGACTATGTCACTTGTGCCCTGTAGATAGAAACAGCACTGTTTTGTGATAGCACAGTTGTAATTACCTTGCTGTATTCTTAGATAAACAGTTAAGTAAAATATATCGATATAATGCCCATATTTGTTTTTACTAACATTTATTTGTAAAAACTTTGTGATATGTGCAAACAGTTAATAATTTGTTTGTTGGTTTGTCTCTTATAGGACAAGCCCCCACCCTACTCCCCTCCTGAGGACAAGAAGAACCAGTAAACTCTGCACCAGCAACACAACCAGCTTAGTGTTAATTCTCTGTCACACACACTTTCACACAGTTATTTCAATAAATGCATTTTATTTCATGAGCTTGACTAAACACTATCTCCTGTAAAGCTGCATGCAGTACCAGTACCAGTACCAGGTAGCAGTACACTGTATTGCTAACTGTTCAGGTTTTAAGAAGGACAGCAAGGTGAAAAGCTAGATGGCTAATAAAGACCTTATAAAATAGTCTAGGGTTTTTCAACCTATGTCTAGCTACAGCGTCTATACTGTATAAGCGATTACCATGAACAATTACATTAACATATTGTCCTGCTGTAAACAAATAATCATCATTTTTATGTTTAATCACCACTTTATTTGGTTGGTTCTGGTTTGCCCCCGGAATCCTTGGGCACAATGTAGTAACACATCCGGGACAGGACTCCAATTCATCATGGGGCAAATAACAAAGCAGATTTCTCCGAATTGAGCGCTTGGAGGTGATTGATATGGTTGCAGTTTGGATATTTTGTTATGTAGTTAGTAGTGATGCAGTGGGATCACTAGTGAAGATGCTGGTCTATTGATCTGAAGGTAGATGGTTCAGGCCTCATCAGCACCAAGCTGCCACTGTTGGGCCCCTGAGCAAGGCCTTTAACTTGCAATATTTTGACTTGTGTCCTCTCTCAGTTTTATGTTGCTTGATTGTAAATGTGTAATACTCACTTCATAGTAAGCTAATGACCCTTAGGCTTCCATCAAATCCAAATCCAAACCCTTCCATTTGTAGCTTGGTGAACTCCAGGACTGGATCGTGTTCGTGTTGAGGCCAATGCGATACAAAACTGCAGCCCACATCCTCAACAAAAAATGGAGCCATGGCAACAGTGTGATAAAACACATGAATTCAATTCTGTGCCACACATCGTCAGCATGGCATACCTTTCTTTCCTGGCGCCTCTCCTGCCAGGTAAGCAATGTACACACACTCGGCTGTCCAAAAAAAAAACACGGTTCAGTTCTGAAGCTCACATGCCCACTGTAGGCTGTGATGCCATTGGTTCCGACACCTTTCTATTATTGCCAGCATAAACATTTAGCAATTTCTGCTACAGTAACTCTTGTGGGATGGGAGCAGATGGCTTAACCTTCGATATAGATCACTGGTTGTTATTCTACTTTGAGTCGTCACTAACTACTGTATGCCAGGAACAACCCACAGTCATCTTGCCAGCACAAGTTACTCAGATCAGATATTCCTGCTTTAAGAACTTACTGTTCACTTGCTGCCTAATATATCCCATCCTGCCCTTTGACAGTTGCCATTGTAATGAGATAATTAATTGCAATTTGCTTCACCTGTCTATGATTTTAATGTGGTAGCTGACTGTTATGAGTTGGGTACATTTTATGTATTTTGTTCATTTCCTTGTGAAGTGTAATTGTTTGTGGTAATCATTGAAATCACACAGGTACAGTTGCTAAATACCATATTTAAACTCTGGAGTATTGCTTTAAATTTGAGATTCTTTGATGTACTAGACTGGCCTGGTTTAAGCTGGTCTGCTTTAAAGACATGGGACCATCATATAAATGATGAAGTATGAAACTAATGTTTAGAAAACTTAAACATAAATGCTTATTTATTAAGACATGAGCTTTTCTTCTTTCAGGAATGTCTTTAAACTGAAGCCTTAGGTGATAATGTGCTCAGTATCTGTGATTCTGCCGTACCCGTCACCTTCGTTCCTGTACGCTTGTCAGTGTTTCCTTATGATCAGCATCTGTTTATAACACTAAAGCACGACACAAACTAACTGCACTTTGACTTCGTCATGCATCTCCCAGCACCTTCTGGTTTATAAATTAAATTATTAAATATGTAACCAGCCTAGAATGTCTCTACTGTGATGTCTGACTTAATGGATGAATTTAATTACATTAACCATGCAGGTCTGAACATTCTGACAGGTGTCAAGAGGTCATGAGGCAGGGTTAATTGGTCTGTTGCTTTAATTGCTTAGATGTGTGTACAAAAAATCAGCATGTCATCTTTCCAATCTTAAAATGTTATTACCTTAAACATCTAATATACAAATAGTAATACAGACATCCTGATCAACTCACACCCACATTTATACACACACAACCACGCAGCCATACCTTTACACACATACACAGCCACCCTAACATTTCCAGATCATCAAATTTTATTAAACATCGGTTTAAATAATAATAATAATAATAAAGACAGATATCTTTATTAAACAGTGTCCTCAAATCAAGTGGTCTTGTTTACAGCAGGCATAAATAAAGAGACATTATTCTGAGTCACAGAGAACCCAAGTAATTAATAAACATTTATGCAAATCATGTATTTATGTAGAATGCTTTGTAAGAATGCTTTACACTCAGTCTTGTCATGTAGAGTGCCTGTAATGTGAACATTAGTTAAAAAACTAAAACAGTTTCAGGTCTAATCACTACTAATCACATTTTTCTTATTTTCCTCCAAAAATTAAAATTCCTTGCCTGCTGTCAAATAAACAGCTAACTGCTACTGAAAGTAAATCACTTTCCATCTTCTGTAAACCATGTTCAGCACATTTACAACCCTCTCAGTCACTTATATATATATATATATGCTATATTGCCAAAAGTATTCACTCGTCTGCCTTCACATGCATATGAACTTGAGTGACATCTCATTCTTAATCCATAGGGTATAATATGATGTCGACCCACCCTGCAGCTATAACAGCTTCAACTCTTCTGGGAAAGCTTTCCACAAGGTTTAGGAGTGTGTTTATGGGAATTTTTGACCATTCTTCCAGAAGTGCATTTGTGAGGTCAGACACTGATGTTGGACGAGAAGGCCTGGCTCACAGTTCGCCCTAATTCATCCCAAAGGTGTTCTATTGGGTTAAGATCAGAACTCGCTCATCCATGTCTTTATGGACCTTGCTTTGTGCTCTGGTGCACAGTCATGTTGGAACAGGAAGGGGCCATCCCCAAACTGTTCCCACAAAGTTGGGAGCATGAAATTGTCCAAAATCTCTTGGTATGCTGAAGCATTAAGAGTTCCTTTCACTGGAACTAAGGGGCCGAGCCCAAATCCTGAAAAACAACCCCACACCAACTTGGCACAATGCAGTCATACAAGTGCTGTTCCCCTGGCAACCGCCAAACCCAGACTCGTCCATCGGATTGCCAGACGGAGAAGCGCGATTCATCACTCCAGAAAACACGTCTCCGCTGCTCTAGAGTCCAGTGGCGGTGTGCTTTACACCACTGCATCCGACACTTTGCATTGCGCTTGGTGATGTAAGGCTTGGATGCAGCTGCTCGGCCATGGAAACCCATTCCATGAATCTCTCTACACACTGTTCTTGAGCTAATCTGAAGGCCACATGAAGTTTGGAGGTCTGTAGCGATTGACTCTGCAGAAAGTTGCCGACCTCTGTGCACTGTGCGCCTCAGCATCCGCTGAGTTGCTGTAGTTCCCAATCGCTTCCACTTTGTTATAATACCACTGATAGTTGACTGTGGAATATTTAGTAGCGAGGAAATTTCACAACTGGACTTGTTGCACAGGTGGCATCCTGTCACAGTACCATGCTGGAATTCACTGAGCTCCTGAGAGCGACCCATTCTTTCACAAATGTTTGTAGAAGCAGTCTGCATGCCGAGGTGCTTGGTTTTATACACCTGTGGCCTTGGAAGTGATTGGAACACCTGAATTCAATTATTTGGATGGGTGAGTGAATACTTTTGGCAATATAGTGTGTGTATATACTGTATATATATATATATATATATATATATATATATATATATATATATATACAGTGTATCACAAAAGTGAGTACACCCCTCACATTTCTGCAAATATTTCATTATATCTTTTCATGGGACAACACTGTAGACATGAAACTTGGATATAACTTAGAGTAGTCAGTGTACAGCTTGTATAGCAGTGTAGATTTACTGTCTTCTGAAAATAACTCAACACACAGCCATTAATGTCTAAATAGCTGGCAACATAAGTGAGTACACCCCACAGTGAACATGTCCAAATTGTGCCCAAATGTGTCGTTGTCCCTCCCTGGTGTCATGTGTCAAGGTCCCATGTGTAAATGGGGAGCAGGGCTGTTAAATTTGGTGTTTTGGGTACAATTCTCTCATACTGGCCACTGGATATTCAACATGGCACCTCATGGCAAAGAACTCTCTGAGGATGTGAGAAATAGAATTGTTGCTCTCCACAAAGATGGCCTGGGCTATAAGAAGATTGCTAACACCCTGAAACTGAGCTACAGCATGGTGGCCAAGGTCATACAGCGGTTTTCCAGGACAGGTTCCACTCGGAACAGGCTTCGCCAGGGTCGACCAAAGAAGTTGAGTCCACGTGTTCGGCGTCATATCCAGAGGTTGGCTTTAAAAAATAGACACATGAGTGCTGCCAGCATTGCTGCAGAGGTTGAAGACGTGGGAGGTCAGCCTGTCAGTGCTCAGACCATACGCCGCACACTGCATCAACTCGGTCTGCATGGTCGTCATCCCAGAAGGAAGCTGACGCACAAGAAAGCCCGCAAACAGTTTGCTGAAGACAAGCAGTCCAAGAACATGGATTACTGGAATGCCCTGTGGTCTGACGAGACCAAGATAAACTTGTTTGGCTCAGATGGTGTCCAGCATGTGTGGCGGCGCCCTGGTGAGAAGTACCAAGACAACTGTATCTTGCCTACAGTCAAGCATGGTGGTGGTAGCATCATGGTCTTGGGCTGCATGAGTGTTGCTGGCACTGGGGAGCTGCAGTTCATTGAGGAAAACATGAATTCCAACATGTACTGTGACATTCTGAAACAGAGCATGATCCCCTCCCTTCGAAAACTGGGCCTCATGGCAGTTTTCCAACAGGATAACGACCCCAAACACAACCTCCAAGATGACAACTGCCTTGCTGAGGAAGCTGAAGGTAAAGGTGATGGACTAAACCCAATTGAGCACCTGTGGCGCATCCTCAAGTGGAAGGTGGAGGAGTTCAAGGTGTCTAACATCCACCAGCTCCGTGATGTCATCATGGAGGAGTGGAAGAGGATTCCAGTAGCAACCTGTGCAGCTCTGGTGAATTCCATGCCCAGGAGGGTTAAGGCAGTGCTGGATAATAATGGTGGTCACACAAAATATTGACACTTTGGGCACAATTTGGACATGTTCACTGTGGGGTGTACTCACTTATGTTGCCAGCCATTTAGACATTAATGGCTGTGTGTTGAGTTATTTTCAGAAGACAGTAAATCTACACTGCTATACAAGTTGTACACTGACTACTCTAAGTTATATCCAAGTTTGATTTCTATAGTGTTGTCCCATGAAAAGATATAATAAAATATTTGCAGAAATGTGAGGGGTGTACTCACTTTTGTGATACACTGTATATATACAGTGTATCACAAAAGTGAGTACACCCCTCACATTTCTGCAGATATTTAAGTATATCTTTTCATGGGACAACACTGACAAAATGACACTTTGACACAATGAAAAGTAGTCTGTGTGCAGCTTATATAACAGTGTAAATTTATTCTTCCCTCAAAATAACTCAATATACAGCCATTAATGTCTAAACCACCGGCAACAAAAGTGAGTACACCCCTTAGTGAAAGTTCCTGAAGTGTCAATATTTTGTGTGGCCACCATTATTTCCCAGAACTGCCTTAACTCTCCTGGGCATGGAGTTTACCAGAGCTTCACAGGTTGCCACTGGAATGCTTTTCCACTCCTCCATGACGACATCACGGAGCTGGCGGATATTCGAGACTTTGCGCTCCTCCACCTTCCGCTTGATGATGCCCCAAAGATGTTCTATTGGGTTTAGGTCTGGAGACATGCTTGGCCAGTCCATCACCTTTACCCTCAGCCTCTTCAATAAAGCAGTGGTCGTCTTAGAGGTGTGTTTGGGGTCATTATCATGCTGGAACACTGCCCTGCGACCCAGTTTCCGGAGGGAGGGGATCATGCTCTGCTTCAGTATTTCACAGTACATATTGGAGTTCATGTGTCCCTCAATGAAATGTAACTCCCCAACACCTGCTGCACTCATGCAGCCCCAGACCATTGCATTCCCACCACCATGCTTGACTGTAGGCATGACACACTTATCTTTGTACTCCTCACCTGATTGCCGCCACACATGCTTGAGACCATCTGAACCAAACAAATTAATCTTGGTCTCATCAGACCATAGGACATGGTTCCAGTAATCCATGTCCTTTGTTGACATGTCTTCAGCAAACTGTTTGTGGGCTTTCTTGTGTAGAGACTTCAGAAGAGGCTTCCTTCTGGGGTGACAGCCATGCAGACCAATTTGATGTAGTGTGCGGCGTATGGTCTGAGCACTGACAGGCTGACCCCCCACCTTTTCAATCTCTGCAGCAATGCTGACAGCACTCCTGCGCCTATCTTTCAAAGACAGCAGTTGGATGTGACGCTGAGCACGTGCACTCAGCTTCTTTGGACGACCAACGCGAGGTCTGTTCTGAGTGGACCCTGCTCTTTTAAAACGCTGGATGATCTTGGCCACTGTGCTGCAGCTCAGTTTCAGGGTGTTGGCAATCTTCTTGTAGCCTTGGCCATCTTCATGTAGCGCAACAATTCGTCTTTTAAGATCCTCAGAGAGTTCTTTGCCATGAGGTGCCATGTTGGAACTTTCAGTGACCAGTATGAGAGAGTGTGAGAGCTGTACTACTAAATTGAACACACCTGCTCCCTATGCACACCTGAGACCTAGTAACAGTAACAAATCACATGACATTTTGGAGGGAAAATGACAAGCAGTGCTCAATTTGGACATTTAGGGGTGTAGTCTCTTAGGGGTGTACTCACTTTTGTTGCCGGTGGTTTAGACATTAATGGCTGTATATTGAGTTATTTTGAGGGAAGAATAAATTTACACTGTTATATAAGCTGCACACAGACTACTTTTCATTCTGTCAAAGTGTCATTTTGTCAGTGTTGTCCCATGAAAAGATATACTTAAATATCTGCAGAAATGTGAGGGGTGTACTCACTTTTGTGATACACTGTATATATATACGTAACCGCCGTGTGCAGCACAGACAGCAGCTAGATGGGCTTCTAGGTTGTCCTGGAGCCATGCTGACTGCAGTGCATATATAGCAAATAAATATATAGCAGACAAATTTCATTCCACTTACACAAAAATATTTGATACAGTAAGTTCCTTAATAGTTAATAGAAAGGTTGGGGTTTGTAAACAGATTAATCACCATAAACCAAACAGCCCCACTTATACAGAAGAATATATAACTATACAATAATAAATTCTTATGAAATGTAACAGACATTTTTAAGACTCAATCAAAAAAAATAATAAGATTACAGGATGGGTCATTAATAAAGGGTGCTATGATATTCAAAAATCAATTTCTAAGAAATTGTTAAGCTAAAATGACATGTTAATAGTCTGTGAGCTGTGTTTTTAGCTTAATTTTATACCGATTGAAAAACGTGTTCCATCAGACAAACAGATTTCAGCAGACATTTAATTTAGTGTTTGCAAACATTACTTTGGACTGTGGTGTACCCAACAAGAACTGGCCAGTGGATGGACCAATTTTCTAACAGTGCTTGGACCCAGATGATCCACTTGGTACATTGTACAGTGGTTCTAAATTTACCTAATATAGATAACGCTATTACTTTTTATAGTTTTTATTATATATTATTGTTATCTTTTGTTATCACTTTCAGGCTAACGATGCAGTATACAGAAGCTAGGTTTAAAACGCTGATGTCTTCATTCATGCTTTTTATGAGATGAATCATTGGGTGTATCTCAAAGCACTTACTGATGCCTCATTGATTTCTGGCTCCTATGTTCCTCAGCCTGTGACCTAGAAGTTGAACATCTTTAATGAAGTCTCATTTTTCTAAATCCACTTAATGGAATGAATGAACTACAATGTATGAGGCTTCTGGAGAGGATTTTTTTGGTGCATCCTTTGCACACATGTTGTCTAGGATGTTACAAATTCGACACCTGCACACCTATATCCAAAGAAACTGCATGCACTGTCGGGAGTAAATGATTGTAAATGCTATACCTAAATGCATAAGTGCTATTTGGTCTGTTACCAGATTATGTTGCATTTTATTTAATGTCATTATAATACTAATTTAATTAATGAATTCAGTGACAGGCAACACAGCTGGTAATGTCATCAATAAGTGACATTGCTTGAAAGTGACGCTTTAGTAAGCAATGATGTCTATTGCACAAATATGTTTAGCCCCAATCCTGTTCTACCCCCTTTTCTTTGCATCCTCGAAGTGGAGTGAAGAGCTAAAAATATGAAACCTAGTTACAACACCCATGGTGTTCCTGGATTTCAGTTCAGTGCTGTACTCTGAAAACATTTTTGAGGTTCATGGTGGGCAGAGAGTAACCGTGACCCCCTCCCCAATCCAGCAAGCAGGGTACAGCTCGCGGGTAAACACGCAATGGAAGGCGTGCAGCCTCACCTGGTTTTCTCCATAAAAGGTCAAAGTCCCTCCCTCATAGTCGAGCAGTATGCCGATCCGCAGCGACTGTGTATGTGGTTGCACTTGTCCTGATACGCGCTCTGATTTCGCAGCATGCCAAGCGGTGAACTGGCGCTCATCTAACTGCAGACTCCATGACAAATTATTCATTCCCAGTTTTACCGTCTTGCCTGTTTCCTTGCGTGGGATATCGGGGTACGTCACACCCACGTATGCCCATGGTTTGGACACCTCCATCTCCCAATAGTGGATACCTTGCGTAAAATTCTCAGAGCACAACACCTGCCAGGTGTAGTCGAAACGATCCTGGTGTTCTAAAACTGAGTGGGGCCCGGAGATCAAGTGTTCTGCCCGCTGGTTATTCTGAGAAAGCTGAAGGTGAGCATAGGCTGTGCATGGGTCAAATGTCAAAGAACGACCGTCTGCAATAAAAGAAAATGCTATTATTAGCAAATGTTTAGAAAAAATGTCAAATGCATGTCTTTTCAAAATACCAGCATTATCTACATGACTTACTTGTTTTTACTTATTTACTTACTTATTCTTACACATTATTGTTTACACAGTTGTCCAGTTTGTCAAGTGCACTGATCAGCCATAACATTAAAACCACCTCGTTTCTACACACACTGTCCATTTTATCAGCTCCACTTACCATCTAGAAGCACTTTGTAGTTCTACAATTACTGACTGTTTCTATGTATGTTTTGTTAGCCCCCTTTCATGCTGTTCTTCAGTGGTCAGGACCACCACAGAGCAGGTATTATTTAGGTGGTGGATCATTCTCAGCACTGCAGTGACACTGACATGGTGGTGGTGTGTTAGTAAGTGTTGTGCTGGTATGAGTGGATCAGACACAGCAGTGTTGCTGGAGTTTTTAAATACCGTGTCCACTTACTGTCCACTCAATTATACAGACACTCCTACCTAGCTGCTTCACCTTGTAGATGTAAAGTCAGAGAAGATCGCTCATCTATTGCCGCTGTTTGAGTTGGTCATCTTCTAGACCTTCATCAGCTGTCGGCTGGATATATTTTTGGTTGGTAGACTATTCTCAATCCAGCAGTGACAGTGATGTGTTTAAAAACTCCCATTAGCATCGCTGTGTCTTTTCCATTCATACCAGCACAACACACACTAACACACCACCACCATGTCAGTGTCACTGCAGTGCTGAGAATGATCCACCACCCAAATAATTAGGGGTGGGTTTATAAAATCGATTTTTCGATTCGAATCGATCTTTATTTGAACGATCCGATATCGATTCATATAAACGCGTGATCGATCTTAGGAGCGCAATATAGTTTCTATCAGAATACATCAGCACACGCGAGTTTTGCAGTATTTCTGACCTGATCGTTCTCTACAAAACAAAATATTTATTAACCTCCAACTCACTATAGAACAAGCCATGCTGCTCGTGTTGCCAAATCCACTCAGATTCATTTATTTCATCAGCGCACAAACTTTGATCTCTCACTACTTGTTGATGTGCATGTTTGGACGTGGTATCATTAAACCTTTCATCACTTCTCACGTGTGTTTTCGTGACAAAACGTAGTTTTGGAGACCAGAGAAGCTCGCCTGTGATTCCCCCTGGTGATAGATGGTGTAGTGTAAAACCCCCCATCGCCGATCAGTCGTGTAGTGTGAACATTACAGCGACCAGGTGTTAATCAGAGTGTCGTGTAGTGTAAACTTGGCATAAGCTGTTCAACAGCCAGGTGTATGTTTACATTACATTTACAATGTTGTAGCGTGTCAGACATATAAAATAATAATAAAAAATGAATGTTACTGTTTTCTGTTTTGGATTATTTATGTAAACAAAATACACAAATATTTTTAATAATGAGTGTTTTTTGTACAATTATCACATTCGTTCTCTGAACATCTGTACATATTTAAACAAAACCTGTTAATGTAACTCAAATATGCCTAAATGTGTTGAATCGAAATTGAATCGAAAATCGAATCGAAAATCGAATCGAAAATCGAATCGAAAATCGAAGATCGAATCGGGACCTTGTGAATCGGAATCGAATCGATCCAGGAAATTAGTGGCGATACCCAGCCCTACAAATAATACCTACTCTGTAGTGGTTCTGGGAGAGTCCTGACCATTAAAGAACAGCATGAAAGGAGGCTAACAAAGTATGCAGAGAAACAGATGAACTACAGTCAGTAATTGTAGAACTACAAAGTGCTTCTATATGGTAAGTGGAGCTGATAAAATGGACAGTGTGCGCAGAAACAAGGTGGTTTTAATGTTATGGCTGATCAGTGTATAAGCACACTGTAGCCTGTTATGTTCAGTTTGGGAGTTCTTTTATCTTCTTCATTAATGTCAATGGACCATCATATTATCACCACATATTATCTGGATGAGCTTTGTTTGCTTTACTGTAACTATCATACAAAATAACTAGTTAATGGATATACTTTATTGATGTTAATGTATATCCTTTAATGAGCACTCTCTATTTTATGTTTTTTTTTTTTTTTTACAATGTCAATTTATGGGCTTAAGCTGTTGGTGGTGCTGGGGAGATACAACAAAGTGATGCTGCAAATTAACATACAATTTACTCTGATAACCTGTTTTTCTTTAGCTTTTTACAAAGCAGATGTTTGAAGGGTCCTTAATAGGGATAAAAATGACAGATTCCTGGTTCTGTTTAAGGTGTAGGGTCAACGCACAAAGTAATCAAATCCAGTTGTCTAGAGATTCCTATTTTTGTTGGAAAAAATAACAATAGACACGTGGCAAGGTGGTTCTATGTATTATTGAAAAAAGATTATTTTACATTGATTAAGGCCTTCCTTTACTGCTGGATAAGATGAAGATGGAGTGGCAGGACTGGGCACCACAGCCAGCATTGGCCTTTTGTCCTGAGGAGAGCCTGAAAAATAAGAATAAGTATAACAGATCTAAAAAGAACATGAACACACATTGTTTATCAAAAATAAACAACCTACCTTCTTTATTGTGGATTACAGATGCATACACAGTTTTATCCAGATCCTCACAAACCAGCTTAGCAATGCGAGACAGCACATCTGTGACAGGAGCCAATTTATCCTGCACATTTACACTAACATCTAAAGGAACCTGTCTGATCTGAGGAACCTCCACCAGCCTGGTGTCCTGTTCACATAAACACCCATACACAAGCACACATACAATGTCATGAACATGAAAACACACACCCATGTTTAGAAATATATCTTAGAATTTCATGTGTCTATCTATGCAGCAGGTTCAGTTCCACCAGGAAACACTAGGCGCAAGGTAGGAATACACTGGACAGGGTGCCAATCCATCACAGGGCTTCAGTCACGCTCCCCTCCCAGATACAGTGATGTATGCATATACACCGATCAGCCATAACATTAAAACCACCTCCTTGTTCTACACTCACTGTCCATTTTATCAGCTCCACTTACCATATTGGAGCACTTCGTAGTTACTGACTGTAGTCCATCTGTTTCTCTGCATACTTTGTTAGCCCCATTTCATGTTGTTCTTCAATGGTCAGGACTCTCCCAGGACCACCACAGAGCAGGTATTATTTAGATGGTGGATGATTCTCAGCACTGCAGGGACACTGACATGGTGGTAGCGTGTTAGTGTGTGTTGTGCTGGTATGAGTGGATCAGACACAGCAATGCTGATGGAGTTTTTAAACACCTCACTGTCACTACTGGACTGAGAATAGTCCACCAACCAAAAATATATCCAGCCAACAGCGTCCCGTGGGCAGCGTCCTGTGACAACTGATAAAGATCTAAAGATGACCAACTCAAAGAGCAGGAATAGATGAGCGATCGTCTCTGACTTTACATCTACAAGACGGACCAACTAGGTAGGAGTGTCTAATAGAGTGGACAGTGAGTGGACATGGTATTTAAAAACTCCAGCAGCGCTGCTGTGTCTGATCCACTCATACCAGCACAATGTCAGTGTCACTGCAGTGCTGAGAATCATTCACCACCTAAATAATATCTGCTCTGTAGGGGTCCTGGGAGAGTTCTGACCATTGAAGAACAGCATGAAAGGAGGCTAACAAAGCATGCAGGGAAACAGATGGACAAAGTGCTTCTATATGGGAAGTGGAGCTGATAAAATGGACAGTGAGTGTAGAAACAAGGGGGTGGTTTTTATGTTATGGCTGATCGGTGTATAACTTACTGTATTCTTACTAAACTACAAAAACTATGCTATATACAAGAAATGTGCAATCATAAGATGCTTTATGCTAGATACTGATGGCTTCAAATGGTTAAAGCCATCTAAAATCTGTTAACCCATAACTAGTTTAGATGGGTGTTTACTTTTTTAGTTAATTTGCATTTAGTGCAAGATGCATTAAAATAGTAACCTGGATGAACTGGCAGTGGGGAAGGGCACAGAGGCTGCTGATCTGGTCCTCAAGCGCTTCTAGCCGCTGAACATTTTCCTGCAGATCATGGAGCCGAGCCTCAGCTTGAGCCAGAGTGCTGGTCCTCTGCTGCTCTACGAAGTTCTTTATCATTTCTTGTTTTTCCATCAGGACCCTCAGCAGCTGAGAGAACTTGTTATCTACAAAGAGAGATGTCTGCTGCAGTGACACCTGGCACAGAAAAAAGAGTAATGTTTTTTTTCTTTACAGTCATATGTCCTATTTTCTATTTACATTAACATCTGTAAATGTTAACCTACATTCAACCTGTTCTTCAATGGTCAGGACCCCCACAGGACCACTACAGAGTAGGTATTATTTGGGTGGTGGATCATTCTCAGCACTGCAGTGACACTGACATGGTGGTGGTGTGTTAGTGTGTGTTGTGCTGGTATGAGTGGATAAGATACAGCATTGCTGATGGAGTTTTTAAACACCTCACTGTCCCTGCTGGACTGAGAATAGTCCACCAACCAAAAATATCCAGCCATCAGCGCCCCATGGGCAGCGTCCTGTGTCCACTGATGAAGGTCTAGAAGATGACCAACTCAAACAGCAGCAATAGATGAGCGACCGTCTCTGACTTTACATCTACAAGTTGGACCAACTAGGTAGGAGTGTCTAATAGCATGGACAGTGAGTGGACACGGTATTTAAAAACTCCAGCAGCGCTGCTGAGTCTGTTTCACTTATACCAGCACAACACACACTAACACACCACCACTATGTCAGTGTCACTGCAGTGCTGAGAATGATCCAACACCCAAATAATACCTGCTCTGTGGGGGTCCTGACCATTGAAGAACAGGGTGAAAACAAGCTAAAAAAATATGTAGAGAAATAGATGGACTACAGTCAGTAATTGTAGAACTACAAAGTGCTTCTATATGGTAAGTGGAGCTGATAAAATGGACAGTGAGTGTAGAAACAAGGAGGTGGTTTTAATGTTATGGCTGATCAGTGTATTGTATTTTGTAAATATAAACAAATGTATAATTTGATGCCTGCAACACCCTCACAAAAGTTGGGACAGAGACGTGTTACCACGGTTACATCATCTTTCCTATCTTTTTAATCATTTGGGAACTGAGGACACTAATTGTTACAAAATAGACATAACCATGCACATTTCGGATGGGGTGGTGGTGCATGTTTTGGCTCGTCAGTGTATCAATTAAGTAAAAACTAAATATCACTGTGTCTGATACAGTTTCATGAGTCTGTTTTCGTGCCTTAGCTTTAGAAATGTTTTCTGTGAGTGTCTGAATGTTCTGCTCTGCTTCTTCCTTGCATCTCTTGATCTTCATGCCCTTTTCCTTCAATCCCTCCTGTTAATAAAAAAAATAAAATTTACTGAGTTAATACTGCATCATATGTTTTAAATACAGCTGTACAATAATGATTAATTAATCTCTTCTTTGACATTATTCAGTTTATTATTCAAAATATTGTACCATATGTGCATCACAATTTTATATATACAGTATATATACAGTATATACAGGGGTTGGACAAAATAACTGAAACACCTGGTTTTAGACCACAATAATTTATTAGTATGGTGTAGGGCCTCCTTTTGCGGCCAATACAGCGTCAATTGGTCTTGGAAATGACATATACAAGTCCTGCACAGTGGTCAGAGGGATTTTAAGCCATTCTTCTTGCAGGATAGTGGCCAGGTCACTACGTGATGCTGGTGGAGGAAAACGTTTCCTGACTCGCTTCTCCAAAACACCCCAAAGTGGCTCAATAATATTTAGATCTGGTGACTGTGCAGGCCATGGGAGATGTTCAACTTCACTTTCATGTTCATCAAACCCATCTTTCACCAGTCTTGCTGTGTGTATTGGTGCATTGTCATCCTGATACACGGCACCGCCATTGGATGCACATGGTCCTCCAGAATGGTTCGGTAGTCCTTGGCAGTGACGCGCCCATCTAGCACAAGTATTGGGCCAAGGGAATGCCATGATATGGCAGCCCAAACCATCACTGATCCACCCCCATGCTTCACTCTGGGCATGCAACAGTCTGGGTGGTACGCTTCTTTGGGGCTTCTCCACACCGTAACTCTCCCGGATGTGGGGAAAACAGTAAAGGTGGACTCATCAGAGAACAATACATGTTTCACATTGTCCACAGCCCAAGATTTGCGCTCCTTGCACCATTGAAACCGACGTTTGGCATTGGCACGAGTGACCAAAGGTTTGGCTATAGCAGCCCGGCCGTGTATATCGACCCTGTGGAGCTCCCGACGGACAGTTCTGGTGGAAACAGGAGAGTCGAGGTGCACATTTAATTCTGCCGTGATTTGGGCAGCCGTGGTTTTATGTTTTTTGGATACAATCCGGGTTAGCACCCGAACATCCCTTTCAGACAGCTTCCTCTTGCGTCCACAGTTAATCCTGTTGGATGTGGTTTGTCCTTCTTGGCGGTATGCTGACATTACCCTGGATACCGTGGCTCTTGATACATCACAAAGACTTGCTGTCTTGGTCACAGATGCGCCAGCAAGACGTGCACCAACAATTTGTCCTCTTTTGAACTCTGGTATGTCACCCATAATGTTGTGTGCATTGCAATATTTTGAGCAAAACTGTGCTCTTACCCTGCTAATTGAACCTTCACACTCTGCTCTTACTGGTGCAATGTGCAATTAATGAAGATTGGCCACCAGACTGGTCCAATTTAGCCATGAAACCTACCACACTAAAATGACAGGTGTTTCAGTTATTTTGTCCAACCCCTGTATATATATATATATATATATATATATATATATATATAATATTTATATAAAGTCTTCTCCAGCACATCTCAAAGATTCTCAATGGGGTTCAGGTCTGGACTCTGTGGTGGCTAATCCATGTGTGAGAATGATGTCTCATGCTCCCTGAACCACTCTTTCACAATCTGAGCCAGATGAATCCTGGCATTGTCATCTTGGAATATGCCCGTGCCATCAGGGAAGAAAAAATCCATTGATGGAATAACCTGGTCGTTCAGTATATTCAGGTAGTCAGCTGACCTCATTCTTCGGGCACATAACGTTGCTGAACCTAGACTTGACCAACTGCAGCAACCCCAGATATATGATCTATGATCTATGACCCACAGGCTTGTACGGTAGGCACTAGGCATGATGGGTGCATCACTTCAGCCGCCTCTCTTCTTACCCTGATGCGCCCATCATTCTGGAACAGGGTAAATCTGGACTCATCAGACCACATGACCTTCTTCCATTGCTCCAGAGTCCAATCTTTATGCTCCCTAGGAAATTGAAGCCGTTTTTGCCGGTTAGCCTCACAGACAAGTGGTTTTCTTAAGGCTACACAGCTGTTTAGTCCTAATCCCTTGAGTTCCCTTCGCATTGTGCGTGTGGAAATGCTCTTACTTTCACTATTAAACATCTCCCTGAGTTCTACTGTAGTTTTTCTACCATTTGATTTCACCAAACCTTTAAGTGATCGCCGATCACGATCATTCAAGATTTTTTTCCGACCACATTCCTTCCTCGAAGATGATGTTTCCCCACTGTCCTTCCACTTTTTAATAATGCATTGGACAGTTCTTAACCTGATTTTAGTAGTTTCAGCTTCTCCTTAGATGTTTTCTCTGCTTGATGCATGCCAATAATTTGACGCTTCTGAAACAGATTAACATTTTTTCCACGACCACAGGATGTGTCTTTCGACATGGTTGTTTAACAAATGAGAAGCTACTCACTGCATCAGTTAGTTAGTGGATGGAGCAGCAGTCTATTACGCTTGCCCACCACCTTCAAGTTGGAATTTCAGCAGTGCTATCGGCCAGCTGGGTGTTGGCACAAACGTGATTGGCTATGTCTGAAAGGGGGAATGACCAAAAACCCTGCAATAGATTGGTGCCCTGTCCAGGGTATTCCTGCCTTGCACTCATTGTTTACTGGTTGAACCAAGCCCAGTTGATAACAGCTGATAAAAATATCACTCACTCACTCACTTTCTTAACCGCTTATCCAATAAGGGGGGTGCTGGAGCCTATCCCAGCTTTTCAAGGCAAAGAAAAAAACACCTTAGAGGTGAATAAAAGGATCTCATTTGTTTAGTTTTTTTGTATGACGTGTACTTGTGCTACCAGCCAACGTTAACATGGCACTGGATAAAACACTGGAGGACTCAATTACTTGATAAACAGGCTAATAAACCAATGACTTGTTTAAAATGTGAAAACAGAAAAATCAGCAAAGTCTACTGAATGAACATGGTAAAATGAATGAGGATGTGGGTGTTGTTACCTCTCTGTTACTCCTCTCCTCCTCCACCAGCACCTTGTCATGTTCCTTGCACTCGTTCACTGAGCATTCAGAGCACACACATACTCGCTCGGTCCTGCAGTAGAAGATAAGAGGTCTTTGATGTTGCGCACATTGCTGTTCGGGGCCGCCTTGAGCTACGTCTGAGCTACATGACATACCAGCATCTCGCTCTGCTTCACTCAAAAATGCCAGACACACATTCCGGTTCAGACTGGGTCGAGGGACGAATGTTTCTTTACATACCGGGCAGTTGAATGCAACATCCTGAGGTTCACATTTTTCTCTCTCATCCCAGTGTTTGGAGATGCAGTCCATGCAAAAGTTGTGACCGCATGGCAAAGTCGCTGGGTTTTTGTACCGGTCCAAGCAAATATTGCAAGTCAGACTGTTATCCATGACCTGCCAATGAAATATGTACAGTAATACATAAAACTGAGTCAGTATGTTGGCAATATTAAATTTAAATCAATATGACAATACACATTAGATGTTGTTTGTTAGGACATTATAACCATTCAGAATGGTTTCAAATGACAAAACCATGGATATTCATGTGGATCGGCACTCCCTCTCCCTTTTGTGCCTTCTTGTTTTTGTGAATGCCTTTTACAGAATTTTTGGAGTGTGCCTGAGGTAATGTGTACCCATTTAGTTAAAACCGCATTTGTAAGATTTCAGCACTAAAGTTGGAAGAGGAGGTCTGGCTTTCAACTGAGAATTCAATTGATCCTAAAGATGCTTTTAGTGTTCTGTTTGTATAGTTAAGTGTATACTTTTGGTAACATGTGCTAAAGATCAAGCATACAGCTACGCTATCTGCACAGTAAATACAGACAGCATGATGGGTTGTACTAAAGAGCTTGTTGACTATTATAGGTTGCCAGTTGCCACCTTTCCCAAAGAGCCAACTAATCACATTTCTGCCCTGCTAGAGTTCCAACAGATGAAACAGTTTAATCATGCAATGGCCATGCAAGCTCACACAGGACCACTGGGTGCAGAAAAGTCCCTTTATTGACATCACTCACTACTGAGTTTCAGACTGCCTCTGAATGCAACGTCAGTAGAAGAATTGATCAGCAGGTGCCATACTCCAGTAATTATTTAGTTCCCCACATCTTAAATTCCCTCTCATTGGAATTATGCCGCTAGCCATCCCCACACACTGACATGCACATAGTCACAGCTGCATCACATTTGGAGAGGCACGCTAAGCCCTCCAGATCTTCCATTGCTAGTGCAGGTGCCTCAACCAGACAACGGAAACTGCAATAATGTTTGACCTGAATGTTTGACATCTTCCCTTCCATACAGACATAGCCAATTCTGCCTGTGTCTGCACCCGATCAGTCGACAGCACACATTCAGAGTAAACAGAGTACAAGTGGTTCCATAATTTGCAAATATATATATATACAGTGGGGTCAAAAAGTATTTAGTCAGCCACTGATTGTGCAAGTTCTCCTACTTAGAAAGATGAGAGAGGTCTGTAATGTTCATCATAGGTACACTTCAACTATGAGAGACAAAATGAGAAAAAAAAATCCAGGAAATCACATTGTAGGATTTTTAAAGAATTTATTCGTAAATTATGGTGGAAAATAAGTATTTGGTCACCCACAAACAAGCAAGATTTCTGGCTCTCACAGACCTGTAACTTATTCTTTAAGAAGCTCTTCTGTCCTCCACTCGTTACCTGTATTAATGGCACCTGTTTGACCTCATTATCTGTATAAAAGACACCTGTCCACAGCCTCAAACAGTCAGACTCCAAACTCAACCATGGCCAAGACCAAAGAGCTGTCGAAGGACACCAGGAAGAAAATTGTAGACCTGCACCAGGCTGGGAAGAGTGAATCTACAATAGGCAAGCAGGTTGGTGTGAATAAATCAACTGTGGGAAAAATTGTAAGAAAATGGAAGACATACAAGACCATTGATAATCTCCCTTGATCCCGTGGGGTCAAAATGATCATGAGAACGGTGAGCAAAAATCCCAGAACTACATGGAGGGACCTGATGAATGACCTGCAGAGAGCTGGGACCAAAGTAACAAAGGCTACCATCAGTAACACACTACGCCGAGAGGGACTCAAATCCTGCAGTGCCAGGCGTGTCCCCCTGCTTAAGCCAGTACATGTCCAGGCCTGTCTGAAGTTTGCCAGAGAGCATATGGATGATTGGGAGAATATCATGTGGTCAGATGAAACCAAAATGGAACTTTTTGGTTAAAACTCAACTCGTCGTGTTTGGAGGAAGAAGAATGCTGAGTAAACACCATACCTACTGTGAAGCATGGGGGTGGAAACATCATGCTTTGGGGCTGTTTTTCTGCAAAGGGGACAGGACGACTGATCCGTGTTAAGGGAAGAATGAACGGGGCCATGTATCGTGAGATTTTAAGCCAAAACCTCCTTCCATCAGTGAGAGCATTGAAGATGGAACGTGGCTGGGTCTTCCAGCATGACAATGATCCCAAACTCACCGCTCGAGCAACGAAGGAGTGGCTCCGTAAAAAGCATTTCAAGGTCCTGGAGTGGCCTAGCCAGTCTCCAGACCCCAACCCCATAGAAAATTTGTGGAGGGAGTTGAAAGTCCGTGTTGCCCAGCGACAGCCCCAAAATATCACTGCTCTAGAGGAGATCTGCATGGAGGAATGGGCCAAAATACCAGCTACAGTGTGTGCAAACCTGGTGAAGACTTACAGGAAACGTTTGACCTCTGTCATTGCCAACAAAGGTTATGTTACAAAGTATTGAGTTGAACTTTTGTTATTGACCAAATACTTATTTTCCACCATAATTTACAAATAAATTCTTTAAAAATCCTACAATGTGATTTCCTGGATTTTTTTTTTCTCATTTTGTCTCTCATAGTTGAAGTGTACCTATGATGAAAATTACAGACCTCTCTCATCTTTCTAAGTAGGAGAACCTGCACAATCAGTGGCTGACTAAATACTTTTCGGCCCCACTGTATATACAGGGGTTGGACAAAATAACTGAAACACCTGTCATTTTAGTGTGGGAGGTTTCATGGCTAAATTGGACCAGTCTGGTGGCCAATCTTCATTAATTGCACATTGCACCAGTAAGAGCAGAGTGTGAAGGTTCAATTAGCAGGGTAAGAGCACAGTTTTGCTCAAAATATTGCAATGCACACAACATTATGGGTGACATACCAGAGTTCAAAAGAGGACAAATTGTTGGTGCACGTCTTGCTGGCGCATCTGTGACCAAGACAGCAAGTCTTTGTGATGTATCAAGAGCCACGGTATCCAGGGTAATGTCAGCATACCACCAAGAAGGACAAACCACATCCAACAGGATTAACTGTGGACGCAAGAGGAAGCTGTCTGAAAGGGATGTTCGGGTGCTAACCCGGATTGTATCCAAAAAACATAAAACCACGGCTGCCCAAATCACGGCAGAATTAAATGTGCACCTCAACTCTCCTGTTTCCACCAGAACTGTCCGTCGGGAGCTCCACAGGGTCAATATACACGGCCGGGCTGCTATAGCCAAACCTTTGGTCACTCGTGCCAATGCCAAACGTCGGTTTCAATGATGCAAGGAGCGCAAATCTTGGGCTGTGGACAATGTGAAACATGTATTGTTCTCTGATGAGTCCACCTTTACTGTTTTCCCCACATCCGGGAGAGTTACGGTGTGGAGAAGCCCCAAAGAAGCGTACCACCCAGACTGTTGCATGCCCAGAGTGAAGCATGGGGGTGGATCAGTGATGGTTTGGGCTGCCATATCATGGCATTCCCTTGGCCCAATACTTGTGCTAGATGGGCGCGTCACTGCCAAGGACTACCGAACCATTCTGGAGGACCATGTGCATCCAATGGCGGTGCCGTGTATCAGGATGACAATGCACCAACACACACAGCAAGACTGGTGAAAGATTGGTTTGATGAACATGAAAGTGAAGTTGAACATCTCCCATGGCCTGCACAGTCACCAGATCTAAATATTATTGAGCCACTTTGGGGTGTTTTGGAGAAGCGAGTCAGGAAACGTTTTCCTCCACCAGCATCACGTAGTGACCTGGCCACTATCCTGCAAGAAGAATGGCTTAAAATCCCTCTGACCACTGTGCAGGACTTGTATATGTCATTTCCAAGACGAACTGACGCTGTATTGGCCGCAAAAGGAGGCCCTACACCATACTAATAAATTATTGTGGTCTAAAACAAGGTGTTTCAGTTATTTTGTCCAACCCCTGTATATATATATATAAACACTGATCAGCCATAACATTAAAACCACCTCCTTGTTTCTACACTCACTGTCCATTTTATCAGCTCCACTTACCATATAGAAGCACTTTGTAGTTTTACAATTCACCCTTTTAATCAATGGTCAGGACCCCTACAGGACCACCACAGAGCAGGTGTTATTTAGGTGGTGGATCATTCTCAGCACTGCAGTGACACTGACATGATGGTGGTGTGTCAGTGTGTGTTGTGCTGGTATGAGTGGATCAGACACAGGTTTTTAAATACCGTGTCCACTCACTGTCCACTCTAATAGACACTCCTACCTTGTTGGTCCACCTTGTAGATGTAAAGTCAGAGACGGTCGCTCATCTATTGCTGCGCTTTGAGTTGGTCATCTTCTAGACCTTCATCAGTGGTCACAGGATGCTACCCACGGGACGGATATTTTTTGGTTGGTGGACTATTTTCAGTCCAGCAGGGACAGTTAGGTGTTTAAAAACTCCAGCAGCACTGCTGTGTCTGATCCACTCATACCAGCACAACACACACTAACACACCACCACCATGTCAGTATCAGTGCAGTGCTGAGAATGATCCACCATCTAAATAATACATGTTCTGTTGTGGTCCTGGGAGAGTCCTGACCATTGAAGAACAGCATGAAAGGGGGCTAACAAAGCATGCAGAGAAACAGATGGACTACAGTCAGTAATTGTAGAACTACAAAGTGCTTCTATGTGGTAAGTGGAGTTGATAAAATGGACAGTGAGTGTAGAAACAAGGAGGTGGTTTTAATGTTATGGCTGATCAGTGTATATATATAGTACTTAGCTGTTGAGTTGTTTAATTAAAACAATAAAAGCTGTACGGAACACTGTATTAGGTTGGACTACGCATGTAAGTGTATATATCAGTACTGACAGCTAGCTAACAACCAATTCTACTACCGGCAACATTGTTTTGTTTCCTTAATAAAACATGGCGCCACACCGGCTACATACATTAACTTATTATTATTATTATTTATTTATTTATTTCATTTTATTACATCATAATAAAGTGATAATACTTACCAAAGTTTATAAAGACAGGTTTATTATTTCTAAGTAGCTAACCAATTCAGAACCTGCTCAGTACAGCTTCTCAGCTGGACATGGACAAAAAGTGACGTAGCGCGCAAAAGATGCTACGTTGCGTGTTTACGTCACTCTGTCATACGTCTTTTAAACATGGCGTTACAGAGGAGTGTAACGCGGTTGCTAACGAATTTAGGGGTCAAAAACAATGCGAGGCATTTTAAAACAGCAGGTAAAGCAACACTGCTTTTATTTATTATGTTTCTTTTGTGCCATTATGTTACTTTGTTTTGTTTGTTATTTAAACGGCTTTTATTTGTAGTCATTGCATCAACCTACGTACTAACGTACTCAGTAGTGTCTTAATAACTTATAACCTATAGATAATTTAAGCATGCTTTCTAGTATGGTTTGTTTGTTTATTAGGATTTTAACGTCATGTTTTTACACTTTGGTTACATTCATGACAGGAACGGTAGTTATTCATTACACAAGGTTTATCAGTTCATAAGTTTATATCAAGCACAGTCTTGGACAATTTAGTATCTTCAATTCACCTCACTTGCACGTCTTTGGACTGTGGGAGGAAACCGGAGCATCCGGAGGAAACCCACGCAGACACGGGGAGAACATGCAAACTCCACACAGAAAGGACCCGGACTGCCCCACCTGGCGTTCGAACCCAGGACCTTCTTGCTGTGAGGCGACAGTGCTACAAACCAAGCCACCGTGCCACCCGTTTTGGGAAGTAAGAGAAAACAAGAGTACCAAGAGAATTATCACACACTAATATAAATTATAACTGCATTTACTGAAGTGTGCTTTAATTTCACCATATCACCCATTGCTGTTTCACATTATTCCGAACTATAATAATGACACTTGTTTACTATTTTGTTTAACATTGTGGTGTGTAGTAGGGATGCAAATCCATTTTGGTAAGCAGAGAAAGCAGAGTTCTGACTTTATACTGGTGCATGTTGAACATTTGCAATTTATGCAAAATCCAAATCATTTCTGTATAAAAAGTGATTGTGTGCATAATAACTGGTTGTGTTATTTTGAATTATTACACTATCTATCCTACTAGATAGATAGATAGATCACTTTATTAATCCCAGAGGGAAAGTCAAGTATTACAACAGCTCAAGGTACATTAGAAAAAAATTAAGTAAGTAAAAGTCTCAGTTAAAAATGATTAATTAAATAGCCGCTCAGGTGGTGCAGCGGTCAAATACGCTAGCTCACCAGAGTTGGGGTTTCGAATACATCGTATGAATCTCAGCTCTGCCTTTCCGACTAGGCTGGGCGGCTGCATGAACAATGATTGGCTGTTGTTCAGGGTTAGAGGGTAAGAAAGTCGGCTCATAGGGCCTCATAACGACTGCGGCCCCTGCTGGCTGACTGATGGCGCCTGCACAGGGCTGAGGAATAATGCTGATGGGGTGTGGCCCTCCGTACACAGTGCCCGTCAAGTGTATGAACTCGACTCGTGCAGGTGAAAAAATGCACTATCTGTACTGACTGTGCGTACTGGAGGGGGCGCATGTCAGTTGAGAGGCGTCCTCAGTCAGCGGTGAAGGGTCGAATCAGTATAGAGGACGCAGTCAGGGTAATTGGACACGACTAGACTGGGGGATAAAAATTGGGGGGGGGAAAAAATTATTAATTAAATAGGTTCAAGGTGCGTAAGAAATATTAAGTAAGTATTGCAGTACAATGTTATATACAATATGTGAAATAATAGAAAAATTATAAAAGTGTCCTGTGCATTAAATATCCATCGATGTGCAACGACATAAACAGAGTGACAGATCATGCTTCATGAGTCTGTCCTGATAGTCCTGATATTGACTCAGTGAGCAATGATGTCCCGGCACAGTGGGGATGAGTTCTACAGTGAGATCGCTGTTGGTACATATTATTTTCTGTATCGTTCCCTCTTACAGCGGAGCTGAATAAATCTGTGACTGAAAGTGCTTCGCTTGTCTGACTTGGAGGTCATGGAGGGGGTGTGATGGATTGTCCAGTATGGAAATGAGTTTGTTTAGGGACCTCCTTTCAACCACCAACTCGAAACCTTCCAGTGAGCAGCCCAAGACTGAGCCAGCCTTCTTGATCAGTTTCTTAAGTTTTTTTGCATCTCCTGCTCTGATGCTGCCTCCCCAACACACTGCTGCAAAGAACACAGCCCCCGCAACAACAGACTGGTGGAAAATAGTCAGCATCTTGCTGCACACATTAAAGGACCTGAGCTTTCTCAGAAGGTAGAGTCTGCTCATCCCCTTCCTGTACACAGCCTCTGTGTTGGCTCTCCAGTCCAGTCTGTTGTCAAGCCAGACACCCAAGTACACCCAAGTACGTGTCCACCAGTTCAACATTCTGACCCATGATGGTAACAGGGGTGGTCAAAGTCCTCTTCCTCCTGAAGTCCACCGACATCTCCTTAGTTTTGGAGACATTCAGAAGCAGGTGGTTCCAGAGCAGAATTATAGGAGCAGAATTATATTATTGTCAAACTCTTGCACATTGTTTGTGCTAGCACTTGTCCTGATCATACAAGAGTGATCAGGCTCTTTTCACCAACCAGTGGCAAATTTTTATATAGATCCACTACACAGAGAGAAGAACATTGTAGACTGAGGTATTCCTCCATCACCAGACAGCAGGGGTCACTGTTTGGAGCAACAGTGAGTACATAGCACATCCAACACGCCCTTTCTTTCCCCTCCAGACAAGGTCAGTTGTTGTGTAACAGCCCCAGTTATACACAGTATATAGTATGTTATATTTGGTATCATAACAGTATTGCTATGTTATATTTGGTTGGTAAAGTTTGGTATAGTATTTCAGGTGTTTGCTTTGGTGACCCAGGTAGTTGCAAGGATGTTTCTTGATGTCTGCTTGTTGATATTATAACTCTGTTTGGTATGTTATGGTGGTTGTTCATTATTTTTTTAAGCAGTTTCCACAGCAACAGGAATTTGTTGGGGTGTTGTTAGGTTATTGCAAGAGTGTTGTTGAGTGAGTACTGTGGCATTGTAGGTGGTTGCTAGAGTTTTGCTAGGTGGGTCATACGGCATTTGAAGGTCTTGCTGGGTTATTGCTAACTGGCTGTTTTGATGTACCAGTTTATTACATTTACGGCTTTTAGCAGACGCTTTTTATCCAAAGCGACTTACAGTACTGTGACAGTGTATAGTCTAAGCAATTGAGGGTTAAGGGCCTTGCTCAAGGGCCCAACAGTGACAACCTGGCAGTGGTGGGGCTTGAACCAGCAACCTTTTGATTACTAGTCCAGTACCTTAACCACTAGGCTACAACTGCGTTATTACTAGAATGTTGCCGGTTGTTGCTACATGGTTTCCATAGAAGTGCTAATAGTTGCTAAAGTGTTGCTAGCTGGTTGCTATGGTATCCAAAATATCATGTAGATATTAGATTTATGTGATAGGTTTATGTGGTTTATGTGATTTCTACATGGTTTTCTTAGTAGAAGAGTAAACATGAGAATTATGCTTGGCACTGGTCCTCCCCCACGTTTGAACCAGTGACTCAAGTCAGGACTTTTCTTGCTTAACTCTTAACTCTTAAATTCAAATGTTTAATGTAGCTCATCTGTATAAAATGTGCTAGCTAACATGGACTGTTACTTGTCTCCTGCAGCTGTATTATGTCGACGAGCTGCACCACTTGGTCCAATGCCAAATGAAGATATAGATTGGAAAAACCTGGAATCTCTGGAGAAATATCGCAGTTACACACGCTACCTCCAAACAGCAGAGGAGGCCAATAATAAAGAGGTCTGGTGGAAGACCTACAGAAAACATGCAGAGGAGAAAAGAGAGTCAGGTAGGTATTTTATTGTGTAATAAGAATCTAATATTAAACCGTCACCATCCTGAACACTGATTGAAATGGGCCTTATAAAAAAGCACAATGTATGACAAGATCAGTTTATTCATGTAAAATACCATTCTGTCTGAATTACCAAATATCATATAAACTGGAAAAATATCAATTCAGACTACGAATGTAACGATGCACCACAAGACAGTTAAAATCGGTGCACATGTGCCATGATTCGAATCGCTTATTCATTTAAGATGAAATGATATTCACTTTGAACAGCAGAGTGCACTGGCGCTATTCAAAGTTGCCAGGTAGGGGGATTTTCCAGCCAAATGTATTTATGTGAGGATGCTTTCTTTATTTCTATTATTCATTTATTTATATAATGTTGGATTTGTTTTAAAATTTCATTTCAGTTTTTACACAATAAGCATTATTTGGCATACTTTGTACCTACCTCAGAAATAAAAGGGCATTCATTATTTAGATAAAAAAAAGATAAGCACAAATACAGTATTTTATTTTATTTTTTTTAAGAGAAATAATAAAAGGAAACTTTGTCATAATTTGTCTTCAATTTCATTTTGTTAAAAACATTGGGAAAAAATCGTATCGTGAACCCAGTATCGTGAATCGTATCGCATCATGGGTAGAAAGTATCGTTACATCCCTAATTCAGACACATTTTACACTTTATTTATCAGAGCTGAACAGTACATCTATCAGCATTGACTTTTTTGCACATGCAACAGTCACATTACAAAGTCAGTCACGTTTGTAGCTTGTCCACTATGAAGCCTGGTGGATGGATATGTGATGATGTGTGGCTGTTCTTCTTCCAAAGGACATTGACAACATGTTTGGATATATTATAATGGAATCCTTTAAATAGCAGTAAATATTAAATCAAAATGTAACTGCCTCAGCTAGAAAGATTAAACTGGTTTGGGTCCACAGACATGAACCTCAGAATCTGAGGGATCTGGAGTGATTCTGTATGAAGGAATGGTCTCTGATCTCTCACTTTCTACATTTACATATTCAGGATTTAGCAGAAGGCACTTATCCAGAGCGACTTACAGAAGTGCTTCCCTAGTAAACATTACCGTACTCTAGTTTAAGTAGACAACAGTCCAAGAACACATCTGCTAAAACTCTGTTAGAACCAAAGTTGGTGATGGTTTTTTTAATAGTTTAGCGAGAGACTCAGATGTTCAGACAGACATGGGAAGTTCGTTCCACCACTTGGGTGCCAGTACAGTGAAGAGCCTTGATGCTGGTCTTCCTCGAGTCCTGGGTGGAGGATCAGGTCGAGCAAGACTAGTGGCTCGGAGGTTGCGTGATACAGAGTGGGGTTTGATTAGACCTCGAAGGTTGCTTGGGGCTGGTCCATGTTCGGCTTTGTAGGCGAGCATCAGTGTTTTAAACTGAATGTGTGCAGCTACAGGAAGCCAGTGAAGAGAATGCAGCAGTGGGGTGATGTGGCAGTGTTTAGGTTGGTTAAAAACCAGACGGGCAGCTGCATTTTAAATGAGCTGCAGGGGTTTAATAGTGGACATAGGAGCACCTGCCAGGAGGGATTGCAGTAGTCCAGCTGTGAGATTACAAGTGACTGCACAATGATCCGAGTGGCTTCCATGGTGAGAAATGGTCGAATCTTCCTGATGTTGTAGAGGAGGAACCAGCACAATCTTTTTATTTTGGCTACATGAGAAGAGAAGGTCAGCTGGTTATCCAGGACAACACCAAGGCTTCTTACATTATCAGATGGTCTGATCTGGGAGTCATCAAGAAAGATGACTAGGTTCTTTTTATTTCCAAAGGGAAGCTGTACACATTATAAAAAAAGGATTGCCACTAAAAACTATTTCTTTTTTATGAAAGGATTTAGTTTATTGTAGTCACTGTACAATAGTTACAATTAGTCTATGTTAATTGAATAAGTGATTAATGTTTTCTTATTAAGTTCTATTATTTACCTGTACTTACCCTATGTCTAATGTAATATGTGGTGTTCTAGAATTTGAGCCGGTGAACATCGGGTTGCCTCACTTTCGGCTTTCTAGGACAAAGGAAGCAAGAGAAAGGAGGAGGATGGTTAGGGAAAACAAAAAGAACCCTGAGCTGGAGAGAGCTGATCGTCTGCGCACACGTATGTCACTTTTACTATTTCACTTCAGGAAGGAATGAATTGATATTTAGTATAGTGTACATGTAGTCTAATATTTTTAGATAATTATATCCACATGCATGCAGTGTGACTATTTTGCTTTTTACGTTCTAGTTCGGATTCCTTTGGATCAAGTGAAGGAAGATTGGGCGAAAACCAATGGGCCATACCAAATACAGAGGTTAGCAGAACACTACGGAATCTACAGAGACCTCTTCCCCATGGCTTATTTCATTCCACGAATCATGCTAAAGGTGGCATTTGGAGACAACAGTAGTGCCATGGTGCATTACGGCAATCATATACTACCAAGTCAGGTAACACTTTGCTGTTTCACACCAGTAATCTTCGAGCTATCCCAGGTGCTGTTTCAAAATTAGCATTGTTTTTTTATGTGTTTCAGGCATCAACAGCACCTCGTGTTCGTTTCGAGGCAGAGGAGAATTCATTGTGGACACTGCTCCTAACAAGCCCAGGTACAAACACAATTTTGATCAAATGTGAAGGGCATTGGGTATAACTAGACATGTGCATCTTCTATTATTCACCGGACACATGCTGTATTTGTCCACTTGTGTGTTTTTCCCCCTTTAAGTTCATGTGGTTTGTTAAAGAAGGTGAGAATGTATGAGGCCACACATGAGAGTTGGTCTTCATTAAGAGCAGTGGTAGCTCAGTGGTTAAGGTACTGGACTAGTGGTCAGACGGTTGCTGGTTAAAGCCCTACCCCTGCCAGATTGCCACTGTTGGGCCCTTGAGCAATACCCTTAACCCTCAATTGCTTAGACTGTAAGTCGCTTTGGATAAAAAAAGCATCTGCTAAATGCTAAAATTGTAAATGTCCTCCTATATTTACATACATCTTCTTATAATACATACAGCACAAAGTTAGGTAGAGTAACACCAGACCTAAACCTTTAAGTGAAGATGTCACATCATCTCTTTATAATGGTAAGCACTGGATCAGTGGTAACACATGAACGGGAGGTAGTGTGTTTTGGGAAACAAAAATGTTCCACATCACTCTTAGGTTTTTAATAGATGCTTCTACAGTAATTCTTATGTTAAGACCATTTACACTGGTGCTTCAAATCAGTGAAACTGTGTCCTTATTTATATTGTTTTAGTTTCTCAACTAAGAAGGTCCTGGGTTCTATCCCCAGGTGGGGTGGTCCGGGTCCTTTGTATGTGGGGTTTGCATGTTCTCCTCGTGTATGTGGGTTTTCTCCGGGAGCACCGGTTTCCTCCCACAGTCCAAAGACATGCAAGTGAGGTGAATTGGAGATACTAGATTTGCCATGACTGTGTTTGACATTAAATGCGTGACTACCTGTTCTGTCATGAATGTAACCAAACTGTGTAAAACATAACATTTTAAATCCTAATAAATAAATAAATACATTCTAAAAGGACTGTATGTGTACCGACTTAAATCACACCGCAACATGACAAGGTAAGGTGTGGCAATCAGCTTGAACAGGTGCATGGTTGTCTGATCTGTGTTGGTATGTTTTCACAGATGAGCACTTGCAGGATGGTGAGCAAGAATATGTTAATTGGCTGGTGTAAGTATCTCCTCATTCCTCAGTTTTTCCTAATGACTTAATGGAAAGCACCAACAAATCTTTGTATTTATGCAGTGGGAATATTCCTGGAAATGCTTTGCATTCTGGTGAGGAAATCTGCAATTACATCAGTCCTTTTCCTGCTAAGGGAACAGGATTCCACAGATACATCTTTGTCTTGTTTAAACAAGAAAGCATTGTTGACTTCAGCAGTGATCACAGACCATCTCCCTGGTGAGTTAAATAAAGCAGAAAACTGATAATGTTATTATATTATATACAATATACATGACTAGGCATAACATTATGACCAGTGAAGTGAATAACACTGATTATCTCTCCATTACCTGTTAGTGGGTGGGATATATTCGGTAGTAAGTGAACATTTTATCCTCAAAGTTGATGTGTTAGAAGCAGGAAAAACGACAAGGGCCAAATTGTGATGGTTAGACGACTGGGTCAGAGCATCTCCAAAACTGCAGCTCCTGTGGGGTGTTCCCAGTCTGCAGTGCTCAGTGTCTATCAAATATGGTCCAAGGAAGAAACAGTGGTACATACAACAGGTTCATGGGCAGCTAAGGCTCATTGATGCACGTAAGGGAGCGAAGGCTGGCCCGATCCAACAGACGAGCTACTGTAGCTCAAATTGCTGATTAAGTTGATGCTGGTTCTGATAGAAAGGTATCAGAATACACAGTGCATCACAGTTTGTTGTGTATGATAGCCGCAGAACAGTCAGAGTGCCCATGCTGACCCCTGTCCACCACCGAAAGCGCCAACAATGGGTACTTGAGCATCGGAACTGGACCATGGAGCAATGGAAGAAGGTGCCCTAGTGTGATGAATCATGTTTTCTTTTACATCACGTAGATGGCTGGGTGCGTGTGTGTCGTTTACCTGGGGAACACATGGTACCAGGATGCAATATGGGTTGAAGGCAAGTCGACGGAGGTGTTCTGCCATCCATGTGGATGTTACTTTGATAGGTACCACCTAACTAAGCATTGTTGCAGACCATGTACACCCTTTTACCAAGTACTGAGGATAAGGGGATTAATAATAGTACATATGGACATTTGTCAAGAGAACTAGAGGAATTAGACTGAACATTATGTTTTATCATCTTATTATGCTACACAAATTGCTTTTATGTATCAATAAATATTCTTTCTCCATTTACTAAGACCCTGAGACTACCTTTTAGAGCGAAGGGGTAGAATATTTCTCATTGCTACTGTAGGAAAACCTAGTATTTTGAGGTAAAGGATTTGAATTTAGGGCACTTTTACTTGCAGTCTGAGTATTGCTGTGTGCATACAGTATACTTGGTTAATTACTATAACAGCATTTTGTGTGTGTGTGAGCAGTTACAGTCTGAAGCAGCGAAGCTTTAAGACTCTGGACTTCTACAGAAAACATGAAGATGTGATCACTGCTGCTGGACTGGCTTTCTTTCAGAGCCAGTGGGATGAATCTGTTACCAGCACCTTTCACACCCTGCTTAGTACGTTTTTCACACACACACACACACAAACATGAATGCATGTTACTGATGCAATCACTGTTACTTTAAGAACATGTTTTTGCTACTAACTAAGGGGTGGGTGCGGGGTGGATGGCATGGGTGGCACAGCAGTAAAGTGTGCTAGTCCATGATCGCTGGGATTAAGGATTTGAATCCACAGTGCTATGGGCCGGTCGGGCGTCTACATACAGACATGATTGGCTGTTTGGGGCTTGCCATCCGGTCTGGTTGTTACCCACCGGACCCACCATAATCTTGAGTAAAGCAATGATAGAAAATGAAATTAAATAATTGTCATTTTTACTCAGCAGTCTACATTTAATGACCCACAATGACAAGAACATGTTTTTAGAGTTTCAAAAATGCATTTTCTTACTATTATTTTATTCATTGGTTTAGGGGAAAATGATTTTTTTTTCGTTTTTGTTTTGATATGAACAATAAATATAAGAAATGATTCATTTCTCCCCCACAGATATGAAAGAGCCAGTGTTCGATTATGACAGGCCTCCAGTGTACCACCCACCCCAGAAAAAGTACCCTCATGGCCAGCCACTCAGATACATGGACCGCTATAGAGGACGAAAAGAACACACTTTTGGCATTTATTAATAGTCTGTACATGTGCAAGTAAAGACATTTCTAATAAAATCTCTGAGTAATAAAGTCTCTTGAGTAATGTTAATCTGCAGAAAAGAAACTAGGCTATACAGATTCTGCCTCATTCTTTTAACCAGTCAATGACCTTTAATTGTTTAACTCAATATGTGGCTAAATATTCTTACTGTTTGTCTAGAAATATTAACATATCAACATGCAATTCAGTGTACCACACAATCTACTACCCTGTGAAATCAGCACTTGAGACCAGTATGTCAGTTTTAGTGCCAAATATACATGAATGAAAAGGAGTCGGAGTCTGATAAATCAGAATTCTGCACAAAACCGGTGTTTTCTTCTTGGGGGGGGTTTGAGTGATATCTGCACTAGCAATCTGAATGCCTCTTCAGGTCTGCTCTTCCCTTTCTGCACGATATTTTCAACAGGTTGATGCAGGTCCATAGCTATAAAAATGATTAAAGCCTCCATCCATCCCAGTAACTGTTTAGTCTGCTGCAATCAAAGCGCTTCCTCAGTCTCAGTCCTTGGCCTGTTCAATATGCCCAACAAGTCTAAATTAAAAGAGCATTGAATGTTTAGAAAACAAATTTTGTACTTATTTCTTTTAATCACATACCTTTCCACTTGTTAGATCCTTATGATGGGAGAATATGGAAAAAGCTACTTTGAATCATGTGACCAAGCCATTTATTTCTTACCTTCACTAGGACTAGGAATCTAACAACCTTTCCGATTAGGATTAACATATGTAACACATTTTGGAGCAACATCTGCTTTCATCTAGAGAGCTGTTATCAGCCATAACATTAAAACCACCTCCTTGTTTCTACACTCACTATTTTATCAGCTCCACTTACCAGCACTTTGTAGTTCCACAATTACTGACTGTAGTCCATCTGTTTCTCTGCATGCTTTGTTAGCCCCATTTCATGCTGTTCTTCAATGGTCAGGACCACTACAGAGCAGGTATTATTTGGGTGGTGGGTCTAATAGAGTGGACAGTGAGTGAACACGGTATTTAAAAACCCCAGCAGCGCTGCTGTGTCTGATCCACTCATACCAGCACAACACACACTAACACAACACCACCACCATGTCAGTCACTGCAGTGCTGAGAATCATCCACCACCTAAATAATACCTGCTCTGTGGTGGTCCTGACCATTGAAGAACAGCGTGAATGGGTGCTAACAAAGCATGTAGAGAAACAGATGGACTACAGTTAGTAATTGTAGAACTACAAAGTGCTTCTATATGGTAAATGGAGCTGATAAAATGGACAGTGAGTGTAGAAACAAGGAGGTGGTTTTAATGTTATGGCTGATCAGTGTATTTTTAAAGACGCCCTTGCTTCTTTCAGAAAGACGATGCTAAGCCACCTTCTGCAGGTGTTGCAGCAGAATGTCATTGTAGTAACAGAGTACTGGTGCTGGACAGGCTATTGTGCAATGCAAACTTTTTAGCCAAGCCAAAATGGCACTGCACCACCAAGCCACCAGTGGGCAACCTTGCCTGAATTCTGAAATGTGCACCACCTTATCAAATTATCAAGTGAACTTTGGTATATATACTGTAAGTCTGAGCCTTGTTTACTGTAAGCCTGAGCTTGTTTTGAGGCTGTTTTAGTCGATGTGCTTTCAAAGATTCTGTAATGTGACAGTGAACTCTTTTTTTAAACAAAAAAAATTGCCTTTTGTGCTTTTTATTTGTGTATGTTAATAAACTATCCTGCAAAGTTAACCACATGGAAGATACTGACAGTGGGTCATTGCATACTTTAATAATAAATCAGCCTGTAGTTTGTCGTACCAAACTTATTTTTGTTTTGGACAAGATGCTAGAGATCAACTCCTGAGTTTACAGCACAGAAAAGACAGCAGTGGAATATTCAGCAAGAATATTTTTACCATCTTTATAAACAACAAAAACATATCATGATTTCATAAGATATTTCAAATGATCAATGACAAAACAACTGCAGATCCATTTGACTCCTTAAAAAAATTAAGAGAGGAAAGAACTTCTTAAAAAATCAACAATGTTTCTATAACTCCTATTGCACCACACAAGAATGTTGTCCGCAATAATGTATTTTTAATAATGTTTGTTTGTTTATTAGGATTTTAACGTCATGTTTTACACTTTGGTTACATTCATGACAGGAACGGTAGTTTCTCATTACACAAGATGCATCAGTTCACAAGTTTAATGCAGACATTCCAAGTTGCAAAAACTCATTTCAGGGAGGTACCCCCGGACCTCGACCCCGACCCCCGAAAACCTCTCGCACACACCAAAGGATATGGGTGATAACAGAACTTTTAGGAGCTGCTTACTGAGCTACTAAGCTAACTGTTTGCATCACAAACACATTAATATGTACTACATAGTGCACTAGATAGTGTGAAAGATAATAGATTTATGTTCCCTACATAGTGCACTAGATTGTATATTAGAAAATAATTTATGTTCCTTACTTAGTGCACTAGATAGTGTACTAGATAATAGACTTATGTTTCTTACATAATGCTTTAGGTAGCGTATTAGTTCACGGATTTAGGTTCCCTACATAGTGCACTAAATTGTATATCAGATAACGGATTTATGTTCCCTACATAGTGCACTAGATAGTATTTTAGATATGAATTTATGTTCCCTACGTAGTGCACTAGATATTAAATTAGACAATTGGTGTATGTTCCCTACACTGCACTAAATTGTATATCAGATCACGGATTTATGTTCCCTACATAGTGCACTAGATAGTGTATTAGATAACGCATTCATGTTCACTACATAGTGCACTAGAAAGTATAACTAGATGATGATTTGTGTTCCTTACATAGTGCACTAGATAGTGTATTACATAATTAATTATGTTCCCTACACAGTGCACTAGATTGTATATTCGATCATAGATTTATCTTCCCTACACAGTGCGCTAGATTGTATATCAGATAACTGATTTAATACGCGATCGGGGAATAAAGTCTGTGTCGCCTGCGCGTGCGTGTGTGTCGCTCTTGGCCGCTCGTTCTAGATTCCGGGAGATTTTATCTGACTTGCGGCCATCAGGGAGCCTGTTAATGTTTAATGTCTGTTAATGTCGAACACAGACATGGACAATTTAGTATCTCCAATTTACCTCACTTGCATGTCTTTGGACTGTGGGAGGAAACCGGAGCACCCGGAGTAAACCCATGCGGAAACGGGGAGAACATGCAAACTCCACACAAAAAAGGACCCGGACCGCCCCACCTGGGGATCGAACCCAGGACCTTCTTGCTGTGAGGCGACAGTGCTACCCACTTAAAAAATGTATAACCCTTTTAATAATGTATAATAAAGTATTCAATAATACAAAGGACACTCCGATCTTCAAACAAATCTTTACTAAATGTACCTTAGTCTCGTTTAAAACACAAGGGTGACCGTGCTTTCTCAGTTGCTGCTCCCAGACTGTGAAATTCATTACCTCTTGGTATTAAATCCCAGACTTCGATTGATGCTTTTAAAACTTGCCTTGAAACCTACCTTTTCTCTCTGGCATATGAAGATGGTTAAGCAGGTGTTTCTTTTACTCCCGCTGTTTAATTTTTTTTTGTATATTTTATATTTATTAATCTAACAATGTACATTTATATATATGTATTTTCTTTTATTGTTGTATTCTGCTGTACAGCACTTTGGTTAGCTTCGGCTTTTAAATGTGCTTTATAAATAAATTTTATTGAATTGAATAATGTATAATCATTTATAATAATGTATTGGGGACAATAATGTATGTTTACAGTATTCATTTTACCACTGAGCAAACACTTACAAAAGTAATGTTTTGTGGTATCTGTTATTTGTCTTAGTGAATACCAACCAAAACAGCACCAATATACTGTCAAGGCAAGTCAAATTTATTGAGCAAGTCGAGGGCGAAAGTGGCAAGGACAAACTCCCTTAAAATTACAGGAAGAAACCTTGAGAGGAACCAGACTCAGCAGGGACCCATCCTCTTTGGGTGGCCTGGACAATACTTTAAATATACTGGACCACAATCAGGACTTAAATTACACTTCAGTATGATCTCTGCAAACTGGTTGTTTGTGGTCATTAGCAACTAGCTAAGTAATCTGTAGTATGTAATCTTAAGATGAACATTTTTCCTGTTCCATATTAAATATGTTTTTTCAGAAAAAGAAGGGTTTAATTCCTGTTTTACTGGCAGAAGGATACAGTGAGTATCAGGTTGCTAAAACATCACTTTATATAAACAAGATCAAGCAGTAGATATGGGGGACAACAAATGTACATACTAGAAAAACAACTCTTCACTAACTTGGAAGACCGACTCGTTTGAATATCACTCTCTAACCATTGTATTTGTAGGACAAAGTGACCTACAAAAAGAGTTGGCAATTGCAGCTGGGGCAATTAAGGATAATTCGAAACAGGTTTCTGGGGGAAGGGCTACACACATACGGTGGATTCAGAAAGTACTCAGACTCCTTTAAGTTTTTGCACACTTTATTGTGTTTGATTCATAATAAATATAATTGCAATTTATATTTATACCCATCAAGCTACATTTAATCACACATAATGACAAGGTAAATACATGTTTTAGAGGTTTTGGAAAATTACTACAAAGTCAAAATGTCTAATCTTAAATCTCTAATTCGAAGAATTATTCAGACCAATTTTAAGGCACTTTTGTGGTCAGGTGCATTCTGTTTGTTTTAATTATTCTTGAGATGTGTCAGACCATGAAGTCCAATAAACTGTCCGTGGATCTCTGCAATCAAATTGTGTTAAAGTACAGATTAAAGCAAAACAATGTCTAGGGTTTGAGTGTTTCCAGAACCACAGTGGTCTCAAAGGTTATTCCAAGCTACTTCTAGTTCAAATTTTTAACAGGCAAGAAGGGTCTTGGTCAGGGATATAAGAAATAACCCAACAATCACTCCAAAAGAGCTCCAAAGGTCATGTGCAGAGAGAGTAGATGTCTGATAGATGGACAGCAATTTCATCATAAATGATGCCTTTCCCAGTAGCTCCAGTTGAGTAAAATGTGTATGACAGCCCACTTAGAAATTGCTAAACGGTTCTAAAGGACGATGAAACAAACATGTTACTCTTTGAACAGCTAAAACAGGCACTAAACAACCTGGCTAATTTAATTCCTTTGGTGAAACATGGTGGTGGTAGCATGCCATGTGGGAGTTTTTCATTAAAAGGGACAAATGCTATGCAGCCATTGACAGTAACATGCTTGGAGAAAACCTCCCCTAAAGCACCTTTCAACCTGCGAATGACCCAAAACATTGACCCACAACACTGGCCACTAAATGAATGTACATTGGAATGGATAGTAATTATTTATTAAAATATAAACACATTAACCAACATCAAAGTCCTGCCATACAAACGCTCTTTTAACTGAATGATCACAAATCACACACATACTTGTCTTGTCTTGTAAGAAGCCTTCTCAGAAGAGTGGCTGTTATAGCTGAAAGAAAGCCCATTTAATAACACTGTAAAGCCCATTTAATAACACTGTAGGATAACCATTTAAAAGAACACTGCACTCACAGTGCAACTTTTGTCTCATAGGCAGTTATAGCCTAGTGGTTAAGGTACTGGACTAGTAATCAAAAGGTCACTGGTAGCTTACCACTGTTGGGCCCTGAGCAAGGCCCCTAACCTTCAATTGCTTAGACAAAACAGACCGTCACTGTAAGTCGCTTCGAATAAAAGCGCCTGCTAAATGTCAAAAATGTAAAGGTATAGCACTTGTGAGTCACCAAATACTCCCAATACTTTAAGAACAACTCTCCTTAATAAGCAATTGCAAAAACGTTTTGATATTTCACTTACTAAAGTACAAGATTATATGGAAAGATTCAGGGAGAAAAACTCAATGTCTGTAGTCTTTGAGGCCATGCTTTGAGCCCATTTGACACACCCAAAGCTAACATATACCCTGTTACCGCTGGTTGTAAGTGCAGTTACAGACTTACAATGGGCATAAATCCTGTTTTAGTATTTTATCAGTGGACACTTTTGATCACTTTCTGATTATTGATCCAGTTTTATTGTGGAATGGCTTATACAATGTAGTAAACTTTGGCAGCATCATGACTGGCCCAATCACTAAGTCATCTGTGGTCTTCTATAAATATGTAAGTTGTTTACTATGTAATTGATTTTGTACACCTGTCAGCAGTAAGTGTGGCTAGAACACTTTAAATTAATATATAGTACGGGTGTCCACATACTTCTGGCAAGCTATACATGAGTCCCAGATACTGCAACTTCAGTTGTTATAAATGTAAAACATGTAAAACATGTAAACTATCCAAATCAATTCAGTCACAAGGTAGGATTTGATTCGATGATGTCAGGCTCAGGACCAGGCAACCTCCAGCATCTCTTTCACATCAAGGATTTTCTCTCTGGGCTTCCCCACAGCTTCTCCATGCCGCACCTCCTCCGTGTTGATTTTCTCCCATTCCGAAAAAGATACAGATCTCACTCCTGCAAATACAAGAGCACAGCTGGTAAAGGTACTAGCCATTTCATCCAGGTCAATTTGGGTCTGCTCACACTCAAAAACAGACAATGTACCAATACATTGCAAGGCATTGTCATGGGAATATAAACCTTAAAAAGATTGACACAGACAAGTGGAGTAATAGTCCAATAAGTCCAATTTATTAATTTTACCCAGCTGTGGACCCCTCCAGGGTACATGCATATGCCACGCATCCACCAAGGAGAAGTGAATAGTTCTCTCCATCTCACTATTTTATCTCCCCACGTTACAGCCCCAAGCTCATTCTGCTTAAAGATCCAGATCAAGGTCAACTCTCTACAAAGAGTTGTTTATCATTAAAAGGATAGATAGATAGATAGATAGATAGATAGATAGATAGATAGATAGATAGATAGATAGATAGACGGACGGACGGACGGACGGACAGACGGACAGACAGTACAAGTAATGTACACTCTATGTATTTAAATAAATATAATAAAGATTTAGTTTGTAATATAAAAAACTTATCCTGGCAGTAAATATTGTTAGATGAGATATGTAATACATAATATATGAAACTGTTGTAAGGTGTTCATTGCATCATAGATACAGTGGGGTCAAAAAGTATTTAGTCAGCCACTGATTGTGCAAGTTCTCCTACTTAGAAAGATGAGAGAGGTCTGTAATTTCATAATTTACAAATACATTCTTTAAAAATCCTACAATCCTTTTTTTTTCTCATTTTGTCTCTCATAGTTGAAGTGTACCTATGATGAAAATTACAGACCTCTCTCATCTTTCTAAGTAGGAGAACTTGCACAATCAGTGGCTGACTAAATACTTTTTGACCCCACTGTAGATAGATAGATAGATAGATAGATAGATAGATAGATAGATAGATAGATAGATAGATAGATAGATAGATAGATAGATAGATAGATAGATAGATAGATAGATAGATACAGTAGATAGATAGATAGATAGATAGATAGATAGATAGATAGATAGATAGATAGATAGATAGATAGATAGATAGATACAGTAGATAGACAGACAGACAGACAGACAGACAGACAGACAGATAGATAGAGATAGATAGATAGATAGATAGATAGATAGATAGATAGATAGATAGATAGATAGATAGATAGATAGATAGATAGATAGATAGATAGATAGATAGACAGACAGACAGACAGACAGACAGACAGACAGATAGTACAAGTAATGTTGTACACTCTATGTAATTAAATAAATATAATAAAGATTTAGCATGTAATATAAAAAACTTATCCTGGCAGTAAATATTGTTAGATGAGATATGTAATACATAATATATGAAACTGTTGTAAGGTGTTCATTGCATCATAGATACAGTGGGGTCAAAAAGTATTTAGTCAGCCACTGATTGTGCAAGTTCTCCTACTTAGAAAGATGAGAGAGGTCTGTAATTTCATAATTTACAAATACATTCTTTAAAAATCCTACAATGTGATTTCCTGGATTTTTTTTTTCTCATTTTGTCTCTCATAGTTGAAGTGTACCTATGATGAAAATTACAGACCTCTCTCATCTTTCTAAGTAGGAGAACTTGCACAATCAGTGGCTGACTAAATACTTTTTGACCCCACTGTAGATAGATAGATAGATAGATAGATAGATAGATAGATAGATAGATAGATAGATAGATAGATAGATAGATAGATAGATAGATAGATAGATAGATAGATAGATAGATAGATAGATACAGTAGATAGATAGATAGATAGATAGATAGATAGATAGATAGATAGATAGATAGATAGATAGATAGATAGATAGATAGATAGATAGATAGATAGATAGATACAGTAGATAGATACAGTAGATAGATAGATAGATAGATAGATAGATAGATAGATAGATAGATAGATAGATAGATAGATACAGTAGATAGATACAGTAGATAGATAGATAGATAGATAGATAGATAGATAGATAGATAGATAGATAGATAGATAGATAGATACAGTAGATAGATAGATAGATAGATAGATAGATAGATAGATAGATAGATAGATAGATAGATAGATAGATAGATAGATACAGTAGATAGATACAGTAGATAGATAGATAGATAGATAGATAGATAGATAGATAGATAGATAGACAGACAGACAGACAGACAGACAGACAGACAGACAGACAGACAGACAGACAGACAGACAGATAGTACAAGTAATGTTGTACACTCTATGTAATTAAATAAATATAATAAAGATTTAGCATGTAATATAAAAAACTTATCCTGGCAGTAAATATTGTTAGATGAGATATGTAATACATATTATAAAACGGATAGAGCCGCGTTCGAAGCCATTGTAAAATCCCCGATAAACGCACACCTCTGACCACCTCACATCATTCCATATTAATACGCCACTGAATAGAAAAAAATTAATGTTATTTTCGCCCTCATGTTGCCTAGCAACACTGTTAATCGAACTATTTTGCGTCGCGGAAGAATGCTTTATTGTAAGTTTATACACAATAAATACATTTATGAATTAAACATTGTTGTATTTATTATATTTTATGTTGACCGCCGTTTTATAAAAGCAATAAGCCACTCGAGACCGTGCATTACTGTTATGATTTTAGCACGGGGAAAGAAGTTTTAGGCACTCCGCTTTGCGTCGTGCCAAAAACGTCATCCCCGTGCTAAAATCACAGTAACGTACGGCCTCTCGTGGCTTATTGCTTTAATATACGAAACTGTTGTAAGGTGTTCATTGCAGTAAATATTAACAGATGTGTAATATTGTCATTATAAACAGAGTGCCCATGAGTCTATCCTGATAGACTGGAGTTTGCATGTTCTCCCCGTGTCTGCGTGGGTT
This sequence comes from Trichomycterus rosablanca, assembly GCF_030014385.1. Classification (NCBI taxonomy): domain Eukaryota; kingdom Metazoa; phylum Chordata; class Actinopteri; order Siluriformes; family Trichomycteridae; genus Trichomycterus; species Trichomycterus rosablanca. The sequence goes on along the minus strand of NC_085997.1, from coordinate 14,318,850 downwards.
TCCTCCGGGAGCTCCGGTTTCCTCCCACAGTCCCAAAAACATGCAGTCAGGTTATTTGGAGACACTGAATTGCCCTGTAGGTGAATGGGTGTGTGCATGTGTATGTGTATATGTGTCTGCCCTGCAATGGACTGTTGCCCCATCCAGGGTGTTACTGTGTGTTCCTTGTGCCCATTGAAAATCTGGGATAGGCTCCAGTACAGACATTTAAAAGACTTAAAGATAAACAGTGTAACAACACAACCAGTTCAGCCAACAGACAGTAATTACATTGGACAAGACGTTAGATGGTAATTCAAAATTTTTGATAAGTAAATAGTATAAAACATTGGATGTTCTCAAATCAGGGTTCCTCTTTGCCCTGATTTTGTTCCTGTTCTTACTTCTGCTAACAACCATTGCTTTTCTCAGTCGAGTGGACCACACACTGTATTCTGAAACTTGCAGTTGAGTAACCACACTATGCAAAAGCACATTCTCTATGATGGCTTAGAAAAACTCTAAAGTCCAATATACAACTGCAAAGGTGTGTGCTGCACCTGTATACACTGATCAGCCATAACATTAACACCACCTCCTTGTTTCTACACTCACTGTCCATTTTATCAGCTCTACTTACAATATACATGTACATTTTCATTTTCAGCATTTAGCAGACGCTTTTATCCAAAGCGACTTACACGATGAGCAATTGAGGGTTAAGGGCCTTGCTCAGGGACCTAACAGTGGCAACTTGGTGATGGCGGGGCTTGAACCGGCAACCTTCTGTTTACTAGTCCAGTACCTTAACCACTGAGCTATCACTGGACATATAGAAGCACTTTGTAGTGCTCTACAATTACTGACTGTAGTCCATCTGTTTCTCTACATACTTTTTTAGCCTGCTTCCACCCTGTCTGTTCTTCAATGGTCAGGAACCCCCACAGGACCAGAGAGTGCTGAGAATGATCCACCACCCAAATAATACCTACTCTGTAGCGGTCCTGGGAGAGTCTTGACCATTGAAGAACAGCATGAAATTCGGGATTCGGAATTTTCTCAGGCTTTTGATTAGTTTAGAAAAGGGTGCAGAGCTTGGGGGTTCTTGGTCATAGAAACTTGTGGTGATCAGGGATGTTGGGTTGCTGTCGTTCTGCCTCTCCTGTCCGATCACTCAGGTTTGGGTAGGGGAGGTGGACGCTGATGTCCTGTGAAAGCTTTCATGACCTTGTTACCTGCTCTGATGGAAACCTATTTACCCACCGAGGTTAGGGATTGAAGTCGAGACTGCAGTGCCAACGATGCTGCTCCTGCCGGATGTGACGGGTCTGGAGTAATTGCACCAAGAATGACAAGAACTCACTGAAGACTAGACCGAATAACAACTCTATTATTATTATTTATTTATTTATTTATTTATTGCCAGTTATAACTTTCAGTTCATTTAATTCTGTGTTTGTATGATTTGTGTAAATCCTATTTATTTAAAGTATCCTCCAGGCCACCCAAGAAGGGTGGTTCCTGCTGAGTCTGGTTCCTTCTCAAGGTTTCTTCCTGTAATTTTCAGGGAGTTTTTCCTTGCCACAGTCGCCCTCGGCTTGCTCAACAGGGGTTTTTGTATCTGTTGGTCCTGGATTTTGTAAAGTTGCTTTGAGACAATGTCTGTTGTAAAAAGCACTATATAAATAAACTTGACTTGACTTGACATGAAAGGGGGCTAACAAAGCATGCAGAGAAACAGATGGACTACAGTCAGTAATTGTAGAACTACAAAAAGCTTCTATATGGTCAGTGGATTGATAAAATTGATAGTTTTATTGTTATGGCTGATCAGTGTATACTGTAGTATGATTGGCCAAAATAATCACAGATTATTAGGTGTTGTTAAAACCATGCTTTTATGGTTAGTGGGGTAATACAGAGGGTATTACTTTGATCCTCCGTATATGTTAGGACTCTTTGTAAGAATCTGGCAGTGGTTGCCACTGCACATAGGGGACTCTAAACTGGGACAATGCAAAAAGAGTAATAACCATAGGGAAAAAACATGTTCCTATTCAATTTGGTTGGAATGTGTTGCAGATTGAATTTAAATTATTAATTTAAATAATTATTTTTAAATTAAATTATCAATTAAAATACATTTAATTCTGCAAAACAAATGTTATGTTTTTAATTTGATGAAGGTCAAAGAAAATCACTGCTTTCTATTTTTGTTAGCATTTTCCATAACACATGACTATTTTCCCTTTCAAATTTTGCTTTAACCAGCTTTGTAAAGCAGTTTTAAAGTATACCTGGGACTGTACTATAACAAACCCCCCAGCACATCTCCAGACAGAGAAAGTGAGTATGGGGGCACATACAAATCAAAATTTTGAATGTAGAAATTATGCACATAGAATTTTGTGAATGCCTCGTAAAGTGGAAAAAAGCAAAACACGTGCAAAGCCGGAATTTCCAATTCTACTAAAAAAGAAAAAAAACAATCAAATATTGGCTACATCTAAAATTCTTGCACCGCCAAGAGCTGAGCAAAGAGAAGAACTCCCACACACAGCTGGATCTTATGAAGGGTGACGTGCAATTCTCCTCCAGCTTGTTACTGACAGAAAGTCTATTTTTGTATTATTGTTATTGTGTTATTGTCATTATTGTTATTGTAAATTCTGTAAATTTAGTGAATGCAAATTTTTGGTATTTAGTAAATTCTAGTTTTTTAAATTTATTGTTTATAACACTAGAGTATTGCACCTTAATTTCGTTATACCTGGTATAATAAAGATATTCTGATTCTGATCTTACAATGATTTCACTAACACACTATCATTAAAGGAGACATTTAAAACATTAAAGACAACATTAGATCAAGGAGAACATTTGCAGACAGGTTCTCATGTCTAACAGTGTTATTCTAATTGTTCTCCAATGTTATTTCTATTTTATTATACTACTATTATTATTTCTCTTTCCATTTCTCTTTTATTCAATGTATGCTCTTTGATAATGCTTTGGCAATACTGTAACTCAATACGGGCATGCAAAAAAAGTTTCGTGAATAGAATTGAATTGAGACACACAGAGATGGGGGGGTGGGGTCAAGAGAGAGAGAAAGAAAGAAGGACCGACAAGGCAAGAGGGATTGTTGTTTACAGCTGTTACTGAACAGGATAATCAACTTTGCCTGGGGATTTTTCCATTATAACAGGGTTATAGGCAAGTTTGTTAAATGTATTTACATTTTGCCAGTTTTAAACTGTGTTGCAAGAACACGCAGACACACTGCACAAACACATACCAGCTACACACACACACACCCAGAGCAAACACACACTGAAACTCATTTGCATCACAATAAGCCTCACTCTAAAGTCAAGCAAGTCAAATAAAAGCACTTTAAAGTAAACTTGGCCCTAAAACAACAGTATGTTGTAACAGATTGCCTGAGTACACTAATCTAGAACCTAGAACTACACTGACAAAGTACAGACTCAGCTTTATAAGAAATCCTGAGGGTGTAGACAGTGCAAAACCAATAACCAATGACCAAGCTGCCCTTCCTAACAGTGTCCAAAATACAGCAAATCTACTTTTAAAAATGATACCATGTACATCCTGAATTCTATCTGTGAATCTCTGAAAGTCTACACACCCCTTTCACCTTCTCCACGTTTTACTACGTTACAGATTCATTCTATAATAGATTTTATTATAAGAGTTTATTTTCTGCCTCAAGCGTCTACACACAATCGCCAATAATTACGAAGTGAAAACAGGGTTTAGAAAATATGCAATTTTATTTTACATATCTGTACACACCCTTAACCTAATACTTAACTAATGCACCTTTGGCAGCAGTTACAGCTTCAAGGCATCTTGGGAAAGAAGCTACGAGCTTGGAACACTTGTTTCTGGACATTTTTGCCCATTCCTCTTGGCATATCCCTGCAAGCTCCATCAGGTTGGATGGGGAACCTCGGTACACAGCCATTTTCAGCTCCTTCCACAGATGTTTGATTGGATTTAGGTCTGGGCTCTGGCTGGACCACTCAAGGACATTCAGAGACTTTCTACAAAGCCTCTCCTTTGTTCTCTTGGCTGTGTGCTTTGGGTCGTTGTCATGTTGGAAGGTAAACCTTCGCCCCAGTCTGAGGTCCAGAGCGCTCTGGAGCAGGTTTTCTTCAAGGATCTCGGTGTACTTAGCTTCATTCATCTTTCCCTCTATCAGGACTAGTCGCGTGGGCCCACTGCTGAGAAACATCCCCACATCATGATGCTGCCACCGCCATGCTTTACTGTAGGGATGGTGTTAGCCAGGTGATGAGCAGTGCCTGGTTTACTCCAGACGTGACGCTTGGTATTCAGGCTAAAAAGTTCAATTTTGGTTTTATCAGACCAGATAATCTTTCTCATGTTTCTCATGGTTTCAGAGTCCTCTAGGCGCCTTTTGGCAAACTCCAAGCGGGCTGTCATGTGGCTTCCGTCTGGCCACTTTACCATAAAGGCGTGATTTGTGGAGTGCTGCCTGGATGGTTGATCTTCTGATAGGATACGCACAGGATATCCACAAGGATACGCTGGAGCTCTGTCAGAGTGACCCTCGGGTTCATGCTCACCTCCCTGGCCAAGGCCCCTTTTCCCCGATCGCTCAGTTTGGCCGGGCGGCCAGGTCTAGGAAGATTTTTGGAGGTTCCAAACTTTTCCTATTTACGAATGATGGTGGCCTGTACCCTTCTCCAGATCTGTGCCTTGACACAATCCTGTTTCTGTATCAGTATCAGAGAAAACAAAATGCACCTCAGCTCACTTTTGCGTGTCATATCAAAGGGTGTGCACAGGGTCTACAAATGACATGTTACATTTAGATTTTTAATAAATTAATACATTTCTAAAAACCTTCATTCACTTTCTCATTGTGAGCTATTTTGTGTAGAATTTTGTGACAAAAAAGAACTCAATCTATTATAGAATGAGTCTGTAATGTAATAAAACACTGAGAAGGTAAAAGGGGTGTGCAGACTTTCTGGCTTGACTGATTTTTCACACAACAGTCTGAAAGACAACATCGTCTCGACCAGCCTCAGCTGATTGTTTCTGAACTGGATAATCAAGTTTCTGTTGGGACTTTCTAATCGTTAACATGATGTTTAGTCCTAGAAGTAAAAGCAAAACAAGTCCACACACACACACACTTACACACACCTACTCACTTTAATAAATGCCTGTCAATTTAATTATCTGGCAATACTCGTGACATTTATGTTTTTTTTTTAATAAATTGATCTGAGAGAGAAAGTGACTGAAAGAAAGTAAGAGAAAATAGAGATAGAGATGGAGAAAGAGGGTGAGAGAGAGAGCGCACAGTAATACTGATCATCAGCAGTAGGTTATGGGGGGACACTTTGGGAAGTTTAACTTTTTGGTCACCTCTTGACAATAGTACAGTAGATTATGCAGTGACATACCCATACCTCTTCTATGTCAGATCATTCACAGTTATACCACTATCCCCTCTGTCTGATCACAGATTACAAACATCATTAAACCCCTTCCTAGAATCAACATACACTCACAGTAATGAAGACATCAATCTGGCAATTATTCCACTAAAACAGCCCAAATTTGTGAATTGATAAAAAGATGAAAAATGGTTTGATGAAGAATGCCAACAGCTCAAGTAAGAAACCCAAGAAATACAGATTTACTTCTGCTTTAAAACTTAATATAACTTAATATAAGTGTACACTCAGAATTTAAAAAAGTGCAAGTGAAAAGAGATACAATTAAGACTGAGGATCCAAAAAACAAAAACAGATTCTAGGAGAACTGAAATAAGCTTAAAAGCAGAAACCAGAAGAACTGGACATACAGAATGAAGATATCTGGATTGCAAATTTTGAATAACTTTATAAACATTGATAAATTCAGGTCCTGAACAAAAATCAATAATTAAAACACTGATCAAATTAGAATCAGCTGTAAAAGACTCCCAAAACCCTCTAGACTACTGAGCTCAAAGATAGCTCTTAAACCAAACAAGTCAAGTGGACCTCGTGGTATACTGAACAAAATGTTGAAGAACACAAGCCAGAACTTCCATCTGGCTCCCCTAACCATGATTCCCCTGAACCCTGAGTGTAGGCTACTCATTACAACTAGCAGTAACCTTGGGAAACCCTTACAAAGCATCATTAACACAAGAATGATCAACTTACTGTGCTGAGTAAAAGTCCAATCAAATTTATACCAAATGACCACACCACTGATCATATTTACACCCTATAGGTACTAATTGTGCTACATGTAAACCAAAAGAAAGATACAAACTTTGCTTGTTTTATAGACAAGTATTTGATTCCATTTGGCAGTTGTAGCCTAGTGGTTAAGGTACTGGACTAGTAATCCAAAGGTCGCTGGTTCAAGCCCCACCACTGCCAGGTTGCCACTGTTGGGCCCTTGAGCAAGACCCTTAACCCTCAATTGCTTACTGTCACAGTACTGTAAGTCGCTTTGGATAAAAGCGTCTGCTAAATGCTGAAAATGAAAATTTAAATTTGGCACTACAATATTCCTAGAATATGGTGTATGGGGTAAACAAATGTCAGCCAAACAACAAATGTGGCATAAATATTGACAATAAAAGAACTGAATTCTTTTCTCAGAAGCATGGAGACAGACAGGGCTGCTGCTTAAGTCCAACACTATTCAATATCTACAATAATGAATTGCTCCCTATGTTAAGTGTAGGTTACTTCGCTGACATCTGAGTCGATGTCTTATAACACCCTTTAACAAAAGTGGAGATAAATTCCCTAATGAGTCTTCTGGGGCTTAAGGCTTCTGTGTGAACAGTAAATCTGGGGAAGGTTTTCAGTAGAACTTCAGTAGAAAATTCAAGAACAATTAAATATTGGCTATATCTAAAATACAATGTCCCCCCCCCCCCCCCCAGTCCTATCCCTACAAAGCCTTGAGATGCCAGCTGAGCAAGGAGTAGAGTTTTCTGCACGAGGCGAGTTCATATGCAATCAGCCTTGTGCACGGAGAGCCACACCCTGAACAGTATTATTCCTCTACTCTGTGCAGACACCATCAACCAGCACGCAGAGGTCGTAATTGCATCAGTTATGAGGTCCCTATCCGGCTCCCTCCCTGGATGGTAGAGCTGCAGAATAATATGCTTTTTGCAGCATTGTTTAATTTACAGCATTGCCTTTCTCAAAGGTTGTCTTCAAAGGTATTGAGGCACCTTTGTGAAGCATCCACCAACCAAGGACAGATAGGAAAATGTTTACTATTTGATACATGGATATATACAATCCCTAGTAATTGCACCAATTGCCTTATTTTTTTACTGAGGAAATTTATCTTTTACAGTACAGTACAGTTTACTGTTAAAAAAAAAGTACAGCTCTAACATTTAGTCAAAAGTTTACATATACTTGTAAAGAACGTGTCATGTCTTGGGATTTGGAAAAATCCTATAACTGTATTTACGAGGGAAACAAATGCTGAAACTCAACCTCAAACTTAAAACATTTATGCACACCACATTTCCAGAAATGTTTTCTAGGGTTAAAAAAAAGAATCTAGCAATAAAAAGTAGAAGGTAATTCCCTCTGTTACCAACTTACTGTGGAATGTTGCTATAAGCAAAGTACAATGACGATCAGTAAAAACACTCAAAATATTTTTTTTCTGTTTTGGTCCGGTCAGTTAAATGAAGATTTACGAAAATTAACAAATCACAGATTTTTCTTTTTATTGTATTTTACCAAATGTCCCAACGTTTCTGAAAATTAGGTTTGGAAATTTGAGTTATTTCAAATGTATAAATTTTATTGTTGCCTTTCTAAAAATCTGACAAAAATATGCGGTGCCAAAAATAAAATACCGTAATATATACCTCGCTATCATTATTAATCTTAACTCATAACTCCTCTGTGTCAATGTAAACAAAGACAATTTAAATGCATTCCTGGCCATTTTTAAGCCTTGTTTATTTATTGAGTGATTTATTTTAAGCCATTCTGGGTAGATTTGCTCTGATGGTGAAAATGTAAAATTGGTCTTTTATGAGTAAGGCCCTACCTAATTCACAGGCATGAAAATTGAGTCACAGGCTGTGAAATAATCCGTTTCCAGTGTAAAGTGCAACTTGATGTGAAATTTAAAATGTAAGGTCTGCATTTAGCAATTTAACATTTTTAATTCACAAAGTGTATAAAATATGAGGCGCTTAATGCAATATGAGGTAGTCCTAGCAATCATACGCAATCATATGCCTTAAAAGAACATGCCAGTAAAGTATTGTGCAAACTCTAAAGATGTTTGGTTACACTAGCAATCAGTTCTAGCATCAGATGTCGAAATGTGGCACTTTAAAAAAAAAAAAAAAAAGTTGTGATTTTTAAAAAAGGGCCCTATTTATAAGGGCAATCAAAGTTCAATTAAATTCTAAGATTGCATCTTTATTAGATGACTTGTGTGGAATCTTGAAAGATCACTACCAACCGGGGTCTTTCAAAGTTTCACAGGGTTTATGTAGTTTGAAATTATATAGACTTGTGTATCTTTTGTCAAAAGAATAAGAACTGAAAGTAGTAAGATGTCAAGATGAAGCCATGAGATTGAAAAGGAGCAGATGCAGACAAGGAAGTGTGCATATAAAGACAGACATATTTAGATCAGCAAAATGTGTGTGTGTGTGAGTGTTTGGTAATTTACATTTTATTAGTAAATCTAATAGATGACCACACAAGGAGCAAAGACTGAAAGACTTGAGCTGGGTGAGGGTAAAGAGGAAGTATAAATACTTGAGTCTGATCTCAGATCGGGACCTTTTTCTTATTGCTCTGATAGCTGACTGTGATGGGGAAAAGGTCTCCGGCCGGGTTTATCCTGTTCGATCTTCTTACTATCTTTGTAATAAATACTTGTGTTTGAACTCACTAATTGAGTTGCTAATTTCTTTCATAAAAGAACACCACACTTGTTAACATCCACATTTGAGGGATTTCAGTGAACCAACTACTTCTGGGGAGATTTACAACTGTTTAGTGTTTTGTATATTTGAAGACAATGGTTCTCAGAGTGGTACAGTGAAGTCTCTGATTCAGACTGAAATACTTTTAACAAATTTTTAGAAACCCACAATTAACATATAAAAAACTACAATTCTTGTAGTTGAACTGTTTTTAATTATTTAGTTACTGTAAAAAAAATCTTTTTAAATAGTTTGTAAACATTTGATAACTGTCTGTGTGTTTATGTGTTACCTCGTGTCTTTAGTAATGCAGTGATCTCTGAGGAACCAGCCTTGTTGATGGAGAGGTTCAGCGTTCCTGAGTCGATGTCCTTCAGTAGTATCCGTGCCGTTTCAAAACTGTCGTTCATAGTAGTGGCGATCACACCGGTTGGTCCACGTTTTACCCAGCCACTGCAGTACAGCCCTGTATATAGACAAACAAACAAATATACACAATCATATATTCAGAAGTTATTCATAAAAATTGACACATTAACATAAAGTGTTCTTTATGGTGGAGTCACCACAAAGACATTCTCTTAAACATAACTGAATTTATTAAAGGAACAAATTTATCTAACGTGCATAACAAATCATTATCTTAGAAGAGCTAAAACAGTTAAATGTGAAAAATTAGCACAAATGGTGAGGGCCAAACACTTTTTCACAGCACTGTAGCTGTATTTTTTCTTCGTCCCTGTTTTTTCGTTCCTTCCAATTCCACACTGCATTTTCTTTTGAAGAGTGACATGCACAGTGGAGTCAGGCAAAAATCTTTTTATAGTTGCCACATATTTTCCCAGCCTTGTAAGTCTTTTGCAGTTACACAGGTGTTTTATTCATTGCCCCGATGAGAACGCTAAGGCCTCTAGAATGAAGTTTTGGGCTTTCTCCCACTTCCAGGCAAGGTTGTTGCTGTGCCATAAGTTTGAAACGTCCAGACAGTAGTTCCAATGAGATTCAAGATTCAAGAGTTTTATTGTCATGTGCACAGAAAAACCAGCAGTTACACTGTACAATTGAAATTCTTACTTTGTTCGTCCTCCAAACGTCAATATAAGTATTATACATAAAAACAAAAATTAAACTAACACAAATTTTTTTTTTAATTTTTTTTTTTTTTATTTAACCTTTATTTAACCAGGAGGTCCCATTGAGATTCAAAATCTCTTTTACAAGAGAGACCTGGCCAAGGTTGCAGCCAAACCACAAAACAAGAATTAACAACATCTTAAAACAATTTACATTTTAAATAATTAAACATGTGCAATATAATAAATAGAACACAATATAAAAATACAAAGAGTCTCAAGAAAAACAAGTACAAGTCTCCATCACTACATCCTTTAAGATAGCTTTAAATTTATTTAAGGACATAAGTGTTTCTATTTTGAGCACTTTTTGTATTTTATTCCATCCCCAAGCTGCCGAATAGGAGAATGCAGTTTTTCCTAATTCAGTTGGCACTCGTGGTACATTAAAAAGCAACCACTTATTAGAGCGAAGCTGATATGGACCAGAGCTAACAAACAGGAGATTACAAAGATACATTGGAAGTTTGCCAAGTATTGCTTTATAGATAAAAATATACCAATGCTGTTGTCTACGAATTGTAAGGGATGTCCAACCAACTAAATTATAAAGGATACAGTGATGAGTAAGGGACTTGGAATTTGTAATGAAGCGTAATGAAGCATGATACACTGAATCCACATGTCGCAATATGTGGGATGCAGCATGCATGTACAATATGTCACCATAATCAATCACAGACAGAAAAGTAGCTTCTACAAGTTTCTTTTTAGCACTGAATGTAAAACATGATTTGTTTCTAAAATAAAAACCAAGTTTTGCTTTAAGCTTTTTAACTAAATTTGCAATATGTACATTAAAAGATAGCTTATCATCTATCCATATTCCTAAGTACTTGTAAGAAGACACTCTCTCAATGAATTTCCCTTCTAAAGACAAGATTCTTTAAAGACAATAAAAAACTTAGTATAAAAACTTTTTAAATATAAACTTAAACTATAAAAACTTTTATATACAATGAGTAAAAATAGAAATAAAAGTAAACTAAGGTAGTAAAAAAGGCACATAGCAGCAGTTGTTTAAGGTGCAGACAAATTGTGCAATGTTTAAGAATATAGCAGCATTTTAAGTTATTTTAAGTAACTTTTAAGTTGTTTAAGTTTTTTTAAGGTGCAAATATGCATAGCAGCAGTCATTGGATATACAGTTGTGCATTGTATTATGAGGTTTAATGTTCATGAGGTAGGTTGTGTGTGTGATAGTGCATGTTTGATCACAAGCCTGACTGCCTGTGGGTAGAAACTGTTGGTCAGTCTTGTTGTTCTGGCCTTAATGCTTCTAAAGCGTTTGCCTGATGGCAGAAGAGTGAAGAGGTTGTTTTGGGGGTGTGTGCTGTCCTTAATTATGTTGTGGGCTCTTCTGACCACCCTGGTCTGATAAATATCCTGTAGTGCAGGGAAGGATGTTCCAGAAATTCTTTGTGCAGTTTTTATTACACGCTGGAGAGCCTTCCTGTCCTCTGCAGTGCAGTTCCCGTACCAGACTGTGATGGAGCTGGTAAGGACACTTTCGACTGTGCATCTGTAAAAGTTTTGACATGCCAAATTTCCTTAGCCTTCTTAGAAAGTACAGTCTCTGTTGAGACTTGTTGATAATATAGCGTGTGTTGCAGGACCAGGTGAGATCCTCACTGATGTGCACACCCAGGAATTTGAAGGTTTTCACCTTCTCCACCACTGTTCCACCTATATACAGTGGTGTATGCTGATCTCCTCTCCTCCTGGGGTCCACAATCAGTTCCTTTGTCTTGTTTATATTTATTAAAAGGTTGTTTTTCTGACACCAGTCCACAAGATCTGCTACCTCCTTCCTGTATGCCGTCTCATCCTCCCCAGCAATAAGACCAATGTTGTAACACTTAAACACTTCAATCTATGTGGTCTACAGTGGTGCTTGAAAGTTTGTGAACCCTTTAGAATTTTCTATATTTCTGCATAAATATAACCTAAAACATCATCAGATTTTCAAGTCCTAAAAGTAGATAAAGAGAACCCAGTTAAACAATTGAGACAAAAATATTGTACTTGGTCATTTATTTATTGAGGAAAATGATCCAATATTACATATTTGTGAGTGGCAAAAGTATGTGAACCTTTGCTTTCAGTATCTGGTGTGACCCCCCCTTTGCAGCAATAACTGCAACTAAACGTTTCTGGTAACTGTTGATCAGTCCTGCACACCGGCTTGGAGAAATTTTAGCCCATTCCTCCGTACAGAACAGCTTCAACTCTGGGATGTTGGTGGGTTTCCTCACATTAACTGCTCGCTTCAGGTCCTTCCACAACATTTCGATTGGATTAAGGTCAGGACTTTGACTTGGCCATTCCAAAACATTAACTTTATTCTTCTTTAACCATTCTTTGTAGAACGACTTGTGTGCTTAGTGTCGTTGTCTTGCTGCATGACCCACCTTCTCTTGAGATTCAGTTCATGGACAGATGTCCTGACATTTTCCTTAAGAATTCTCTGATATAATTCAGAATTCATTGTTCCATCAATGATGGCAAGCCGTCCTGGCCCAGAAGCAGCAAAACAGGCCCAAACCATCATACTACCACCACCATGTTTCAGAGATGGGATAAGGTTCTTATGCTGGAATGCAGTGTTTTCCTTTCTCCAAACATAACGCTTTCATTTAAACCAAAAGGTTCTATTTTGGTCTCATCCGTCCACAATACATTCTTCCAATAGCCTTCTGGCTTGTCCACGTGATCTGTAGCAAACTGCAGACGAGCAGCAATGTTCTTTTTGGAGAGCAGTGGCTTTCTCCTTGCAACCCTGCCATGCACACCATTGTTGTTCAGTGTTCTCCTGATGGTGGACTCATAACAATTAACATTAGCCAATGTGAGAGAGGTCTTCAGTTGCTTAGAAGTTACCCTGGGGTCCTTTGTGACCTCGCCGACTATTACACGCCTTGCTCTTGCAGTGATCTTTGTTGGTCGACCACTCCTGGGGACGGTAACAATGGTCTTGAATTTTCTCCATTTGTACACAATTTGTCTGACTGTGGATTGGTGGAGTCCAAACTCTTTAGAGATGATTTTGTAACCTTTTCCAGCCTGATGAGCATCAACAACTCTTTTTCTGAGGTCCTCAGGAATCTCCTTTGTTCGTGCCATGATACACTTCCACAAACATGTGTTGTGAAGAGCAGACTTTGATAGATCCCTGTTCTTTAAATAAAACAGGGTGCCCACTAACACCTGATTGTCATCCCATTGATTGAAAACAACTGACTCTAATTTCACCTTCAAATTAACTGCGAATCCTAGAGGTTCACATACGTGTGCCACTCACAAATATGTAATATTGTTTTCCTCAATAAATAAATGACCAAGTATAATATTCTTGTCTCATTTGTTTAACTGGGTTCTCTTTATCTACTTTTAGGACTTGTGTGAAAATCTGATGATGTTTTAGGTCATATTTATGCAGAAATATAGAAAATTCTAAAGGGTTCACAAACTTTCAAGCACCACTGTAAATAATACATCACAACTGAAGCAAATTAAGGGAGGTCATACAGACTAGCAGTAGGTTTTAAGATTGTCAATATTATGTATGGGTTGAATAACTGCTAGCTACTCTAAAATACAGTAGACCATTGAGTTACAAACGGTTTACCATACAAACGATCTTTTTCAACTTAATGTATGAACGAATTTTGGACTACGAACAGACATTCGCGAAACACGTACTCCATCTTCTCTCTCTCTCTCTCTCTCTCTCTCTCTCTCTCTCTCTCTCTCTCTCTCTCTCTCTCTCTCTCTCTCTCTCTCTCTCTCTCTCTCTCTCTCTCTCTCTATATATATATATATATATATATATATATATATATATATATATATATATATATATATATATACTGTATATATACAGTATATATATATATACACAGTGTATACAGTATATATATATATACACAGTGTATATATATATATATATATATATATATATATATATATATATATATATATATATATATATACACACAGTATATATATACAGTGTATCACAAAAGTGAGTACACCCCTCACATTTCTGCAGATATTTAAGTATATCTTTTCATGGGACAACATTGACAAAATGACACTTTGACACAATGAAAAGTAGTCTGTGTGCAGCTTATATAACAGTGTAAATTTATTCTTCCCTCTAAATAACTCAATATACAGCCATTAATGTCTAAACCACCGGCAACAAAAGTGAGTACACCCCTAAGAGACTACACCCCTAAATGTCCAAATTGAGCATTGCTTGTCATTTTCCCTCCAAAATGTCATGTGATTTGTTAGTGTTACTAGGTCTCAGGTGTGCATAGGGAGCAGGTGTGTTCAATTTAGTAGTACAGCTCTCACACTCTCTCATACTGGTCACTGAAAGTTCCAACATGGCACCTCATGGCAAAGAACTCTCTGAGGATCTTAAAAGACGAATTGTTGCGCTACATGAAGATGGCCAAGGCTACAAGAAGATTGCCAACACCCTGAAACTGAGCTGCAGCACAGTGGCCAAGATCATCCAGCGTTTTAAAAGAGCAGGGTCCACTCAGAACAGACACTCAGTTGGTCGTCCAAAGAAGCTGAGTGCACGTGCTCAGCGTCACATCCAACTGCTGTCTTTGAAAGATAGGCGCAGGAGTGCTGTCAGCATTGCTGCAGAGATTGAAAAGGTGGGGGGTCAGCCTGTCAGTGCTCAGACCATACGCCGCACACTACATCAAATTGGTCTGCATGGCTGTCACCCCAGAAGGAAGCCTCTTCTGAAGTCTCTACACAAGAAAGCCCGCAAACAGTTTGCTGAAGACATGTCAACAAAGGACATGGATTACTGGAACCATGTCCTATGGTCTGATGAGACCAAGATTAATTTGTTTGGTTCAGATGGTCTCAAGCATGTGTGGCGGCAATCAGGTGAGGAGTACAAAGATAAGTGTGTCATGCCTACAGTCAAGCATGGTGGTGGGAATGCCATGGTCTGGGGCTGCATGAGTGCAGCAGGTGTTGGGGAGTTACATTTCATTGAGGGACACACGAACTCCAATATGTACTGTGAAATACTGAAGCAGAGCATGATCCCCTCCCTCCGGAAACTGGGTCGCAGGGCAGTGTTCCAGCATGATAATGACCCCAAACACACCTCTAAGACGACCACTGCTTTATTGAAGAGGCTGAGGGTAAAGGTGATGGACTGGCCAAGCATGTCTCCAGACCTAAACCCAATAGAACATCTTTGGGGCATCCTCAAGCGGAAGGTGGAGGAGCGCAAAGTCTCGAATATCCACCAGCTCCGTGATGTCGTCATGGAGGAGTGGAAAAGCATTCCAGTGGCAACCTGTGAAGCTCTGGTAAACTCCATGCCCAGGAGAGTTAAGGCAGTTCTGGGAAATAATGGTGGCCACACAAAATATTGACACTTCAGGAACTTTCACTAAGGGGTGTACTCACTTTTGTTGCCGGTGGTTTAGACATTAATGGCTGTATATTGAGTTATTTTGAGGGAAGAATAAATTTACACTGTTATATAAGCTGCACACAGACTACTTTTCATTGTGTCAAAGTGTCATTTTGTCAGTGTTGTCCCATGAAAAGATATACTTAAATATCTGCAGAAATGTGAGGGGTGTACTCACTTTTGTGATACACTGTATATATATATATATATATATATATATATATATATATATATATATATATATATATATATATATATATATATAAGAGCAGAGTGTGAAGGTTCAATTAGCAGGGTAAGAGCACAGTTTTGCTCAAAATATTGCAATGCACACAACATTATGGGTGACATACCAGAGTTCAAAAGAGGACAAATTGTTGGTGCACGTCTTGCTGGCGCATCTGTGACCAAGACAGCAAGTCTTTGTGATGTATCAAGAGCCACGGTATCCAGGGTAATGTCAGCATACCACCAAGAAGGACAAACCACATCCAACAGGATTAACTGTGGACGCAAGAGGAAGCTGTCTGAAAGGGATGTTCGGGTGCTAACCCGGATTGTATCCAAAAAACATAAAACCACGGCTGCCCAAATCACGGCAGAATTAAATGTGCACCTCAACTCTCCTGTTTCCACCAGAACTGTCCGTCGGGAGCTCCACAGGGTCAATATACACGGCCGGGCTGCTATAGCCAAACCTTTGGTCACTCGTGCCAATGCCAAACGTCGGTTTCAATGGTGCAAGGAGCGCAAATCTTGGGCTGTGGACAATGTGAAACATGTATTGTTCTCTGATGAGTCCACCTTTACTGTTTTCCCCACATCCGGGAGAGTTACGGTGTGGAGAAGCCCCAAAGAAGCGTACCACCCAGACTGTTGCATGCCCAGAGTGAAGCATGGGGGTGGATCAGTGATGGTTTGGGCTGCCATATCATGGCATTCCCTTGGCCCAATACTTGTGCTAGATGGGCGCGTCACTGCCAAGGACTACCGAACCATTCTGGAGGACCATGTGCATCCAATGGTTCAAACATTGTATCCTGAAGGCGGTGCCGTGTATCAGGATGACAATGCACCAATACACACAGCAAGACTGGTAAAAGATTGGTTTGATGAACATGAAAGTGAAGTTGAACATCTCCCATGGCCTGCACAGTCACCAGATCTAAATATTATTGAGCCACTTTGGGGTGTTTTGGAGAAGCGAGTCAGGAAACGTTTTCCTCCACCTGCATCACGTAGTGACCTGGCCACTATCCTGCAAGAAGAATGGCTTAAAATCCCTCTGACCACTGTGCAGGACTTGTATATGTCATTTCCAAGACGAATTGACGCTGTATTGGCCGCAAAAGGAGGCCCTACACCATACTAATAAATTATTGTGGTCTAAAACCAGGTGTTTCAGTTTCATTGTCCAACCCCTGTATATATATATATATATATATATATATATATATATAGTGAGTGAACATTCGTACAGTGGACGGTGTTTTTCTGGTGATTTCTTTATATTTTGTAAAATTCAATATTAAAATGTCCCCAAAGAAGGTGCAGAGGAAGCGTAGTGCTGAGAAAATGAAAAAATATATTACTATTTGTTGTTGTATAATTACTCCTGCCAGTAGCTGTCACTGTGTATCAGACAGAGGGGACAGTGAGTGAGAGAGAAGAAGGAAATCACTGAGTAAAGTATTCTTTCTTTTGTGCAGTTACACCTACAAAATACAACATTATTGAAATAAAGAAGGAAATAATAGAGAAATATGAGAGTTATTGTTGTTTCTGGTAGATACATTTTATAAAAAAAGAAGGACATTTATTATGGTGTATGGTACAGCACACGTACTACACTGAAATGTGATGTGTGTTTTTATGAACAGTACAGTACTACTGTGTATTGTTGTTTATTATTGTTTATTACAGTATTATCTACTCTATAATTTAAGATTTAAGGGAAAATACACTTTTTATTTATAACAAAAAAGACCATGTAAGACATTAGAAAGGTTAGGTAAGGGGGGTTTGGGAGGTCTGGCACGGATTAATTCTATTTACATTATTTGTTATGGGAAAAATAGGTTTAACTAACAAACATTTTGACTTAAGAACAGCCCTTTGAAACCAATTAAATTCGTAAGTCAAGGGTCTACTGTACTTCTATTTTTTAATTTGCTGCATCATTTAACTGATAAAGACTTCATTTAAAGCAAAATCTAGCTCTGCAGAAGTTTAAAAATATATATTTGGGGTGGGGGGTTGATTATTTTCATATGCAACTGCACTTTATGGTGACAAATAAAAACCTCCTGCTCTTACCAGCCGTGTGCTCTACTCTTCCCGTGTCGTTGGGCACAGTGGCGGTGCAGGCATCAAAAGGCACTGAAGGGTCAACAGACAGACTCTTATAGCCGATGCTGCTGATGACCATCCCACACTCTAGATCCTCCATCTGGCCTGTGGGCAGTGCTCCAGCCTCTTCTCCTGAACCCTGAATACACATATACCGTGATACAATTCCAGATACCTAAAAATGTCCAGATCTAGGTAGAAACATGATTAAAAACTTTCTGGTTATTTAGCTTTATCTTATACTGACAACATGAGATACACTATACTGCCAAAAGTATTCACTCACCCATCCAAATCATTGAATTCAGGTGTTCCAATCACTTCCATGGCCACAGGTGTATAAAACCAAGCACCTAGGCATGCAGACTGCTTCTACAGACATTAGTGAAAGAATGGGTCGCTCTCAGGAGCTCAGTGGATTCCAGCGTGATACTGTGATAGGATGCCACCTGTGCAACAAGTCCAGTCGTGAAATTTCCTCGCTACTAAATATTCCACAGTCGACTGTCAGTGGTATTATAACAAAATTGAAGCCATTGGGAATGACAGCAACTCAGCCACGAAGTGTTAGGCCACGTAAAATGACAGAGCGGGGTCAGCGGATGCTGAGGCGCATAGTGTGCAGAGGTCGCCAACTTTCTGCAATCAATCGCTACAAACCTCCAAACTTCATGTGGCCTTCAGATTAGCTCAAGAACAGTGTGTAGAGAGCTTCATGGAATGGGTTTCCATGGCCGAGTAGCTCCATCCAAGCCTTACATCACCAAGCGCAATGCAAAGCGTCGGATGCAGTGGTGTAAAGCACACCGCCACTGGACTCTAGCGCAGTGGAGACGTGTTCTCTGAAGTGACGAATCACGCTTCTCCGTCTGGCAATCCGATGGACGAGTCTGGGTTTAGCGGTTGACAGGAGAACGGTACTTGTCTGACTGCATTGTACCAAGTGTAAAGTTTGGTGGAGGGGGGATTATGGTGTGGGGTTGTTGTTCAGGAGTTGGGCTCGGCCCCTTAGTTCCAGTGCAAGGAACTCTTAATGCTTCAGCATACCAGGAGATTTTGGACAATTTCATGCTCCCAACATGACTGCACACCAGTGCACAAAGAGTCCTGACCTCAACCCGATAGAACACCTTTGGGATGAATTAGAGCCTGTGAGACAGGCCTTTTTGTCCAACATCAGTGTCTGACCTCACAAATGCGCTTCTGGAAGAATGCTCAAAAATTCCCATAAACACACTCCTACACCTTGTGGAAAGCCTTCCCAGAAGAATTAAAGCTCTTACAGCTGCAAAGGGTGGGTCGACATCATATTAAACACTTTGGATTAAGAATGGGATGTCACTCAAGTTCATCTGCGTGTGAAGGCAGACGAGCGAATACTTTCAGCAATATAGTGCGTTTTATATATTAATGAGAATCTAACCCTTAATTGAAGTACACTATATGCTGACATTCAAACCCAGATGCACACTCTATGAACTGCATCACCTTGCTCACCCCTTTTAGATTTAATTACTTGTAAATGTTACTGCAGTCGTACAGCACTACTTACCTCAATCTTATTAACAGCTAAACGAATTCCTGCAGCTCTTTTTCCATCTTGATCAGGAATCACTTCTAAAGGACTGCGCAGAAAACGGAATGCCCATCGCTTACTCACTTCTTGACCAACGTCTTCTTTCTTTAGTGCCTTCATCATAAGCTCTGTGAGTCTCTTCCTGGGCCTGGGAAGGTCTACACACACAGTCTAGTTTTTAGTTCTTTAGGTAGTTAGAGCTTTTTCAGGATGCATTTCAAATTGTTAGTTTGTTAGTTCATCCACCTAGTGACATTTCTTTTGGTGGTAGATTTTTGTTTGATGCAGCTCCAATTTTAGCAGACAAGAATAGAACATCTGCAGTAGGTAAATGGTGCAGGGCTCAACATGAACTTACTAAAGTCTTTTTTAATAGGCAGCATTGCACATTAATGACCAGCTGTAACCTATCATGTTTAATGGTTGCTATGCGGAAACTATACATCAAATCTAAAATCTGTGTACAAGCACACATCTTAAAATCAGAACAAACATTCTGGAGCTGGTTCAGTTTCGAAATATTGAAAACAGCAAGACAAGTAATGCCTAGTTCACACTACACAATTTTTGCAATTGCGTTTGCTCGGCGATCGAAACTCAGCTCTCAATAGCTGTGTGTGAACACCAACACTGCATTGCAAAAATATTTATTAACCTCCAACTCACTATAGAACAATCCCTGCTGTTCGCGTAGTTCAACTCACTCAGATTCATTTATTTTTTTATCCTTGACTTTACGCTGCACATCAGCGCACAAAGTTTGATTGCTCGCTACTTGTTGACATGCATTTTTGGACATGGTATCATTAAACCCCTTGTCACTTCTCACGTTTGTTTTAGTGACAAAACATAGTTTGGGAGACCAGAGAAGCTCGCCTGCGATTCCAGTTGGTGATAGGTCATGTAGTGTGAAAGCCACACCGACTTGAAAGACTCCAGATTGCAAGAGATCCAGTTGTGTAGTGCGAACTGTACAGCGACCTGACGACTAGGAAAGCAGACAAAAAATTGGCAGCAAAATAAGACAACAGAAGGAGAGTAAAAGCAAAAACCTTGCACACTACATTGCAATACGCGATATAGTAACAACAACCGTATAATGATGAAGTAGCCTGGAATGCAAAGCAACTTCTCAGAAACACATTAACAACCACCTGGAATGCTACTGCAACCACAGAAAACCAAATTTTCCAAAACTACTGTACCCTGAACTTAAATACTTCCTTGTACAGATGATCTTTCTTAGTGATCTAAATGCATAAAATAGCTCTTTTCTGCATTCCTAACAAAGAACTCTCAGTATAAATCTTTATAAGACAGACACACTGATGTCTACCAGCTGTAGTCATATTTAAAAATAGAAAACTTGCAGGCCAAGCTGCAGTGGAGCCAAAAAGTATTTAGTCAGCCACTGATTGTGCAAGTTCTCCTACTTAGAAAGATGAGAGAGGTCTGTAATTTTCATCATAGGTACACTTCAACTATGAGAGACAAAATGAGGGAAAAAAATCCAGGACATCACATTGTAGGATTTTTAAAGAATTTATTTGTAAATTATGGTGGAAAATAAGTATTTGGTCACCCACAAACAAGCAAGATTTCTGGCTCTCACAGACCTGTAACTTCTTCTTTAAGAAGCTCTTCTGTCCTCCACTCGTTACCTGTATTAATGGCACCTGTTTGACCTCGTTATCTGTATAAAAGACACCTGTCCACAGCCTCAAACAGTCAGACTCCAAACTCAACCATGGCCAAGACCAAAGAGCTGTCGAAGGACACCAGGAAGAAAATTGTAGACCTGCACCAGGCTGGGAAGAGTGAATCTACAATAGGCAAGCAGGATGGTGTGAATAAATCAACTGGGAGCAATTGTAAGAAAATGGAAGACATACAAGACCACTGATAATCTCCCTCGATCTGGGGCCCCACGCAAGATCTCATCCCGTGGGGTCAAAATGATCATGAGAACGGTGAGCAAAAATCCCAGAACTACATGGAGGGACCTGATGAATGACCTGCAGAGAGTTGGGACCAAAGTAACAAAGGCTACCATCAGTAACACAGTACACCGAGAGGGACTCAAATCCTGCAGTGCCAGGCGTGTCCCCCTGCTTAAGCCAGTACATGTCAGAGTTTGCCAGAGAGCATATGGATGATCCAGAAGAGGATTGGGAGAATATCATGTGGTCAGATGAAACCAAAATGGAACTTTTTGGTAAAAACTCAACTCGTCGTGTTTGGAGGAAGAAGAAAAACCCAAGAACACCATACCTACTGTGAAGCATGGGGGTGGAAACATCATGCTTTGGGGCTGTTTTTCTGCAAAGGGGACAGGACGACTGATCCGTGTTAAGGGAAGAATGAACGGGGCCATGTATCGTGAGATTTTAAGCCAAAACCTCCTTCCATCAGTGAGAGCATTGAAGATGGAACGTGGCTGGGTCTTCCAGCATGACAATGATCCCAAACTCACCGCTCGAGCAACGAAGGAGTGGCTCCGTAAAAAGCATTTCAAGGTCCTGGAGTGGCCTAGCCAGTCTCCAGACCTCAACCCCATAGAAAATTTGTGGAGTGAGTTGAAAGTCCATGTTGCCCAGCGACAGCCTCAAAACATCACTGCTCTAGAGGAGATCTGCATGGAGGAATGGGCCAAAATACCAGCTACAGTGTGTGCAAACCTGGTGAAGACTTACAGGAAACGTTTGACCTCTGTCATTGCCAACAAAGGTTATGTTACAAAGTATTGAGTTGAACTTTTGTTATTGACCAAATACTTATTTTCCACCATAATTTACAAATAAATTCTTTAAAAAATCCTACAATGTGATTTCCTGGATTTTTTTTTCTCATTTTGTCTCTCATAGTTGAAGTGTACCTATGATGAAAATTACAGACCTCTCTCATCTTTCTAAGTAGGAGAACTTGCACAATCAGTGGCTGACTAAATACTTTTTGGCCCCACTGTATACAAGATGACAACATTGTAATTTGTACACTAAAAATAATTCAGAAAAATACAGCTAACCATAGATGTATGTGGATGCTTTGAGTGGATTTTACAGTTATTTCTCACAAATACATATGTGTCATGGTGTACTTTGATGACAGTTTACTGCATCGGTCAAGCCGATCGCTGAGCTGCTGTTTGCTTCAAGGTTTGAGTTTTTGCCGCTTCAAATGTGAGTGCACCCTTATAGCGAGAGCCCAAAATCTTTGAGTTTTACTTTCTATTGTTCTTACTTTCCATTGTTGTTGACATACATGCTTACCGACTTTATTAATGTGAATTTAATCTATTTTCCTTCCAAATCCCACTTGGTAGCTGGAATATCAGGCTCTTGTGTAAGCCTAACCAGAATGAAATGATTACTGAACATGAATGAATAAATAAGTTGTTTGAGGTTCATCTAGAGACTACTGGTTTGTGATTGATAGTGGAATAGTGGAAAGTGGCCAACCAATAGCTAAGCATAGAAATATGCCATTTGGTTAGTAAAGTCAAATTGAAACTGATGGTCTAAGTAAAACCGGTTCCCCAAACTAAGTAGGGGATTTTTTTTCCATTATTTACGCAACTTTGTGTACATACTTTCACATAACAAATGAAAGGAACACCCTAAATAAATAAATACTAAATAATAATGTTAATGCAAGATATTAGACTGTCATGACATACAATTGCAAAATCAAAAGCTTAGATTTTGCACGGCAGCTTGCTTGGCTGTGGACTGAGACAGTCACTTTTTTTTTTTACCACGGTTCAATGCATGTGACCTTCAAGCCCTCAGGTGGCACAGCGTGAGAAACTGTCATGAGACTGTGAGAAATATGGCTATGTGAGCTTTTAAAAAAACTGCTTTGTAAATCTGTTGTCACTTAACAAAGTCCATAGTTAATTAAGTCTCACGATACCACAGTGTGTCTTGATAGTGTCTTATGGAATTAGATGTTTTACAAGCTCATGGTCAAGTGTCCCAATACTTTTGTTTGTAGGGTGAACATACTCTTTGCAAGTGTATATAAACTCTACATAAAGGTACATTTACAGTGCAAAGAACATCACCACTGGTCAATAGGCATAAACGTGATATGTCTGATAATTAAAACTTTAATATAGTTTCACATACACCAAATGCAGGCATGGTTTTGGGCCCCCTGGGGGCAAATCAACACAAAGTGTTTTCTGACTGATCACCTAATCAGTATGATGAAACATTTTCATTCTAACAGGAGTGCAGGGGATCATTTAATCATTTAAGGACTATAACAAACTTAAATATTATGCTATAGCATTTATAATTTGTCTGTCTGTCTGTCTGTCTGTCTGTCTGTCTGTCTGTCTGTCTGTCTAATCTACCTACCTACAGTGGGGGAAATAAGTATTTGATCCTCTGCTGATTTTGTAAGTTTACCCCCTTACAAAGACTTGAACAGTCTATAATTTTTATGGAAGGTTTATTTTAACAGAGAGAGACAGAATATCAACAACAAATCCAGAACAAAAACATTAAATAAATAATTTGTATTTAATTAAGGGAAATAAGTATTTGATCCCCTACCAACCAGCAAGAATTCTGACCCCCACAGACCGGTTATGTGCACAAAAGGCACACAAATTAGTCCTGTCCCTGTATAAAAGACTCCTGTCACAGAATCAGTTTCTTCCGTTCAAATCTCTCGACCACCATGGGCAAGACCAAAGAGCTATCAAAGGACGTCAGGGACAAGATTGTAGACCTGCACATGGCTGGAATGGGCTACAAGACCATCAGCAAGAAGCTTGGTGAGAAAGAGACCACTGTTGGTGCGATAATTCGAAAATGGAAGAGATACAAGATCACAGTCAATCACCCTCACTCTGGAGCTCCATGCAAGATCTCACCTGGTGGGGTAAGAATGATTCTGAGAAAGGTGAGGTCAGTCCAGAATAACACGGGAGGAGCTTGTCAATGATCTTAAGGGAGCTTGCCCATGGTGGTCGAGAGATTTGAATGGAAGAAACTGATTCTGTGACAGGAGTCTTTTATACAGGGACAGGACTAATTTGTGTGCCTCATGGGCACATAACCGGTCTGTGGGGGTCAGAATTCTTGCTGATTGGTAGGGGATCAAATACTTATTTCCCCTAATTAAATACAAATTATTTAATTAAATATCTAATCTACCTACCTACTTGTCTGTGTCTGTCTGTCTGTCTGTCTATCTATCTAATGTACCTACCTACTTGTCTGTCTGTCTGTCTATCTATCTGTCTGTCAATCTATCTATCTGTCTATCTGTCTATCTATCTATCTACTTAACTATCTGTCTATATATACAGTATATCTGTCTATATATCTATCTGTCTATATATCTATCTACTTGTCTGTCTGTCTACTTGTCTGTCTGTCTACATGTCTGTCTGTCTGTCTATATGTCTGTCTGTCTACATGTCTGTCTGTCTACATGTCTGTCTGTCTATATGTATGTCTGTCTGTCTATATGCCTGCCTGCCTGCCTGCCTGCCTGCCTGTCTATCTACAGTCATGTGAAAAAGTTAGGACTCCCAATGAGAACCTTTGTCTTTTTTTACATATTTAAAAATATAACCATTTGAGCTTCATTTGAACAGTATTGAGAGATGGAGCTTATATCTTTAAACAAAAAATTTTAAACACAAGTTGTAAAATGTAATGAACAAAAATGGAAATTGATTGTGAGGAAAAAGTTAGGACACCATATGTCCTAATAGCTGGTATTTCCCCCTTTGGCTGAAATAACCTCAATTAAACATTTCCTATAACCATCTACCAGTCTCTGACATCGACTGGGAGAAAGTTTTTCCCTCTCCTCCATGCAGAATTTCTTCAGCTGTGTGAGGTTTGAGGGGTTCTTGCATGCACAGCCTGTTTCAAATCACCCCACAGCATCTCAATAGGATTGAGATCCGGGCTTGTGCAGTCTCTTTCTGATGGTAGATGCATGTGCCTTGCTATCAACTGTGGCAAGAGCTAGCTGTAGGTCCCGTGATGACATTGTAGGATTATTGGAGACTTCTTTATGCATTTACAACATTGTTTCTGAAGTCCTCAGAGAGCTCTTTAGATCTCACCATGTTGATAACACTCAATTTAACAATCAAGAGCAACCAAACTAATGTCTAAGTTTTAAATAAAACTTCAACGTCCTCTAACGATGGTCTAATCATTACAGCAATCATTACAGCTGATGTGGTGCACCAGATTCTAATTTTAGACATTTTAAGTAATAATAAATGTGGGGGGTGTCCTAACTTTTTCCTCACAATAAATTTCCATTTTTGTTCATTGCATTTTACAACTTGTGTTTAAAAGTAATTTGTTCAGTTTTATTCTTTTAGTTATACATTTCTCAGTACTGTTCAAATGAAGATTAAATGTTCATATGTTTAAATACAGTATCTCACAAAAGTGAGTACACCCCTCACATTTCTGCAAATATTTTATTATATCTTTTCATGGGACAACACTATAGAAATAAAACTTGGATATAACTTAGAGTAGTCAGTGTACAGCTTGTATAGCAGTGTGGATTTACTGTCTTCTGAAAATAACTCAACACACAGCCATTAATGTCTAAATAGCTGGCAACATAAGTGAGTACACCCCACAGTGAACATGTCCAAATTGTGCCCAAAGTGTCAATATTTTGTGTGACCACCATTATTATCCAGCACTGCCTTAACCCTCCTGGGCATGGAATTCACCAGAGCTGCACAGGTTGCTACTGGAATCCTCTTTCACGCCTCCATGATGACATCACGGAGCTGGTGGATGTTAGACACCTTGAACTCCTCCACCTTCCACTTGAGGATGCCCCACAGGTGCTCAATTGGGTTTAGTCCATCACCTTTACCTTCAGCTTCCTCAGCAAGGCAGTTGCCATCTTGGCATGCAGCCCAGTTTCTGAAGGGAGGGGATTTGCATTAGAATGTCACAGTACATGTTGGAATTCATGTTTCCCTCAATGAACCGCCGCTCCCCAGTGCCGGCAGCACTCATGTAGCTCCAGACCATGATGCTACCACCACCATGCTTGACTGTAGGCAAGATACAGTTGTCTTGGTACTCCTCACCAGGGCGCTGCCACACATGCTGGACACCATCTGAGCCAAACAAGTTTATCTTGGTCTCGTCAGACCACAGGGCATTCCAGTAATCCATGTTCTTGGACTGCTTGTCTTCAGTAAACTGTTTGCTGGCTTTCCTGTGCGTCAGCTTCTTTCTGGGATGACGACCATGCAGACCGAGTTGATGCAGTGTGCGGCGTATGGTCTGAGCACTGACAGGCTGACCTCCCACGTCTTCAACCTCTGCAGCAATGCTGGCAGCACTCGTGTGTCTACTTTTTGAAGCCAACCTCTGGATATGATGCTGAACACGTGGACACAATTTTGGTCGACCCTGGCGAGGCCTGTTCTGAGTGGAACCTGTCCTGGAAAACCGCTGTATGACCTTGGCCACCATGCTGTAGCTCAGTTTCAGGGTGTTAGCAATCTTCTTATAGCCCAGGCCATCTTTGTGGAGAGCAACAATTCTATTTCTCACATCCTCAGAGAGTTCTTTGCCATGAGGTGCCATGTTGAATATCCAGTGGCCAGTATGGGAGAATTGTACCCAAAACACCAAATTTAACAGCCCTGCTCCCCATTTACACCTGGGACCTTGTCAGATGACACCAGGCAGGGACAACAACACAATTGAGCACAATTTGGACATGTTCACTGTGGGGTGTACTCACTTGCGTTGGCAGCTATTTAGACATTAATGGCTGTGTGTTGAGTTATTTTCAGAAGACGGTAAATCTACACTGCTATACAAGCTGTACACTGACTAAGTTATATCCAAGTTTCATGTCTATAATGTTGTCCCATGAAAAGATATAATAAAATATTTGCAGAAATGTCAGGGGTGTACTCACTTTTGTGAGATACTGTATGTTCAAAAAGACAAAGGTTTTCATGGGCTGTCCTAACTTGTTCACATGACTGTATGTATCATCTATCTAATCAAAACAATGAGATAACAAACTGTATGGTCTAAAGTGTCTGGATACCTATTGCTAACCTTTGTTTAAATTTAATAATATGCTTTCAACAGTCTGAAAGACTATTTTCAGTTTCAACATGACTATTTCCCATACACAAAGCAAGCTCTTTAAAGACATGGTTTGGTGTGGACGATCTCCAGTGTTAGCAAGGCCTACTTGTTCAACATAACTGAATGACATCAAAAATGCTCTGTTCACTGAACAATTACTGGCACAAACTCCTAAACACTCCCGCATTTTTCCTACTGGTAACTTTCTGCTTGCTAACATTAATCATTTAAATCTCAAATTAAATTACTGAACCCAGCTATTTATTTACCTGGCAAATGTTTCACAATAACTGTAATTTAATAGCAGCTATTCACCGATCAGGTATAACATTATGACCACCTCCTTGTTTCTACACTCACTGTCCATTTTATCAGCTCCACTTACCATATAGGAGCACTTTGTAGTTCTACAATTACTGACTGTGGTCCATCTATTTCTCTACATACTTTTTTAACCTGCTTTCACCCTGTTCTTCAATGGTCAGGACCCCCCCACAGGACCACCACAGAGCAGGTATTATTTGGGTGGTGGATCATTCTCAGAACTGCAGTGACAATGACACAGCAGTGGTGTGTTAGTGTGTGTTGTGCTGGTATGAGTAGATCAGACACAGCAGCACTGCGGGAGTTTCCACTGACTGTCCACTCTATTAGACACTCCCACCTCGTAGATGTAAAGTCAGAGACGATTGCTCATCTATTGCTGCTGTTTGAGTTGGTCATCTTCTAGACATTTATCGGGGCGCTGTTGGCTGGATGTTTTTGGTTGGTGGACTATTCTCAGTCCAGCAGTGACAGTGAGGTAATTAAAAACTCCATCAGCATTGCTGTGTCTTATCCACTCATACCAGCACAACACACACTAACACACCACCACCATGTCAGTGTCACTGCAGTGCTGAGAATGACCCACCACCCAAATAATACCTGCTCTGTGGTGGTCCTGTGGGGGTCCTGACCATTAAAGAACAGGGTGAAAGCAGGCTAACAAAATGTAGAGAAACAGATGGACTACAGTCAGTAATTGTAGAACTACAAAGTGCTTCTATATGGTAAGTGGAGCTGATAAAATGGACAGTGAGTGTAGAAACAAGGAGGTGGTCACAATTGAATGGTAATGAAGGCAAGCTGACTTTTGCAGGGCAATGCAGTTTAGTATCTGCATGTTTTTGGGAAGTGAAAAAAAATCAGAGTACACAAAGGAAACCTACACAGAAATAGAGAACACGTATTAACAAATGTTATTCAATTATTAAAGGTTTTTTGCAATTTCAAAGTACAGTAGACCCTTGAGTTACAAATGTTAACAATACAAACATTTTGTGTTACGAACAATCTTTTTCCACTTAATGTATTTAAAAAAATTTGGATTAGGAACAGAAATTCGTGAAACACATGATGTCACGAATAAGTTGACTCAAACCGTCTCTCTCTGTATACATAGTGAGTGAACATTCCGACAGCGGACAGTGTTTTTCCAATGTTTTCTTTATATTTTGTAAAATTCAATATTAAAATGTCCCCAAAGAAGGTGCAGAGAAAGCTTAGTGTTGAGAAAATGAAAAAATTTATTACATTTGTTGTTGTATAATTACCCCTGCCAGTAGGTGTCACTGTGTATCAGACAGCAGGGACAGTGAGTGAGACAGAAGAAGGAATTCGGCTGAGTAAAGTATTCTTTCTTTCGTGAAATTACACCTACAAAATACAACATTATTGAAATAAAGAAGGAAATAATAGAGAAATATGAGAGTTATTGTTGTTTCTGGTAGATACATTTTGCCATGGTGATGGTGGACGCTGGCGCATTTGGCTGCCGCTACCGTTACCGTATTTTACCGTATTTTACCGTATTTTATTGTATTTTTATCGTTTTTCGTTTTCATCTTTTTACACACCTTGTGGATCTATTTCTTTTATGTTACTTTTGATACTTTTATTTGTGCTTTTGATACTTTTTGTTCTTTCTACTGTACATCGCGTCTGCGGCCGGTGGTGAACGGTGGATGAGTTTTCCTGGGATCGGCACGATGTTGAACTATTCCGTTGACCAGCTGAGGAAGTTCAACAACTGCACTACTCCATCGTGTATTTCAGTCATCAAACAGCTTGGACTCCTTCGCCGGCCTCGTTATATTCACAGGGGCTCCCGGAGAAAGCTTGTTTATCTTCGAAACGGTAACGCTATTCCATCCTTCTGGTCAGCCGTGCGCACTGTCGCTCCGCAAACACGTCATCAGAGCGCTGCTGCCTTGCACACCAGTAGCGGTGTAGTCTCCATGACAACGCTGTCCACGGAGTGGGATGGGAAACGCGGAGTGGACTTAGCAAATCTCCGTTCTCTTCCTCGTTCCTCACAGCCAACTACACAACAATACCACTTGAAAATGGCATTGCTTAATGTTCGTTCACTCAACACAAAAAGTACTGTACTTAGTGAATTTATATCTGACAGTGAACTAGACTTTTTCTGTCTCACTGAAACTTGGCATAAACCCTTGGATTATTTTACGTTAAATCAGACCACGCCAATGGGATACTCGTATATTGATGAACCTCGTATGGAAGGGCGAGGTGGTGGTGTTGCTGCAGTCTATAGGGATGATATTAAAATAACCACTTTGTCTTTTCCTGCTGCTCTTTCTTTTGAACACCTGGCTTTCAAGTTGTCAGGGCCTACTCCTCTGGTCACTGCTGTAGTTTATCGTCCGCCAAAGCCAAACGCTTCCTTTCTCTCTGATTTTTCAGATTTTTTAACCCAGCTTAGTGCCCTCTCATCCTCTGTACTGCTTATGGGTGATTTTAACATCCATATTGATGACAACAACTGTAAATTTGCCAGGGAATTTTTGGAATTGTTACAGTGTTTTAATTTCACACAACATATA
Organism: Trichomycterus rosablanca; assembly: GCF_030014385.1. Taxonomy (NCBI): domain Eukaryota; kingdom Metazoa; phylum Chordata; class Actinopteri; order Siluriformes; family Trichomycteridae; genus Trichomycterus; species Trichomycterus rosablanca. The sequence goes on along the minus strand of NC_085997.1, from coordinate 14,288,364 downwards.
CATTTTCCAACTCATAAAAAAGGTCATACTCTTGACCTTGTCTGCTCTACTGGTGTCCTAGTTCATCAGCCGTCCAGCCATGACCTTACTGTCTCTGATCATTTGACAATCATCATGGACATTGAGGTCACTAGGCCCATCACTAGAGCTAAACGTAAAATATCCTTCAGGAATCTTCAATATATCTCTCCCTCTGCTTTCTCAGATTCTCTTGTTAAAAAGATGTCTGTCTGTCCTGTACTGTCTAGTAATTCATCTGACCTTGTCGATTACTATAATGACATACTCGCCTCATGTCTTGATGAGCTGGCTCCTTTGAGAACCAAATTTGTTTCATTTAGTCATTCTGCACCATGGTACACAATTGAGCTTCACCAAATGAAATCCCGTAAACGCCAGCTTGAAAGACTTTATAAGAAAACCGGTCTAACAGTACATTATCAGATTTATTCTGATTATCTTCAACATTACAAAGACGCTCTTACGGAAGCCCGATCCACTTACTATTCCGAACTCATACATGCTGGATCAACAAATCCTAAGACTCTCTTTTCCACAATAAATAAACTTCTCAAACCAGTTGACAATACTACCAATTCCTTTACAGTTGACAAGTGTAACTCTTACCTCTCATTTTTTCAAACAAAAGTTGAGAATATCCAAAATTTTCTGACAGTTTCCCCTGTCATCTCTGTTTCTCCGCCTATCTCATCTCAATTTATTACCCAGCCTCTGTCTCAGTTCTCACCTGTGTCTCTTTTGGACCTATCTGAGATCTTAACAGGGATGCGAAGCTCCACTTGTGTTTTGGATCCTGCTCCATCAAAACTTGTTAAGGGTTGTTTTCCAGTTATCTCATCACTTATCACAGAGATAATCAATTCCTCTCTTAGTTCTGGCTCAGTCCCTCAATCACTCAAATTGGCTGCTGTTACTCCCATACTTAAAAAACCTGGACTTGACTCTAACATTATGAGTAACTTTCGGCCCATTTCCAATCTTCCATTTCTGTCGAAAATACTGGAACGTGTTGTTGCCTCACAGCTCAAAGATCACCTAAATTCCAATAATCTATTTGAATCATTTCAGTCTGGTTTCCGCCCCCAGCACAGCACTGAGTCAGCCCTCCTCAAAGTCACAAATGACCTTCTTCTTTCCTCAGACTCTGGACAAATTAATATTCTCGTCCTCCTTGATCTTACTGCAGCTTTTGACACCATTAATCACTCCATTCTTCTGTCCCGCCTTGAATCCTCTGTCAACATCACTGGTACTGCCCTTTTGTGGTTAAGGTCATATCTCATAAACAGACAACAGTTTGTTAATATCAACAATTGTAGTTCTGCCATTGCTCCACTGTCCCAAGGCGTTCCCCAAGGCTCAGTGTTAGGTCCCCTTTTGTTTATTCTTTATATGCTCCCCCTTGGTGACATCATACGTCGGCATGGTTTACATTTCCACTGCTATGCTGATGATATTCAGCTTTACATCTCCGCCAAATCCATTAATACTGAACTTCACTCCACTCTGACAAATTGCATCACTGAAATGAAATTGTGGATGAAAGCTAATTTCCTCAAATTAAACTGTGAAAAATCAGATATGATCATCGTAGGTCCTACAACCCTGGCAAAAACCACAAAAAATTTTCAAATTACCATTGATAATGACACTTTGTCTCCGTCTTCTAACATCCGAAATCTTGGTGTAATTTTTGATAGCAACCTCTCTTTTGACCGCCATGTAAATCACATCACCAAAACTGCTTTCTTTCATCTAAAAAACATAGCACGTCTACGTCCATCACTCTCCTTTTCTGCCGCCGAAATCTTGATTCATGCTTTTATTACATCCAGAATTGATTATTGCAATAGCATCCTTTATGGTACATCTAACAAAATCCTAAAAAAACTTCAGTATATCCAGAATTCAGCTGCTCGCCTCCTTACTCATACTCGCTCCCGTGATCATATTACACCTGTTCTCCAAAAACTTAATTGGCTTCCCGTTGCTCAACGCATTCAATTCAAAATTCTTCTATTCACTCACAAAGCTCTCCATAATCAGGCCCCATCCTACCTCACCGACCTGCTCCATCAGCACATTCCCTCCCGTAGCCTTCGCTCTTCTGAGGCTAACCTACTGTCCATACCCTCTAGGACCAAGCACCGGACCTGGGGTGACAGGGCCTTTTCCATAGCTGCTCCATCTTTATGGAATGCTCTCCCCAAACACCTACGAGATTGTCCTGACCTGTCCAAATTCAAGTCACTTCTCAAAACTCATCTATTCAGAGTGGCATTTAACTTGTAACAACACAAAATAAATGCTTTTATTTTTGCTATTCTTTTTAATAGTTTTTATACTTAGATCACGACAGAAATGTGAAGTCCTAGATCCTAAAACTTGTAAAGTTTTCAGTTTCCTGATTGCATGTAAATCTGTCCTGTTTCTGTCTAATTTTAAGAAATTGTTCTATATTTGTTGTTCTCTCTCATAATTTAGCTAATTTTTAATGAACTGTCTTATGCTGCTCTCTTTGTTTTTATCTTAATTATTCTTGATGTTGATGTACTATTTTGATTTTGTACTATGATTTGTATGGTGTATGTACGTATTTGTTTTGATTATTTGTCTTATGTAAAGCGTCTTTGAGTATCTTGAAAAGCGCTATATAAATAAAATGTATTATTATTTTATAAAAAAAAGAAGGAAATGTATTATGGTGTATAGTACAGCACACATACTGTACTGAAATGTGATGTGTGTTTTTTATGCACAGTACTATTGTGTATTGTTGTTTATTATTGTTTATTACAGTAATGTCTATTCTATAATTTAAGATTTAAGGGGAAATATACTTGTATTTATAACAAAAAGTCAATTTAAGACATCAGAAAGGTTAGGTAAGGGGGTGGTTTGGGAGGTCTGGCATGGATTAATTCTATTTACATTATTTCTTATGGGAAAAATAGGTTTAACTAACGAAGATTTTGACTTAAGAACAGCCCTTTGGAACCAATTAAATTCGTAAGTCAAGGGTCTACCGTACTCAAATTAGTAGTGAACTACTCAAAGTAGTTTTAGACATTTCTGTGCATCTTTCTTAACAAAACAAGCTTTGCTTTCAGATGTAGAAACAGGTAACTATGGAGCAGTACATTTCTAATAGTGTTTTTTGTTTACTGACTACTGGATGTACCCTTATCTGTCCCATCATTGTTTTAATTTAATTGTAGCATTACTGTCAACTGAATTTTCCACTTACACATTCCAAAAATAGATTTTAAAAGCAGCTGAAGTATTCGCTTCTACCTGATCAGACATGTCTCAACTGTACACTATTCATCTGATAATCACCTACACAAAACACTGCACAGCCATTGAATGGTGGAAACACAATGTATGTACACTTAAATACACTTAAGTTTAATGTTAGGAACATTTTTTTTTAAACCGATGTTCTATCATTAGAGATAAACAAACAATTAGCAATGTATGTTAAGATATAAGGAGTAAAAAACTAACATGAAAACAATGTAGGTTTGAAGTTTACATTTCACCTCCTAAATATGTGCAGTGCTTCAAAAAAAGATTTATCCTTCAACCCAATCCTCACATGACTGCTACAACCTGGGCATTGTTTCAATATGTTTAAATGTGACAATTCTCTCAGTCAAAACCAAAAACAACAACAACAAAAGACTATAGATAACAAAATCATAATCAAAACATGTTGCTGGAATTTTCTGGGATTTTTTCCAAGACTTTTAGTGTCCCTGGAAATAGAAAACTCTTTCTGTTTTAAACATCTTCTGTTTTTAAATTTTTTTATGTTTTTTATTTCCAGGGACAATAAAAGTCCCGTTTTTTTTTTAATTAATGCATTTTCTCCCCTTTTTCTCCTTTTTAGCATGTCCAATTGCCCGATTGCATCATGCTTCCTCTCCACCAATGCCGATCCCCGCTCTGATTGAGGAGAACTAAGCTAACCCATGTCCCCTCCAACACGTGGGCAGCATGCCATATGCATCTTATCACATACACTTTGATGAGTGCAATGCAGCTCAGCATTGAGTATGGAGAGACACACCCTGAGAGCACTCTTTTCTCATCTCTGTGCAGGCGCCATCAATCAGCCAGCAGAGGTCGTAATTGCACCAGTCATCCGGCTTAGTCCCGTCCATCTGAACAACAGGCCAATCGTTGTTCATGTGGCCGCTCAGCCTCAGCCGGCAGGCAGAGCTGAGATTCGATACGATGTATTCGAGATCCCAGCTCTGGTTCCAGCATGTGTTTTTTGTTTTAACAGTCCCGGTTTTAAATAGGCTAGAGTTTCTGTTACATTCTGTTGCTGCTCCCATGTTTTTTTTTTGTTTTTTTTTTCCTCAATTGAAATTACAATTACCAATAGAAATAGAATGCTTTAGTGCTAGTTTTAGACATTTCTGTGCATCTTTCTTAACAAACAAGTTAAGTCAATCAGCTACCTGCGGGTCCATGTGGAGGATGAAGATGAGACTGTCTGTCCTTTTAGGCCCGTCAAAAAGAAAATGAAACGTTCATCTTACTTGTATAATGACTGAATAAAATTGAAAAGTACACCACATGGCTAAAGCCAAACCTGGGCGATCCACATTCTGCTGTCTGTTATATGCTCAGTTAAAACACGAGGACGATGCTACAAAAACTAAACAAAAAAACACCAGCCGTGTTCAAATCACCCGACAAATCAAGGCAATTTCATTCATCTTTAGGAAAGACTCAGAGGAGGACAAAAGTGCTGTTATCAAATTAACAGCTACTTATCACTGTGTGACATGGCCACAGTTACCTGTCCACAGGCTGTGGGAACAAGGTCAGTGCAAAAATATTCAGTGGCTAATATTGCAACCAAGATCCTGTGTGGCAGAACTAAGCGTGAGGCTTTAGTTGAAAATGTGTTGGCACCATTTAGTCAAGAGAGATTAGCAACAGAGTTGCAGAAAGTGCAGTGCTTCGCAGTATGTTCCGATGCGTCCAATTCTGGCCACATGAAACTGACAAAAAACCTGGACACTGCCATATATCAGAACAGACATATATGGCAACCCTACTTCATATACAGTGGACCCTTGAGTTACGAACGGTTTACCATATAAACATTTGGGTTACGAACGATCTTTTTCAACTTAACGTACAAACAAATTTCGGGCTACGAAAAACACAATACGTCACGAACAAGTTGACTCCGACAGTCTCTCTCTCTCTCTTTCTCTCTCTCTCTCTATATATATATATATAAAGTGAGCGAACATTTGGACAGCGGATGGCGTTTTCTTTATATTTTGTAAAATTCAATATTAAAATGTCCCCAGAGAAGGTGAAGAGAAAGCGCAGTTTTTTGTTGTTGTATAATTACTCCTGCCTGTAGCTGTCACTGTGTATCAGACAGAGGGACATTGAGTAAGAGAGAAGAAGGAATTTATTCTTTCGTGAAAATACACCTACAAAAAACAACACTATTGAAATTTGTTTATTATTTGTTTATTAGGATTTTTAACGTCATGTTTTACACTTTTGGTTACATTCATGACAGGAAACGGTAGTTTATCTTCACACAAGGTTCATCAGTTCACAAGGTTATATCGAACACAGTAATTGACAATTTTGTATCTCCAATTTACCTCTCTTGCATGTCTTTGGACTGTGGGAGGAAACCGGAGCTCCCGGAGTAAACCCACGCGGACACGGGGAGAACATGCAAACTCCACACAGAAAGGACCCGGATCGCCCCACCTGGGGATCGAACCCAGGACCTTCTTGCTGTGAGGCGACAGTGCTACCCACTTAGCCACCGTGCCGCCCCACTATTGAAATAAAGAAAGAAATAATAAAGAAATGTGATGTGTGTTTTCATGAACAGTACAGTACTACTGTGTATTGTTGTTTATTATTGTTTATTACAGTAATGTCTATTCTATAATTTAAGATTAAGGGAAAATATACTTGTATATTTGTTTCAAATATACTTGAAACAAAAAAAAACATTTAAGACATTAGAAAGGTTAGGCAAGGGGGTGGTTTGAGAGATCTGCCAAAATCCACGAGGCACCCACAGAGGCCTTTCAGTTGCAGATTTGCACTGTGGTCTGGTTTAACATCCTTTACCAGGTACATAATGTGATCAAGCTGCTACAGTCTCCAAAAATGCAATTAGACAAGGCTGCCCTTCTAACCTTCATCCATCACAAACATTTGCAAAAACTCTGGACTGCACTTTAGATTGCATGTGTCCTTCCTGTGACTTTCACCTCTAAAATTTACATTTTAAGCATTTAGCAGACACCTTTATCCAAAGCGACTTACATTACATTTACAGTATACAATCTGAGCAATTGAGGGTTAAGGGCCTTGCTCAAGGGCCCAACAGCAGCAACCTGGCAGTGGTGAGGCTTGAACCAGCAACCTTTTGATTACTAGTCCAGTACCCTAACCACTAGGCTACGGCTTGCCCTAAAATGAGTTTCTCCAAACTGAAAATAAAAGTGTGAATGTGAATCAGATGTTGGCAGGACATTATCTTCTGCGGCTATCATTAATATCTCAAAGCAATCACAAGAGCAGAAGGTTTGCAGTTTAGAACACACACACACACACACACACACACACAGAATGTTAGCAGTCGATGTACAAATGCTTTGAGAAAGAGGGGTTTTCTGTCTGTGACCACTGTCTAACCTTCTCAATCCCCCTTAGTTCTACCCTGTATTGACGTCATATGTCCTGATCATGTAGAAGATCATTACTGTTTAATTTCTTAGCTAGATCATCTGCTGCTTTAAAAGAACTTCTGTATTTCACGATATTCAAGGAACTGAAACATGTTTCGTTTATAAAAGTGTGCTGTATCAGCATGCAGTAGACTAATAGAATAACTTAATTTCCAGTCAACAGTAAAAACTGCTGTACTCATCTGTTTTTGTACATTCAGCCATTTGAATTTATTTGTCAAGCTTTAATAGTGTTGAAGTGATTGTGTTTAATCAGTTTAATCAGTTAAACAGTGGGTATAGTTCATCAGTTCTGTTGCAAAAGGAGAAGTGCTTGTCAGTGCTTGCTCCTTTTGGGATATGTAATTTAACCACCTTGTCATACCCCCTAGCATTCATTTCCATTCCTGCATTTCAGGCCTGCAACATGTTCCAAAAAAATTGGGACGGGGGCAATTTAGGGCTAGTAATGAGGTGAACAAACTAAATAATGATGTGATTCCAAACAGGTGATGTCAACAGGTGATTGTAATCATGGTTTGGTTTAAAAGCTGCTGAGTCTTTGATGAGCAAAGATGATGAGAGGATCTCCAGTTTGTCAAGAAATGTGTTAGAAAATTATTGAAATGTTCAAAAACAATGTACCTCAAAGAAAGATTGGAAGGGATTTGCATATTTCTCCCTCGACATTGCATAATATCATTAAACGATTCAAGGAATCAGGAGGAATTTCAGTGCGTAAAGGCCAAGCGTGATCTTCGATCCCGCAGACGGCACTGCATCAAGAACCGCCACTCAACAATATCTGATATAACCACATGGGTGAGGGATTACTTTGGCAAACCTTTGTCAAGCAGTACAATACAGAGTTACATGCACAAATGGCACTTAAAACTTTACTGTGCAAAAAAGAAGCCTTATGTTAACCATGTCCAGAAGCATCAACTTCTCTGGGCTCGGAGGCATCTAGGATGGACCACCACACAGTGGAGACGTGTATTGTGGTCAGATTAGGGCTGAAACGATTCCTCGAGTAACTCGAGTAAATCGATTACTAAAAATCATCGATTCAAATTTTTTGCATCGAGGAATCGTTTAATCCGCACAACCATATACAGCTCACAGTGTTTCACACGGACGACTTTCACTTTTGCGCAGCGTGTTTAACGCTGTGTGCAGGTGACGTGAAGAATCTGAGGGCTGCGTCCAAAATATCTTAAACATAAACAGAACTTAACAGGACTTAATCCGGGTTCTTTTTGCGGACAGTTTAATGAACACTACGTATTTGGACACGTTCGCCGCTCCTGCGAACTGAACGTATCAGTTTAGGACGCAGCCGAGATTAGATAGCGCGGACTGCAAAATATAGAGAGAAAGTAGCGAACAGGAGGAGACTGGACAGAGAAAACCACAGAAAGTTTGAGATCATTTTAAGCTGATAAAACTAAAACTCAGTATAACATCCACACCATCAGAGCGTCGTGTTTACTTTACTCGTGTTTACTTTACTCATGTTTACTGACTTTACTTCGTTTCAACCACCACAGGCTTTTATGAAGATTTAGGCAAACACACACATACATACACACACACACACACACACACACACACACACACACACACCAGATCTACCTCATCTAGAGACACAATCCTGACAGATTTTTATCCCCCTACAAACACCACAAAACCTCCCAACAAAATATTAAAGCTTTATGTTCTGCGTGAGCTGTAGCTGAAACTTCGAGTTTTGAAAGTTGCACAAATTACAGGCTTATGTTCATGTATTTTTGTTTATTATTATTTATGACTTGATGACCTGATGTTTCAGGTTGCCTGTTTACATTTTAAAAGTAAATTGATTTATTTTTGATTTATTTATTTTTGCATTTAAAAAATGTTAAACTGTCCTGTATGCAAGGAATACAAATGTACAGTTTGGTTTAAGAAACATGTCTTATTTAATCTAATATGTATTTGTTTTTGCTCTTTGTTAAAGCAAAAGTATTTCTTATCCGATTACTCGATTAATCGCTGGAATAATCTATAGAATACTCGATTACAAAAATAATCGATAGTTGCAGCCCTAGGTCAGATGAATCAGCATTCCAGGTCTTTTTGGAAAAAGGACTGTTAACAAAGTCCATAAGTCAGGGTCTGTCATGGTATGGGGCTGTGTCAATGCCCTTGGCAAAGGTCATTTACATTTCTGTTAAAGCAGCATTAATGCAGAACAGATGTACATTGAGATCTTGGAGCAACATTTGCTGCCTTCAAGACGTCATCTTTTCCAGAGACGTCAATGCATTTTGTAACAAGACGATGCAAAACCACATGCTGCACACATTACAAAGGCATGGCTGTGGAAGAAGAGGGTATGGGTACTGGACTGGCCAGAATTTTAAAACGAAAAATGCAACAACGACGACCCCGTACTGTTGCACATCTTAAGACGTGTTTGCAGGAAGAATGGGACAAAATAAAACCTGAAACACTAAATTGCTTGGTATCCTTGGTGCTAAAACTCTGTGTTTTTTATTATTATTATTATTTGCACTTTCCATGCTGTCCCAACTTTTTCTGATTTGGGGTTGTAGAAGCAGAGTACTTCCATATAAAAGCTTACTTTTGCTGTACTCAATACAAACAGAGTTGAGAATAATCTTTGTAAAGTCAAAGCATTAGCAAAACACTAAAACACTGTTCATCCGTATATATGATTTGATAGTTTTTATGCTGAACTCCCTTTCCACAACCCTCCCTGTTTAAAGGAGAGAAGGGTGTATGAGGGAGTTTATGGATACAGTGAAAAAAGACATGCAGATGGTTGGGGTGACAGAGGAAAATGTTCAGGACAGGGCTAGGTGGAAACAAATGATCCACTGTAGCAACCCTTAAAAGTCTCAACCAAAAGAAAGAAAAAAAAAAAAAAAAGAGGAAGAGAATTAAAACACTGTAGCAGCCTCTCAGGGCACCATCCTAATTTACCAAAGCCATTAGAATGAATTACATTATATTTTTGTATTGTAAACAGTAGTTATATTAAAGTGTAAAATACATATTTGATTTTGCAGCCTGCACTGAGTTATAAAGAGAACTATGCCTTTATATGATGGATGGATGGATAAAATACAGCCCATGCATGCATTAAAGTACTAAATGGTATGACAAACAGCATTCTTATGTACTAATTCGTATTGTAATATACAGGGTGAATTATGTATGCCATGTCTATTATTAGATTTCTAATTTAAGTGGTTCAAGAATAGACATATTATGTCTGAATTTACTCTGTCCTTCCATGATTTTCAACGACCTTAAACACCTATTGTGTCCAACAACAATAAATGTTTAAACAAATACATAATCTGAGTTTCTAATCTGATTGTAATTAATTGATAACCACATTAAAAAGTGCACGACTATAGAGATTATTAAAAACAATACTGCTGCACCAATTTGTGCATTTGTACCTTTCAGAGTCTCGGCGATGCCCTCAAAGTCAGTGGGGAACAGGTCAGCTGTTGTACAAGGTAGGTTGATCATTTCCCTAACTTCCTGTAGAGAGACAGAACAAATCACTATAATTTTATAGGTATAATAATAATAATTACCTTCTGTGGAACTACAGTGAATGAAAATCTTCTGTATTAGGGGGTTGTCACAGTGGATCATTCTGGTCCGCATTCCTGATTTGGCATTGCTGAGTTTTTATGCCATATGCCCTAATTTGATTGTGATTATACTGACAACTAATTGTCAAGTAAATACACTATATTGCCAACAGTATTCACTCACCCATCCAAATCATTGAATTCAGGTGTTCCAATCACTTCCCTGGCCACAGGTGTATAAAACCAAGCACCTAGGCATGCAGAATGGGTCGTTCTCTGGTTCACTTTGTGGATATATTATGTGTCCACTCCTAATTTTTGAGTTCAGGACAAACACCAAAAAACCTTCTATCTCTTAAACACTGCCAATAGTGTCTGTAAAGTGTCTGTGGAGCGCCTGACTAGGCCGGTGGCTCAGCTCATCGCCTCAAGGCCAGTAAGTTAGCACATTAGCATATACGGATGTGCCGCCCAAATGCCTAAAAGTAGGTTGCTTTAATTGTCTTAGATTACACAAGCCTACAACTTTTTAAATCAACATTCTTTTTGCTGTATAGAGCACCACACAATGTATTGTTACAACCCTAATAAAATATATTACAGCTTCTTCAAAATGGATTTCATTTCATTCAATTCTGCAATTGATTCTCTTCTGTAAGTAAATGATCAGAACACACATATTTGTCCAACAAAAAGGAATTCATTCATTCGTTCATTTCACTAATTAATTGTGGGTTTGCTAAAAATATGCTGGGTCAACATTTACACACTGCAATCCTTTTATCCATTTTAAATTTGGTTGCTTACAAATTATTTTTTTTAATGCATTTTCTCCCTTTTTCTCCCGATTTTTTTAGCACGTCCAATTTTTTACCCAATTGCATTAAGCTTCCGCTCTACTAGTGCTGACCTAAGCCCCAATTGGGGAGAGCAAATTGACACATGCCCCCTCTGACACGTGCAGTAGCCGACTGCATCTTTTCACCCACACGAGGCGAGTTTATATGCGGATCAGCCTTGTGCAAGGAGAGCCACATCCTGATCAGCATTATTTCTCTACTCTGTGCAGACGCCATCAATCTGCCAGCAGAGGTAGTAATTGCATCAGTAATGAGGTCCCTATCTGCACCCCAACCTGGATGCCAAACGTTGTTCATAAAGCTGCCCAGATTCGATACAATGTATTTAAAATCCCAGCTCTGGTGTGCTAGCGTATTTTACCGCTACAAAATTCTAAAATGGTAATTAACATCGTTGCCTGGTCTACTAATTCCTTGTATGTCCTTATTATGTTTGATTATGCCTCTTAACTTCTCTAAGCCCATATAAACAGGGCAAATTTAATTGCATCCATTACAAAGTACACAAAACAGTGTTCTTCCAGGAAGTTTAGAAAGAAATCCAAAACTGTCCCTGTATACTGAGGAAAAAAAACTTATCCAGGTGGTCAGATATAATCCAAGAATCACCAAAACAGCTCTTTTATTAGTGAGAAGCAACTGGAACATGGTTGAAACTGTCCACAGCCAAACAAGCTTTATTTTTATTTTTTTATTTTTTTATTTTGGCAAAAACTAAAATGGCAGCACCTAAGCCCATGGCGATGTAAACTTGCTTGACTGGGGACAGTGTCACTCAGCAGCTTCCACTTCAGAGATTTTTCTTTGGTGGTTACAATAAACTTATAAAAAACTTTTACATTACATTTATTTATTTATTTATTAATACAGTCAAAGGGAAACAGTTGCAGAAATAATTGATTTGTCTCTTTATAAAGTTTTGACTGTATTTGTATAAAAGGTCTATGTGTAAATAAACCACAGCAACGATTGTGTGGAACTGGTTTAAAATGAATACTGAACATAAAAAGTAGGGCTGGCACCAATCCGATATTCAGTATCGGTCCGATATTGGCCCAAATCGCTGGAATCCGTAATCCGATCCGATACTGTGGCTTAATGTAAATAACATTTAATGTAAATGTGCATTGTTTGTGTGTAAAACAAATAACACACGAAGATACGTTCCAACTAGGGCTGCAGCTATCAATTATTCTTGTAATCGAGTATTCTATCGATTATTCCAGTGATTAATCGAGTAATCGGATAAGAAATACTTTTGCATTAATAAAGAGCAAAAATAAATATTTAAGATTAAATAAGACACGTCTCTTAAAACAAACTGCACATTTTAGTTCCTTGAATACAGGACAGTTTAAAGAGAACATTTTTGAAATGCAAAAACAAAGACATCAAAAATAAATTAAATTACTTTTACAATGTATACAGGCAACCTAAAACTAAGTCATAAATAATAATAAACAATAATACATAAACATTGCCTCTAATTTGTGCAACTTTCAGAACTAAGTTTCAGCTACAGCTCACGCAGAACATTAACCTTTTATGTTTTGTTGAGAGGCTCTGTGGCGTTTGTAAGAGGCAAAAACAAGTTCTGTCAGGATTGTATCTCCGAGATGAGGTAGATTTGGTGTTTGTGTGTGTGTACGTGTGTGTTTGCCTAAGTCTTCAAAAAAGCATGTGGTGGTTACAATGAAGAAAAGTCAGCGTATCAACAAGACGCTCTGATGTGGATGTGGTTCTGAGTTTTCGTTTTTTACAGCTTAAAATGATCTAAAATCCCACATAAACAAATCTCGGCTGCGTCCTAAAACACACTGATCTACTTAAACTTTTAGCATTTAAAAAAAATCTGAACACAATAAAAATCACTTTATAAATAATAAATCGCTCACCTGAGATAAATAACCTATCTTATCCCGGCTTGGAGATCTCTCACATCCTCAACAATTAATCCATTAGTGTTATGAAATAAAACAAACTACACCGTTATCCCGGCTTGGAGATCTCTCACATCCTCAACAATTAATCCATTAGTGTTATGAAATAAAACAAACTACACTGTTTCCCGTTTAGCCCCAGATGTCCTCTTCAAAATCCAGCAGCGTTCATAATATGCGCGCTTTGGTTTTAAATAATCTAAAATAGGGATGTCCCGATCACGTTTTTTTGTTCCCGATACCGATTATTAATTTTGATCCCGATCCGATACCAATTCTCAAACCGATACTTGTATTTTCTAGATATTGTCTAGATAAGAACTAGATAATACTGTTCACACAGTGCACACCAAGTACATTACAGTTATTCAAATTAATCCAGTGTATATGTTTAACAACTAAATAGCTCTGCAGTGCTAAAGGGAAAAATGCTGCATCCAAACTATTGCTTAATGTTTTTGTATTTTTACAAAATTAATCAAAATGAGTGAGATAATTAGTTTTACTTTAAGCTTTACATTCAAAGAAAAAAAATGCAGTGATACACTAAAAATGAACAGAAATCTGTGTAGAAGTTAACTTGAATATAAGAAAAAATTTACTTAAAAGCATTACAGTAAAACCTGAATACCAAAATAAAATGGAAAGGCTCTTTTGTTATGAAGGAAAGCCAGTTCTTAAAGTGCTTGTATTGTGACAATGGTTTGATGGACGTTTGTACACGAAGTGAGTGTGTTTTGACCCTTTAGGCCTTCCATAGAACATGAAATAGCGTGCTTGTAAACCGGTGTGATCCTTAACTCACACACACTCTCACACATGAACGCAGCTCTGCTCCCACCGCCTCGTGAAACGCTCACACTGCAGACGTTACACCTCACTGTTGGACTTGTTTTACTTTTCAATTTAAAGTATTTCCACACAGCGGACATGCTGACGTAACACAAAAGATCGGGATTAAGATCGGGTTTAGTAAAGCCGATTCCGATCAATTAAAAAATGCCTTGATCGGCCCCGATCCCGATCTTTGAGATCGGATCGGGACATCCCTAATCTAAAATGTGACAGAACTTTAAAGGAAAATCTCAACTGCCTCAATTCTAACTGGTCCATCATGTTTGATTGACATTCACAAGCCAAAAATGCTGCTAAATGTTCTGTGTTTAAGTTAAATTAAAAACAGCAGTTTTGCATAAGTGTGACGTTGTAGCTTCTGTATTTATTCCTTTAGAATATTTGTTTCCCAGTCTGAGCGTTGTTATTTAGATAGCTAGTTTAACCATGGTGCATTGAGACATGTATTATTACTGCTTAGTTGTATGAGAGGAGAAACGACGGTATCGGATTGGTATTGGTTTAGACAGATACTCAATTTGCAGTATCAGTATCGGACATAAAAAAGTGGTATCGAGCCAGCCCTAATAAAAAAAGTTTAGTAGGTTTTATTAATCCCAATGCCTGTGCTTAATAAATCATTTGTTTGACCAACACCCTGAATTTGCACCCTAACATGCCACGTTACATCATCTCTAAATTGAAATCTGTAGACTCTATTATTAAATCAGGTCTTGCAGGTCTTTTTTGTGAGAGTTGCCTAGTTTGCACTTTTTACATACTAAGGTAAGTCAGAGCATGTGAGGGGAATAGTGTAAAACCGTTTCTGGTGGATAGAATGACAAAGATGTTCTATACCTTAATGGTGCATGCGATTTGTAAAGGTCCTCTTCGTCCCACAATCAGAACCCTGCGTACTCGACTGGCTGCAAGAGCTTCCAGCGCATGCTGGGTAATATCAGTCTTCTGTAATGAATGATTAATGGATTAATTAAACAATGTGTCAAACAATGAAATTTTACATCACTACGCTCAAACAGAAAACCCAAACTAGTCCTAAAAATCTGCTTACATCCCCAACCCTTTTTTATGCATTTCCTCCCGATTTAGCACACTCAATTTGTCCTCTGCTGCTGAGGAATACCCGATTGCATCAGAGGAGAGCACGTCGCTGCACGCGCCTCTTCAGACACGTGTACAGCCCTCCTCTTCTCGCCAATGCATTCTGCACAGGCGTCTCTTCCGCCAATCAGGGTCCTTACACAGCGTATGAAGATCCCACCCACACATAGTCCGGTCGTCACACCCTAGCAGATACGATGGCCAATTAGTGTCTGCTGCAGGCACTGCCAATTTAGCCCGCCAGATGGCACCCAGCCGACCGGTGGCAACACCGAGTTTAAACCAAGGAGTTCAGAATCTCGGCGCTGGCCCCTAACCCTTTTTACATGAATAATTGTTTATCTAGTATTTATTTATTAGGACTTTAACGTCATGTTTTACACTTTGGTTACATTCATGACAGAAACGGTAGTTATTCATGTTTAATGTTAAACACAGTCATGGACAATTTTGTATCTCCAATTCACCTCACTTGCACGTCTTTGGACTGTGGGAAGAAACCAGAGCCCCAGGAGGAAACCCATGCAGACACAGGGAGAAAATGCAAACTCCACACAGAAAGGATCGAACCCAAGACCACCTTACTGTAAGGCTACCCACTGAGCCACCGTGCTGCCCAAACTTGCATTTATTACTTTGAATAATGTTAAGAAACATTCATTTTCTCCAAAAAAAAATACAAAATACAAAAATAAAAGCCATTTAAATTACTTAAGCATTGTTTTGGAGGTCTTGCTTTGGGTCTTTGACATGCTTTCTCATTCAAAGGAGTAATTGTTTAATCCAAGAGCTCTCTGTATTGTGTGCCTACCAGTCCCTACAACACTACACAACTGGATCTCTTGTAACAGTTTGCAGTAAATGTGGCTTCAAATCCATATTTTCACCCACTTCATGATGGACTGAGCTGTCTGTATTCTTTTCCAGATCTGTCCTTCTGTGTAATCTGGTCCCTGACTTATTTTGGTTTGCTCTGTTGGCAACCTCTTCTAAAATAATAGAACTCAAAATATGATGATCTCTTATTCTGTTATTCAGTTTATATAACTTGGTAACCTTTTAAGGACTGTGTAAAAAATATTATAAATGTGTGCTGTGAATACCGTAAGCAGATTTAGTGGAGTTAGAAGGATTCTGGCTATATCCAGAGCCACATTGCCTTGGCCCAAAATCACCACCGTCTCACAGCTCAGATCAGGATCCAGCTGTACATGGACACATTGATAGAGTATTATAGAACAATAATTCCTTCACACTCATTTAATAAAAAATGTAGAATCATTTATTTTGCAGAGTCTGCATATAGCGCACAGTCCCAGTCTTGCGAAAAGGAGTTTGGAGTATTCTGGATTACTGTTGTGACAGAAATTTTATTAAATTTTTTTAATTTTATTAGTGATTTGCATTAAACTTATAGGTTTCTGCTTTCTTGGTAAAATTAACAGGGATAGAATAACTGCTTGAAGTTTTTAAATACAAAGACATACTGACCCTGACACACAGTTTTGGTTACACACATACAGGGGTTGGACAAAATAACTGAAACACCTGGTTTTAGACCACAATAATTTATTAGTATGGTGTAGGGCCTCCTTTTGCGGCCAATACAGCGTCAATTCGTCTTGGAAATGACATATACAAGTCCTGCACAGTGGTCAGAGGGATTTTAAGCCATTCTTCTTGCAGGATAGTGGCCAGGTCACTACGTGATGCTGGTGGAGGAAAACGTTTCCTGACTCGCTTCTCCAAAACACCCCAAAGTGGCTCAATAATATTTAGATCTGGTGACTGTGCAGGCCATGGGAGATGTTCAACTTCACTTTCATGTTCATCAAACCAATCTTTCACCAGTCTTGCTGTGTGTATTGGTGTATTGTCATCCTGATACACGGCACCGCCATTGGATGCACATGGTCCTCCAGAATGGTTCGGTAGTCCTTGGCAGTGACTCGCCCATCTAGCACAAGTATTGGGCCAAGGGAATGCCATGATATGGCAGCCCAAACCATCACTGATCCACCCCCATGCTTCACTCTGGGCATGCAACAGTCTGGGTGGTACGCTTCTTTGGGGCTTCTCCACACCGTAACTCTCACGGATGTGGGGAAAACAGTAAAGGTGGACTCATCAGAGAACAATACATGTTTCACATTGTCCACAGCCCAAGATTTGCGCTCCTTGCACCATTGAAACCGACGTTTGGCATTGGCACGAGTGACCAAAGGTTTGGCTATAGCAGCCCGGCCGTGTATATTGATCCTGTGGAGCTCCCGACGGACAGTTCTGGTGGAAACAGGAGAGTTGAGGTGCACATTTAATTCTGCCGTGATTTGGGCAGCCGTGGTTTTATGTTTTTTGGATACAATCCGGGTTAGCACCCGAACATCCCTTTCAGACAGCTTCCTCTTGCGTCCACAGTTAATCCTGTTGGATGTGGTTTGTCCTTCTTGGTGGTATGCTGACATTACCCTGGATACCGTGGCTCTTGATACATCACAAAGACTTGCTGTCTTGGTCACAGATGCGCCAGCAAGACGTGCACCAACAATTTGTCCTCTTTTGAACTCTGGTATGTCACCCATAATGTTGTGTGCATTGCAATATTTTGAGCAAAACTGTGCTCTTACCCTGCTAATTGAACCTTCACACTCTGCTCTTACTGGTGCAATGTGCAATTAATGAAGATTGGCCACCAGACTGGTCCAATTTAGCCATGAAACCTACCACACTAAAATGACAGGTGTTTCAGTTATTTTGTCCAACCCCTGTACATATGCAGTACCGTTTGTTGCAGAACGTTTAATGACCCTGGACACAGGTCTGTATGGGTCTGTATGTGTGTGTGTGTGTGTGTGTGTGTGTGTTGCATGTGTAAGGAGAGGGTTGAAATAGCTGGACAATGGGGGAGGAGATCACTTCATCTCCTTGGTTTATACACGTTGTATGTATGCATCAACAAATGAAGCCCCCAGCTGGGTAAGTATCAATAAATTGGGCTTTGCTTTTGCTAATACTCCAGTTGTCTGTGTCAATCTTTAAGGTTCTTTTGAATTCCCATAACAACCCAGATGGGCTGGCCAGGACAGCTGGGACATTCTGTGGGATACAGACGTTAATTTACAGCACATAAGTATGTAGGCTTGAAAAGTATGTATGGTTGTATTTCAAGCTTTAGCATGTAACTTAGGGGGATTGTAAAATTTGAAGACCTCTTTGCAATGAAATATAGTAATGCAACCAAAGGACATTATGTGCATTCATTCCCTTGTATTCCCTTGTACAATTTAATACACATTTAAGTATTAAACTAGTGCTTACGGGGAAAAAATGTGTTTAACCAGTGTTGTGTTGTTTTCCTCATATGTTGTACAATTTTGAATCTGTTCTCTCAGTGACTGTAAGCAGTTTACCCCCCGAAGCAGCAAAGCAGCTCAAAACTGAAGTGCTAATTCAATTGTGCATTACAGTTTGGATAAGGTTTTGATCATAATGTGCAGTCTTTTCTTAAAACATGGTTCCAGAGGCAATGTGGATCAACCAGATGATCTAGATTCTCAAAAAGCTGTTTTCAAATATCTTAACCCCAGAGCACTGAGTGGCCATAGCAGAGGTGGTCTGAATACCTATCATGGTCAAAGTGCACTGGGGGACAAGACCATTGTGTTCTCTTGTAAACATAAAAGCTATGGTTAATAATTAAGGCCCTACCTAATTCATTGTGAAAAAAGCTGCTTCCTGTGTAATATGCAATTTGCTATAAAAAAAATTTAAGAATTGCGTTTAGCGATTTAACATTTATCATTCACGTAGCGTATGAAATATGAGGTGCAATATGCAATATCATACGGCATTATACGCCATCAAATTTATTTTACTAGACTTTTTTGTGGTGTAGTGTGCTAATGTTTGATGTGTGTTTACGTATTAAAAGCATTTGGGATTCCATAAAATGTGCTTCTCTACACACGTGATCATCTGTCTGTGGTCTGATAGTTTGTCTATGTACAGTTTATTTATTTCTTTATAAACGTAGCAAACTCTAAAGATGCTCAGTTACACTAGCAATCAGTTAGACAAAAGTAAGTTTGAAAAACTCCCAACTGATTATGAGGATGCAGGGGGGGGGGATATCATTCAGTTTGTGTTATTTAATGACTGCCATGAAATGTGGCACTTTTTAAAAGATTTTTTAATCTGTGAAAGTCTGTGAAATTAAGCACATTTTCATGAATTTAGTAGAGCCCTATTAATAATGTTTACATTTGTCTTTAAATTAATGTGTGTATTTTTTTTAATCATCTGCAGGTGGATAAATAATGGAATTATCATTTTTATGAAACCAGAATGTTATGATTTAGTGTTAAAGAATTTTTTATGTTTATTTAATATAAACTAGTTGTGCATTAACATTTGTGCGCATATAAATCCTAAATATCAAGACTGGGACCACTGCAAAATCTGAATTGTTTAAATAAAAGAATGTATAGTACCTCTTTCATGCTGGGGAGCCCATTGTACCACCCAACAAAGTCTCTGGCTGAGAGCACGCCAGCCAAGTTCTCCCCTGCAATTCCCAGAGAACGATTTCCTTCTGCCCCATAACACTAATCAAACCAACAAGATCACACATGTTCATTGCTAAAGCTTATAATACTGTAGATATCATCATTAAAAATGAATGTTTGAAACTCTGTCTCACAAGCACAACAGCATGGTAGGCTTTCTTCAGCTCCTCCACACTGACATCCACACCCACATTCACGTTACCATGAAAAAAGCAACGTTCATGCTGGGCTGTCTGTGTAAATGTGTTAATGACATTCTAGAGACGAAAAATTGAAACAAAGCACAGTGCAAGGTTAATACACATGACCTCAAATTCAAGGACCAGAGGAAGGACAGTTGGAAAACATCTGGCTTGATAAAAAACAAACTGATGGAGGACATTGAGCATTAGGGAAAAGTTATAATTGTATAGAATATTATTATATCTTTTTTCTGCATTCTGCATAACATTCTTTTCAGTGGAATGGAGTTTCTCAGGTCTCTGACAGTTGAGGCAAAGTAGAATAGAATCAAAATAATGGGATAAAAGACCCATAAAATTAGCAGGATTTCAGCCAAAATACTGATTTATACAAACTAAAATAATAAAATCATCTGTTGGTATTACAAAGCAGGCAAATACAGTTGAAGTTGAAAAATTACATACATTTGTAAGGGACCTGTACTGTAAAACAAAATCTAAGTTTATATAAACCGATAAGGCATAACATTATGACCAGCTCCTTGTTTCTACACTCAGTGTCCATTTTATCAGCTCCACTTACCATAGAAGCACTTTGTAGTTCTATAATAACTTACTTTAGTTCATCTGTTTCTCTACATACTTTTTTAGCCTACTTTCACCCTGTTCTTCAATGGTCAGGACCCTCACAGGACCACTACAGAGTAGGTATTATTTGGGTGGTGGATCATTCTCAGCATTGCAGTGACACTGACATGGTGGTGGTGTGTTAGTGTGTGTTGTGCTGGTGTGAGTGGATAAGACACAGCAATGCTGATGAGGTTTTAAAACACCTCACTGTCCCTGCTGGACTGAGAATAGTCCATCAACCAAAAATATCCAGCCAACAGCACCCCATGGGCAGACACCTGTGACCACTGATTAAGGTCTAGAAGATGACCAACTCAAACAGCAGCAATAGATGAGCGATCGTCTCTGACTTTACATCTACAAGGTGAACCAACTAGGTTGGAGTTTCTAATAGAGTGGACAGTGAGTGGACACGGTATTTAAAAACTCCAGCAGCACTGCTGTGTCTGATCCACTCATACCAGCACAACACACACTAACACACCATGTCAGTGTCACTGCAGTGCTGAGAATCACCCACCACCCAAATAATACCTGTTCTGTGGTGGTCCTGACCTTTGAAGAACAGGGTGAAAGCAGGTTTAAAAAGTATGTAGAGAAACAAATAAACTACAGTCAGTAATTGTAGAACTACAAAGTGCTTCTATATGGTGAGTGGAGCTGATAAAATGGACAGTGAGTGTAGAAACAAGGAGGTGGTTTTAATGTTATGGCTGATCAGTGTATGACTATATCTCCCAAAAAACACCAAATAGTGGGTGCCTAAATACCAGGTGTTTAACGCAGTCTTTAAAACACTATACATTATACGCTGGAAATTCATTGTATGGTTGCAGTTCAAAATCCTTTTGTGTCAAAGACTAGTGAAGATGTATAAATGTGTAAAATAAACATAAAGTCTGGATCCTAGAACGCAATGGGGAAGAAGTATAAATACAATGCCCACAATGCCAGCTGCAATCTGTACAACATGGGTGGGATGTTCCAAAAGAATATAAGAATATAGACATCTCATAAAAACAGCTAATGCATGTTTGCATGGTTGTAAAGAAGGCAACAAATATGAGGCTAAGCTACTACCATGATATCACACCGTTGAATATTTAAAGGCAGTTCTGGAGTGAAGTCTGCATTATAGATTTCAGATATAAAGAATAGCCCAACATCCCAACACAACCCCTTAAGACTTGTATAACAATATTTCTTGAAAGAATAAAGCTGTACCGGACTAGTCCTGTTTAGTATTAGAATTTTCAGCATAATATACAGGTAAGGTGTTATTTTCCTCATACCTTGTACATGCCAGCAGTGTTGACTGTACATTATCCAACAATCTGACACCTACAAGTGACTGGAGTCAGTATAACATCTTTAACAAACATGTCGTTTGTGAGATTCTGTCTAATGGTATAAACTGTCACATAATTAATGTGCTGCTTAAATTTGATTAATTTAGTTAAAACACAGGAATAAAGACTCACCTTAACCTCTGGATGATCCGGTGCAACTCCAAATCGAACCAGGCCAAATGGGACAGGCAGGCGCTCAAAGATATCCACTACCACGTCACTCCGGGCCTGAGACAGAAAACCTACACATGACTCTCACCAGACTGCCTTTTTTGCTCTAAATGGTGCTATGTCTTATTAATAATAATAATAATAAAAAAACCTTCTGCTGTACAAAAAGCTGGTTAAACTTTTCTGAAGTCTAAAAATCTGAAATCTGAATTTTTTCCTTATGTAAAGCATTATGAATTGCCACTGTGTATGAAAGGTGCAATACAAATAAACTCGCCATGCCTTGCCTTGATTGTCCTCTGGGACAGTGGTAGGTCAGCGGATAAAGTACTGAACTGGTAATAGGAAGGTTGCTGGTTTAAGCCACACCATCATCAACTTTCCACTTTTGGGCCCCTGAGCAAAAAATCCTCAATTGTTTGAGGAATTCAGTCATGAATATAAGTTGTTTTGGATAAAGCATATGGTAAATGCTGCAAATGTTCATCCTACAACATAGCTTTTCAATGGAGGACAGATCTGGACAGCAGGCAGGTCAGTTAAGCACATGCACTAAGTGTTTATGAAGCCACACTGAGGTAGTGTATGCAGGATAAGGTTCAGCATTGAAGACTTCCCAGCCAAAGACATGGCCTTGATAATATTCAATTATATGCCCCTGCATCAGTGGTACCTTCACATACACCGACCGGGCATAACATTATGACCACTGACAGGTGAAGTGAATAACACTGATTATGTCTTCATCACGGCACCAGTGGGATATATTAGGCAGCAAGTGAACATTTTACCCTCAAAGTTGATGTGTTAGAAGCAGGAAAAATGGACAAGCGTAAGGATTTGAGCGAGTTTTACAAGGGCCAAATTGTGATGGCTAGACGACTGGGTCAGAGCATCACCAAAACTGCAGCTCTTGTGGGGTGTTCCCGGTCTGCAGTGGTCAGCATCTATCAAAAGTGCTCCAAAGAAGTGGTAAACCGGCGACAAAGTCATGGGCGGCCAAGGCTCATTGATGCACGTGGGAAACAAAGGCTGGCCCGTGTGGTCTGATCCAACAGACGAGCTCCTGTAGCTCAAATTGCCGAAGAAGTTAATGCTGGTTCTGATAGAAGGGTGTGAGAATACACAGTGCATTGCAGTTGCAGGGCTGTTTTGGCAGCAAAAGGGGTCACCTTCTTAGTAAGGTGGTCATAATGTTATGCCTGATCGGTGTATATATGCCCTAATATCATGACAGATGCTGGCTTTTGCACCTTTTGCTGATATCAGTCTGATTGCATTTACATTTACATTTTCAGCATTTCGCAGACGCTTTTATCCAAAGAGACTTACAGTACAGTGACAGTATATTGTCTGAGCAATTGAGGGTTAAGCGCCTTGCTCAAGGGCCCAACAGTGGCAACCTGGCAGTGGTGGGGCTAGAACCAGCAACATTTGGATTACTAGTCCAGTACCTCAACCGCTGTGATTGGTCCTGTTTTTGTCGAGTATGTCGAGTTGCAGTGGAAAAACTCCATAACGCAACATTAGGAGTAATTTTATAAAAACCACATCTCATTAAAGCATGAAACGTAGCGGAAAAGTCCTTTGTTTTTTTTACCAGCAGTTTCAATTTATCCATTCAGTTGCTCAGAAATGGCGCATTCGCCTCCGTGACTTTTTGTTGTGGGAGGACGGGAATTCAGCAAGTAATGTTGGCAGATTTTTTAGCCTGATGTACAGCTATTTATTCTGGTCAAAAGTAGGTCAAACTGTGATGCCAAGCACAAGTTTAACAAGTCAAACAAACACACACACAAGAAACGAGAAGACACTGGCTGCCTTTTAAGGCTCTACTGAATATTCTGTTCTTATATTCTCTTATTTTGCCTATACCCTACTTTTTTGAGTTGGTTGGTAAAGCATTTGCAAGCTATTCCATGTAATTTTGTCAGTTAAATAGATTTAAATTATTAAAATTCCAACAAAGTGTAAAATTCTTGTTTTTACCTTAATAAAATAATTAATTCAACCCTTTCATGCATGAATTATAACAACATGAATCAAGATTTTATTTCCAAAACAATTAAATTTTCCTTTCAGGCTAATAAAACTATTGAATTGGGTTTTTTATGTAATAAATTAAAAGTTATTCATGTGACATGCATTTGAGTTTCACTGAGAGTGGTATTTTATTAACAGCCCAATGAATAAAACAATATTTTTTAGAAATAAATACATTTAGAAGTAAAATACAAACTTTTAATGATATACAAATAAATTGATTTTTTTATGTTTTCACAGAGCATTGGATTATTCATGTTTTTTTTTTTTTTTATCATAGCCGGTCCAGTACATGTTAAAACATGGTAGCATTTGTTGTACGTCAAATCTATTTACGATACTATAGCAAAGCAGCCAGGGCACAAAGGCACAACACATTGCAAGAAGATGTACTTGGTTCTTTGTGTGCATAGTAGTAGGCCAGTAGTTTCCAGGCCCAAAGATAATCTCAGTGCATCTCATCTTGGTTCAAATGGTACAAAGAACACGTTGTCTCTTCTGTATATAATCACAGAGTTGCCAAGATTAACAATATTAATTTGCGCCGCTCAGGTGGCGCAGCGGTAAAAAACACACACTGTTCACCAGAACTGAGATCTCGAGTACGTCGTATAGAATCTCGGCTCTGCCTGCCGGCTGGGGCTTAGCGGCCACACGAACAACGATTGGCCTGTTGTTCAGATGGGGGCGGGATTAAGCCGGATGGGGACTCTCTCTCAGACTAGTGCGATTACGACTTCTGCTGGCTGGTTGGTGGCGCCTGCATGGAGATGGGAAAGGAGTGCGGTAGAGGGTGTGGCTCTCTGTACACAGGGCTGCACTGCACTCGTCAAGTGTAGGTGAAAAGATCTTTGATTGCTGTGCACGTGTCGGAGGGGGCGTGGAGCAGCCTCGTCCTCCCCAATCAGGAGCAGGGACCAACATTAGTGAGAGGATGATTGACGGGCAGAAATTGGATGCGCTAAAGTGGGAGAAAGTGTGGTTTACAAAAAAAAAAAAAAACTTGGTGTATTTTCACCATAATATGGATTAAGAATAAAATACATTTGGTAGTTGAAATATCCCCAGAATGCATGGTCCATTTTAGTGGACATGTGATTAATTGTAATTTACTGCTTAAAAAATAAATATTTGAACAACACACTGATTGTATTGCTTCTAAGATGTTGCTTTTTGTGTTAGAATTTTATTTACCAGCAAGAATGCCTTTTAGTAGAAGAATTTGACAGAAATCCCCACAGCAGATGGAGTTTCTGACATTCCGTCAACTATTTTGGTTTACCATATGATTTGTTGCACTAACAACCTACTGGGTTGTTTGCAGTGTCCACTAAAAGGCTGCCATGCATCAATAACAGTAAAACCTACGCACATAGAAAATAATGACTTTTAAATAGCTGCCCACTGTACAGTAGTAACCACCATGCATGAAAGGGTTAAAAATTATATCAAAGCTAGTCGCTCAGGTGGCGCAGCGGTAAAAACACACGCTGGAACCAGAGCTGGGATCTCAAATACATCGCATCGAATCTCAGCTCTGCCTTGCCGGCTAAGGCTGAGCGGCCACATGAAGAACGATTAGCCTGTTGTTCAGATGGGCGGGACTAACCCGGATGGGGTCTCTCTCTCATGACTAATGCAATTACGATTTCTGCTGGCTGACTGAGGTGCCTGCACAGAGATGAGAAAAGAGTGCTCTTAGGGTGTGTCCCTTCATACACGCAGCTAAGCTGCACTGCACTTGTCAAAGTGTAGGTGATAAGATGCATACGGCATGCTGCCCACGTGTCGGAGGGGGCGTGGGCTAGCTTCGTTCTCCTCAAACAGAGCAGGGATCGGCATAGGTGGAGAGGAAGCATGATGCAATGGGGCAATTGAATGTGCTAATAGGGAGAAAAAGGGGGGAAAATGCATTAAAAAAAATTTTTATATATCAAAGCTAAATGGTGGATTAGCATCAACAAATAGCAATTTTAAGCATTGATGTAACTCTCTCCAAGACCAACAGCACACAACTCGACCAGAAGCCATGGATGAGCTGCAAGTACTGCTGAGTACCAGCGATTCAGTCTTCAGAGATGGTGAAAGAGCGGCCTTAAGAACCGAAAGGGCCAAACTAGCACGGGCTATCAGGGAGGTTTAGAGCACACATGCTCAGAGAATCCATGATCAATTCCATCACCAGGGACACAGCGCATGGGGCAATACATACAGGCCATCATGAGCTGAGTGACGCAAAACAACGTCACGACAAAATAGACCAACCTCTCCGCCCAACGCCAGGTGCTGTGTCTGACCACAGCTGACGTGAGGAAAATTCTGGCCAGTCAACCCATGGAAGGCTGCTGGAACAGACAACATTCCTGGCCGAGTACCCAGAGAACGTGCAGACCGCTAACAGATTTTCTCACAGACATCTTGTGCCAAAAAAGTCCCCAGTATCCTGCCTCAATGACTATCTTACTCACGTCTGTCATCATGAAGTGCTTCAAGAAGCTTGTTATGAGACACATCAGAACCCAGATGCCTTTTTCAGTGGACCCCCTGCAGTTTACACATCAACCGCTAGAGTTAGAATGCTGTTCACAGACTTCAGTTCAGATTTAGCACCATCATTTCTCAGCATATGACTGAAAGCTAAGCTTACTGGGTCTGAACAACTCGCTCTACAACTGGATATTGGACGTCCTGACTGGAAGACCTAAGTCAGTCCCGATCGGTGGCCCCCAGGGTACTTAATACTTAGTACAGAGTACTTAAACCGCTGCTGTTCACTCTGCTGATGGACAACTGTGATGCGATGCACATTTTGCAAAGTATGTCTGCTGCTAAAATCACTGCTATATAAAGCTTTAACTGTAGTTTACATATAAAGGCATGTTTTTATATCAAAGTACACTGATCAGCCATAACATTAACACCACCTCCTTGTTTCTACACTGTCCATTTTATCAGCTCCACTTACCATAAAGGAGCACTTTGGAGTTCTACATTTACTGACTGTAATCCATCTGTTTCTCTGCATACTTTTTTAGCCACTTTCAGCTGTTCTTTAATGGTCAGGACCCCCACAGGACCAACACAGAGCAGGTATTATTTAGGTGGTGGATCATTCTCAGCACTGCAGTTGCAATGATATGGTGGTGGTGTGTTAGTGTGTGTTGTGCTGGTATGAGTGGATCAGACACAGCAGCGCTGCTGGTGTCTGTCCACTCACTGTCCACTCTATTAGACACTCTGGTCCACCTTGTAGATGTAAAGTCAGAGACGATCGCTCATCTATTGCTGCCGTTTCAGTTGGTCATCTTCTAGGACTTCATCAGTGGTCATAGGACGCAGCCCACGGGGCGCTGTTGGCTGGATATTTTTGGTTGGTGGACTATTCTCAGTCCACCAGTGACAGTGAGGTGTTTAAAAACTCCATCAGCATTGCTGTGTCTGATCCAGTCATACCAGCACAACACACACTAACACACCACTGCAGTGCTGAGAATGAGCCACCACCCAAATAATACCTACTCTGTACTGGTAGTGGTCCTGACCATTGAAGAACAGCACAAAAGGGGACTAACAAAGCATGCAGAAAAACAGAAGGACTACAGTCAGTAATTGTAGATCTACAAAGTGCTCCTGTATTGTAAGTGGAGCTGATAAAATGGAAAGGTGGTTTTAATGTTATGGCTGATCAGTGTATGTCATAGCTATGCCATATAACCAAATGTCATAGCATGTCATGGTATGGTTTTGTTTAAGCACAGCCCCACAACACATACAGAACTGTGACTACTTGTCATTTGGTTCCACATCTTTACTTTTTAGGGCCAATAAATGTCCCTCATATATTTGACTTTGTATTGACCACTCTCATCTGCACTTGCATACAGCTGAAATGACAAAACAACCTCTTGAAACTTAGCTGTATGTATATGTCATATAGTTTATATATGCTGTTAATTAAAAAATATGATTAATTTTGCACCCAATAATGGGTCAGCAGAGTTTAAATAGTTTATACATTAATGCTGAACTGTTCTTGTTTACACTGAACTCAGAGCTCAGAGGATTTAAAAAGAGATTAAACTCTGACATAGTAATAATAAAAAAAGTCTAACCCTTAGCAGATGTTGTGCTGTGTAAAATCCTGCTGGTCCTCCTCCAACAATACAGACTTTTGGTGCAGATGTACAAGTGGAGAACAGCTTCCATGCTGCAAAGAAAACAAAGCACACTTAGGTTAAAAGAAAGGGCAGCACAGTGGCTCGGTGGGTAGCACGGTCTCCTCACAGCAACAAGGTCATGGGTTTGATTCCCAGGTGGAGCAATCTGGGTCCTTTCTGTGTGGAGTTTGCATGTTCTCCCTGTGTCTGTGTGGGTTTCCTCCGGGAGCTCCGGTTACTTCCCACAGCCCAAACACATGGAAGTGAGGTGAATTGGAGATACGAACTTGACAATGACTGTTTGATATTGAAAACTTGAACTGATGAATCTTGTGTAACGAGTAATTACCTCTTCTTTCATGAATGGAACCAAAGTGTGTAAACCATGACGTTAAAATCCTAATAAATAAATAAATAAACTCAGCAGTTGACAGTTAAAAGTTTTGCTCGGGGTCAAAAAGTGGTAGCTTGGCAAATTTAAACCAGTAACCTTCTGAATACAAATAATTTTTGTCTATATTTTTATGATATGCATGAGTGTGTGTGTGTATATAGGTGAGAGGCTATTCCAAACCATTTTGGGTGCCTGTGAGCACATTCCAATGGATTCCTTCTCTTTGATGTCCTGCTACTTTCCTGATTTTCAAAAAATATACACTGACAACAAAATGTAACACTACATGATTTATTAAACCAGGCAAATAGTAAATATTTAACACTGTGCATTTAATTAGATGGTTACTGTGATAATGATTTTATGCTTACACATTTCCATGCAGAAGTCAGGGTACACTGGCAAATTACACATTAGTAGAATGCTACTTTACCAACAGGTTCTTAATGAGGTGTAAATCAAAAACTGCAAGATTTATTCATAATCTTGATGGTAATAGTGGATTATGCAGGTCTCCTGGTTGTTTATAGGTTTAGGTTGACCACCTGGGTGGTAGATCATTTAGTGTAGCTGCCCCTACACTGTGGAACTCTCTTCCTCTCCCTCTTCGTCTCTCTTCCTCTCTCGCTGAGTTTAAATCTCTTCTAAAGACGTTCTTGTTTACTCAGCACTTTCACTCGTCTTCTGTTTCTGTTTGTGATTATGATTTCTATGTAAAGCGTCCTTGGGTACTATGAAAGGCTCTATATAAGTTGAATTTATTATTATATTATTATTATGAAGTTTGTGTTGGATTCACTGTTCTGTTGTTTCTGCTTCACTGTCTTGACTCACTGTGTCACACTTGCCTTTAAATAAACTTATCTAACTATATCTATTGGTATCTTTTTTTATACACAGCCAAGCATTAAATATAACATCATATTTGTATTTTAACAGCATTCAGCACTTTTTAAAGAAAAATTTAAATGTGTGTGAGTTGAGAACTGAGAGCTACACTGAGTCTTGGTCACAGTGAGAACATTAAAAATCAGAGCACCAAGGTTATTAAAATATAAATAGTCCAATACTGTCTGTATCAGTATTTAATAGCAGTATCAGTATGTTGATTCCTCTTAATTCAATTCTAGATAAAGTTTTGCTGATACAGTAGTACCTTGTATGAAACACACCGGAGAAATCCAAAACCTGACATGGTGGTGGTGTCAGTGTGTGTTGTGCTGGTTTGGGTGGATCACAGCAGCGCTGCTGGAGTTCTTAAATGGCCCATGGGCAGCGTCCTGTGACCACTGATGAAAGTCTAAAAGATGACCAATTCAAACAGCAGCAACGGATGACGATCGTCTTGAACTTTACATCTGCAAAATGGACCCAGTAGGTAGGAGTGTCTAATAGAGTGGACACGGTATTTTCAAAACTCCAGCAGCGCTGCTGTGTCTGATCCACTCATACCAGTACAACACACACTAACACACAACCACCATGTCAGTGTCACTGCAGTGCTGAGCATGATCCACCACCTAAATAATACCTGCTCTGTGGGGGTCCTGACCATTGAAGAACAGCATGAAAGGAGCTAACAAAGCATGCAGAGAAACAGATGGACTACAGTCAGTAATTGTAGAACTACAGTGTAGAAACAAGGAGGTGGTTTTAAAATGGCTGATCAGTGTATTTACTAAAGTACTAAAAATGAATTAGTTAATTAGAATATGTATAAATTAAATCGGCTACCACATGTGCCACATTTTGGCAGAAATGTCACAAAATCTACCTAAAAGAGTAAAGAGAACAAACAGCATGTTCAAGTTTCTCTCCACTCACTCACTCACTCACTCACACACTCACACACTCACACACTCACACACTCACACACTCACACACTCACTAAAGTGCAGTCTAAAACGCTTAACATGAAACTGCTTATTGTGGCTTAAACCAACCACCTAAGAAACAATGATCTATTGTTGTCCACTCCACGGCTAAAATGACAAACCGCTGATCCAAAAGAAAAGTACTGTTACATTGGGCGTTTTTCTTACGTACTAAAATAATTACCTATAAGAACACCAAACATCTCTCACGTATTACTGGTTTTTAAGCATTTTCTTTAAGATTTTTCCTTATAATAGGTTGAAAGGGAAAGAAAAAAATGATTTATTTAAATGTTTAAAACACATAGTGTTTACACAATAGTTATATTCACGGCAGGAGGGGTAGTTACATTTTATATCAGTCTACAGTTTTGTCAAACGTTGTTTTAGTGTGCTGTTTTATATGCCTTCTTTTAGACCAATTATTAAAAAAAATTGAGGATCATTTCGATTTTGGATTGATAAAAATGTATTATTTTTATATTTTTCAGGATTGCTATACACTGTCGTTTTCATAAGTACTTACAACGATCAGGCATAACATTAAAACCACCTTCTTGTTTCTACACTCATTGTCCATTTTATCAGCTCCACTTACCATATAGAAGCACTTTGTGGTTCTACAATTACTGACTATAGTCCATCCATTTCTTTACATGCTTTGTTAGCTCCTTTCATGCTGTTCTTCAATGGTCAGGACCCCCACAGGACCACTACAGAGCAGGTATTATTTAGGTGGTGGATGATTCTTAACACTGAAGTGACACTGACATGGTGGTGGTGTGTTAGTGTGTGTTGTGCTGGTATGAGTGGATCAGACACAGCAATGCTGCTGGAGTTTTTAAACACCTCACTGTCACTGCTGAACTGAGAATAGTCCACCAACCATAAATATCCAGCCAACAGCTCCCCATGGGCAGCGTCATCAGACCACTGATGAAGATCTAGAAGATGACCAACTCAAACAGCAGCAGTAGATGAGCGATCGTCTCTGACTTTACATCTACAAGGTGGACCAACTAGGTAGGAGTGTCTAATAGAGTGGACATGATATTTTCAAAACTCCAACAGCACTGCTGTGTCTGATCCACTCATACCAGCACAACACACACTAACTCACCACCACCATGTCAGTGTCACTGCAGTGCTGAGAATCATCCACCACCTGAATAATACCTGCTCTGTGGTGGTCCTCTGGGTGTCCTGACTATTGAAGAACAGGGTAAATGGGGGCTAACAAAGCATGCAGAAAAACAAATGGACTACAGTCAGTATTTGTAAAACTACAAAGTGCTTCTATATGGTAAGTGGAGCTGATAAAATGGACAGTAAGTGTAGAAACAAGGAGGTGGTTTTAATGTTATGGCTGATGGGTGTATATGTAAGTACAGTATATGTTTTACAGAGATAGGTATTTGGCAAATGTCACAGAATGGCGTAGCTTCCCGCTTATAAAATATGAATGTGTTAAATGTGGTGTGACCAGTGCGGCATCTTGTTTAAACCACCTAATTGATACGTTTCTCTCGTGTTTTTATTTTGTGAAAATGACAGGGTATATTTCAGGAAGTTTGTTTTTGAATTGTGTGTTCAGTTCTGTTTACCACATAATTTTGATGTAGAGAGATATACGCGGTTTGGCATCTGATGGGGGGAGATTACAGTCTGTTGTTTGATCTCCTGTTGGGGAAGAAAAAAAGCCTAAAATAAAAATTATTACTTTTCTTCTGGATCACACATTCGTCATTTCAGCAGCAGAGAGTTTATTTGACCAGTAAAAACTAAGAGAAGTTTGCTGTTCTTAGGTGGTTGCTTTAGTACAGTAAGTCATGTTAAGGTTTTTTCATGTTAAGCAATTTAGACTCCACCTCCTTGTTTCTACACTCACTGTCCATTTTATCAGCTCCACTTGCCACTTTGTAGTTCTACAATTACTGACCGTAGTCCATCTATATTATATATCTACATACCTTTTTAGCCTGCTTTCACCCTGTTCTTCAATGGTCAGGATACCCACAGGACCACCACAGAGCAGGTATTATTTGGGTGGTGGATCATTCTCAGCACTGACATGGTGGTGGTGCTGCGTTAGTGTGTGTGGTGCTGGTATGAGTGGATCAGACACAGCAGCACTTCTGGGGTTTTTGTTTATTAGGATTTTAACGTCATGTTTTACACTTTTGGTTACATTCATGACAGGAACTGTAGTCACTCATTACACAAGATTTATCAGTTCACAAGGTTATATCAAACACAGTCATGGACAATTTAGTATCTCCAGTTCACTTTACTTATGTCTTTGGACTGTGGGAGGAAACCGGAGCACCCAGAGGAAACCCACACGGACACGGGGAGAACATGCAAACTCCACACAGAAAGGACCCGGACCGCCCCACCTGGGGATCGAACCCAGGACCTTCTTGCTGTGAGGCGACAGTGCTACCCACTTAGCCACCGTGCCGCCCTCTGGAGTTTTTAAATGCCGTGTCCACTCACTGTCCACTCTATTAGACACTCCTACCTAGTTGGTTCACCTTGCAGATGTAAAGTCAGAGACGATCGCTCATCTATTGCTGCTGTTTGAGTTGGTCATCTTTTAGAACTTCATCACTGGTCACAGGACGCTGCCCACGGGGCGCTGTTGGCTGGATATATTTTTGGTTGGTGGACTATTCTCAGTCCAACAGGGACAGTGAGGTGTTTAAAAACTCCAGCAGCATTGCTGTGTCTGATCCACTCATACCAGCACAACACACACTGTGGAATGATCCAGCACCTAAATAATACCTGCTCTGTGGTGGTCCTGGGAGAGTCCTGACCATTAAAGAACAGCATGAAAGGGGGCTAACAAATCATACAGAGAAACAGATTGACTACAGTCAGTAATTGTAGAACTACAAAGTGCTTCTATATGGTAAGTGGAGCGGATAACATAGTGAGTATAGAAACAAAGAGGTGGTTTTAATGTTATGGTTGATTGGTGTATATGACTGTCAGTTGCAATGTGACAAACTGTAAGCTTATTATATTAGTTCAGAACTTCAGATACAACAAATCCAAATCAGAAAAAGTTGAGGCAGTATGAAAAATGCAAATAAAATAAAAACAGAGTTTCTTACATTTACTTTGACTTTTATTTTATTGCAGACAGTATCAACCCAAGATATTTTATGTTTTGTCTGCTCAACTTCATTTCATTTGTTAATATACTCGTCATCCATTCCTACATTGAAAACAGTCAGTTGGAACAGTAAAACATTTACCACTTTAATTTCTTCTCACAACAAAGACATTTTGGCACAGAGGATACAAAGTGATTTAGTGTTTCAGTTTTTATTTTGTCCCATTCTTCATGCAAACACGTCTTAAGGTGTGTCACAATATGGGTTGTCATTGTCGCATTTTCCATTTCAAAAATCCCCAGACATTCTTTATTGGGGACAGGTCAGGACTGTCTATAGGAATGAATCTATTGTCATTGCACATTGTACTTATCTTTTTCCACAGCCACACCTTTGTAATGTGTGCAACGTGCTTTTACAATAGCTGAACATTTGTCTTGTTTATAAATGCATGGGCGTCCTAGATAAAGATGCCTAAAGGCATCACAGGTTGCTCTAAATTCTTACTGTACTTTTCTGCATTAATGCTGCCATCCCAGAAGTGTAAATTAGCTTTGTTAAAGGCACTAACTCCACTTCATACCATGACATACCCTGGCTTTTGAATGGTCTGTTTCATCTGTGGTCCAGAGCACATGGAGTCCATTCCTTCCATGTCTACTTATTTGTCTGACCACAGTATAGGTTGTCACTGTGTTTTTGAGATGTAGCATTTGTAAATGTAACTCTGTATTGTAGTGCTAGACAAAGGTTTTCCAAAGTTATTCCTAGCTCATGTGGTTATATCAGCTATTGATCAATGACCATTTTTTATGCAGTTCCGTCTGCGGGATAAGAGATAATGGCATTTAGTTTAAGCTTGCGCCTTGCAAATCCCTTCCAATCTTTCTTTGATAGACATTGTTTTTAAAAAATAATTTTTTTTCTCATGCATTTGTTGACAAACTATATTTCCTCTACCCATCTTTCCTACCCAAAGATCTTTTTCTTACCTTAAAATGCAGGAATAGATGTATATAAGGACAGTGGTATCTTAGTGGGTACAGTCTTGGGCTATCAATTGAAAGGTTGAGAGTTTGAATACCAACGCTGCCATGCAGCCACTGTTGGGCCCTTGAGCAAGGCCCTTAACCCTCTCTGCTCCAGGGGGAGCCATTCAAGCTTCCAAACAATATGACAAATATACACTATATTGCCAAAAGTATTCACTCACCCATCCAAATCATTGAATTCAGGTGTTCCAATCACTTTCATGGCCACAGGTGTATAAAACCAAGCACCTAGGCATGCAGACTGCTTCTACAAACGTTTGGGAAAGAATGGGTCGCTCTCAGGAACTCCAGCATGGTACCGTGATAGGATGCCACCTGTGCAACAAGTCCAGTCGTGATATTTCCTCGCTACTAAATATTCCACAGTCAACTGTCAGTGTTATTTTAACAAAGTGGAAGTGATTGGAAACGACAGCAACTCAGCCACCAAGTGTTAGGCCACGTAAAATGACAGAGCGGGGTCAGCGGATGCTGAGGTGCATAGTGCGCAGAGGTCGCCAACTTTCTGCAGAGTCAATCACTACAGACCTCCAAACTTCATGTGGCCTTCAGATTAGCTCAAGAACAGTGTGTAGAGCTTCATGGAATGGGTTTCCATGGCCGAGGAGCTTCATCCAAGCCTTACATCACCAAGCGCAATGCAAAGTGTCGGATGCAGTGGTGTAAAGCACGTCACCACTGGACTCTAGAGCAGTGGAGACGTGTTCTCTGGAGTGCTGAATCACGCTTCTCCGTCTGGCAATCCGATGGACGAGTCTGGGTTTGGGGGTTGCCAGGAGAACGGTACTTGTCTGACTGCATTGTGCCAAGTGTAAAGTTTGGTGGAGGGGGATTATGGTGTGGGGTTGTTTTTCAGGAGTTGGGCTCGGCCCCTTAGTTCCAGTGAAAGGAACTCTTAATGCTTCAGCATACCAAGAGATTTTGGACAATTTCATGCTCCAAATTTTGTGGGAACAGTTTGGGGATGGCCCCTTCCTGTTACAACATGACTGCACACCAGTGCACAAAGCAAGGTCCATAAAGACATGGATGAGTGAGTTTGGTGTGGAAGAACTTGACTGGCCTGCACAAAGTCCTGACCTCAACCCCATAGAACACCTTTGGGATGAATTAGAGCGGAGACTGTGAGCCAGGCCTTCTCGTCCAACATCAGTGTCTGACCTCACAAATGTGCTTCTAGAAGAATGGTCAAAAATTCCCATAAACACACTCCTAAACCTGAAGCTAATATAGCTGCAAAGGGTGGGCTGACATCATATTAAACCCTATGGATTAAGAATGGGAAGTCACTCATATGCGTGTGAAGGCAGATGAGCAAATACTTTTGGCAATATAGTGTGTATGACAAATAAAGGCATCATATTATAATCTATATTAACAACAAAACGAAGTTGACCAGACATGATTCTTTGTGTGCATATTTCTGAATTGGGGTTGTAGTTACTAGTTAATTATAAGTATTTACACTTCTTACTAGACTACTCAGAGACACATCATGGTAGTGACACCATAATGTAATTTTAAGATAGTATGATCACTATGAAATAGTAGAAGTAATAAGAGATCCTTGTAGTCTGACAGTTGTCATGTGAGGCATAACATATCACCCTACAATGCTGAATATAACAAATACTGTAAATGAAACAGCTATCTGAACATAATCCAGTGTATGTTTATGCTGTTGTTATGTCAGTCTGCAGTGTTGCAGAGTTTTAGTAAACTGGTATCAATAAACCAAAGCTATAAAAAGGCTGATTTGTACAATAATTAACCAGTGAAGTGTACAATCCATGTATAATATGACCAGGTGAAAAGAAACAAGAAACAAGAAGCAAACTTACCTGGTGAGGAATGAACACGATGGCATCTGGATACCTGCAGAAAACTCTGTATAGCAGTATAATATGTCTTTATATTCCTCATGTTCTTATATCCACACAGTCAGTCTGCAGGAATGAACCTGCTTCTCCCCCAGCAGATAAACTGTGTATGGACTGGTTGAGCTTTGATCCCTGTA
Source organism: Trichomycterus rosablanca (assembly GCF_030014385.1). Classification (NCBI taxonomy): domain Eukaryota; kingdom Metazoa; phylum Chordata; class Actinopteri; order Siluriformes; family Trichomycteridae; genus Trichomycterus; species Trichomycterus rosablanca. The sequence continues at coordinate 14,251,686 of NC_085997.1, read as the reverse complement.
GTACAGCCTGGTAATGCTTAGTAACCACAGATCAACACCTTAACAATTCTTAAATCATTATACAGGTGACGTTTTTTATATGTGTGTGTGTGTTATATTTATGTACCCTGCATTAAATATTATATGCTGCATTATAAAGACTTTTATTTAACTTACGAAAACTGCATGTATGTGTTTACATTTACTCCTTGTTTGTAAATCGGTTAAACTAACTAACAATTACTAGCGAATAAAGGAAAAAAAGGTCCGATCGTAGGCACCGATCGGAGTCTTTTTATTAAAAATAACTCTTTAAAAACTCTAAATATAAATATTAATATACAATATACTTCATTTACAAAAACACATGAAACACTGCATAGTCCGCCATCCAAACCGCACCGTGTTCAATAGCGGTGAACATTTAAAGGTTCCTAGAGTGAAGGTTCCTCTGTAGCCTTGACTAAAGATCCTTGGACTTTATCTCGTCCAGAATAAAACAAGGACGAAATCAAAGGTCTGTTCATATCAACAACAACAATCACATGTGGGAAGTTAAGGCCACTTATGTGAGTGTATACACTGATCAGCCATAACATTAAAACCACCTCCTTGTTTCTACACTCACTGTCCATTTTATCAGCTCCATTTACCATATAGAAGCACTTTGTAGTTCTACAATTACTGACTATAGTCCATCTGTTTCTCTGCATACTTTTTAAGCCTGCTTTTACCCTGTTCTTCAATGGTCAAGACCCCCACCGGACCACCACAGAGCAGGTATTATTTAGGTGGTAAATCATTCTCAGCATTGCAACGACACTGACATGGTGGTGGTGTGTTAGTGCGTGTCCACTCACAGTCCTACCTAGTTGGTCCACCTTGTAGATGTAAAGTCAGAGGCGATCGCTCATCTATTGCTGCTGTTTTAGTTGGTCATCTTCAAGACCTTCATCTGTGGTGACAGGCTGCTGTCCATGCAGGCCATTGGCTAGATGTTTTTGGTTGGTGGACTATTCTCAGTCCAGCAGTGACAGTGAGGTGTTTAAAAACTCCATCAGCCCTGCTGTGTCTGATTCACTCATACCAGCACAACACACACTAACACAACACCATCATGTCATTGTCACTACAGTGCTGAGAATGATCCATCACCTAATTAGTACCTGCTCTGTAGTGGTCCTGTGGGGGTCCTGACCATTAAAGAACAGGGTAAAAGCAGGCTTAAAAAGTATGTAGAGAAACATATGGACTATAGTCAGTAATTGTAGAACTACAAAGTGCTTCTATATCGTAAGCGGGGGTGATAAAATAGACAGTGAGTGTAGAAACAAGGAGGGGGTTATGGCTGATCAGTATACACACACATGATTTTATATACGCATACATAAGGTTCCTCTCTAGCCTTGACTGAAGGTTCTTGCACTTGGTGTGTGTGTGTGTGTGTCAATGTGGGTGAGTTATTGCGAGTAACAATGCAGGCAGGAAAGACAAAGTGCAAACAAGCAAAGATAAAAGGAAAACTAAACATTGCGCATTAAAAGATTCTTGAAATGATTTATTTATTAAGGTTATTGCATTATATTTGTATATGTTAATATGTACATGGCTTCTGCAGTCTCACATTTAGTATAAGCACTAATACAATACTGCTACGGTTTGTCTGCATAAAGCTTGTTGTTACTTGGTAGCATGTCAGCAGGGATATACAGATTTGTGTAATAAAGCTGTGCTGTTATCACGAATATCAGCACAGTAAGAACACTCACCCATCAGATTGTAAGGTCAAAACTAACTAAATCTACTTATCTTGACAAATGCAGATGTCCATTATTATTGATCATAGACCGCACCTTGAGCTTACAAGATAAGATTTTGGATTGAAGATAAGATTTTCAGTTTCTCTGTGTGAGATTTCTATTCAGTCAAAACAACATTTGTGATGTCATGCACTGATTATAGCACAAAAAAAGCCTTGTTTGCATTTAACACTTAAATTCATCCTAATTTATTTATTTATTTAGGATTTCAACATCATGTTTTACACTGTTTGTTTACATTCGGGCGGCACGGTGGCTAAGTGGGTAGCACTGTCGCCTCACAGCAAGAAAGTCCTGGGTTCGATCCCAGGGTGGGGTGGTCCGGGTCCTTTCTGTGTGGAGTTTGCATGTTCTCCCCGTGTCTGCGTGGGTTTCCTCTGGGTGCTCCGGTTTCCTCCCACAGTCCAAAAACATGCAAGTGAGGTTAACTGGAGACACTAAATTGTACAAGACTGTGTTCGATATAACCTTGTGAACTTAAGAACCTTGTGTAATGAGTAACTACCGTTTCCTGTCATGAATGTAACCAAAGTGTAAAACATGATGTTAAAATCCTAATAAACAAAGTCATGGACAATTTTGTATCTCCAATTCACCTCACTTGCATGTTTTTGGACTGTGGGAGGAAACCAGAGCTCCTGGAGGAAACCCACACAGACACGAGGAGAACATGCAAACTTCACACAGAAAGGCCCTGGACCGCCCCACCTGGGGATCGAACCCAGGACCTTCTTGCTGTGAGACAGTGCTACCCACCGAGCAAATTCATCCTAAACGTGTTTAATTAGGTTGAGATTGGGTCATTGAGCAAACTACTGGAGTTCTTTTACACCATAGTCATTAAGTTATGTTTTTTTAACCTTACATTGTGCAAAGGAGCACAGTTATTATGAAAGGACCTTCCCCAAACATTTTCCTCAATGTTAGAATAATTTACAGTTTATTTTATATAATTGATTTAATGCATTGGCTGGCATTTGGCATGGCTAAAACAACTGAACTCAGCAAGTGAATTTATAAAATTACTCATACAAATAACACAGTAAACAAACACATTCCAATGTCTCATACAGAGAGTAGGTTCATTTTCACTAATAATATATACACCGATCAGCCATAACCTTGTTTCTACACTCACTGTCCATTTTATCGGCTCCACTTACCATATAGAAGCACTTTGTAGTTCTGCAATTACTGACTGTAGTCCATCTGTTTCTCTGCATGCTTTATTAGACTGCTTTCACCCTGTTCTTCAATGGTCAGGACTCTCCCAGGACCACCACAAAGCAGATATTATTTAGGTGGTGGATCATTCTCAGCACTGCAGTGATACTGACATGGTGGTGTTGTGTTAATGTGTGTTGTGCTGGTATAAGCGGATATAACACAGCAGTGCTGCTGGAGTTTTTAAACACCTCACTGTCACTGATGGACTGAGAATAGTCCACCATCTAAAAAAATCCAGCCCACAGTGCCCTGTGGGCAGCGTCCTGTGTCCACTGATGAAGGTCTAGACTCTAGAAGATGACCAACTCAAACAGCAGCAATAGATGAGTGATCGTCTCTGACTTTACATCTACAAGGTGGACCAACTAGGTAGGAGTGTCTAATAGAGTGGACAGTGAGTGGACACAGTATTTAAAAACTCCAGCAGCGCTGCTGTGTCTGATCCACTCATACCAGCACAACACTTACTAACACACCACCACCATGTCAGTGTCACTGCAGTGCTGGGAATGATCCACCACCTAAATAATACCTACTCTGTAGTGGTCCTGACTATTGAAGAACAGGGTGAAAGCAGGCTAAAAAAGTATGTAGAGAAACAGATGAACTACAGTCAGTAATTGTAGAACTACAAAGTGCTTCTATATGGTAAGTGGAGCTGACAAAATGGACAGTGTAGAGTAGTTAACGAGTTGTTAATGTCTTCTGATAATGGATGTGTCTCTTTTCTTGTTCTATTAGATCTTAGTGCAGCGTTTGATATGGTCGATCATAACATTTTACTGGAGAGGCTAGAAAATACAGTAGGTGTTAAAGGACTTGCACTCTCTTGGTTCAAATCATATCTGACTGACCGCTCGCAATTTGTTTATGTAAATAATAAATGCTCAGAAACAACAAAAGTAAAGTGTGGTGTTCCACAGGGGTCGGTACTGGGACCGCTATTATTTACACTCTATATGCTTCCACTAGGTGAAATTATTCATAAACATGGCATAAATTTTCACTGCTATGCAGATGACACACAGCTGTATATATCAGCCAAACCAAATGATCCTGACACAATCAGTAAGATAGAAGATTGTGTAAACGACATAAAAAACTGGATGTCAGGTAATTTTCTTTTACTAAATTAATATAAAACAGAGGTTTTAATTGTTGGCTCTAAAACTGCAAGAGTTGTCTAACCTGGTCCTAAACCTAAACACTTTCTCTGTTACTCCTAGCTCTGATGTAAAAAACTTAGGTGTCACAATAGATTCAGATCTCTCCTTTGATACACACGTTAATAATATTACTAGAGTTGCTTTCTATCATTTGCATAATATTTCTAAAATAAGAAATATACTATCTGTTAATGACGCTGAAAAACTGATCCATGCGTTTATAACTTCTCGGTTAGATTATTGTAATGCTCTTCTAACTGGATGCTCTGGTAGATCCATAAACAAACTCCAGTTAGTTCAAAATGCAGCAGCTCGAGTGCTAACTAGAAATAAAAAATTTGATCATATTAGTCCTGTTCTATCATCTCTACACTGGCTGCCAGTCAAATTCCGCATTGATTACAAAATACTTTTACTAACCTATAAAGCGCTACATGGTCTGGCTCCACAGTATCTGAGTGAACTTATTAATCACTACAGCCCAGCGAGTCCACTTCGTTCACAAGATGCAGGGTTACTTATAGTTCCTATAATTAAAAAGACCACAGCTGGTGGAAGAGCATTTTCTTACAAAGCTCCACAACTTTGGAATAATCTTCCTGCCTCTGTTTGGGATTCGGACACAGTCTCAATGTTTAAGTCTAGACTGAAAACATATTTATTTTCTCAGGCTTTTGATTAGTATAGACAAAGGCGCAGAGCTTGGGGGTTCTCGGTCATAGAAACCTGTGGTGATCAGGAATGTTGGGTTGCTGTCGTTCTGCCTCTCCTGTCCAATCACTCCGGTTTGGGTAGGAGAGGTGGATGCTGATGTCCTGTATAGCCTTCATGACCTTGTTACCTGCTTGCACTCCCTTTTAGTTATGCTGTAATAATTAGGGCTGCCTCTAAATTGTTCTCTATTGTTTTACCCCAAGGGCATTCTGATGGAAACCTGTTTACCCGCCGAGTTTAAGGATTAAAGTCGAGACTGCAGTGCCAACGATGCTGCTTCTGCCAGATGTGACGGGTCGGGAGTAACTGCACCAAGAATGACAAGAACTAACTACAGACTTTATTAAAGACTAGACCGAATAATAACTCTATTATTATTTATTTCTTTATTTATTGCCAGTTATAACTTTTTGTTCATTTAATTCTGTGTTTGTATGATTTGTGTAAGTCCTGTTTATTTAAAGTATCCTCCAGACCACCCAAGAAGGATGGGCCCTGCTGAGTCTGGTTCCTCTCAAGGTTTCTTCCTGTAATTTTCAGGCAGTTTTTCCCTGCCACAGTCGCCCTCGGCTTGCTCAACAAGGGTTTTTGTATCTGTTGGTCCTGGATTTTGTAAAGTTGTTTTGAGACAATGTCTATTGTAAAAAGCGCTATATAAATAAAGTTGACTTGACTTGACAGTGAGTGTAGAAACAAGGTGGTTTTAATGTTATGGCTGATCAGTGTATGTGCATCAGTATTTGTGATCCAGCTAAACACACACTAAACTAATATAAAACATTAACTACTGGTCGGATCCCTCTGTGTTTATTACTGATTTCATCAGCTGTCCTTTTTGTGACTGTGTGATTGGAACACATGCATCTCTATCTAGGCAAAACATTCACATGAATAAGTTTTGTTTAAAGTTTATTGGTTTTCTGAAAATACGACTGGGTCACAATTATACAAATAAAAGTTCATTAATCACAGGTAATAATGTTTGCAGTCAAGTAAAGCTTTTAATAGATATGCCTCATTTGTCCTGCAAAGTCTTTAAAATGACAATAATTTTGTTTTATATACATACTATACAAATTTTTTTAAGGAAAATATACAATTGTCACATAAATAGCCACGTGTGTCCATGTGTATTTCCTGTTTTGGTTATAGGCATTAATTCACTCATTAATAAATAATTAAAAATTCATATTTTCAACATTTAGCAGACACGCCGCTCAGGTGGTGCAGTGATAAAAACACACGCTGTTCACCAGAGCTGAGATCTCGAATACATCATATCGAATCTCAGCACTGCCTGCTGGCTGAGGCTGAGCGGCCACATGAACATCGATTGGCCTGTTGTTCAGATAAGGGCGGGATTAAGCAGGATGGGGACTCTCTTACCCCTTTTCCACCAAAAAAACCATGGTTCTTAAACCGGTTCTGTTTAGGTTTCTCTGAACCTTGGTGTTCTGTAGAGAACCGACGCGCGTTTCCACCAGTTTTTGAGAACCAATCGGCGTCATCAGCGGTCAAGTCATCAGCGGTCAAGTTCAGGAACCGGAACGGGCTCTGTGCCGCGTCGGTGGAAAAGGGGTATCTCTCAGACTAGTGCAATTATGACCTCTGCGGGCTGGTTGGTGGCGCCTGCACGGAGATGGGAAAGGAGTGCGGTAGAGGGTGCGGCTCTCTGCACACAGCGCTGTACTGCACTGCACTCGTCAAGTGTAGGTGATAAGATGTTCGATTGCTGTGCACGTGTCGGAGGGGGCGTGGAGCAGCCTCGTCCTCCCCAATCAGGAGCAGGGACCAGCATTAGTGAGAGGATGATTGATGGGCAGAAATTGGATGTGCTAAAGTGGAAGAAAAGGGGGAAAAGGGCCTTGCTCAAAAGTAAAGGAAGTAAACAAAGATGTCTCAAAACAAATGGCAAACAATTTTATCATTAGTAAAAAATACATATAATATACAAATATAATACAAGTGTTTAAGAAGTTTAAAGTAATTAGCCCATCACACAGTAATCATATAATACAGTTTCATAGAAACTTACAGAAAGAAAAGTAAAAAGTTCATTCTATGCTACTTACATGGAAAAGTTTATGCAGTGATAAAAAATAATACCAAATCAGTATTACAAAAAAATAATTAATTAATCATTCACAATGAGTTTACTGTGGGTTTTCTGAAAGTATGCTTGATGAAAAATACACACAGTGGTTTTGATCACTCATTTGTCAGTTTACAATTTTATTAGATATTCAGATAGAGGATGGAAAATCCTCTGAGTTTATTATATAGACCATATCATTAGCATTTAGCTAGCCAGCATGGTAGCTTTTGACTTGTGCCCACGTGCCTATGTGCCTACATGGAATCACAGTTATTATGGTATATTTCTACATATTTGCCTACTATGAATAAATTTGTAAGAATACAGAGGTGTTAACTTAAATACCACTAGTAAAATTACATCTGAATTTTTATCTGTTTTAATGCTAACAACAGACTCAAAAACAGGTAAAACACCATACAAAAGCATGTGGGCTGTATGTTAATGTAACTAACATACATTTTTGCACTCGATTAATCGCGATTAATTGCGTTTAATTTGGTTCTTTAATCGCAATTAATCTCGATTAAAAATTTTTTTATCGCGTTACAGCCCTAAGTTTAATGTTTGTTCATTAATAAATACTAGGCGCCAAATAAAATGCAAATCTATGCTCTATAATCCTACTTATTTCTACACATAATTAATGAAATTAAAATGTTATTGGCAGCTATTAAAGCTTATTAGCTGTACTTTAACATTACCCACATTAATTACAGTTTTTAAAAAGTGTGTGTGTGCTATGATGTATTGAACTACCTAAAATATGGTCTTATTTTTTACCATGGTTGTAAAGAAAAAACAAGCTTTCATCTTTTGCTTAGAAGCAATACGTTTGGGTTTTCATTTTCAGCCTTGGCAAAGAGACCACTGTTTCATGTACTTTATATACTATAAAACAGTTGTTAATATAGATGATTTTTAGATACAAATTTAATGGGATTACATAACTTTCTATTTAACCAAATTAATAATGAATAAAAGTTGCTGTATGTCAATTTTGCATTCAGCATATTGAGCAGCAGATAACCCACAATAAACTCATATTCATGACTTTTTTACTTCACAAAGAAATATTTGATTAATGAATTCATACAGTCTTTAACAAGAGTATATAAAGTTTACATTTGTACTGTATATCACAAAACATTTACTATACTTGCTCAGCTGTAGTTTGATATCCGATGAAAGTGTTACGTTTCTTAACTGCAACAATGATTCCAATACCCAGAGCTGTTATAGAGAAAACTACAACCACTGTTGCCACAACTTGGTTGCTTGGTTCTGTGAAGAAGTAGAAGTTACATTCAAGCATCAGGAATATAAACTGTTGTTGTAGACTAAGTAAAAAAGTGCTGCCAAATACACACTAATAATGTGTACATTTAAGGTAATAATTCATGCTCAATAATTTGCATAATAAAGTCCTAACAAATTGTTTATTGTGTATTATTACAACTTATAATGTAATTCTTAGTCATTTTCACATAACACCCCCCCAATTATGTTTAAATAAAGGTCACACTGAATAAAGTTTAATGCATAGTGAATACATTATTTATAAATATTTCATTCATGTCAAGCAAAGAACAAGATCTTAATAACCCCCTAATGTGTGTTCCTTAAAAGAAAGTGTTACTGGTAAATGCTGCAGTTTGTCTAATTGTAATTGGAAATACCAAAATAGTAAAAGTTGCTAATTAAACTACAACATTCTGCCGATGGTTTTTCTAGCTGCTACTTTTTGACTGGAGAATCCAAAGCACAACGCTACATCTAAATAGTGCCTTTCTTAATTGTAAGAAAATCATCCTAATGGACAAGAATACATTTTCATTTTTAAAATATATGAATGTAGAAATATAATATATGTAGAATATATAATATAATGTAGAAATATAATATATAATGTATATAGAATTTATTTCTAATAATTTCAATATTTTAAATTATTTTTTTTTACTGATACTGTAAATCTGTCAAATAATTTTAAATAAAGCATACTGTACCTTGTGCAGAATCCCTCTGTTCAGAGATTGTTCTAGCAGGTTCTTCAACAACATGTGGTCCTGTGAAAGATTAGAAGTTACATTTAAGCATCAATAACAGCAACAAGGGCAGTAGAGTAGAAACCGAACTTTTAATTTTGGTTTGTGCATGTAGAGTTTACATCAGAAATATATTATTTTATTGCATTATTGTCTATTTTTAAATATCAAAATAGTGCATGCACCTTTCTCAACTGTAAAAAAATAATCTTAATATACAAGAATATTATATTTCATAATGTTAAAAAATGGCAAGAGAAAGTGCATCGGAAAGGTAAGCATGTTGTATAAACAAATTTTTTTTATTTAATGTGATTTTATAGGAAATTTATTTAAGTTTTTTTTTAATATTTCCGTGTATAATTTATCTGATACTGTAAATTTGTCAAAACCAAATAAAGCAGTATATAATAGTCTATTGTCACTACTTTTTACGGATAATAACAACACTGTACATATGGCAAAAATATGCTGTAATTATTCTGTCTATTAAATGACAAAAAATAACAATCTGATTTTGCTCTGTGTGGATCATTGCCTTATTGCAGAATACACCCATATTTAATATCTAACTTATTGTAATGAACTTATACTAAATATTTATTTTAGTAAAAAAAGAAGGAAACACATAAAATGATGTGAACAAGACTGCATGGCTCCATGTTATTCAAATGCAAATCTGTTTTACTATGCTCTCTTCTTATCTATAATTTATTTGAAGTAGTTAAATATTAAATATTAACCAGTTCATGTATATCCCACATTTTATGAGTGAAAAACTTTATCTCAAACTGATCACATACAGTGAAAATAAAAAGGCATACTTTATTTTGATATAAAAAAGATATACAACTGCATTTATACACATGATGTACATAATTTATGGAATTATTTATGAAATGACAAATGTACCTATGTTCAAGGTGAAATTTGCTGAATTCATTCCACAGTTTGTCTGTACCCACATATTTAATGTTCCATTGTGCTCCTTGGATGGGTTTGAGATATTAACTTCAAGCCTGTGACTGCTGTAGTTTAAATCTCTAACTTCCTCAATCGTTTTATTTGTGCTTCCGTTTTTCAATTTGTAAGCTGTAATACGGCAGATAGATATTGTATCATGTGTAACATTGCAGATTATGGTTAATAGTGTCCCTTCAGTTCCAGTTAGGTTGTCACATTTCACAGTAACATCTGGAAAACAAAGAAAAAATAATGTGAGTAAATTTGCTAACAATCCCAAAGCTGGGTATAAACACAGTACATTTATTATTATTATTATTATTATTATTGTTGTTGTTGTTGTTGTTGTTTTATTATAGTGTCAAATGAATTGTGACTTTGTTTTGGTCTTCAGTATATACCAAGAACAAAACTATGTTCCAATAGCTTGTATTATATATTTCCAGATTTATTCTGTTATTGAAACATGAATTGTGACTTTGTTTTGGTCTTCAGTATATACCAAGAACAAAACTATGTTCCAATAGCTTGTATTATATATTTCCAGATTTATTCTGTTATTGAAACATTAATAACATGGTAAGATTAGATAACATAAGATTTCAGATCACCAGGGAATATATTCTGCAATAAAAGTTTAACCTACAGTAAGTGAACAGATTTTACTTACTTGCACTGACAGCTGTTCTGACATTGATTGTTATTAGCAGGACAGGAACCAGCACAAGGTTAATGAGATGTTTCATAGCCTCTGTCTGTCTATAACAACACAAATAAAGAATTGAAATTGTAGAATATTGAAATTGTAGCCCATAAATAATAGTTATAAAAACTATTTTAAATAGTTTTTTGTTTGATTTTAAATTGATAATTGCCATTTTATCTAATAATGTTGAATTATTTACCAATAATGAAGTAAAAACAAGTTTTTAAAAATCAAAAACTTTGATCTTAATAACGAAAGTTTTAAACACCTGTATTGAATACTTTGTAAAAGCACCTTTGGAGTATGTCTTTAAAAGCTTTGCACATCTGTATTTGGCCATCCATTCAAGTTCAGTCAGAATGGATGGCAAGTGTCTCTCCACAGATGTTTGATGGGGTTTAAAACTGGGCAACCATTTAGTTTGTTTATTAGGATTTTAACGACATGTTTTACACTTTGGTTACATTCATGACAGGAACGGTAGTTTATCTTCACACAAGGTTAATAAGTTCACAAGGTTATATCGAACACAGTCATGGACAATTTAGTGTCTCCAATTCACCTCACTTGCATGTCTTTGGACTGTTGGAGGAAACCGGAGCACCCGGAGGTAACCCACGCAGACACGGGGAAAACATGCAAACTCCACACAGAAAGGACCCGGACTGCCCCACCTGGGGATCGAACCCAGGACCTTCTTGCTGTGAGGTGACAGTGCTACCCTCTTAGATTGATTTCTGTTCTATCCCTTTTCTATCTTCTTTCTTCATTATGGGATGAGGATGTTTTTGTCTTTTATTTGTTACCTTGTTTCTGTTTTTGTTATTTTTTTATTTACTACTGCTTTTATTTTGCCATTACATTTTTTAGCTACATTATTGTTATTTAGGCATTTTGCAAATTGGGTTCATTTTCAGTTCTTGTTAGTGCAACAGCTGAACTTCAACTGATTTCTAGACAAAAATAATTTAAGTAAACAAGATGCACCTTTTAAATTTCTAATTAATTATTTTTTTCCCCCAAATACCTCAACCTGGACGTAAGAAAAACAAATAAATGCAAAGGATAACAAAATGTTATACAACCCAAATCAAAAAAAGTTGGGACAGTTTGGAAAATGCAAATAAAATAAAATGCAAATAAGAATGCAGTGCTCCTTACATTTACTTTGACTTTTATTTGATTGCAGACAGGATGAACCTGACCCCGTACAATGTGTTTGCAGAAAAAAATGGAACAAAATAAAAGCTGAAACATTAAATCACTTGGTATCATCAGTGCCAAAACATATTTCAAGTGTGGTGAAAAGGAATTACTGTCCCAACTTTTTTTGGAATGTGTTGCAGGTCTTAAATGCAGGAATGGATGTTTATTAATAAATGAAATGAAGTTGACCAATCAAAACATGAAATATCTCAGGTTCATCCTGTCTGCAATGAAATAAAAGTCAAAGTAAATGTAAGAACCTCTGTTTTTTTTTATTATTATTTGCATTTTCCATGTTGGCCCAACTTTTTCTGATTTGGAGTTGTACATAAATACAAGCAATATACTGCAACATATAATTATAACTATTATAAAGAAATTAGAATTATGCACCATCAGATCATATGTATACATTTTACTTACCTTTACCCTCAGTTTAAATCTTTTCACACACTCACTCAGTCTGAGTAAAAGTAAAACAATATAAAGGCATTAGTCTCCACCACAAACTAGTCTCTGTGCATTCTGTTACTGGCTACTAATGCAACAGCTTCTAGATCTTTTGCAATTTATACTAAACTTTCACTTTCACAATTACTCTCTCCTCTGTAATCCACCAATAGCACAAGGCTGACATCAGATACAGGGAACTTCACCTCTTTTACTTTAGAAGCTTAGTTCAATTTGTCAAAATTTACATTTTCATAATTGTAAAAGTCATTTATTAAAGGTTCAGCTAAATATGATTCAGCATAGTTCAGCTGGTATGCACTGGTTTATGAAAACAACTGTTTTACTTATTTAAAACCAACTTCACTTAAAAAATACAGTACATGGCTGTATTGGCTATAACACTCTATAGCTTCCTCTACTGGTTTCTGATGGTGTTACAACAGAATCAGAATCTTTATTTTCGCCAAGTACCAGATGTACAAGGTGCAGGTTTCAACATACGTGTTTGTGTTGTGCTGGTATGAGTGGATAAGACACAGCAGTGTTTAAGGCTCTACCACCTAAATAATACCTGCTCTGTGGTGGTCCCGTGGTGGTCCTTACCATTAAAGAACAGGGTGAAAGCAGGCTAAAAAGATATGTAGAGAAACAGATGGACTACAGTCAGTAATTGTAGAACTACAAAGTGCTTCTATATGGTAAGCGGGGGTGATATGGTTTGTATGGTTTTAATGTTATGGCTGATCAGTACATGAACTCCAGTTCATATGCGTGTGAAGGCAGGCGAGTGAATACTTTTGGAAATATATATATACGTATTCGCTTGCATAATATTTATATATATACATAGTGCTTTGAAAAAGTATTTACAGATTTCTTTGGTTTTTGCTTTTTTGTCATACTTACATTTTTCAGATTATCTATCAAAACAAATTTCTACATTAAAGATAACCTGAGTGAATACAAAATGCAGTTTTTCAATGATGATATCATTTAATAAGGGAAAAAAGCTATCCCAACCCCAACCTTGGCAGCAACAACTGCAATCAAGCGTTTGCGATAACTGGCAATGAGTCTTTCACATCTCTGAGGAGGAATTTTGGCCCACTCTTCTTTGCAGAATTGTTTTAATTCAGCCACATTGGAGGGTTTTCGAGCATGAACGGCCTCTCAATCGGATTCAAGTCCGGACTTTGATTAGGCCACTGCAAAACCTCTTTTTTTTTTTTTTGTCAGCCATTCAGAGGTTGACTTGCTGGTGTGCTTCGAATCATTGTTCTGCTGCAGAACCCAAGTACACTTGAGCTTAAGTTCACGGACTGATGGCAGGATATTCTCCTTCAGGATTTTTTGGTAAAGAGCAGAATTCATGGTTCCATCAATTACAGCAATTCGTCCAGGTCCTGAAGCAGCAAAGCAGCCCCAGACCATCACACTACTACCACTATGTTTGACTGTCGGTATGATGTTCTTTTTCTGAAATGCTGTGTTATGCCAGATGTAACACCTTCCAAAAAGTTCCACTTTTGTCTCATCAGTCCACAGAATATTTTTCCAAAAGTCTTGGGGATTATCAATATGTTTTTTGGCAAATGTGAGACAGGCCTTTGTGTTCATTTTGATCAGCAGTGGTTTTCACCTTGGAACTCTCCCATGAATACCATTTTTGCCCAGTCTCTTTCTTATTGTTGAATCATGAACACTGACCTTAACTGAAGCAAGTAAGGCCTGCAGTGCTTTAGATGTTGTTCTGGGTTCTTTTGTGACCTCCTGGATGAGTCGTCGACGCACTCTTGGAGTAATTTTGGTAGGCCGGCCACTCCTGGGAAGGTTCACCACTGTTCCATGTTTTCTCCATTTGTAGATAATAGCTCTCACTGTGGTTCGCTGGAGTCCCAAAGCCTTAGAAATGGCTTTGTAACCCTTTCCAGACTGATAGATGTCAATGACTTTCTCATCTGTTCTTGAATTTCTTCAGATTGGGGCATAACATGTTGCTTTTTAAGACCTTTCAGCCTACTTCATGTTGTCAGACAGGTTCTATTTAAGTGATTTCTTGCTTCTACAGGTCTGGCAGTAATCAGGCCTGGGTGTGGCTAGTGAAATTGAATCCAGCTTTCCCAAAATTGTGGTTAATCACAGTTAATTCATGGGAGGGGGGCAATGACTTTTTTACATAGGGCCAGGTTGTTTGGGATAGCTTTTTTCCCTTAATGAATGAAATCATTAAAAACTGCTTTTTGTATTTACTCAGGTTATCTTTGTCTAATAATCAAATTTGTTTAATAATCTGAAACATTTAAGTGTGACAAATGTGCAAAAACCAAAGAAATCTGTTAGGGGGCAAATACTTTTTCACAGCACTGTATGTGTGTGTGTGTGTGTGTATATGTAAAGCTTATAGTGAAGGTTCCTCTCTAGCCTTGACTGAAAGTTCTTGGACTTGGTGTGTGTGGGGGAGTGGGTGTGGGTGAGTAACAGTTAGTTATTGCAAGTAACAATGCAGACAAGTGCAACAAGCAAAGATGAAAGAAAAAAATAACAAAAAACTAAACATTGATTGCGCATTAAAAGATCCCAGAAATGATTTATTTATTAAGTTATTGCATTATTTGTATATTTTAATCTGTACACTGGTTCTGCAGTCTCACCCTTCTACAGTCTGGCCAAACAGAATGTAAGTCAAATTTTATTTGATCCATTTTAATTTAGTACAAGCACTAATGCAATACTGCTACGGTATGAAGCTTGTCGTTACTTGGCAGCATGTCAACAGATTTGGTGTAATAAAGCTGTGCTGTTATCACAAATATCAGCACATTTAGATTGTAAAATCTAGTTATTTTGACAAATGCACATGTCCATTATTACTGATCATATATAGCACCTTGAGCTTACAAGACAAGATTTTGGAGTTTGTCTGTGTGAGATTTGTGATGTCAGGCACTGATTATGACACAAAAAACCTTGTTTGCATTTAACACTTAAATTCATCCTAATTTATTTAATTTATTAGGATTGTAACGTCATGTTTTACACACTTTAGTTACCTTCATGACAGGAACGGTAGTTACTCATTACAGAAGATTCATCAGTTCACAAGTTTAATGTCGAACACAGTCATGGACAATTTGTATCTCCAATTCACCTTACTTGCATGTTTTTGGACTGTAGGAGGAAACTGTAGCTCCCAGAGGAAACTGGAGTGTGACCACTGATGAGGGTCTAGAAGATGACCAACTCAAACAGCAGCAATAGATGAGCGATCGTCTCTGACTTTACATCTACAAGGTGGACCAACTAGGTAGGAGTGTCTAATAGTGGACATAGTATTTAAAAACTCCAGCAGCGCTGCTGTGTCTGATCCACTCAAACCAGCACAACACACACTGACACACCACCAGTTTGTTTGTTTATTAGGATTTTAATGTCATGTTTTACACTTTGGTTACATTCATGACAGGAACGGTAGTTACTCATTACACAAGATTCATCAGTTCACAAGGTTATATCAAACACAGTCTTGGACAATCTAGTGTCACCAATTCACCTCACTTGCATGTCTTTGGACTGTGGGAGGAAACCGGAGCACCCGGAGGAAACTCACGCAGACACGGGGAGAACATGCAAACTCCACACAGAAAAGACCCAGACCGCCCCACCTGGGGATCGAACCCAGGACATTTTTGCTGTGAGGCGACAGTGCTACCCACTAAGCCACCGTGCCGCCCAACACACAGTATTTGTGATCCATCAGTATTTGTGATCCAGCTAAACACACACTAAACTAATATAAAACATTAACTACTGGTCGGATCCCTCTGTGTTTATTACTGATTTCATCAGCTGTCCTTTTTGTGACTGTGTGATTGGAACACATGCATCTCTATCTAGGCAAAACATTCACATGAATAAGTTTTGTTTAAAGTTTATTGGTTTTCTGAAAATACGACTGGGTCACAATTATACAAATAAAAGTTCATAAATCACAGGTAATAATGTTTGCAGTCAAGTAAAGCTTTTAATAGATATGACTCATTTGTCTTGAAAGTCTTTGAAGTGGCAATAATTTTGTTTTGTATACATACTGTACACACATTTCTTTAAGGAAAATATACAATTGTGACATTGTGACACTATATTGCCAAAAGTATTTGTTCGCCTGCCTTCACATGCATATGAAGTTCATCCTGAAAAACTTACCATATAGAAGCACTTTGTAGTTCTACAATTACTGACTGTAGTCCATCTGTTTCTCTACATACTTTTTAACCTGCTGTTCTTCAGTGGTCAAGACCCCCCACTGGACCACCACAGAGCAGGCATTATTTAGGTGGTGGATCATTCTCAACACTGCAGTGACACTGACATGGTGGTGGTGTGTTAGTGTGTGTTGTGCTGGTATGAGTGGATCAGACACAGCAGTATCCAGCGCCCTGTGACCACTGATGAAGGTCTAGAAAATGACCAACTCAAACAGCAGCAACAGATGAGCGATCGTCTCTGACTTTACATCTACAAGGTTAGTGGACATGGTATTTTAAAACTCCAGCAGCACTGCTGTGTCCGATCCACTCATACCAGCACAACACATTGTCACTGCAGTGCTGAGAATGATCCACCACCTAAATAATACCTGCTCTGTGGTGGTCCTGTGTGGGTTCCTGACCATTGAAGAACAGAGTGAAAGCAGGTTAAAAACTATGTAGAGAAACAGATGGACTACAGTCAGTAACTGTAACTACTACAAAGTGCTTCTCTATGATAAGTTTTTCAGGATGAACTCAAGTTTGTGAAGGCAGGCGAGCAAATACTTTTGGCAATATACAGTGTATCACAAAAGTGAGTACACCCCTCACATTTCTGCAGATATTTAAGTATATCTTTTCATGGGACAACACTGACAAAATGACACTTTGACACAATGAAAAGTAGTCTGTGTGCAGCTTATATAACAGTGTAAATTTATTCTTCCCTCAAAATAACTCAATATACAGCCATTAATGTCTAAACCACCGGCAACAAAAGTGAGTACACCCCTAAGAGACTACACCCGTTAGTGTTACTAGGTCTCAGGTGTGCATAGGGAGCAGGTGTGTTCAATTTAGTAGTACAGCTCTCACACTCTCTCATACTGGTCACTGAAAGTTCCAACATGGCACCTCATGGCAAAGAACTTTCTGAGGATCTTAAAAGACGAATTGTTGCACTACAAGAAGATGGCCAAGGCTACAAGAAGATTGCCAACACCCTGAAACTGAGCTGCAGCACAGTGGCCAAGATCATCCAGCGTTTTAAAAGAGCAGGGTCCACTCAGAACAGACCTCGCGTTGGTCGTCCAAAGAAGCTGAGTGCACGTGCTCAGCGTCACATCCAACTGCTGTCTTTGAAAGATAGGCGCAGGAGTGCATTAAGTCAGCATTGCTGCAGAGATTGAAAAGGTGGGGGGTCAGCCTGTCAGTGCTCAGACCATACGCCGCACACTACATCAAATTGGTCTGCATGGCTGTCACCCCAGAAGGAAGCCTCTTCTGAAGTCTCTACACAAGAAAGCCCGCAAACAGTTTGCTGAAGACATGTCAACAAAGGACATGGATTACTGGAACCATGTCCTATGGTCTGATGAGACCAAGATTAATTTGTTTGGTTCAGATGGTCTCAAGCATGTGTGGCGGCAATCAGGTGAGGAGTACAAAGATAAGTGTGTCATGCCTACAGTCAAGCATGGTGGTGGGAATGCCATGGTCTGGGGCTGCATGAGTGCAGCAGGTGTTGGGGAGTTACATTTCATTGAGGGACACATGAACTCCAATATGTACTGTGAAATACTGAAGCAGAGCATGATCCCCTCCCTCCAGAAACTGGGTCGCAGGGCAGTGTTCCAGCATGATAATGACCCAAACACACCTCTAAGACGACCACTGCTTTATTGAAGAGGCTGAGGGTAAAGGTGATGGACTGGCCAAGCATGTCTCCAGACCTAAACCCAATAGAACATCTTTGGGGCATCCTCAAGCGGAAGGTGGAGGAGCGCAAAGTCTCGAATATCCGCCAGCTCCGTGATGTCGTCATGGAGGAGTGGAAAAGCATTCCAGTGGCAACCTGTGAAGCTCTGGTAAACTCCATGCCCAGGAGAGTTAAGGCAGTTCTGGGAAATAATGGTGGCCACACAAAATATTGACACTTCAGGAACTTTCACAAAGGGGTGTGTACTCACTTTTGTTGCCGGTGGTTTAGACATTAATGGCTGTATATTGAGTTATTTTGAGGGAAGAATAAATTTACACCGTTATATAAGCTGCACACAGACTACTTTTCATTGTGTCAAAGTGTCATTTGGTTAGTGTTGTCCCATGAAAAGATATACTTAAATATCTGCAGAACTGTGAGGGGTGTACTTACTTTTGTGATACACTGTAGTGTAAATAGCCATGTGTCTCCATGTGTATTTCCTGTTTCAGTTATAGTGGCGTTCAAAAAAATAGCAGTCCAACACCATTAACTCGATAAATCACTGTTTTTAGTAGAAGTGATTTTTCTACATGGCAAATAATTTACTTGAAAGTGTAGTAGAGTAATGAAAACAAAACAAACCCAACAATTAAGACATGCATGCTGCTCATTCTGAGTAATCGAAGCATTGATTGAAAGGGGGTTGTTCAAAATAATAGCAGTGAGGAGTTCAGTTGAAGTCATTCATTCTGCAGAAGAACGGGTGTCAATTTTGGCCCTTATTTAAGGTAGGAGGGTGGCAGATGTTGCACAGGTTGGTCATAGTGCATTTCCTTCTGAAATGCTGGGTAAAATGTGTTGTTCCAGACATTGTTCTGATGAACAGTGTACTTTAATTAAAAAGTTGATTGTAGAGGGAAAAAACATACAGAGAAGTGCAGCAAATTACAGGCTGCTCACCTAAAATGATCTCAAATGCCTTGAAATGACAACCAAAAGCTGAAAGATGCGGAAGGAATCGTTGAACTACTGTTTGGATCAAAGAATAGCCAAAATGGCAAAGGTTCAGCCAATGACCACCTCCAGAAAGATCAAGGAACATCTAAAGTTACCAGTGAGTACAGAAGATGATTAAGTGAAGCCAATTTACCAGCAAGAACTCCTTGCAAAGTCTCGTTGTTAAGAAAAAGACGTCCTGAATGGGTTCAACTTTGCCAAGGAACACATTGACTGGTCCAAAGAGGAATGGCTCAACATTTTGTGGACTGGTGAAAGCAAAATTGTTCTTTTTGGGTCTAGTGGCCGTAGACAGTATGTCAGACGACCCCCGAGCACTGAATTCAAGCCAAAGTACACTGTGAAGACAGTAAAGCATGGTGGTACAAAATGATGATATGGGGATGTTTTTCATACCATGGTGTTACGTCTATTTATCACATACGAGGAATCATGGATCAATTTAAATATTTCAGACTACTTGAGGAGATCATGTTGCTCTATGTCGAATAAGAAATGTCCTTAAAATGGATGTTTCAACATGACAACGACCCAAAACATCTTGGTTACAGACAACAAGATTAAGGTAATAATCTTGTGGCCAGCCCAAT
Source organism: Trichomycterus rosablanca (assembly GCF_030014385.1). Lineage (NCBI taxonomy): Eukaryota > Metazoa > Chordata > Actinopteri > Siluriformes > Trichomycteridae > Trichomycterus > Trichomycterus rosablanca. The sequence goes on along the minus strand of NC_085997.1, from coordinate 14,231,750 downwards.
CCCCTGACTTCAATGCCATAGAGAATGTGTGTTCTGATATCTGAAACACGTTTATTTGAGGCAAAACCCACATTTGCAGAAGAACTGTGGAATATAGTCTAATCATCCTGGACTGGAATACCTGTTCAGAGGTGCCAGAAGTTGGTCGACTCCATGCAACATTCAGTAATTCAACTCCATTCAGTAATTTAGTAAAGTGAAACCTCAAACATTTTTTTCAGTTTATAGATAATTTTTTTGAGTTTTTAAAGAAAAATGCTGGTACTGCTATTATTTTGAACAGCCTAATATTCATTTTTCTTAACTTTCTGTAAAGGATTAACCCAAACTGGCTAAATGTTGTTAATGTTTTGATTTAGAATTGAAAGTGTAGTATTTTCAGTACATTTGCATTTATAGAAAAAAAATGATTTTGTGCTTTATTTGCTTTTTTAAAATCACTGCTAAACACCACTGGCATGAATTCACTCATTAACACAATAAAGAACAAACTTACCATAACCCTTTAATAGATCATAAAAAATTCACATTTACATTTTTAACATTTAGCAGACACTTTTATTCAAAGTGACCTACAATAGTAGGATTAAGGGCCTTGCTCAAAGGTCCAACAGTGGCAACTTGGCAGATGTGAAGCCAGTACCATAACTGCCACTGCAATTACTTTTTTCAGCTATGGTATGTGTTTAAACCTTTGACAAGTAAACAAATACGTCTCAAAACAATTTTCTATTTTGGTCTCATCCGTCCACAATACATTCTTCCAATAGCCTTCTGGCTTGTCCACGTGATCTGTAGCAAACTGCAGACGAGCAGCAATGTTCTTTTTGGAGAGCAGTGGCTTTCTCCTTGCAACCCTGCCATGCACACCCTTGTTGTTCAGTGTTATCCTGATGGTGGACTCATAAACATTAACATTAGCCAATGTGAGAGAGGCCTTCAGTTGCTTAGAAGTTACCCTGGGGTCCTTTGTGACCTCGCCATCTATTACACGCCTTGCTCTTGCAGTGATCTTTGTTGGTCGACCACTCCTGGGGAGGGTAACAATGGTCTTGAATTTCCTCCATTTGAAAACAATTTGTCTGACTGTGGATTGGTGGAGTCCAAACTCTTTAGAGATGGTTTTGTAACCTTTTCCAGCCTGATGAGCATCAACAACTCTTTTTCTGAGGTCCTCAGAAATCTCCTTTGTTCGTGCCATGATACACTACCACAAACATGTGTTGTGAAGAGCAGACTTTGATAGATCCCTGTTCTTTAAATAAAACAGGGTGCCCACTCACACCTTATTGTCATCCCATTGATTGAAAACACCTGACTTTAATTTCACCTTCAAATTAACTGCGAATCCTAGAGGTTCACATACTTTTGCCACTCACAAATATGTAATATTGGATCAGTTTCCTAAATAAATGACCAAGTATAATATTTTTGTCTCATTTGTTTAACTGGGTTCTCTTTATCTACTTTTAGGACTTGTGTGAAAATCTGATGATGTTTTAGGTTATATTTATGCAGAAATATAGAAAATTCTAAAGGGTTCACAAACTTTCAAGCACCACTGTATATAAGAAGTTTAAAGTAATTAGCCCATCACACAGTAATCATACACTTTATTGCGAAAAGTTTTCACTTGGCTGCCTTCACACGCATATGAACTTGAGTGACATCCCATTCTTAATCCAAAGTGTTTAATATGATGTCGGGCCACCCTATTAAATATTAAGAGTTCCTTTTACTGAAACTAAGGGGCCGAGCCCAACTCCTGAAAAACAACCCCAATCCCCGCTCCACCAAACTTTACACTTGGCACAATGCAGTCAGACAAGTACCGTTCTCCTGGCAACCGCCAAACTCAGACTCGTCCATTGGATTGCCAGACATAGAAGCGTGATTCGTCACACCAGAGAACACAACTCCATGTTTGTAGAAACAGTCTGCATGCCTAGGTGCTTGGTTTTATACACCTGTGGCCATGGAAGTGATTGGAACACCTGAATTAAATGATTTGGATGGGTGAGTGAATACTTTATGGAATTTAGTGTATAATACAGTTTCATAGAAACTTCCAGAAAGAAAGGTAAGAAGTTAATTCTATGCTACATACATGGAAAAGTTTATGTAGTGATAAAAAACAACAACAGCAAATCAGTATTACAAAATAATGATGAATTAATCATCCACTCCTCCTCAGGTGAATAAGTTCATTGTGGGTTTTCTGAAAATATGCTTGATGAAAAATACACACAGTGGTTTTGATCACTGATTTGTCAGTTAAGAGTTTAAACTTTACAGTTTTAACATTGTTAGATATTCAGATTAGAGGATGGAAAATCTTCTTCCGAGTTTATTATGTAGACCAGATCATTAGCATTTAGCTAGCCAGCCTGGTAGCTTTTATATTTGGTATTTTTTCACATATTTGTAAGAATACAGAGGTGTTAATTTAAATACCACTAGTAAAATTACATCTGAAATTTTACCTGTGTTAATGCTACCTGCTAATAACTCAAATAAAAACAAGTAAAACAAGGAAACACAGTACAAAAGCATGTGTGTTATATGTGAATGTAACTAACATGAATATGTGGTGATTATTGATTATTTTAATGTTTGTTCGCTAATAAATACTCTGCACAAAATAAAATGCAAATCAATACTCTATAGAAATATTTGATTCATGAATTCATACAGTATATTCAAGAGTATATAAAGTTTACATTTGAACTGTATATCACATTGGACTGTATTTACTTTACTTGGTCAGCTGTAGTTTGGTATCCGATGCAAATGTTACATTTCATAACTGTAACAATGATTCCAATACCCAGAGCTGTTACTGTGAAAACAACCAGTGTAATGACGATTGGTTCTGTGAAAAAATTAGAAGTTATATTCAAACATCAGAAATAGAAACAGTAGTAGTAGAATAAGTAAAATAAGTACATAAAGTAAAAAGTAGTAGACTAAGTAGAAAAAGTGCTGCTAATTACACACTAATAATGTGTACATTTATGTAATAATTCATGCTCAATAGTTAGCATAACAACATCTTAACAAAGGGTTTATTGTGTATTATTACAACTAATAATGTAAATGTAATTTAAATAAAGGTCACACTAAATAAAGTTTAATGCACAGTGAATACATATTTATAAATATTTCATTCATGTTTTACTGAGCAAAGAACAAGATCTTAATAACCCCCTAATGTGTGTTCCTTAAAAGAAAGTGTTACTGGTAAATGCTGCAGTTTGTCTAATTGTAACTGGAAATACCTAAATAGTAAAAGTTGCTAATAAAACTACAACATTTAGCCAATCGTTTTTCTAGCTGCTACTTTTTGACTGGAGAATTCAAAGCACAACGCTACATCTAAATAGTGCCTTTCTTAATTGTAAGAAAATCATCCTAATACATGTACAAGAATATATTTTCATTTTAAAAATATATATGAATGTAGAAATATATTTATTTATAATTATTTCAATATTTTAAATTGTTTTTTTTTTTACTGTAAATCTGTCAAATAATTATAAATAAAGCATACTGTACCTTGTATAGAATCCCAGTGTTCAGAGTTTATTATATCAGGGTCTTCAACAACACGTGGTCCTGTGAAAAAATAGAAGTTGCATTTAAGCATCAATAACAGCAACAAAGGCAGTAGATTAAGTAAAAACTGAACAGTTTTAATTTTGTTTTGTGCTACAGGCCCGGAGTGGCTAATCGGGAGATTCGGGAGGATTCCCGATGGGCCGGCTCATGTCAATCTCGAGTTTGGGTCGGTTGGATGGGAAAAATAATTCTGACACTTATTTGTCACTTATCTAAACTTCTTCTTTCATTCATTCTCCATTCATCTGACAGCACAGCCCCTACATCGCAGCAGTAGATTAGATGGGTTCTACCATCTGAGGGAATTCTCCCCTCCCAAATGTTTCAGTTGGTTTGGCCCATGAGGCGTCTTTTCTGGAACGCCGGTAAAAGTAAATATGGCAACAGAATAGCGCAAACCATCAGTCAATGGATTTTGTAGAACCCAATACACACCATTAATCACAAATATCCAGTAGGCCATGACTACTGAAGGGACAGGTAGAGGATAGTCTAACAAAGTTATTTAAACTAAGATAGTTATTTGTAATGTAAAATGTAACGTAGAGAATATAATTGTTCAAACATTCAGAAAGATGTCAGCACGATAGCCTAATTTATTTTAACAAATGGAGACAAATAGCCTAAATCACTATCAATTTTACACCATCATAATATAGGCTAAAAAAAAAAACTTCAAGCACGTTATGTTATTCAGCAAAATAGGCTAACCCTTAATGAAATGGGTTTTTTTTTTAGCCTCAGAGCCAGTCTGATCCTGCTGGTGAACCGAGTAGGCATGGAGAGGCCAGGACTACAGAGATGAGTAGAGAAAATAAAAATTAACTAAAAAACTATTTTATGTAACAAGTTGCACACAGAACAGATGTGATCGATAGATTCTAAATGATACCCAGTACCCATATATTCAGAATGCTGAAAATGCATTAAAATCAGCCCAAATGAAATAGGTAAACAGGACCCCTTGGAGGCCTTCATGTTAATGTACACAGAGAAGGAAATCTCATGTCTATAGACAATGACACCGTTATTAATAAAGTTGCAGAAACCAGTGCACTGCTTAGGAGGTTTTTGACGCTGTATGTAACCTACTAAATATGTGTGTAGTGAAGATTTAAGAGTTTAGTGTAAACCTAACAATAGACCACCTCTTTTTTTTTTTTTCAACTTATTGCTCCTGTACAAATGTAAATACGTTTTAATCTTTATCACATTTTTTTACCTTTTAAATCTTTATCTGTTGTTGTCATTTATCTGTTCTTTGTATTATTAATTGTTAAGCGACCTTGGGCTTTGTGAAAGGCGCTATATAAGTGTAACTTTTTTTTATTATTATTATTATTATCTGATTTAAATTTGAATTAAACATGTTTAAGTGAAGTGTTTTCTGTTAACTAACCAACATATACCTGAACGTATACCCAATAAAAAGGCATTGAAAGAACTAGCTGCTGTTTTATTTATTCAAATTCAAACTCCATGGAAAAAGTGGGCCGGGTTTGGGCATAAAACTCCAGGGCTGAAAAAGGGGCCCACTCCGGCCCTGGCATGGAGGGCCACACCCCCATCAGCATTAACCCTCAGCCCTGTGCAGGCGCCATCAGTCAGCCAGCAGGGGCCGCAGTTGCACCAGTTATGAGGACCTATGATCCGACTTTTTACCACTAACCCTGAACAACAGCCAGTCGTTCATACTGCCACCCAGCCCATTCGGAAAGGCAGATCTGAGGTTCGATACGATGTATTCGAAACCCCAACTCTGGTGAGCTAGTGTACTTTACCGCTGCGCCACCTGAGCGGCAAAATACAAACTTTTAATGACGTACAACAAATGCTACCATTTTTTAACGTGTACCGGCTATGAAAAAAAAACCATGAATAATCCAATGCCCTGTAAAAACACAGAAAAAATTAATTGATTTGTTTGTGAAATCTATTTACGATACGATAGCAAAGCAGCCAGGGCAAAAAGGCACAACACATTGCAAGCAGATGTACTTGGTTCTTCGTGTGCATAGATTATCTTGGCTTCTTTGTGCATTGTTTGCTTCCTTGAGCTGAGGCCAGTAGTTCCCTGGCCCAAATCTGATCTCGGTGCATCTCATCTTGGTACAAATGGTACAAAGAACACCTTGTAATTTTCTTCTGTATATAATCACAGTTGCCAAAATTAAAAGATCTGTGGATCGAACCCAGGACCTTCTTGCTGTGAGCTACAGTGATACCCATCGAGCAAATTCATCCTAAACGTGTTTAATTAGGTTGAGATTGGGTCATTGAGCAAACTACTGGAGTTCTTTTACACCATAGTCATTAAGTTATGTTTTTTTAACCTTACATTGTGCAAAGGAGCACAGTTATTATGAAAGGACCTTCCCCAAACATTTTCCTCAATGTTAGAATAATACAGTTTATTTTATATAATCGATTTAATGCATTGGCTGGCAATTGGCATGGCTAAAACAACTGAACTCAGCAAGTGAATTTATAAAATTACTTATACAAATAACACAGTAAACAAACACATTCCAATGTCTCATACAGAGAGTAGGTTCATTTTCACTAATAATATATACACCGATCAGCCATAACCTTGTTTCTACACTCACTGTCCATTTTATCGGCTCCACTTACCATATAGAAGCACTTTGTAGTTCTACAATTACTGACTGTAGTCCATCTGTTTCTCTGCATGCTTTATTAGACTGCTTTCACCCTGTTCTTCAATGGTCAGGACTCTCACAGGACCACCACCAGAGTAGGTATTATTTAGGTGATGGATCATTCTCAGCACTGCAGTGACACTGACATGGTGGTGGTGTGTTATTGTGTGTTGTGCTGGTATGAGTGGATAAGACACAGCAGTGCTGCTGGAGTTTTTAAACACCTCACTGTCACTGCTGGACTGAGAATAGTCCACCAACCAAAAACATCCAGCCAACAGCGCCCTGTGGGCAGCGTCCTGTATCCACTGATGAAGGTCTAGAAGATGACCAACTCAAACAGCAGCAATAGATGAGCAATCGTCTCTGTCTTTACATCTACAAAGTGGACCAACTAGGTAGGAGTGTCTAATAGAGTGGACAGTGAGTGGACACAACATTTAAAAACTCCAGCAGCGCTGCTGTATCTGATCCACTCATACCAGCCGGCACAACACACACTAACACACCACCACCATGTCAGTGTCACTGCAGTGCTGAGAATGATTCACCATCTAAATAATACCTACTCTGGTGGTGGTCCTGTGGGGGTCATGACCATTGAAAAACAGGGTGAAAGCAGGCTATAAAGGTATGTGGATAAATATATGGACTACAGTCAGTAATTGTATAACTACAAAGTGCTTCTATATGAAAAGTGGAGCTGACAAAATTTACATTGAGTGTGGAAACAAGGTGGTTTTAATGTTATGGCTGATCAGTGTATGTGCATCAGTATTTGTGATCCAGCTAAACACACACTAAATTAATAATAAACATTAACTACTGGTCGGATCCCTCCATGTTTATTACTGATTTCATCAGCTGTCCTTTTTGTGTCTGTGTTATTGGAACACATGCATCTCTATCTAGGCAAAACATTCACATGAATGAGTTTTGTTTACAGTTGATTGGTTTTCTGAAAATACGACTGGGTCACAATTATACAAATAAAAGTTCATAAATCACAGGTAATAATGTTTGCAGTCAAGTAAAGCTTTTAATACATATGCCTCATTTGTCCAAGTGACAATAATTTTGTTTTATATACATACTGTACACATTTTTTTTAAGGAAAATATACAATTGTCACATAAATAGCCACGTGTGTCCATGTGTATTTCCTGTTTTGGTTATAGGCATTAATTCACTCATTAACACAATAAAGTACAAACTTACTTAACCCTTTAATAAATAATTAAAAATTCACATTTACATTTTCAACATTTAGCAGACCTGCCGCTCAGGTGGTGCAGCGGTAAAAACACACGCTGTATCGAATCGTATACATCATATCGAATCTCGGCTCTGCCTGCCGGCTGAGGCTGAGTGGCCACATGAACAATGATTGGCCTGTTGTTCAGATAGGGGCGGGATTAAGCCGGATGGGAACTCTGCACTGTACTGCACTGTACTGCACTGCACTCGTCAAGTGTAGGGGATAAGATGTTCGATTGCTGTGCACGTGCCGGAGGGGGCGTGGAGCAGCCTCGTCTTCCCCAATCAGGAGCAGGGACCAGCATTAGTGAGAGGATGATTGACGGGCAGAAATTGGATGTGCAAAAGTGGAAGAAAAAGGGGAAAAGGGCCTTGCTCAAAGGTCCAACAGCGGCAGCTTAGCAGATGTAAAGCCAGTACCTTAACTGCCACTGCAATTACTTTTTTCAACTATGGTATTTGTTTAAACCTTTGACAAGTAAACAAAGATGTCTTAAAACAAATGGCAATCAATTTCATTATTAGTAAAAAATACATATAATATAAAAATATAATACAAGTGTATAAGAAGTTTAAAGTAATTAGCCCATCACACAGTAATCATATAATACAGTTTCACAGAAACTTACAGAAAGAAAAGTAAAAAGTTCATTCTATGCTACTTACATGGAAAAGTTTATGTAGTGATAAAAAATAACAACAATTAATAAAAAAAATAATTAATTAATCATTCACAATGAGTTTACTGTGGGTTTTCTGAAAATATGCTTGATGAAAAATACACACAGTGGTTTTGATCACTCATTTGTCAGTTTACAATTTTATCACTATTAGATATTCAGATAGAGGATGGAAAATCCTCTGAGTTTATATATAATTAGCATTTAGCTAGCCAGCCTGGTAGTTTTGCCTACATGAAATCACAGTTATTATGGTATATTTTCACATATTTGCCTACTACGAATACATTTGTAAGAATACAGAGGTGTTAATTTAAATACCACTAGTAAAATTACATCTGAAATTGTATCTGTTTCAATGCTACCTTCTAATAACAAACTCAATTAAAAACAGGTAAAACACCGTACAAAAGCATGTAAGCTGTATGTAATGTAACTAACATAAATATGTGGTGATTATTGTATATTTTAATTAGGGCTGCTAACGTGATTAACGCGTTAGAATTGTAATCGCGATTAAAGAAATTCATCAAACTATTTTTACTGGGCTATGTTTGTGGCATGTAAATATGTGTCTCTGTGGTAATTTGCGCTGCTTTAAAACAGCAACTTGTTTATACTGTAGTGATATCATGAGTCTTGTTCCAGTTAGCGGTCAGGAGTTACAAATTACTCGAGCTGCTGCTGCTTCATGTTGTGAAATATAGGGTATTTTAAATAATATTTTTTGTTTTCAAAAAGTGTGAGAAATCATCACTACACAAAATTACAGTTAGTAATTGACGCTTTAATGTCATCTTTGGTTAAAGCACCTTTGTCTCGTTGGGCGTCTGCGTGCACGGATACACGTTACTGGCTAAATGAGCTCAGACTCAGTCTAACTTTATTTCAGAGGAATCTGGATGGAAAGCCCATGAACTATACACGTCGTGGGAACATTACAAACACTGGTGTGAAATGGATCACAATGGACTGTAGGGGTGTAACTACCAGGGGGAGGTAGGGGAAGCAGGTGCACTGGGGCCCATGGCGGGGAGAAGGGGAGTCCTCCACGACAGGAACTCAACCACTCACCTCACTGGGTCTCATGAGCTCCTAGTTACACCACTTGGTGTAGAGCGCCTGTTTTCAGTGGCAGGGTTATGAACATGAAAAGATCATCACTTTTGTCAGATAATGTGAACAGACTTGTCATTTTAAATAACTGGCTGAAAGATGAGTAGCTGTTAACAACTATATATAGGTATTGGCTGACTTTCTAAAAATAATTTAGATTGAACAATTTGATCATAATTTCATTAATTTTTTATTGGTAAACACATTCTTGTAATAACAGATGTGCATAACTGTTCAAATTGTGCTTAGTTATTTTTGCACTCGATTAATCACGATTAACTGCGATTAATTTGGTTCTTTAATCTCGATTAAAAAGTTTAATCGTGTGACAGCTCTAATTTTAATGTTTGTTCATTAATACTCAGTGCAAAATAAAATGCAAATCAATACTCTATAATCCTACTTATTTCTACACATAATTAATGAAATATGTTATTTGCAGCTATTAAAGCTTATTAGCTGTATTTTAACATTACCCACATTAATTACAGTTTTAAAAAAAAAGTGTGTGTGTGTGTGCTGTGATGTATTGAACTACCTAAAATATGGTTTTTGTTTACCATGGTTGTAAAGAAAAAAAACAAGCTCTCATCTTTTGCTTAGAAGCAATATGTTTTCAGGCAAAGAGACAACTGTTCCATGCACGTTATATACTATATAACAGTTGTTTATATTAATGATTTTCAGATGGAAATTAAATGGATTTATATAGCTTTCTATTTCACCAAATTAATAATGAATAAAAGTTGCTGTATGTCAATTTTGCATTCAGCGTATTCAGCAGCAGATAACCAACAATAAACTTATATTCATGACCTTTTTTTCTTTACAAAGAAATATTTGATTAACGAATCCATATAGTCTTTGACAAGTATATAAAGTTTACATTTGTACTGTATATCACAAAACATTTACTTGGTCAGCTGTAGTTTGATATCCGATGCAAGTGTTACGTTACATAACTGCAACAATGATTCCAATACCCAGAGCTGTTATTGTGAAAACTACAACCACTGTAATGTGGTTTCTAACATGTGGTTCATGGTTGCTTGGTCCTATGAAGAAGTAGAAGTTCAAGCATCAGGAATATAAACTGTTGTTGTAGACTAAGTAAAAAAGTGCTGCCAAATACACACTAATAACATGCACATTTAAGGTAATAATTCATGTTTACTAGTTTACATAACAAAGTCCTAACAAAGTGTTTATTGTGTATTATTACACCTAACAATGTAATTATTAGTAATTTTTACATAACAGACCCCCAATTATGTTAAAATAAAGGTCACAGTAAATAAAGTTTAATGCATAGTGAATACATTATTTATAAATATTTAATTAATATTTTACTGATCGAAGAACAAGATCTTAATAACCCCCTAATGTGTGTTCCTTAAAAGAAAGTGTGTAAATGTGTATGTTGCAGTTTGTCTAATTGTAAAAAATAGTAAATAGTAAAAGTTGCTAATAAAACTACAACATTTAGCTAATAGTTTTTCTAGCGACTACTTTCTAACTGGAGAATTCAAAGCTTATTATTTGAATATTTTAAATTATGTTTCTTTTCTGATACTGTAAATAATTATAAACAAAGCATACCTGTATCTGGTGTAGAATCCCTGTATTTAGATCCTTCAATCTTTGGTTCTGTGAAAAAATAGAAAATACATTTAAGTATCAATAACAGCAACAAGGGTGGCAGACTTTTGGTTTGTGCATATAACGTTTACATATGAAATGTATTATTTTATTTCATTATTGTCTATTTTTTTAAATTGGCTAATTGTAATTGTAAATACCAAAATAGTGCATGCAAAGAAAACTAGAATGATAAGGTAATTGTTTTTCTAGCTGCTATATTTATATCTATATCTTTGCTACAGCTAGATTACACCTTGCTTATTGTAAGAAAATTATCTTATTGGACAAGAATATTATATATCTTATATTAAAAAAAAAAATACCAAGAGAAAGTGCATCAAAAAGGTACGCATGTTGTATAAACAAATGTATTTTGTTGGAAATGTATTTAATATTCTTTGAATATTTCAGTTTATAATTTTACTGATACTGTAAATTTGTCAAAACATTAGATATAAACAGTGTATAATAGTCTTTAATCACTACAGTTTACAGATAATAACAACACTGTACACATGGCTAAAATATGATGTAATTATTTTGTCTATTAAAATGAATTTATAAAACCAAAATTAGTCATCTGAATTTATTTTACAGTAGTTGAAATATTAAATATTAACCAGTGCATGTATAACCCACATTTTATAAGTGAAATTTTTTATCTCAAACTGATCACATACAGTAAAAATATGAAATGACAAATGTACCTATGGTCAAGGTAAAATGTGTTGAAGTACTTCCATGTATTGTCTGTACCCACATATTTAATGTTCCATTGAGCTCCTTGGATGGGTTTGAGATATAAACTTCAAGCCTGTGATTTCTCTCTGTATTTGTTGTGCTGGTGTTGTTGAATGTGCAAGCTGTAATACAGCATTTATCACATGTAGCATTGTTTCCATTGCAAGTGTTTTCAGTACATTTCACAGTAGGATCTGAAAAACAAAGAAAAAATTATGTAAGTGAATCTGCTAACAAACTCAGTGCTGAGTAAAAACACAGTAACTTTATTATTATGATTATTATTGTTGTTGTTATAATTTAGTGTCATCAAATTAATTGCAACTTCTGGCGACCTTACAGTTAGTGTTTCTTAAAAACATCTTGTAGTTTTCAATTTATATAAAACTTTCATAATTACTCTCCTTTGTAATCCACCTATAGTACAAGACTGACATCAGATACAGGGAACTTTACCTCTTTTACTTTAGAAGCTCAGTTCAATTTATCAAAATGTATTCATTTGATTTATTTATTATATTTAAATGGTTTATGTTTTCATTATAATAACAACAGCATAATGAATAAAAGTTGCTGTATGTAAATTTTGCATTTAGCAGCAATCATCCTAATAATCCTACACTTTTATTTTAAAAAATATATCAATGTAGAAATATATATGTACTTATTTCTAATTATTAAAATATTTAAAATGTTTTTTCCGATAGTGTATCTCCATCAAATAATTATTAGGAGTTTTAATTTTGGTTTGTGTATACAAATGACATGTATTATTTCATTATAGTAATTGTAATTGTAAATATCAAAATATTGAATGCAAACAACGATTAGGAAATTGTTTTTCTAGCTGCTACGTATATTTAGTTTTAATCTACACTACATCTAGATTACACCTTTTTTAACTGTAAAAAAAATGGTCTTAATATACAAGAATGTTATATTTCATAATGTTAAAAAGTTGCAAAAGAATGTTGATCAAAAAGGTAAGCATGTTGTATAAACAGATGCATTTTTTTATTTAATTTTATTCTAAGTGATTTCTTTGGAAATTTATTTAAACCTTTTTTTGAATATTTCAGTTTATAATTTTTCTGATACTGTAAATGTGTCAAAAAAATTACATATAAACAGTGTTTTGTCTATTGTTACTACATGTTATGGATAATAACAACACTGTACATGTGGCTATGATATGCTGTAATTATTTAGTCTTTTAAATAAATTAATAAAACCAAAAATAATAATCTGATTTTGCTCTGTGTGGATAATTGGCTTGTTGCAGAATATTGTAACTTATTGTAATGAATTTATTGCATAGTAACTAAACATTTCTTTTAGTAAAAAAGGAAGCAAACACAAAGTAATGTGAACAAGACTGCATGACTCCATTTGTCAAATGCAAATCTGTTATTACAAATGCAAATCTGTCAAATTACTATGATCTCTTCATATTTCTAATTTTTTTGCAGTAGTTGAGTATTAAATATTAACCAGTGCATGTATTACCCACAATTTATAAGTGAAATCATTTATCTCAAACTGATCACATTCAGTAAAAATAAATGTATACTTATTTTAAGTACCTGAGTTCTGTTAAAGAAAGAAAAACAGATATGTGTGCTGCATTTATACACATGCTGTACATAATTTATGGAATGACTTATGAAATGAAAATGTACCTATGCTCAAGCTGAAATTTGTAAAAGTATTACCAGTGTTTGTTTGTACCGAAATCTTTAATGTTCCACTGTGCTGCTTGGATGGGTTTAAGTAGTTTAAATCCAAAATTTCCATAATTGTTTTTTTTGTGCTGGTATTTTTGATTATAAATTTTGCAATATAGGATTTAACAGTGCAGATTATGGTTAAAGGTGTCCCTTCAGGTCCACTTAGGTTGTCACATTTTACAGTAGGATCTGAAAAACAAAGAAAAATTCATGTAAGAGAATCTGCTGACAAACCCAGTGCTGAGTAAAAACAAAGTCATTTTATTATTATTATTATTACAGTCAAGCCAGAAAGTCTGCACACCCCTTTCACCTTCTCCACGTTTTATTACATTAAAGACTCTATGATTCTATGAGTCTCATTTACTCTGGTTCTTCAATTTAATTGGAGTCCAACCTGTGGTAAATTCAATTGATTGGACATGACTGGGGATTGCCAATCCAGAAACCCCACGCAGACACGGGGAGAACATGCAAACTCTGCACAGAAAGGACCCCGGACTGCCCCACCTGGGGATCGAACCCAGGACATTTTTGCAGTGAAGCGATAGTGCTACCTTCTGAGCCCATTTACAGTGAGAAAAATAAGTATTTGATACACTGCCGATTTTGCAAGTTTTCCCATCTACAAAGAATGGAGAGGCCTGTAATTTTTATCGTAGGTACACTTCAACTGTGAGAGAAAGAATCTAAAACAAAATCCAGAAAATCACATTGTATGATTTTTAAATAATTAATTTGTATTTTATTGCATGAAATAAGTATTTGATCACCTACCAACCAGCAAGAATTCTGGCTCTCACAGACCTGTTAGTTTTTTCTTTAAGAAGCCCTCCTATTCTGCACTCAATACCTGTATTTATTGCACCTGTTTGAACTCCTTACCTGTATAAAAAACACCTGTCAACACACTCAATCAATCACACTCCAACTTTTCACTATGGCCAAGACCAAAGAGCTGTCTAAGGACACAAGGGACAAAATTGTAGACCTGCACAAGGCTGAGATGGGCTACAGGACAATAGCAAGCAGCTTGGTGAGAAGGCAACAACTGTTGGCGCAATTATTAGAAAACACAAGATGACTGTCAATCTTCCTCGGTCTGCTGCTCCATGCAAGATCTCACCTCGTGGGGTAAGGATGATCCTGAGAAAGGTCAGGAGTGGGCCAAAATCCCTGCTGCAGTGTGTGCAAACTTGGTCAAGAACTACAGGAAACGTCTGACCTCTGTAAAGGTTTCTGTACCAAATATTAAGTTCTGTTTTTCCATTGTATCAAATACTTATTTATGCAATAAAATGCAAATTAATTATTTAAAAAATCATGTGATTTTCTGGATTGTTTTTTTTTTAGATTCTGTCTATCACAGTTGAAGTGTACCTACGATAAATATTACAGGCCTCCAGTGGCGGCTCCTGCCAAATCTCTCAGGGGGGGGGGGCAATTGTTGCGATGATGGCCAAGGTGACCCGTTCAATGGGTAAATTAAAGCTTAAATAATTAACATCTTAAGTCATCTGTCAGTTTGCCCTCACAAATGACGGTTAGGGTTGCACCTATAAAAAATATAACGGCTCTAATGAACGAGCCGCCCCTGCAGGCCTCTCCATTCTTTGTAGGTGTGAAAACTTGCAAAATTGGCAGTGTATTAAATACTCCTTTTCCTCACTGTATATATAAAGAGAGAGAGAGATAGTGCATTTATGTCTGATCACTTTTTTTTAATTGTAAGTAAAATGTATTTTAAAGTAAATTAATTTTTTCTATTTATACACACATGCTATACAAATACACATCGTACACTGTGGGTTTACAGTTACTAACTGTAGCATCTCTGCACTTGTTTATTCACTCTGTACACTTTTTTCAACCCCAAACTCCGTTTATAAAACAAACTGGGCTATACACAATCTCACGTGTCTGTATGTAGATGCCCGACCGACCTGTAGCACCACTAAGGCTCCCAGTGGCTGGCATAATTTACCGCTGCACCACCTGAGCACCTCGAAAATAAATTAATAAGCAAAAACAAAACGTTCCAATGTTCCAATGTCTTTATTACATATATCCAGATTTATTCTGTTTTTAAAACATTAAACATTATGATTTCAGATCACCAGGGAATGTGTTCTGCAATGAAAGTTTAACCTACAGTGAGTGAACAGATTTGAACTGTTCTGACATTGATTGTTATTAGCAGGACAAGAACCAACACAAGGTTAATGAGATGTTTCATAGCCTCTGTCTGTTTAAAACAACACATAAAGTTCTGTCAGAATACTGAAATTGTAGCCCATAAATAATTGTTATAAAAGCCTAAATACAAACTTATTGCGTTTGATTTTAAATTGATAATTTTATCTAATAATGTTGAATAATTTACCAATATCGAAGTAAAAACAAGTTTTTAAAAATCAAAAACTGAAATTCTTTTATACCGAAAGTTTTAAACACCATAATGAATACTTTGTAAAAGCACCTCTGGCAGCAATTACAGCTGCAAGTTCTCTTGAGCCTTTAAAAGCTTTGCACATCTGTATTTGGCCATCCCTTCAAGTTCAGTCAGAATGGATGGCAAGTGTCTCTCCACAGATGTTGATTGGGGTTTAAAACTGGGCAGCCATTTAGTTGTATGCTTATGGTTGCTCTTGTGTTGAAAGTCCCACCTGCCGAGGAGACCTGCAGCATGTCTCTGTTACGAAATCATGGCCTCCTTTCTTGCCGTATATGGCAGGCAGAGGGGGCATGGAGGTAAAGATGATTGATGTGTCAGTTCTTCTTAACTCACAGTCACCAGGTGTAAGTGTTTATGGTAAGTGTGGTTTCCTCCTTGCAGCCCAATTTGATTTCTGTTCTATCCCTTTTCTATCTTCTTTCTTCATTATGGGATGAGGATGTTTTTGTCTTTCATTTGTTACCTTGTTTCTGTTATTTTTTTATTTACTACTGCTTTTATTTTGCCATTGCATTTTTTAAGCTACATTATTGTGTTTTAGGCATTCTGCAAATTGGGTTCATTTTCAGTTCTTGTTAGTGCAACAGCTGAACTTCAACCAATTTCTAGACAAAAATTATTTAAGTAAACAAGATGCACCTTTTAAATTTCTCATTAATTCTTTTTTTAATTCTTTTTCTTTTCCCCAAAATACCTCTACCCTGGAGTAGGAAAAACAAATGAATGCAAAGGATAACGAAATCTTAGAAAACCCCAAATCAGAAAAAGTTGGGACAGTTTGGAAAATGCAAATAAAATAAAATGCAAATAAAAATGCAGTGTTCCTTACATTTACTTTGACTCTTATTTGATTGCAGACAAACATTTCAAAAAAAGTTGGGACATTCCAAAAATAGCTTAAGCGAAATGCCTGTGATCTTCGATTCCTCAGACAGCACTGTATCAAGAACCGCCACTCAACAATAGCTGATATAACCACATGGGTGAGGGATTACTTTGGCAAACCTTTGTCAAGCACTACAATACAGAGTTACATGCACTAATGCCACTTAAAACTTTTCTGTGCAAAAAAGAAGCCTTATGTTAACCATGTCCAGAAGCAGCGTCGACTTCTCTGGGCTCTAAGACATCTAGGATGGACCATCACACAGTGGAAATGTGTATTGTGGTCAGACGAATCAACATTTCAGGTCTTTTTTGGAAAAAAAATGGACGTAGTGTGCTCCGAACCAAAGACAAAACGGACCATCCAGACTGTTATCAGCAACTAATTTAAAAGCCAGGGTCTGTCATGGTATGGGGCTGTGTCATTTACACATCTGTGATGGCAGCATTAATGCAGAAAAGTACATTGAGATCTTAGAGCAACATGTGCTGCCTGCAAGACGTCATCTTTTCCAGGGACATCCATGCATTTTTGAACAAGACAATGCAAAACCACATGCTGCACACATTACAAAGGCATGGCTGCGGAAGAAGGGGGTACTGGTACTGGACTGGTCTGCCTGCAATAGAGAATGTGTGGAGAATTTTTAAATGAAAAATGCGACGACGACCCCGCACTGTTGCACATCTTAAGACGTGTTTGCAGAAAGAATGAAACAAAATAAAAGCTGAAACACTAAATCACACCTCGATGCCAAAACGTATTTTAAGTGTGGTAAAAAGGAATTACTGTCCCAACTTTTTTTGGAATGTGTTGCAGGCCTTAAATGCAGGAATGGATGTTTATTAATAAATGAAATGAAGTTGACCAATCAAAACATAAAATATCTCAGGTTCATCCTGTCTGCAATCAAGTACAAGTCAAAGTAAAGTGTTTTTTTTTATTTTTTTTTTTTATTATTATTTGCATTTTCCATGCTGTCCCAACTTTTTCTGATTTGGGGTTTTAGATAAATACAAGCAATATACTGCAACATATGATTATAATGCTTATAAATAAATTATAATTATGCAACATCAGATCATATGTATAAATTTTACTTACCTTTACCCTCAGTTTAAATCTTTTCACACACTCACTCAGTCTGAGTAAAAGTAAAACAATATAAAGGCATTAGTCTCCACCACAAACTAGTCTCTGTGCATTCTGTTACTGGCTACTAATGCAACAGCTTCTAGATCTTTTGCAATTTATACTAAACTTTCACTTTCACAATTACTCTCTCCTCTGTAATCCACCAATAGCACAAGGCTGACATCAGATACAGGGAACTTCACCTCTTTTACTTTAGAAGCTTAGTTCAATTTGTCAAAATTTACATTTTCATAATTGTAAAAATAATTTTTTAAATGTTCAGCTAAATATGCTTCAGCATAGCTCAGCTGGTATGCACTGGTTTATGAAAACAACTGTTTTACTTATTTAAAACCAACTTCACTTGAAAAATACAGTACATGGCTGTATTTTTACGCTGTATTTTAACGCTATTATAGCTCCCTCTACTGGTATCTGATGGTGCTACAGCAGAATCAAAATCTTTATTTTCGCCAAGTACCAGATATACACTATATTGTCAAAAGTATTCACTCACCCATTCAAATCATTGAATTCAGGTGTTCCAATCACTTCCATGATCACAGGTGTATAAAACCAAGCACCTAAGCATGCAGACTGCTTCTACAAACATGTGTGAAAGAATGGGTCACTCTCAGGAGCTCAGTGAATTCCAGCGGGTAACTCAGCATGCCACCTGTGCAATAAGTCCAGTCGTAAAATTTCCTCACTACAAAATATTCCACAGTCAACTGTCAGTGGTATCATAACAAAGTGGAAGCGATTGGGAATAACAGCAACTCAGCCACGAAGTGTTAGCCACATAAAGTGACAAAGCGGAGTCAGCGGATGCTGAGGCGCATAGTGCACAGAGTCAATCTCTACAGACCTCCAAACTTCACGTGGCCTTCAGATTAGCTCAAGAACAGTGTGTAGAGAGCTTCAAGGAATGGGTTTCCATGGCCGAGCAGCTGCATTCAAGCATTACATCACCAAGCACAATGCAAAGCGTCGGATGCAGTGGTGTAAAGCACGCCACCACTGGACTCTAGAGTAGTGGAGACGTGTTCTCCGGGGTGATGAATCTTGTGTCTCCGTCTGGCTATACGATGGATTTGTCTGGGTTTGGCGGTTGCCAGGAGAACGGTACTTGTCTGACTGCATTGTGCCAAGTGTAAAGTTTGGTGGAGGGGGATTATGGTGTGGGGTTGTTTTTCAGGAGTTGAGCTCGGCCCCTTAGTTCCAGTGAAAGGAACTCTTAATGCTTCAGCATACCAGGAGATTTTGGACAATTTCATGCTCCCGACTTTGTGGGAACAGTTTGGGAATGGAACCTTCCTGTTCGAACATGACTGCACACCAGTGCACAAAGCAAGGTTCATAAAGACATGGATGAGTGAGTTAGAGCGGAGACTGTGAGCCAGGCCTTCTCGTCCTACATCAGTGTCTGACCTCACAAATGCGCTTCTGGAAGAATGGTCAAAAATTCCCATAAACACACTCAAGCACACACACAGAAGCTTGTGGAAAGCGTTCCCAGAAGAGTTGAAGCTGTTATAGCTGCAAAAGGTGGGCCGACATCATATTAAACCCTGTGGATTAAGAATGAGATGTCACTCAAGTTCATATGTGTGTGAAGGCAACAATTCTATTTCTCACATCCTCAGAGAGTTCTTTGCCATGAGCTGCCATGTTGAATATCCAGTGGCCAGTATGAGAGAATTGTACCCAAAACACCAAATTTAACAGCCCTGCTCCCCATTTACACCTGGGACCTTGACACATGACACCAGGGAAGGACAACGACACATTTGGGTACAATTTGGACATGTTCACTGTGGGGTGTACTCACTTATGTTGCCAGCTATTTAGACATTAATGGCTGTGTGTTGAGTTATTTTCAGAAGACAGTAAATCTACACTGCTATACAAGCTGTACACTGACTACTCTAAGTTATATCCAAGTTTCATGTCTATAGTGTTGTCCCATGAAAAGATATAATGAAATACTTGCAGAAATGTGAGGGGTGTACTCACTTTTGTGATACACTGTATATGTATATATATATATATATATACAGTATATATATATATATATATACATACTGTATATATATATATATATATTTTTTTTTTTGTTTTGTTTATGCATCTTCTCCCCTTTTTCTCCCTTTTTAGCGCGTCCAATTGCCCGATTGCATCATGCTTCCTCTCCACCAATGCTGATCCCTGCTCTGATTGAGGAGAACAAAGTTAACCCACACCCCCTCCGACATGTGGGCAGCATGCCGTATGCATCTTATCACCTACACTTGACGAGTGCAGTGCAGCTCAGCGTTGTGTATGGAGAGACACACCCTGCAAGCACTCTTTTCTCATCTCTGTGCAAACACCATCAATCAGCCAGCAGAGGTCGTAATTGCACCAGTCGTGAGAGAGAGACCCCATCCGGCTTAGTCCCGCCCATATCTGAACAACAGGCCAATCGTTGTTCATGTGGCCGCTCACTCTTAGCTGGCAGGCAGAGCTGAGATTCGATACAATGTATTCGAGATCCCAGCTCTGGTTCCAGCGTGTTTTTACCGCTGCGCCACCTGAGCGGCCGGCATGCAGTTTTTAAACAATGTAGCTAAGCTTGGGCTGCAGTATTTACTCAGCGCTCATATTAGAACTTATGTTGTGTAAGATCCCTATCAGGTGACAGACTGGCCTGCCTGCAGTCCAAATCTGACTTTTATTCAAATTTAATGGCATAAAATATGACACTGAAGACCCTGTGGATTTGTACAGCTGATGATGTATTGCAAAAGAGTGACAAAGATTCTGCTTTAAAAAGTAAATCAATGGATGTTTCTAGAACCCCAAAAGTATTAAGTGCTAATAAAAGAAAAGGTGATGTAACACTTTTGTTGCATTAATCAGATTTGGAATAGACACATACATTTAGGGTGAACTATATTGTTGTAGAGTTTACAAATCTTGCTTTTTTATTTTTATTTTATTTTACATACTGTCCTAACTGGAAATAAAGTCTGTACTACTGTAATGAAGAAAAAGATGTGATTGTCAAGTGAAAATCAAAAGGACACAATAAAAAAAGCAAGTTAAGCAACATGACAGGCCTGAAAAACAGCCATATGACAGAGTATATTTTATCACCACTAGATTCACTACTGTTTTGCAGTAGAGAGTAGTTTACAAGAAGCCATCACTATTCAGCCATGCTGGCCACATTTGACAAGAACATTCAGCCAAGAGAACTGATACATAACCGAACAGGAATCATATTTAAAGCCAAATCAATTTGGAGACATTTATATAAAATATAACAGTATATGAGGTTTAGTGCTAAGTACATTCTACGGCATCCAAAATAAAACGTTCCATTTATTGATATAATTTGTCCAGTCCAGAAGTCATAGTGCCACAGGGTATCATTAGCATCTTCATGGTTGGAAATTCTGTGAGATGTGTACTCAAGTTGGCCTCTTTTCTTCAGGGTAAAATAAAAAGCTGCATAGAATCCATGAAAAGTGGCTCCCTAATTGACATACTTAACACTAACATAGGGGCACAAGTTTTTTGCACCTCTGGGTACCAAATAGGGAGCCACTTGGGATGCAGGTCTTTACAGAAGAGGCACTATGTTGTTACAAGTAAGGATGGGCGATATGGTGATATACTGATATTGCAATAAATAATGCAATGACATTGATGATTATTTAAACCAAATGTTTTTAAATAAAAACAATACCAGACAAACAGAAAATGACAGGTATAGAACAGATATTGATTTGAAAGGCATTCTTACTCAACATTTTGAACCACACGTTTTTGCTTGTTCTTCAACAAAATGTAAAAAATATTAAACTTCATTTAAACAAGTTTAATAAACAAGGTTTTATAAAATATTCAACTGTTATTTAAATGTTTTAGTCCTTTATGTCTGTTACAAAATGACATGTTTAACTTAACTGACTCATCAACAAGCACATAATTACTCTAGATTTAGAGCAAGGATTGGTTTTCTAGTTGGGGCATGATGGCAATGCTCACTAGTGCTCACCCAAGCATCATCGCCGACTTCCTTTTCCCATATCTGAGTTGTGTTTAAATATGTTATATCTTTTACCCAAAAACAAAAAAACGAAAAAAAAAAACCTAATAATTGTAGAGGACAAACTGGCCAAGACTCATTGGCATTTTCAGGAAGGCCTTATTTAAGGTCCAAGGTGTGCCAACAGAACACTGAGAGCTTGGTTACTGTCATAGTGTCAGTTTCAGGTTTTAATGGATATTTAAAGATCTGATACCATACCATAAATGTGATCAGTACATTTATAGCCTTAATCATAACTGATGCTTATTGTCAAGGCACAATTTTATTATTGGCATTTACAACCCCAAATCAGAAAAAGTTGGGACAGTATGGAAAATGCAAATAAAATAAAAATGCAGTGTTCTTTACACTTACTTTGACTTTTATTTGATTGCAGACAGTTTAATCCCAAGATATTTCATGTTTTGTCTGCTCAACTTCATTACATTTGTTAATATGTAATATGAAAAGGAATATGCATTCCTGCACTTCAGGCCTACAACACATTCCAAAAAAAATGTAGGGCTAGTAATGAGGTGAGAAAAGTAAATAATGATTTTTGGGACAAAAGCAGCATCCAGGAAAGGCCGAATTTTTAATGTCTTTGTACCTCAAAGAAAGATTGGAAAAGATTTGCATATTTCTCCCTCTACAGTGCATAATATCATTAAACGATTCAAGGAATCGGAAGGAATTTCCGTGCATAAAGTCCTAGGATGCAAGCTTTAGCTGAACGCCTGTGATCTTCGATCCCTCAGACGGCACTTCATCAAGAACCGCCACTCAACAATAGCTGATATAACCACATGGGTGAGGGATTATTTTGGCAAACCTTTGTCAAGCACTACAATACAGAGTTACATGCACAAATTCCACTTAAAACTTTACTGTGCAAAAAAGAGGCCTCATATTAACCATGTCCAGAAGCGGCGTCGACTTCTCTGGGTTCGGAGGCATCTAGGAAAGCCCATCACACAGTGGAAACGTGTATTGTGGTCAGATAAATCAGCATTCCAGGTCTTTTTGTGCTCCAGACCAAAGACGAAAAGGACCATCCAAACTGTTATCAGCAACAAGTCCAAAAGCCAGGGTCTGTCATGGTATGGAGCTGTGTCAGTGCCCTTGGCAAAGGTCATTTACACTTTTGTGATGGCAGCATTAATGCAGAAAAGTACATTGAGATCTAAGAGCAACATATGCTGCCTTCAAGACGTCATCTTTTCCAGGGACATCCATGCATTTTTCAACAAGACAATGAAAAACCACATGCTGCACACTAAAAACGTCTTTTAAGTGTGGTGAAAAGGAATGGCAACATTAATCCAAAGTAGTAAATGCTTTACTGTCCCAGCTCTTTTTGGAATGTGTTGCAAGCCTAAAATGCAGGAATGGATGTTTATTAATAAATGAAATGAAGTTGAGCAGATAAAAGATGAAATATCTCAGGTTCATCCTGTCTGCAATCAAATAAAAGTCAAAGTAAATGTAAGAAACTATGTGTTTTTTTTATTACTTGCATATTCCATGCTGTCCCAACTTTTTCTGAATAGGGGTTGTAATTAGTTCAGTTTTATATCATATAGTTCAAGCCTGTTTTTTAATAATTAAAAAAAAAAATACATTAGCAGAATGCCTAAATGTTGTGGTATACAGTATATTATAATACATATAATATCTATTATACTTTAGCCATATCGCCCACCTACTTATTTAATAATCATGCATTCAAATTAAGGAGAGACATTTCTTGCAGACCTGATATTAACAAAATGCAATCGGTTGCAATCTGGAATGTGACAAAACCTGTATTTAACAAAGGGGCTAAGACTGAAAAGACAGATCTCCACATGATCAAACTAAATGTGTGAACGGCCTCTACATGACTACTTTCCAGACTCTGCAGTGCAAACAGTCATTTTAAAGGTACAAAGCAATATTGGCCCATATATAATGTATATAATAAGATGCAATCTGAGATCGGAGAATGTGAATCATTACAAAACAGAAATGAAAAACTGATGTGCCAATAAATGTGTTCTGTTCCTTAGTTCAGCCCTTGATAAACACCATCACCTTCACATCACTTCACAGCAACCTGTACTGCACCGTCATCCACCATCACCTCCACACAGTCAGACTCATTCAGGATCAGTGCCACCTCCTTCCAGCACATTGAGCAGGAATGACGGACAGGAAAGAGAATGACCTCACTTCCTTACTAGCACAAACAGCTTCCTGAGTAGGAAATGGCACTTCACTTCTTGACGGCCTGACGGTAGCTGTGTCTCTGGCCGTGGTTGGTGTTGGTGCCATTGCCCGTGCCAGCTGGAGCCTTGTCCTTGGCACTGCAGGTGGCACTACTTTCCTGGAGGCTGGGGCTGGACTGAACCCTCTGCAAAGAGCCCTCCTCTAGCAGCATGGCCTCAAATACAGCAAGATCTTCAGTGTCACAGCGCTGTTTGGCTCTAAGGAGCATGCTGTATGTCTCATAGCGATTGTTCTAATGGAAAGAGAACACAAACAAAAAAATCTCTTGAGCATCAAGACCAACTTCACTCAAAACCACTTTATCCAGATGGAGTTTGATATCTGAATACTATATACCACAAGTGTCAAACTCAAGGCCCGTGGGCCAAATCCGACCCACCACGTCCTCTTATGTGGTCCACGAGAGCTTAAAAGACGTATGATTACCTTAAAATACACTGTAAAATCATACATAAACTGCATCTCCCACAGTGCGTGCTGATTTTGTGACTAGATGGCGGTGTTTCTACATCAGTGTTTAACTGAGGCGGTTTAGCAACAAGTGATGTTGAGAAATAGGGGTGCACCGATCCGATACTTCAGTATCGGTTCGATATTGGCCCAAATCACTGGATTGGACATCGGAAAAAAAAAACATGTAATCCGATCCTTACTGTTGCTTAATGTAAATAACACTTAATGTAAATAAGGCCATTTAGAAATTAAAAACACACTGATCTACCTAAACTTTTAGCATTTAAAAAAAATCATCTACTACTGCCACATCTAAAAACACTGTTTAAACACAATAAAAAAATGCTTTATAAATGATAAATCGCTCACCTAAGATAAAGAAAACCTATCCTGTCCCAGCTTGGAGATATCTCACATCCTCAACGAATTTACACGTAGTAATGTTCCTATTTGCACAGCTTTAACTGCACAATTTATGTAACTGCACCTCTAGGCTCCCTCCTTTTCAGTTTTTTATTTTTTGTTCTGTTAGGTAGATGTTTTATATTCTTATTTTTTAAATTATTATATTCTATTTTCTTTTTTATCTATTTTGTAGATTTTATATCTTAATTCTTGTTCTTTCCTACCCCATTGTAATGTCGTTGTGTGAAGTTTGTTTGATGTTTGTAATAATTGTAATTGCTGCTGCTACACCGCAATTTCCCTTCGGGGATCAATTAAGTAAATCAATCAATCAAAATAATCCATTAGTGTTATGAAATATAACAAACTACACCATTTCCGTTTAGCCACAGATGTCCTCTTCAAAATCCAGCAGGGTTTTTAATAAGCGTGCTTTGTTTTTTAATCATCTAAAAACGTGATAGAACTTTAACTGAAAAATCTCAACCAAACTCTGCGTCAGTTCTAATTGGTCCATCGCATTTGATTGACATCCACACCTTCCAATTGTAGACACTTTGGACAACACCCAGTAAAGCAAGATGTGTCACCTAAACAACAGATTGAACATAAGTAAAACCTGTTAGTAGCGCGGTTGTCATGTAAAAGTGTTGTGTGTAAAAGTTCAAATAAAAACAGCAGTTTTGCATGAGTATGATGTTGTAGGTTCTGTATTTCTTCCTTTAGAATATTTGTTTCCCAGTCTGAGCATTGTTATTTAGATAGCTAGTTTAACCATGGTGCATTGAGACATGTATTATTACTGCTTAGTTGTTTGAGAGGAGAAATGACAGTATCAGATTGGTATCGTTACTGGCAGATACTCAATTTGCAGTATCGGTATCAGACTTAAAAAAGTGGTATCGAGCCAGCCCTATTGAGAAATATTTGACACCCCTGCTAAATACAATAAAAAGTAAACTGTTTTCATGTAGAAGAAATGCATGTCATGGAAATCGCCCCTGTTCAGTTTGGATACAATCTCCTTGTGCTCTCTAGTGGCCGATGCTGGTTGCATGACACCCACAATGGATGAAAAGATCTAAAGGCTAGTACACACCAGTGGCGATTTCTCTAAGACTGCAAGGGAAGCTCAGCTTCCCCTAAAATGTCAAAAATTAAATGGTCAAATATGTACAGTACAGTTGTGTTAACATTTCATTGACTACAAATGCGTTAGAACACGTTCATCTCGAAGACGAGTTCATTCAGAATCAGCTACTTATCACAAATTGACTGACTCGATTTTGTTAAATTCTCATACATTCCCGTAGCATCAATGCATTTGCCCATAGAAGCTGAGCGTCTATTCACTTCAACGGGACTGCATGGAACGTTTTTTTTTCATTGCTTTGAAACTCGCCGGTCATTGGATAAATGCCATGATTTTGTCCCGCCCCCGGACGCTGAGCGTCTCTGAAGGTGAATGGAGCTGTGAGCGGGTCTGGACGCTGAGCTTCTGCAAGATGATTGGAGGATCAGTCGAAAGGCTGAATCCCGTTTTGATTGACAGCTATTTTGAGATCTACACCGTCACACGTCGCTTCGGTCCCATCATGGATTTTGCGAGTGAAGTCGAAAGACAAACTGCAACCCATTTCTTCAACAGGATCACAGGCCATTTTGAAAAGGAACGGATGGCAGAATTTATGTATAAATAAATTGACAAATTTTAAGCCGACAATGAGCTTCCCCTCTTTGAAAGACCAGCAGCCGCCACTGGTACACACCTCCTTTGTGACATGTAAAGCAGGCTGTATGTTAATAATATACTGTATGTTTTTCATATTATTTTGCCACTTTGCTGGTGTTGACCAGACAGTAGAAGTCTGTTGCAACTTTAAGTAAACAATACCCATACTTCATACTTCAGTATATTTGTGTGTGAGGCCAGTCCCGCGCATCGAGTCACACACTGCTTTCTACGCTTCTCCACTTCTGTACAGGTACCTTAGGCTACCAACTAGAGTCCCTACACTGCGCCGAGGACCCCACCCCCTTCAGTACAGTCTTTTCTCACACAGCAGACCTAGTAGCAGAGCTGCAATTTCAACTAGCTAGTGGAATATCCCGCTGTGCCACCTGGGCAACGCCACAGCCCCACTTTCTTAGTATTTAAGTTTGTTATTATAATTGTAATATATAAACATGGAACAGTGGCCTTTTGCCAAGGTCAGGAAGAAAAACCAAACTTTACCCTAAAAAGCCCTTATGGCATATTTGAAACATTCACTAACAGACATTTAGTTTTTTCCACAGTATAAGAAAACATTTCAACTGTGAGGTGCCCAGGTGGTGCAGCGGGATATTCCGCTGGCACACCAGTGCCAAGTTTCTGAACTCGTCGGTTCGAAACCCGGCGTTGCCACCGGTCGGCTGGGTGCCATCTAGCAGGCATAATTGGCAGTGCCTGCAGCAGATACGTCTCTGCTAGGGCGGGATGACCGGACTATGTGGGTAGGGTTTTTAAATGCTGTGTAAGGACCCTGATTGGCAGACAGAGAGGCACCTGTGCAGAGTACATTGGTGAAAAAGGGTTCCACTAAGGGCTGCGCGCAGGTCGGAGGAGGCGTGAGCAGCAATATACCCACCTCGACTGCAATCAGAGATCCCCCAGCAGCGGAAAACACATTGACAGTTGAAAATTCAACTGTGCTAATTGCACATACACTACAGTTCCAGGAAAGAGAGTGTAGTGTTTATTCTGTCTCTCACCTCAAACTCCAGATACTCCTCCCTGAGTCTGTAGTCCTCCAGCTCACGACCTTTGACCTTTCGGTCTGGAGGGTACGAGCGGAGCTCGGCCAACTCAGTGGAGATGGCATGAAAACGAGTCTCGTGAGCTTGTACCTGTTCCTCCTACACACACATACACAAAACATTCATTAAACTGGTCAGGGTCAAGGCACTTCTATAAATAAATCCCTGGTTCAGGGCAATAACCTTCATGGCATTTTAAAATGATTTAGTTAATGATTTGGTTGGTTGAGTTTGTCGTTTGTTGGACAAAAATAAGTTATTTTCTTAAATAACTCTATTTTATTATTAATTTTATGTCTTTAAAATTGTATTTCATTCTATAGTTTTGTCTTATTTTTCCGAATATTTCTAGTTATCTTACTATTCAGACTTGGCGAAGGAGGGAGTAGGACAGTGATCTCACCCAGCCTTAGAAAAACAAGAAAATAAGTATTCTCATAAAGTGGATATGATTTTCACTAAAAGAATTTTAAATCAATTGGTCAGCAAGGATCACTAAACACTAGTTAACTGTTAGTTAAGTGTTAAGCTAATGTTATAGGTTATGTTGTATAAAATATTCTATGTTAATATTTGTTGTGTGAAACTCTAGTGAGCTCATGTGGTTTCGTACTAAGAGCCATGCTGCTGGTAAAAGCAGTGTCTGAGTTGCAGAAGTTCTGACTCCCAGGCTGCGATCACAAATACGTACAGAAGACGCATAGTTTTATATGAACACAGCCATTAGAGGGAGACATATCAGTTTATCCTTAGCAAAGTTCCAAGCATGGATAAATAAAATGGTTGCATTAGGAGAGCAGGAGGCAAAAAATCTGATCCAATCCTTTATTTTTCCTCTCATTATTCATACAATAATCATATGACCTGTGACAGTTTGGAGGCAGAGCCTGGCAGCAGTGGGCGGCTGAATTTCTTCTGTGAGCCAATGGCAGCTGGCAAGGGCGGAGCTGAAAACATGGCAGCAATGGTGTTGATGCGGGTGATCCAAGACTGCATTTGTTCTGCATTCCTGCACGCACACACACACACACACACACACACACACCTTCAAATAACACATCATCATAACACAATTATATACACTGATCAGCCATAACATTAAAACCACCTACATGTTTCTACACTCACTGTCCATTTTATCAGTTCCACCTACCATATAGAAGCACTTTATAGTTCTACAATTACTGACTGTAGTCCATCTGTTTCCATGCATGCTTTGTTAGCCTCATTTCATGCTGTTCTTCAATGGTCAGGACTCTCCCAGGACCACTACAGAGCAGGTATTATTTGGGTGGTGGATCATTCTCAGCACTGCAGTGACACTGACATGGTGGTGGTGTGTTAGTGTGTGTTGTGCTGGTATAATTGGATCAGACACAGCAGCGCTGCTGAAGTTTTTAAACACATCACTGTCACTGCTGGACTGAGAATAGTCCACCAACCATAAATATCCAGCCAACATCACCCCGTAGACAGTGTCCTGTGAACACTGATGAAGGTCTAGATGATGACCAACTCAAACAGCACCAATAGCTGAGCGATCGTCTCTGACTTTACATCTACAAGGTGGACCAACTAGGTAGGAGTGTCTAATAAAGTGGACAGTGAGTGGACACGACGTTTAAATACTCCAGCAGCGCTGCTGTGCCTGATTCACTCATACCAGCACAACACACACTAACACACCACCACCATGTCAGTGTCACTGCAGTGCTGAGAATGATCCACCATCTAAATAATATCTACTCTGTGGTGGTCCTGTGGTGGTCCTGACCATTGAAGAACAGGGTGAAAGCGGCTAAAAAAAGTATTTTGAGAAATAGATGGACTACAGTCAGTAATTGTAGAACTACAAAGTGCTTCTATATGGTAAGTGGAGCTGATAAAATGGACAGTGAGTGTAGAAACAAGGAGGTGGTTTTAATGTTATGACTGATCAGTGTATATATAATTTATACATAATGTATACAGCCCCTCAGGAGAACTTGTTCTGCTCCACTTGCAGTTTGTCCCAGTTACATCCTATATGGAGATGCATCTTATTTTTTCATCTTTTATCTCATGTTGTGTGTATGTGTGTGTGTTCTATAACCTCCAATCAGTTTAATATTTCCACTTGATACATTTTTTAGCATTTGAGATATATAGGAGATAATTCTCTGTATAAAAGCAATATTTCATTTTGCTCCTGGATGAAGTAATAATAAATAGGTTCACCTTCACATGGGAAGTCCAGTGTTGTTCCAGAATAAAACTAAATAAGTTCCTATAGTTCCAGTAAAAAATTAAAGAAGCATATATCACATACCACATACCACATTTTGGCTAATCAGCTACACACAGGACTACACACAAAACTTTATGTTGTATGATATTTCACACAACCACAACCAGTTCAAGTATCATAGTGTCTACTCTTTTCTGTAATAACTAAATAACTAAAGTGAAAAGAGGCATTAATGTAGGTGTGGTACTGACGGGGCTTGAAACAGGTAGACTCTCCAGTCGGCTGTGCGCAGGTAGAAGACATTGGGCCGTTTGTGGTAGTCATTGGCTCTGACTGCAAGCGAGTGGTGAATAGACACAGCATTCTTCAGATCGTCATCAGACAGCTGCTTGTCAGGACGATACTCTCCCTGAAACAGTATTTACAGTATTTAAGTTGTTTTTGAATTTATTGAATTTATACACCTGTTAAACTTGGTCACAATCACAACAGTGGAAAGTTAGGTCATTTAAAATTATACATTTTAATGCACAATTGCAGTTTTTTTTGCCAAATGTAATTCAAAAACTGCTTTTGCAGATGTTACGGCACATATTATATGTTTTATACATTTTTTGCCACACCTACACTCACACATGGACTTCACAAGACCTCGGAAGGAGTTCATGGGGTATGTGGTACTTGGATATTACCAGCAGGTCCTACACCTTCTGTATGATACAAGGTGGGTCATCTCTTTCACAGGTAAACAATGCACATGTGCCTGGCTGCCCACAAGATCTGGAGTAAGCAGGATTTACTGGACCATTCGACTTTTTTCTATTGCTCTGATATACAGTTCTAAAGTTCTAATGCCTGCAAGCCCATTGTAGGTGTCCTTTATTTGGCCTGAACTATGCAGCCCCATACATAGAACGGTTTGATTCACAGTCTTGTGACACTTTTTGCCTCGTCACAAGTATTAAAATAATCTGCAATTTCACCTACAGTAGCACTTCTGTTGATCCTAATATGCCATAGATTTCTTGTCCTCTGGCATCAATGAGTTTTGGCAACACAGCAACTTGTTGGCAGTTCGTGGCTTGTCCCACCTCAGACCACTGACTATGGGTGTTCGCCATGGCTGCCTGTGAGCCCCCCTTGCTGTTTCAAAGATCTGGGTATAACAACTTGGCCCTTATTAAAATCAATCATTTTTATGCCAGCCCATATCTGGTAAAATTAACTTGTGGACTACAAGTAAATCAGTGGTTAGTAAATAGTGGGCAGTAGTAGCTCAGTGATTGAAGTTCTGGACTGATAATCAGAATTTCACAGGTTTAAGCCCTCACCACTGCCAAATTACCAATATTGGGTTCTCAATTGCTTGGATTTAATTAGGTTAAAATTGTAAGTCGCTAATATTGTAAGTGTTAAAAGTGCTAAATGCCATTAATGTAACTACCATCAGCCAACATGTTGTTTAGTCAATAAGAATAAATTCCTCTTTATGTGACTTTTTGAAGACTGTTTAACTCCAATTTTTTAAATTTATTTTGTTTATGCATTTTCTCCCCTTTTTCTCCCTTTTAGCACGTCCAATTGCCCAATTGCATCATGCTTCCTCTCCGCCTATGCCGATCCCTGCTCTGATTGAGGAGAACAAAGCTAACCCACGCCCCCTCCGACACGTGGGCAGCATGCCGTATGCATCTTATCACCTACACTTTGACGAGTGCAGTGCAGCTCAGCACTGTGTACGGAGAGACACACCTTAAGAGCACTCTTTTATCATCTCTGTGCAGATGCCATCAATCAGCCAACAGAGTCGTAATTTCACCAGTCATGAGAGAGAGACCCCATCCGGCTTTTTCCCGCCCATATCTGAACAACAGGCCAATCGTTGTTCATGTGGCTGCTCAGCCTAGCCGGCGGGCAGAGCTGAGGTTCGATACGATGTATTCGAGATCCCAGCTCTGGTTCCAGCGTGTGTTTTTACCGCTGCGCCACGTAAGCGGCGTTTAACAACTACGCGTTTGACAGCGCCTGTCAGTAGGTTCATGAAGAATTATTACGACTTAAAGGGGGTATTAAAAGGCTATGTGCAAGCAAAGAAGGAAATGTAGAGGAAAAAGTTTACATTTACATTAACGTTTTCGGCATTTAGCAGATGCTTTTATCCAAAGCGACTTATAGTACTGTGACAGTAAACTGTCTAAGCAATTGAGGGTTAAGGGCTTTGCTCAAGGGCCCAACAGTGGCAACCAGGCAGTAGTGGGGCTTGAACCAGCAACCTTTCGATTACTAGTTCAGTACCTTAACCACTAATTGTTTAAAACCCTGCCTTAAAAACTGAAGTAGTGCACGGACTTTAGAGAACCAAACTTGAATATCACACATGTACAGTGCAGAGCTTCTGTCATTTGCATTATTTTTAATAAGTGTTGAAGAGGTTAAAATGTATTTTATATGCAGAGAATGTTTCTTTTAATGTTAACATTGTTAGAGTCAGTAAATGGTATTTATTTGCTACCTGCCATGCCAACTTGTCTCATCAGTACACAATATATACAATTTTTTAGCTTTTATAAGATTTTACTCAGCAAAGTGTTTGTCGGGTGCTGGAGCCTATCCCAGCTTTTCAATGGGTGGAAGGCACACAGTAACACCCTGGACGGGCGCCAGTCCATCGCAGGGCAGACACACACACACACACATTCACCTATACGGCAATTCAGTGTCTCCAGTTAACCTGACTGCTTGTTTTTGGACTGTGGGAGGAAACCGGAGCTCAAGAAGGAAGCCCACGCAGACACTGGGAGAACATGCAAACTCCGCACAGAAAGGACCCAAACCGCCCCGCCTGGGATTCGAACCCAGGACCTTCTTGCTGTGAGGTGACAGTGCTACCCACCGAGCCGCCCAAAGTACAAATTAAATAATTTAAAATAATTATATAATAATATATAATATAAAAATGTTATGTTTGTTAAATTTCCAGTGCCATCATACTTATAACCTAGGTCACATGGTGGTATTGCAAAATATCATCAATATATTACTGAACTGCAGTAACCCATAATATATAGTAATTGATGGTCTCAAGAAACATTGTCTCGTTCAATCATTGATGTCATTTGCCTTTTCATAATGTAAATGAATTTGATCTGTAATAATATTATACATTTGAATAAAGAATATTGTTGTGTATATTGTGTGTTACCTTCCATTATGAAAGATTGATTCTAGAGCTTTCAGAATTGAAAATCTCCATAAATATGAGTAAAGGAGCCCTAACCAATGTGTGATTATCATAGCAATCCTATTGAGTGATACTGTGACAGGGCATTGCCTTATTTTTAATAGAAATCTTTGTATTACAAAAAATCTATAGTGTATATTAGACATCATCCTATATGGAGAATAAAAAGCAAACAAATTACAATAATTATTATGTTTATAATTGTATATAAAATGATTAATCAGGTTTTTCCTCTTGAGGAGATGTTGAAGTGATTGTATTAAAAAGGTTGAAAACCCTTAATCGAGTCCTATTTTTGCCTTACTAATAAAAGTTAAAAAATGTCAGTACATTCTTACCTTCTGCAGGTAAAGAACAAGACCCTTCAGAACAGCATAGAATGTCTTCCAACCTCTTTTCCCTCTAGGAGCTAGAAATCACAAGATAAATTGTTAATTTGTTACCAACAAAGAACCACGAACCGTCTCATTAACTGTGGATACCAAGACAAATGGCTTAAAAGATCACCTGTGATGTTCTAATCTTTTTCAATTCATCACTGCATAAAGGCAATTTGAGCATTAAGGATGTCTGGTCAAACACAACTTGACCTGCAAATGGTCTTGTCTGACAGCAAAACCTTAGAATCAGTGAGACAGAGTGCATATCTAGATAGTAGACCATCATTTGGCAGGAAATTTTTTTGAATCAGGGTTTCTTAAATAATTTAGGCCTTTCACCATCTACTTAACATCATTTCTTAAGAAGATTCAGGTTATCCATAAGCAACAATGTGGCTTCATAGCCACAGTGTGTGTGTGTCTGTGTGTGTGTGCTAGATGTGATTGCTTGCAGTCCAGATTTGTCTCCTATTAAAAATCAATGACACGTCATGAAAAGGTGCATCAGACAATGCTGACCACAGATAGTCAGGCAGCTAAATTCTTGTACAGTTTCAAGCAAGAATGGGCAAAAATGACTTCCGGAACACTTCACTTAATTATTATCTTCAGTTCCTAAATAATTACAGTAATTAATAAAATAGGTAAAATAAGACAGCCTTTTATTATTCTACAGGGGGAATTTGCAATCTTCAAGAGTATAGAGATAAAAAATTTTTATACGTATATTAAAAAATAGAAATGTAGATGTACAAAAAATAACAGTTAAAATAAATATCAATAAATATTGAACTGTTTTAAAGGTACTGCATAATAGTGTAGTACAGTGATAACAATGTAAAATCACATTGTAAAAGGTGTTGCACATTAGTGTAGTACAGTAATCACATTGTAAAAGGTAGTGATCACATTGTAAGAGGTGTTGCACATTAGTGTAGTACAGTGATCACATTGTAAAAGGTATTGATCACAGTGTAGTACAGTGATCACATTGTAAAAGGTATTGATCACATTAGTGTAGTACAGTGATCACATTGTAAAAGGTATTGATCACATTAGTGTAGTACAGTGATCACATTGTAAAAGATATTGATCACATTAGTGTAGTACAGTGATCACATTGTAAGAGGTGTTGCACATTAGGTGTAGCACAATGATCACAGCATTGTACTAGTATGCTGGAGAAGGTTACTTTAAAGGAGTGCAGATATACAGTAAGACCAGATCATTATTGTGATGGTGAATTTTGTAATTAATAATTTATCATTTCTTTTGGACAAATAAGTATGTGTTTCAATAATTCACAGAAAAAGAACAGTTTTAGAAAACGTGAATTACCAATAATCTTGACATACATGCCACTTACAAGTCTCGTAAACTTTCACAGCAAATAATTCACCTGGCCAAAGGTATGTTATTATGTTTTGAAATGAGTGAAATCAACAACATCTGTTTTTTAATAACTGCATACAATAAAAACCATCATGGAATCTCCATAGACAAACACTGAGAGTAAAGTTGGTTTTTCAGTGACATTAACATGGAACTGTCAAAACATGCCACCTTGGGTTCTTTACATTTCTCCATGATATTTAATTTTAGGTACTGTACATGTAACAGCAGCAACAGCTCAAACAGCTCAACAGCACAAACACACAATGGGACAACTAAGTGTTAAATCAATTATTGTTGCAACACTCACTACAAAGTTTTAAACTGCCTTGAAGCAAAACCATAACAAGTGTTGCCAAAAGCTTGGTTGATTGGTTTACAACAGCCAAGCCATAGACCACAATGTAAAATGCCAAGCATGTAAAGCATACTAAAACTGACTGAGCAGTAGAGACATTCGTTGCGATAATTAATCGTACATTTATTTAATAAATCATGCCCCTTATTTCTGGTGAAAGGAAACCTAATAACAAAACAAAACACTTTGGAGTGCAACAAGGACCAAAAGCCTGTCAGTATAGAATCTGGACTGCACCTTCATGTGTCACAGGTTTAAATCTGAAATAGTTTTTTTCCCCTGCACATGTGTATCATTTATTTATTTGGGGTTTTTATGCCATGTTAGACACATGTGTCATTTAATGGCAGAGCCGAGTATTATATATCTGTCTACTTCATCTTGTGTTTATACTTTGGTACATTTTATACTTTCATTTTTATGGCTGCGAGGTATGTTAAAACTGTGTTCTTGTGTTGTCTTGTGTGAGAATTTCTTTTATGGCTTCAGGCATGTGCACTTCTTGTCTGTCCTTTGTGTATTTAGGGCATTCTACGCACACGTGTATAAAGTGGGAACTATAAAGAAATAGTTGCCAAGTTAGGTAAGTTTGAACCTGACCCTTTCCAAAAAGGTTTGAGATCAACTAGAATGAGAATTGTGAATGGCCTAACATTGGTGACTGACTTATGCCAAGTTCACACTACACAACTTTCCTAGTCGTCAGGTCGCTGTACAGTTCACACTACACAACTGGATCTCTTGTAATAAGGAGTCTTTCAAGTCGGTGTGGCTTTCACACTACACGACTGATCGGTGATATGGGGTTTCACACTACACGAACTATCACCAACTGGAATCGCAGACGAGCTTCTCCGGTCTCCCAAACTACGTTTTGTCACGAAAACAAAAACGAGAAGTGACAAGGGGTTAATGATACCACGTCCAAAAATGCACGTCAACAAGTAGCGAGTGATCAAAGTTTGTGCGCTGATGTGCAGCATGAAATAAAGGAGAAAAAAAAATTAATCTGAGTGGATTTGGCTACGTGAACAGCATGGATTGTTCTATAGTGAGTTGGAGGTAAATAAATATTTTTTGCAATGCAGTGTTGGTGTTATGTTTTGTAGAGAACGATAAGGTCAGAAATACTGTAAAACTTGTGTGTGTGCCGATGTATTATGATATAAACTATATTATGCCCCTGTCCCATCTTTTTACACTCCTACCCCGCGTTTCCCCTCACCCCGTATCTTGCGTTCTCATTGGCTGTTCGACACCGCACTCATTGCCAGTCGGCCGACTCATATCCAGATATTTGACAAGCTAGATATATAATTCAGCATTTCAGCAAGCCGCTCGGATCGAGTTGTTGGGTAGTTCACACATAGCGATTGAGAGCTGAGTTTCCATCGCAGAGCGAACGCCGAGTTGCTTCCGAGCTGGCAGATCTTGCGCGGACCAGTCGGCGAGCGAAAATCTGGGCAAAAACCGTGTAGTGTGAACTAGGCATTAGACAAATCTGGACTGCAGACAGACTGGTCAAGCTCACACACTCTGTCTCTGAACTTCCCAGAAAAAGACGTCACCTTGATTGCAGCATGTCTTTCAAAAATCCCAACATGCACCTTGATATACATGTCAAAGGTACCCTCACACATATAAAAATCACCCGTGTGTGGGCACTGATGCACCCCATTACATGACATGATAACAGTCTGGATGGTTCTTTTTCTCTATGGCATAGAAAACTCTACATCTGTTGTTGAAATGTGGACTAATCTGAAAACAGCACACGTTTCCACTGTCTTTTGGTCCATCTGATATGAGTCCAGGTTCAGAATATTTTTTGCACAAAACCAATTCACGGCTTTATGCATAATAGAGTTTCAGGTTGCATTTGTTGTAAAATTTTAAATCTTCTCTTTTGTCAGTTAAATAAAGATTCAAGAAAATAAACAAATCACAGATTCTTGTTGTATTTTACTAAACAATCCAACGGTTCCGAAAAGAAATGGGGTTTGTATTTAGTATAAACAGCAAGTTATCATAATTACAGATGTAAAACATTAGATTGGTAACTAGATGTGAATTTAAAAGACCTGAACTTGTATTGCTGTCTTTATTCAAACTGAAAGAAGTAAATAATGAAACCTACTTCTTTTGCCATCACAGTCCGCATGGAATTTCCGCACCAGAAAACCCTTCTTGTAAAGAAAACTGCCAGAAGATGGAACCATTTCACTTCCTGTGCACCTCGTACCCCTTGAATCTGTGTCTCCACGTTGCTCTCCCAGCTCAGAAAAAGACTTACGCAACTCCTCTTCATCACTACAGCCAGCAAGAGAAAACACAGTTAGAAGGAATGTTATAGTCTGGTGGTTTTTAGAATGGATGTTATGATGTCTGAAAAATATATAAATCACACCATAAGATTTTGAAGATTAAGAGGTTGATTATGCAATTGCTTTTTCAATCTATGCCATAGAACTTATTAAAAAAAGCTAATTTTTAATTATTATTATTACTTTTTCCTCTTCTTTTTAATTTTAGTTACGACAGTTGCATGGTAAGGGATAATAAAATTGCAGATTTGCAAGAAAATTTAGACTTGGCAAGTTGGAACCTTAATACAAAGCAAACACTGTATATCATTTAATTCCTAAAATATTTTGTAACATACTTTCAAAATGTTAAACGGAATTTTCAACAATTGGTCATACTAGTACAACTACTACTGTAATTACTACTGCTAATAATAATAATAATATAAACAACTGGTCATACTACTACTACTACTACTACTACTAATAATAATAATATAAACAATTAGTCATACTACTACTACTACTAATGCTAATAATACTACTACTACTAATAATAATATAAACAATTGGTCATACTACTTCTACTACTAATGCTAATAATGCTAACAATAATAATAATAATAATAATAATGATACAAACAAAATTTCCAGAAAAGTCTTTTAAAAATGCAATAAAAACAAAAAAAATTTATTTAACTAATAAAAGTACAAAGAAAACTTTTTTTGTGTTTGAACTGACAAACCCAGTCGTATTTTGTAAATGTAAAAAAATAAAATAAAATAAAAAATAATGGGACACCTGCAACACTCAAAAAATGTGACAGAGGCAAAATCAGTAACACGTTCACCATATACAGTTCATAATATCATAAAAAGATTCTGGTCCATTCCGATTTCCATTCCCTATACAGGTTTAAAGAAAATTTTATATATGCTATTTTTAAAATATCATTCTCACAGCCCCACAATATCACTGTCTCCAAATAAGACCTAATTATAACAGTAATTAATTTTCTCATTAGTGGAGGCTGTTTGCTGATAAGAACAGGTCACTTGACAAAGGTCGGCTTTCATGATTCCACCATTGGAAGAAACTGGGTAAATAAAATACTCATGGAAAAAAAACAGGAGCACAGGAACAGCAACATCTCTCATTATTGCAAGGAAAAAAAAACATACCTTGTTGGCAACAAACCTTTTTAAGAAACTGCTTGTGGACTGATGAGTCTACATATAAATTCTGATTAGTTTACTCACTACCAGAATATTTTTGTTTGACAGTCATGAACAGCACCTTGAAAACTTGAACACGTGGCAAAGGAGCAATATTGCTAACAGCAACAAGAAGAAACAACCTCTTTTATTGCTTCTTCTTGCAGCATGGTTGTATCTGCCATCGAAAAGTGGTCCTCTGTTTTATTTATATATTTATTTATATAAATTGTCCTGGGGGTGGTAAAAGGCATTGTCCACTATATGCAACAGTTTATCTAGAATCATTACTTGCATTACCAGCTTTAATGAGTCTAGTTTGATCCCGATGACATACCCAGCTTTTTCATTAGCAGTTTGAAACCATCTGCATTAATCACATGGCACTTGATACCCCAGACTGGTAAAACCTTGAAAGCATTTTGCTCTACATACATAAAGAACAAGAACCTTATCAAGATGTAGTGTCTACTATTGTTTCTTTAGCTTTGCATTAAAGCTACAAGGCATCAGTTTAGCATCATGCAATCACCACACTTGTTACAACCCATAATAAGTTGTTTAAGTCATTGTGATGCTGAATAATTGTTTGGATATCCCCTTGAACTAGTGGATTAAGGCACACATATTGCTTACAGCTACATTAACTCAAACACAGCGATTGATTATCCATAAACAAACATCATGGCAGTGGAGTTGTTTGTAATTGGAATCTTTGTGACCTTCAGTGTGGAGCTGTCATCTGCTACAACAAATCTGGACAGAGGTATATTTCACAACTAAAACAGAAGTAGCATTAAACATTTGTAGATATAGGAGAAACCCAAAGTAAATGAATATGTACCATACACCATATACACCGATAAGCCATAACATTAAAACCACCTCCTTGTTTCTACACTCACTGTCCATTTTATCGGCTCCACTTACCATATAGAAGCACTTTGGAGTTCTACAATTACTGACTGTAGTCCATCTGTTTCTCTGCGTGCTTTGTTAGCCTACTTTCATGCTGTTCTTCAATGGTCAGGACTCTCCCAGGACCACTACAGAGCAGGTATTATTGGGTGGTGGATCATTCTCAGCACTGCAGTGACAATGACATAGTGGTGGTGTGTTAGTGTGTGTTGTGACACCTCACTGTCACTGCTGGACTGAGAATAGTCCACCAACCAAAAATATCCAGCCAACAGCACCCCGTAGGCAGCGCCCTTTGACCAATGATGAAGGTCTAGAAGATGACCAACTCAAACAGCAGCAATAGATGAGCGATCGTCTCTGACTTTACACCTACAAGGAAGACCAACTAGGTAGGAGTGTCTAATAGAGTGGACAGTGAGTGGACACTGTATTTAAAAACTCCAGCAGCGCTGCTGTGTCTGATCCACTCATACCAGCACAACACACACTAACACACCACCACCATGTCAGTGTCACTGCAGTGCTGAAAATCATCCACCACCCAAATAATACCTGCTCTGTGGGGGTCCTGACCATTGAAGAACAGGGTAAAAGCAGGTTAAAAAAGTATGTAGAGAAACAGATTAACTACAGTCAGTAATTGTAGAACTACAAAGTGCTCCTATATGGTAAGTGGAGCTGATAAAATGGACAGTGAGTGTAGAAACAAGGAGGTGGTTTTAATGTTATGGCTGGTGATCGGTGTATTTTAGTCAATCCAGCCATTACTGATATAATGGGTGAATAAAGTACCAAGAGGAATCATAAGCAAACACATGAAGAACATGCAAAATTCCTAAAAACAGTCCTTAAAAACAGTGAACAAACGAGATGCTTGAAACCAGATCACCAGAATACATTCACACTCTTCACCAGCCGCTCCATGGGCTCAGTACATGTACAATACTGCAATGATTTGTGATTACACATTGTGAGTCACATCTTGGAAACTTGTTATGCTAACTGTTGGGTAAATTAAATCTTGTCAGAAGTGAACTGAATCTATTAAGATCAGCAGTGCACTGAAAGTCAATCAAATCGTTACATGGTTGACTGCACTGTATTATTTTTGTATTGCAGCATAAACTGTGTATCTAGGTGCAGCTTCAAAGTGAGAGATACGAATCCCCAGTATTTTACAGTTTACCATGAGGGTCAGAACAGCCAAAATG
This sequence comes from Trichomycterus rosablanca, assembly GCF_030014385.1. NCBI lineage: Eukaryota > Metazoa > Chordata > Actinopteri > Siluriformes > Trichomycteridae > Trichomycterus > Trichomycterus rosablanca. The sequence continues at coordinate 14,190,581 of NC_085997.1, read as the reverse complement.
GATGTTAACCAATGAATAAGTGGCTCATCACAGGCAGGCTAAGAATAAGTACAGAGGTCAATCACACACACAACCACACCGGTCTGACCGGGCATGTGCAGAAAACTTCAAGCTTGTTGCCTGGAAACTGCCAGCATTATCTCACACAAGAGAAAAAAGAGAGATTGAGATGTGCACAATGGAAAAATGAACACAGAACAATCTAAAGACGCTAATACACAGAAATAGCATAATGTTTAATCAGACTAGACATATCATACAATCAGTGTGTCCACTGTAAAACATTTAAATGTTTTATTGATCTGTCATAATTAGTCATTGATCAGTCAAAGCGCTGACTATTGTTTAGAAAAGAGGCAGAATTAAAAGAGATGGATCAAAAGAGTAAAGAAAAAATGAAGTGTCCGCTTCTCCCTTTTTAATTAGGCCAGTACACACACACACACACACATAGGCACAACATTGCAAGAGTAGTGTTTTGTAAGTAGTGAGTTGTGCGTTGCAAGAGTGGTGCAGTAGATTTCATGAGAATACTGTATGAACAAAGATCAATGAAAAACTTCCCATCCCATTAAGATTTTTTGCAAATTGTATTTTCCATGCCTCAAAAAATGTCTTTTGTAGTCCATCTAACACACATCTGAAGCTATAATTCTGTAATTTCATGCCTTATAGCCTTTATTGAATTTTATTAGGCTATAACATGAAGCTGTCTTTGTGTATGTGCGGTTTGGGGAGTGGTGGTGGGGGGGATAAGACATTTTTAGTCTCAAAAGGGGGTCGCGGTGTGCACTTGTTAAGTAACAAACAGGACACAGTCGGTATTAACAGCTTGATAGAATGTAGAAAGAGCACATAAACCAAACTACAGTTAGATAATACAGGATAAAACACATAAACATGGTAAAGAAAAATACTATTTAATAAAGTGGATCTTTGAAGGGGATATTTATAGAACATAGTGGATGCTAACTTGATACCTGAAATATTGCTTTCCCTTCACATCTTTTTCCACTCTTTTGCATGAGCCATTGAATGTGACTGAGCCTAAATATTTTAACATCTTGCGCCCGTTACCAGGTGCATATGCTCCACGGATTAAAATTCCCAGCTTTTAAAGCATGCTCAGGTTCGACATCTTTTGCCTGAGTAGTTACGTATTTAAATGTTGCAATACCACATACCACCTGCCTGCCCAACCTATTTGAAATAAGCAAGCAGCCAGAGGCCAATCAAGCTAATAGAGAATTGGCAATTAGTATTATAGGCTATCTACAAATAAAAAAAAAACCACATGGTACACTCATAGCCACTAAATCTGGTTATAATAAGTGCTTTGAGGTTAGATTTGTTAACACACAAACACACTTTGCAAACAGAGAGACACACTCTGATCCTTATTATCCCTCATAATTGCATTGTAATTGCATCAGTTCTGAGGTCGCTATCCGAGTTTCGAACCGATGAGTTTAAAATGTCTCCCCTGGTGTGCTAGCATGTTTTACCGCAGTGCCACATGAGCGGCCTGGTTTTCTGGTGTTTTTAAAATCAGAATTAACATTTAACATTTAGTTTGTATGTCATTTGTAGTAGCTACTTGTTTATTTAAAAAGCACACTTAACAATTTATTATTTGATAAATTATTTAAATAAAGGCTACAATAAGAAAAAATAAAGAAACAAAAACAGGGTGGTAAGTGAGAGAGTGAAGCAGGCTAATAGATGCAGGGCAGAGGGTGAAGTTTGCAATTATGGAACCGCACAATGAGAAGGTCATACAAGGAGAAGAGCGACAGCTAATGAGGACACTTAAAACACACACACACACACCAGTCATATGAATTCATATGAATTCATAGTCATATGAATGTTAAGCGTGTTGCCAATGAAACCCTGTCTTAAAAATACTAACAAAAACACACCTACTTCTTAACCACATAGATCCAGTAACTAACATCATCATTAGCTTTATAATTAAAATTATAAGTTTATAATGATGTCCACACAAAAGCTTCTCCAACCCACAACATGAACTAAACTGCTTTTAAATGTAATAAATAAACCATAACAATCAATCAAACCACCACAAGACAAAAACTCAGCCTAATGACAGGCGTGATATAGGATATATTGTACAAAGAAATGTCACTTATTTGTTAGTCAGGATACTCTGATGTAACTATGTAAGTCAAAAATAATTTGAATGCATTGTCATTATATAGATAGGTCAGTGAAGTAGTCTTGCTGCAATGCGCTTGTAAATGCACCTTCAAAAGATTTACCACAATTAAACATTTGAAGCTGGAAAGTAGTTGCACTCCTCATTTTTAAAATCTCTAGGTCCCCTGGAATCACGTTTTCAACACAATGAACAGGTTGGCACAGGACTCACTGTGAATTTGACCTTTAAGAGAAAATTAATGTATAAAACAAATACTTTAGGGCAGCGTTCCCCAACCTTTTTTGAAGCACGGACCGGTTTCATATAAGATATAATTTGACAGACCGGCGGGGACGGGAGAATTTAAAATAGAATAACTATAGAATGGTAAATCCTGAGCTTTTTTCGACGAAACGAGACGCTGCTCCCACCTAGTGGTGACTGGAGACAATAACACCCCAAGAGTTTTGGAAATTCAATTGCTCTTGTAGCGATCTCTAATTATTTAGCTCGGTAATGACCCACGGACCGGTTGGGGTTGGGGACAACTGCTTTAGGGGTTAGTGTAATTTTAAAACAAACTGACAGCCTCCATGCACTACCACCACTGTTTAGTAGGAATTTAGTCTATTTTTTTCCAAAGATATTCAATGGGGTTGAGGTCAGTGTTTCCCCACACCAAACTGGTACCACAAAGTGTGAATACTGTGTTTTATATTATATAATTAATTTTACACACCAGTGATAAATAAATAAATAAATCCGTGTGGCTAAAACATGGTGTGATTGAAATGAATAATTATAAAGAGTGTCAGCATACTTTTGGTCATACGGTGTATATTTCAGATCATTGGGAAAGGTATTTATAATTTAAAGGTATTTATAATTTAAAGATGCTGAGAACAACTATACTGATTTTTCTGAATACAAGACTGAACACCCTACAGGCATTTATTTAGAGTAAACTACTTAGATTTATTTGCCTGACAGTTGGTTTGATCCAAAAAGTATTTAAAATACTATCCAAGCAGCTGAGGGTAAAGGCAGCTTGGTGGTGCTTGGCAGTAGAAGCTCAGTGGTTAAAGTACAGGACTAGTAATCAAAAGATTACCAGTTTAAGCCCTACCACCACCAAGTTGCCGCTGTTGGGTCTCTGAGCAAGTTTCTTAACCCTCAACTGCTGTAATTATATTAAGTGGTAACTGAAAAGTGAAAGTAACTTTGGATAAAAATGTCTTCTAAATGCTGCAAATGTAAATGCAAACTCTTAAGCTTCTCAAAAGTAGTTCAGCATCTTAACCACTGAGCCACCACTGTCCCACATTTAGTTTAATGTTATTTGCTTATCAAATTGTTTTATCATCATTTAACTGGTTAAATGGGCCACTTAAAAAAATGTAGACACCCATTACAGTACTGAATTAATAAGTTTTTAACATCATTTACATTGACCCCCCCCCCCCCCCCCCTTCCCAGTAAACAGAAATGCAAGGCTGTACATCCTTAGCCTTGATGCAAACTACTTTCCCTGCATATTAACTCACATGCAGTCCTGCAGAAAAGCAATTTTGCTTTCTAAATTTAATACAAGTCTTCCATGGCCTTGGAGTAATGAATGATGCACATAAAGGATTGTTTTAAATCTCAGCACAGCATCACTTGCAAGTACCAGTCAGGACTTTGACTAGGCCAGAATTATCCTGTTTCATTTTAGCCATTTTAATGTAAACATGCTTTTTTTTAAATATATTTACATTTACATTTTTGACATTTAGCAGACACTTTTATCCAAAGTGACTTACAGTTGTGACAGAGTACAATCTAAGCAATTGAGGGTTAAAGGCCTTGCTCAAGGGCCCAACAGTAGCAACCTTGCAGTGGTGGGGCTTGAACCAGCAACCTTCTGATTACTAGTCCAGTACTTCGACCACTAGACTACAGCTGCCCATTAAATGTCCTGCTGCATAATTCAATTGTCAGCTACAGTTCACAAACTGATGACCATTCTTAGAATTATTGTTTAATTAATATTAGAATTCATCACTCCAGGCGCCCAGGTGGTGCAGCGGGATATTTCGCTGGCACACCAGCACCGAGTTTCTGAACTCCTCAGTTCGAAACTCGGTGTTGCCACCAGTCCGGGCATCTAGCGGGCATAATCGGCAGTGCCTGTAGCAGATACTAATTGGCAACCGTATCTGCAGGGTGGGGGCCGGGCTATGTGTGGGTGGGTGGGTGTTCATACGCTGTGTGAGGACCCTGATTGGCAGAAGAGACGCCTGTGCAGGATGCATGGGGAAGTAGAGGATTTGCCCATAAATGAATATCTTAAAAGGGTTCCAGCAGTGGCTTTAACAGTTTTAGCATTTATTTCCCCCTTGCTACCCTCATTGGAATCCCATATTTGTCGTGTCTTTTTCATACCTTGGAATTACTGTTTTTCTGGGATGTGATGTTTTGCTGGAGACCCAGTGCCGTATACATTTTCTCATAACACTTTCCAGATCAATACATTTGAACAATCTCAGCTATTATGGAATTTAACTAGACCGTGGCATAATATTTTTGTAGAGAATGTGACTGCATCGACAAACCTCACTTCCAGATGTTGAGATGTTTTGTAAAAAACAATAAAAAGAAAAACTGTGATTTTGTGACCTGTACAAAAAAGATAATCACACAAAAAGTGATTATTGTACTTCATAAATATAAAAACATTTAGAAATTATTGCCTGCAACATGGACCAGATGGGTGTTTACACTGTGTTGCATCACCTTTCATATTATTTAAACGTTTTAATGATTTGGAAACTGAGTAAACTAATCATTGCAATTTGATTAAATGAAACACAATGGTTAGGTCTTAGGTTAATAAACAATGCAGAGGCGATTATGAGAGTTTAGCAGAGGCGATATGCAATATATAAAGCAGCAGTAATCAGATCTGGAAAAATTAAATTCTGCATACGAATTAAAAAAGTTAGGCGCCCAGTGCCGAAATTCTAAACTCCTCGGTTCGAAACTCAGCATTGCCACCGGTCGGCTGGGCACCATCTAGCAGGCATAATTGGCAGTGCCTGCAGCAGACCCGTTTCTGGGGCAGAATGACCGGACTATGTGGGTGGGGTATTCAGAAATTCAGAAGTCGATCCTGCCTTCTTAAATGACAGAAAGATTGTGTTTGTGTCTTTTAAATGGCTTGTAAAAGTGTTTTCGAAATGGACCAACATAATGAACTAGAACTGTAGTAGTTTTGTTTTTCATCTTCAACTAGTAGTGGCTTACTGGTTAGGGTACTGGGTTATGGATCAAAAGGCCTACTACTACTAAGCTACCACTGTTGGACCTTAGAGCAAAGCCCTTAATCTGTAGTTGCTTCAACTGTATCCTGCCTGATTTTATGTTGATTTGGATAAAAGCATCTGCCAAATAAATAAATGTATGAGTTTATTGTCCCCAATGGCTGGGACTGTCACTGTCATACAGTGGCGCCTGATGGTGTTACAACCTAGGTGTAGACAGATGTATGCTATCTAAAGCAGCAAAAAGCTAAACCATAAAAGTGTCCTAAAAAGTGTTTAATGATTTTTAGGAAAAAGAATGTTTTAGCTATTATAGATATTGTTGAGTTTATGTTTGAAAGCACATCCCATACAGACAGTGCCCAACAACAGAACACACAACACTGGTCCTGAAGCAATTAAGATTGTCAAACAGAACGGCAAAACAATAATGTGAATTTAAGGCCTACAATCCAAAGCAATGATACAACCTAAACTAATTATTAAACACATTATGATTAAAAAAATATCAGCAGCCATACAACAAAACTGGAACTATATCTGTTACACATTCACATGGAGTGTGGAAAATCAATAACATTCTGGCACATCTGAACACAAAGCTATTCAAGCCAACCATCTCTCTAGAGTCATAATTAGAGCTCAACTAGCAGTAAATCAGAGAACAGATTTTCCCTTCAAACTATTATAAATCAAATGAGCAAAATGCAAAAAATATGCAGTGCAATCCATTGTTTATTCCTTCCCTGCATTTTGGATTCACCAGGAGACCGACCATGATTATCACTGAAGTTAAATAAAAAAACTGATGTTTTTCTGTTAATGTTGGTTATTAAGAATTACAGAAACATTGCTCTGGGAATCCTTAGTATTGTTCACTTTTTATGTGTTTCATCTGGGTATTCACCTTTTAAAAGCATGCAAGTAGGTAGGAAGGATATCTCAATTCTTTTTTTGTAACTAGTTGTGAGTAAGTAGAGCTATATAAGCCACTGAATAGTTGGTATTTATACTGTAGCTTTGTACAATCATATAGCCCATGTGTTTTTACTTTTTTTTCCACATACAGTAAATCTGCTAATCTGCAGAATTTACATTTACATTGTAATTTCATTTACATTAGGGGTGTCAAACTTAAGGCCCACGAGAGCTTAAAAGATGTATGATTGTTGTGATGGTTCGAGTAGTTACAGAGACGTTCTTATAATGTAATGGGACACCTGCGCCTTTAAGCAGCAACCGTTGACATCAAAGTCATGGCAACTAACTTTAACTTTGCTAAGAAGCCATGTCACTTTTATGTTTTAGTGGCAAAAGACTGCGGGGTAAAGTCAGTAGCGTAAAAAGAATAAATAGAAGTTAATTCTCTTGCAATCCAATACATTTACATTTTCAGCATTCAGCAGACGCCTTTATCCAAAGCGACTTACATTACAGTATACAGTTTGAGCAATTGAAGGTTAAGGGCCTTGCTCAAGGGTCCAACAGCAGCAACCTGGCAGTGGTGGGGCTTGAACCAGCAACCCTCTGATCACTGGTCCAGTACCTTAACCACGTTTATATTCTCAGTTGTTTGTAAATGTTTAGTGAGTATGTTTAGTGAGTAATGAATTTACCGTAATTCCATAATTAAACACAGTTATTACCGTTATCATAGCAGTTAGTATTTTTACACACAATGCTAACTTGTTAGCGCTATTTTACGTTTGGTAAAATTTCATATTGTACTAGATGTAACACTTAACTACAGCTATGTGCATGTACTGTATTAAGTTCTTTATTGTTTTTATTGTTTGTATTTTGTAGTTTTACTCCATTCTGATGCACACAGTGTACAGTTGAGAAATAAAACCAACATAACTGTATTTTGGAGGGAGTTGTCTGTCAGTCTGTCTGTCTAGCTGAGAAAGGGGGAAAACTTGGTGAGGGCAGAACAATTGTCTTAAAATACACTGTAACATCCAACATTACCTGCATCTCTCACAATGCATGCCGATTTTGTCACCTGCAAAGTGAACGCATCCCGCCACTAGATGATGTTGAGAAATATTTACAAATAATCCCAAAATGTAGAAGAGTAAATTGAAGCAGAAGGAAGGGAATTTCATAAAAGATGGGAAAGTGAATACAAGTTTGTGCTTCAAGAAGAGAAACCGATACGTCTCTTGTGTTATGAGGCCGTGTCTGTGGTAAAGGAGCACAATATAAATGTAGATATACATTATGAATATACAGTATTAATTTGGCATTTTCACACCAAACACAGAATTTAGCCTCCAAGAAAAACAACAAATTGTCCAAGACTTAAAAGGCAGACCGCAATCACAGCAGGATACATTACTACCAGCCCTTTGAGGGCCACCATAATGCAGATGTGGCCCTCTGTAAAAATGAGTTTGACACCCCTGCACTAGGTCTCTCCAGAAGTATATTTAAACTGTTAACAAACTGAATGGTTCCTCACACCATTACAACTCTTCACCTATAACGTATAACATGTTTAGCTTAATACATTCTCATGTCAAGCAGAACACCACTGTGCAAAACAGCTACTGTGAAAAGTATTAAATCCTTTCTGTATTTTATGCAGTTAGGCAGCAGAAAGTGGACTGGCATTTTTGCATATTGTTGTTTAACTGCATTACAGTATCATGCGATACTTAGTGAATGTGAGGAATGCTATTTTAAGACAGGTAGTAGGAGGACTGTACGCACACCTTTGCTCTGGATACAAACAGCGGCTCTAGTTATTAAAGCTGTGTGCTTCTGCTTGTGTGCGTATTCGTAAGTGAATTCAGATCAGCTAAAGAAAAAGAGGTACTGCTGCTTTGGAGCAGTAGCCATGGAGGCGTAACCATGGCAACAGCGCAAGGAAAGCGAGATATGTTAATTGGTACTGCGATGGCAAAGCAGGAATAGAAATGTTTTTTACACAGTAATGCTTCTACCAAACGGCCCACGACATCAGACGTCATTAATTCACAAATCTTTACAAATGAGTCGCACATTATGAATTACAATGGGTTTATAATACATGTCTTCATTTAAACTACATGTTTTTTATCAGCACAAATCAGACTTTTTAAATAAAACATAAAATGCATTTAGAGTTTTTCCAAAAAAGCAAAATCAAAGCAGATACTTCAGGAATTGCAGGAAAATATTTGTGAGCCCTTTGGTTCAGTATGAACTACTCTTAATCACATTCAATCTCAGTCTGATAACAAATTCTGCCAACCCCACATTAATTAATTACACAATGCCCAGGCTAAAAGAGAAATGTAAGCCTTTGTATTTCATTACTTGGAGAATCAACAGAATAGAATCAGCTTCTTTAACACTTAAAATATAATTACATACTTTGGATCACCTGATTCATTATCTCAGAGGTTTTTACATACTTTTTTCTAGCCTAGACTGATTGCTTAGTGTTTAATAAAATCCTAAAAAAGTATAGCTGCATGTGTGTGGTTTATTGCTTAAATATTGTTTTATCTGGATGAAGATCAGATGTCCTTACAGCAATCGCACATTTACAATTTGCACATTTACAGATTTGGCAATTTGTGGGTTTTCCATTGATATTTAAATTGAAATATTTGTAAGGATGGCAAGAGGGTGGCATAAAGAGAAGCGCTGTTGCAACCCTGACCAGGATAAAACCGTGGTAGAACAGACAAGGAATAAATGAATGAATGATTTGAATGGGGTTCTCCAAAAAATATAAAAGTAATAAATGAAAAAAAATATTTATGTATTATTAACATATTTTATCAAATATATGTAACACATATATAGAACAACTTGAATGAATGAATACCAACATTTTGATAAAAGTTTAAGGGAGTAAAGGAAAGGAAACAAGGCTATAAACATGCTTTTAGCAGTTTCTGATTTTCACTGTCAGAAATGTCAGTTAAGCTGAGCTGTGGACGTCCAGAAAAATTTCCAGAAAGGCAAAGCAAGACTCCCATATGACAGCAAAGTCTATGCACAGTAATAGGGGTTTACCATTTATACTTTGCAGCATTGCTTGCATAACTATGATCTGAATAAAACATGAAAACCTTGCCTGCAACCTCTTACAAAAATCTAAAGTGTGCAAAACAACATTCTGATAAGCCAAATCATTTTAATGAAGAAAAAGTGGAACCCTTTGGCCACAACCACCAATGCTTAAAGAAAAATGGAACAGCATGTGATAATAAACACATTGCTAACTGTTGAGCAATAAAGGTAGATCTGCAGTGGTTTTCGGTAGTGTGATAGCCAGTGGCACAGAAAACAATGCATGAATAAAAGGATCAAATACCACTATCAACAAATTCTGGTAGCAAATGTGACACACTGAGCCATTTAAGGCTTCGACAAAGGACAGTAATGAAATAAATACCCCAAAATTCATCTGGAACTACTTGAAGAAACAAACAAACTGATAAATGCCAAATACAAACCACAAAATAAACAATGCTGTATAATCAAATTACGATTGTTAAGATTAGTATTAAAAATGATAAATATTACATTATCACAATTTCTAATCAATGATTACTTACTGCCCTTATGATTTACTATTTCAAATCAACATAATGTTTTTCTTTCACAGCCCACATAAGAATCTTATTTATTGTAATGTAAATAAATATCTTGCACGTTTGAGTATAATCAAGTCAATGCTTCACAAACACAGATTATTAAACAATATATACAATATTAAATAAAATGTACCATTTGGCGGATCTGAGTAAGGAGAAAATACTGTTCTGTATTAAAAAGCCATTCAAGTTTTATACAGTACCACCTATAGCCAAGGAAACGCAGCAGAATTAAATTTAATCTGTAATTATGAGTGTATGCAGTAAAAGACTCACATTGTCCATTGAAGCTTGTCATTTTTAATGGAGTTGTAGAGAGCCTGCGGAGAAAGACAACAACTAATTAGAAACACACTAAACTGAGCATGTGTAAAACATCTTTGTTACAACAGATCCAATATTCTTCAATTAGATCGAAACACTGATTATTCCTCTGAGAATCAGAATGGTAATTTAACATAAAAACAAAGCATTATTTGTGCTTTACATCTGATATTCACAGCTTTAACTAAAATTTCAATATCAGTAGTAGTAACATAGTAGTATCAGTAGTATAATACAATTATTGTCACTTTAGGTAAGTGTGGTCATTGAAGAATTGATTATATAGGCTGTTTAACCCACTAAAACTTCATTTCATGCCAAAAGAAAGAAAGAAAAAAACTTACAAGTTACAAACAAAAAATACTTAATTAAACTGAATTATTTTCACCACAATATACTGATAAGCATTAAGAGCAATAAAAAAGACAATACAAACAACATAAATCACATTAAAAATGAACTGGCATATTTCACTCTACACCTAGTTAACCACAACATAAATTAATAACTGCCTGAAAAAAGACTGAAAAAAGAAAACCTATTAAATATAGTGATCAAATTAACTTTAAAATCATTGTCATTTAAATTACACAGATAAGTGTATTTGTGCTTCATTTGAATGCTGCTGCTACACATGAACCCAAAGGGCAGTTGTTTAAAACTTGTAAAACTTGTAAATAACTGCCCTACTTTAGTTCTGCATTATGGCTTAGCGTCATAGTCAGTTACTTCTTGCTTTGAAATTATTACTTTATTCCAAGCTATTTAAATAAGCAAAGAATAAATATAACATTATTCATATTGCAAATGATAAAAAGTATGTGACATTCGCTAATGTTTTACCATCTAACTTAAAAAAATAAAAATAAAATCTATCTATCTACATGTTGGTGCATCTCTAGTTAAGCCAGTACAAAATTATTTAATTATTTAATTAAATCAAGCTTTAAAACTATTGTACATGAAATTAATTCTGTAAAATTTGTATTATATTTAATAATAAAAAAATTATAATTTACCAAAAGTTTACAAAAGTCTTACCATCAAATAAAATCTAATCTCACAGGGATACCTCTGGGCAATAATATTAATCCATAAATAATTTTCCTATATTATTGCAACAATGTTGGAAAGTTGCCTAAACCTCTAGAATAACAGTTTTACTAAAATATTCATTTTGTCTTATCTCAAAACATATAGTTTATTCGTAGAATAATATAGTCAATTCTACTGATTTCTATAGATTTTTGTTAGTATAACTGTAAATACTGCATTATAAAAGGTAGAAAAGTACCTTTAATCTAAGCTACAGGACTAGTAATTGCAAGGTCACTGTTTCTAACCCTGCCAACACAACGTTTCTTTTGTTGGATGGCTTTGCAAAGCCCTTAACACACAATTGCTAAGGCTGTGTTCTGTTCTTTTTTTAGTACTACAGCAGGTTAGAAAAAAATGCAAGAATGTTCTAGTCATCTTCAACAGGTAAGGTCAATTTTGAAGCTCCATTACATTATTCACATATTTAAAACTGAATAATTAGCTGCATATAAAAAAACAGATTTGTCAGCAGCCTTAGATTTCACATTAAAAAGCTGAACTAGTAATAGTATTAGTACTATTAGTATTAATACTAATAGTATTAGTAATAGTACAAAGTAATTTATTAAGCTAATATTTCTGAACCCACTACTAACAGATTCCTCACATATTACAATTACAGAATACAGAATTACAATAAATCAGTTATAATGTTTTAATTAACAAGCTTTTTGGTTCATGGCTGAGATCACAATCCCATTTTCTCATTTGTGTATCCTGTGTAACATGTGAACATGTAATAACATGTTTGATGTACAACATGGAAGAATATTGTGAAATTTTAAAAGAAGTAAGGAAACGTGTAAACATGACAAGAGCATGGCTAAATCTAGTCAAAGATCTTTCCTTAAAGATTTTATAAAGTGGTCTATAGTTTAGAAATAGTATTGTGTTGCCCTACTTAAGAACTGTATTGCAGACACAATAAAATATGTAAAGCAATATGAAAACAATAATAATGAAAGAAAAACACTGGATACATATGCATACAAATTATTATTGAATTCTTATATTTTATTTTGTCCCATTAGGTTAGAGCGAGTAACCAGTGGCTGAACAGCTTCAATCACATTTAATCCACAAGCTCAGTAAAAAAATCTAAAGAGAAAAACAACAACCATTCCATGATGAAGGCATAAAATGTTAATGAATAAAGAACAGGTTTTTATCTAATAGATGATATGTATAAGCTATAAAGGTAAATCAGGAACACAGGTGAGAAAAGAACCACATCATACCCTTTTCCTCTTGCGGAACTGGGGATGCTTTTGTCCATCCTGAGCTTTGCCCAGCAGATCAGGGAACACCAGTGGCTTGAGTGAACGCGAGCGAGGGGTACGAGGGTAACGGAATGGGTCCATCATACGAAAATCTCTCCCATAACGGACAGAACAAAGAGAACGAGAACGTAGGCGTCCCGCAGAGTGAAGACTGTTCACTCCTATCATGTTGATAAAAAACAGGTTTGAAAAAGCGGGTACTGATGTTTATGTACGAGGCTGGTATTTGATCAGATCTGATTTGGCTCCGGTGGCAATAAGGGCTGGGCTGTACAAGTCCACGGGACAAATCTTTAAATCAAATTCAATCTGAGTGGAGTGAATGGGGAAAAAATAAAACAAGGTTTGTGTACTTTGAGGGTGGCTGATGTAACTGATGTAACACTTGATTAGAAATTCAGTAAATTTCTCCAGATGTTTTGGCACACCAGTATGTGTGTGTTATCTCAACTTTATGTCGCAAACTCTAAGATGATGTGTACACTGAATACGTCTGATAACAAAAGACCAAAATAGCAACAAATCCATTACAAAAAAAATCAACATGTAAATGCAAGATGATTTAATGCAGCAACAATATTATTCAAAATAAAAAAGGACTTTTAAAATAGCATTATGAGCACATAAGAAGTGAAATGGGGGTGATTCCAAAGTGATGAAAAAAGCAACAAGAAGATTTTACAGCCAAATAATACATGTATTAATGAATAGCATAGATTCAAACGCAAGGTGATTATAATGCACTTGAATAATTGTCTAAATGAAATTATAATATGATATTATGAATAAAATATGTACTATAAAAAGGTAAGATATAGGGTAAGGAAAAAATGAAGTAATTCAAAACTATTCACATAATAAAGTAAAAACTAAAGTTAAAATGAATAAAGTTAAATCCTCACATTAAAACAAGTGATTGGTGAAATAACAGGAGGCAAAAGGCCTACGTCCATACACACAGATGGCTGGAAATACTTAGAGAAGTGTGAAAGCATTGCCAGAATCCAACAGATGGATGGCGGAAATACATGGATGAGAAACAGAAGTGAGTACACAATCACACAATCACACAAACACAAAAAACACACAATGTACAGAAATGATTGTGCCTGTCAGGTGTCCTCAAAATAGTCACGATTTTAAAATCACCTAAAAATGTGTAATTATCAGTAAATACATAAAATAGGCCAAAGTAGAAAAAAAGACGAAAACAGTATCCAATCAGATTCCAAAAATGCAGATTCCATTAAAAAAATAATAACACGGGTCTCCTGTTGCTCTCTGCTTCCTCGCCTTTCTTTCATCAAAAAGAACTGAACAGACAGCAGGCTTCAAAAGATGTTGCACTCTTCATCCATATTTCAGGCCTTTTCCCCAATCCTTCTCCTCACTCTTTTTTGAAAAATCAACCCTTTTTTGCAGAAGGAAAACTATAAATCATAATCCTTTACGGTGCCCCATTTAAATTGTATCTAGCAAACAAAAAGCCCCAAGACAATCCTGCCGCTCCTCTTTATTCGTACAAATCACAGTAGCTGTAGAAAGTGGAGAATACTGGGGAGATCTGACAGAGCTTCGCACTACCCTCCCTTTACTTCGATCGCCTCTCGCTCTCTCTCTCTGAATGCATGTTCCCCTCCCTCTGTGCTCAGCTACTGAACAGCCAATCATATCTGTCTACACACACACACACACACACACACACACACACACACACACACACAGACAGAAACCCGAACACAGAATACTAATTGACATTCAGCACTAGTCCTCTATCAGAGGTGTGTAGTGTGTGTTCTTGTGTTAGTGAATGTGTGTGTATGTCCTGATGGACGTTGATCAGCATGTGTAAACAATAAGCACATGTAAAAATGTGTACAAAGCAGGACGGATTTAAAAATACAAGGCTGATCATTAAATGCAAAAACAGTACAAGGCAATGCCAATGTGTCCTAGTGTCCTTCTAGTGTCATTTAATTTAGATCACATTTTAATGATCATTTTATTACGCAGTTATTTTACAACCCCAAATCAGAAAAAGTTGGGACAGCTGGAAAATGCATATAAAATAAAAATGCAGTGTTCCTTACATTTACCTTGACTTGTATTGGATTGTAGACAGTTTAAACCCGAGACATTTTATGCTTTGTCTGTTCAACTTAATTTTATTTGTTAATAAACCTCCATTCCAAAAAAAGTTTAGGGCAATTTAGGGCTAGTAATGAGGTGAATGTCTCCAAACAGGTGATGTGAACAGGTGATTGTAATCATGGTTTGGTACAAAAGCAGCATCCAGGAAAGGCTGAGTCTTTGATAAGCAAGGATGATCAGAGGATCTCCAGTTTGTCAACAAATGAGTGAGAAAATGATTGAAATGTTTAAAAACAATGTACCTCAAAGAAAGATTGGAAGGGATTTACATATTTTTCCCTCTACAGTGCATAATATCATTAAATGATTCAAGAAATCAGGAGAAATTTCAGTGCATTAAGGCTAAGGGCGCAAGCTTAAGCTGAACGCCCGTGATCTTCCATCCCTCAGACGGCACTGCATCAAGAACCACCACTCAACAATAGCTGATATAACCACATGGGTGAGGGATTACTTTGGCAAACCTTTATCAAGCACTACAATACAGAGTTACATGCACAAATGGCATTTAAAACTTTACTGTGCAAAAAAAAAAGCCTTATGTTAACCATGTCCAGAAGCGGCATTGACTTATCTGGGCTCGGAGGCATCTAGGATGGACCATCACACAGTGGAAACGTTTATTGTGGTCAGATGAATCAGCATTCCAGGTCTTTTTTGGAAAAATGGATGCCATGTGTTCCAGACCAAAGATGAAAAGGACCATCCACACTGTTATCAGCAACAAGTCCAAAAGCCAGGGTCTGTCATGGTATGGGGCTGTGTCAGTGCCCTTGGCAAAGGTCATTTACACTTCTGTGATGGCAGCATTAATGCAGAAAAGTACATTGTGATCTTAGAGCAACATATGCTGCCTTCAAGACGTCATCTTTTCCAGGGATGTCCATGCATTTTTCAACAAGACAATGCAAAACCACATGCTGCACACATTACAAAGGCATGGCTGCAAAAGGAGAGAGTACGGGTACTGGACTGGCCTGCCTGCAGTCCTGACCTGTCCCCAATAGAGAATGTGTGGGAAATTTTTAAACGAAAAAAGCGACAACGACGACCCCGTACTGTTGCGCATCTTAAGACATTTGCAGGGAGAATGAAACAAAATAAAAGCTGAAACACTAAATCACTTGGTAAAACGTCTTTTAAGTGTGGTGAAAAGGAATGGCAACATTACAAAGTGGTAAATGCTTTACTGTCCCAACTTTTTTTGGAATGTGTTGCAGGCCTGAAATGCAGGAATTGATGTTTATTCATAAATGAAATGAAGTTGACCAGACAAAAGATGATATATCTCAGGTTCATCCTGTCTGCAATCAAATAAAAGTCAAAGTAAATGTAAGAAACTCTGTGTTTTTATTTTATTTGCTTTTTCCATACCGTCCCAACTTTTTTCTGTATGTACTGTATGTATGTATGTATGTATGTATGTATGTATGTATGTATGCATCTGTCTGTCTGTCTGTCTAATTGTGGCCACCACCTGCAAAACCATTTCCTTTCTGGGGGTTGTATTGCTGTTGCCTCTCCAGTGCACCTGTTGAAGTTTTACTGTGATAATTTATTTACTTATTTATTAGGACGTCATGTTTTACACTTTGGTTACATTTGTGACAGAAAATGTAGTTACTCGTTACACAAGATTCATCACTTCACAAGTTTAATGTTAAACACAGTCATGGACAATTTTGTATCTCCAATTCACCTCACTTGCATGTCTTTGGACTGTGGGAGGAAACTGGAGCTCCCGAAGGAAACATGCAAACTCCACACAGAAAGGACCCACCTGGGGATCAATTCCAGGACCTTCTTGCTGTGAGGCGACAGTGCTACCCACTGAGCCACCCTTTCTGAGATGGTTAAGTGTTCCCATATTTTTTAATTAACAGTGTAATTACATTGGTCATTTAAAATATTGGAAATCTTTTTTTGTACAACTGTCAATTAAATAAAGGTTCAAGATAATTAACAAATAAAATTTTTTGCAATATGACCCAGCGTTTCTAAAAAAATTTTTTTTTTTGTGATAAATTTGCAATATGTGTGAAATATGATATAAAATATAATATAAGTTAATTGTAGAAAATAATTTTATAAACATTACACAGTGGTCTTAAAAATATAAGTTGTAGTTTTTTGTGTGTTTTCAAACACAGCAAACACAATTAGCATGGACACAAACGGTGCTGCTGTGGAAACCCACCCACACTCAACATGTCATGTTTATATCATGACTTGCTTTAGCAGTAAAAACAATACCCAGTGCAGGAGCTGGTAGCAGTAGGAGGAAAAGCAATAGCTGGAAAGAGATTATAGAGATGGACATAGTAGGAGGTAGAAAAGTGAGAACTGCTGTTGAATTAAAAATTGACAGTTAGAGAGGAAATAGAGACATAATTAAAAACTAAATAAACAAACAAAAAAACTTTATTTTAAACTGTAACTTATTTCAAATATTTTTCTACTAGAGTTTTAATCTAAGTGCCTAATATTTTAATATTATTATCAGAAATGGGCACTTGAGGTAGCAACTTGAGTTCAAGTCGCACTTAAGTTGCATACAAACGGACTTCAGACTTGACTTGCAACTTAATGACTCCCTAATGACTTGTAATGCATCACAAGTGATCAGGGACACAACTTAATGACTCCCTAATATTTCTTATGATGCATTACAACATCTGGCTAGTGTAAGCATTATATCAGCATCATGTGTAAACAAAGCAAGATAAAAATCCTGGGATATAACAGAAGAGTGTCAACGTGCAAAGACTGTGGGAAACAAAAAACACTGGATCGACCATATGGTAGGTCGAAGCCAATGGTAGCTTAGCGGTTAAGGTACAGGGCTAGTAATCAGAAGGTTGCTGGTTGAAGCCTCACATCGTTTTGGATAAAAGCGACAAAAAAGTAAAGTAAAGGACCACATCAAACTTCATACAGCATCTAAAAAAAAATACACAAATACACCCATCTCCTTACCCTACTCTTTCCCTGGTTTTACATAATTACTGTACTCTAACATGTTTATCAGACATACTGAAGATCAGTTCTAAAGCAAGTTATATAAATATGTAACCAACAATTGTTTGTTATCACTTTACAAAAAAACAGTTCTATTGTAATATATAAGGAAATGTGTAGGTACTTGTAAAATACAGTTGTATTTGCACATAAAGTTAATCTGTTGTATTTTTTATTTAAAGTTATATATTAGTTGTTTATTTTTAGGCTACATTTCAAGGCTGTTAACACAAGATATCTTGCACAATATACTGACGTAAAAATAGAAATACAATTTTCTACTCTCTAGCTTTGCATAATGATCTGTCAGTGTTCCCATCAGTTGTTGATAAGACATGTATTATTGTAACACTGTACCAATGGCACTTAGCTATAGCTAGTGGAAAGGAGTTTAGAATATTAGACCAGAGGAGAGAGCTGGAGAGGGTTGAGGATAGAACAGATCAGAGCAGATGTCCCTGCTGCCCATTCAAGTGTACTTGCACAAACTACACCTAAACCTTGGCATTTTTGAAAATGTAATGTTCCTCTCGTGTTAGTGAATGTTCAAAAATTTAGAATTTAGAATGGCAGGAAACCCACCCCCTGGTAGACCCCCTCCCCCATGTTTAATTCATAGCTTTAGCTTTGGTTTATTTATCATATATGTTGTGTGTGACTTGACTTAGAATTGTATTTTGTGACCTGTGAACATCTCTGATTTTTACCAAAATCTCCACCCAGTTCTTGTCCAGGACTAATCTACATTTATATGTAGGCTGAGAATCTGAGTAAAGAACAGAATATTGCATGTCTGATCCCCACTGTTGCCAAAGCCATCAATGGCATGGAGTCCAGGAGAGCATAATTGGGACTGCTCTCTGAGGGAAAGCTCTCTGGCCCCTTTATTCCCCATTGTTGGACAAAGCATGCATCAATATATTTTGCATTATACTGTAGTCTAGATTTGCTTACATTTATGAACACATCTGTTTAGGTCAAAAGCTGTTTGTGCAACTAAATAAGTAAAACACATACTTCATTTTGTGCTCAGATAAAGTCACAATAACATGAAGTTTGTTTAGTGGAGAAAAAGGTGAGTACAATACTGAATACTGACACCTCCCCCCACACACACACAATTTGTTTCTCGTTCTTTATCATTTTGTTCTTTAATTTTCATTATTTGTATGTTTATTAATTCTCTATTGTTTTATCTTTTATTTCTTTTATCAGATATTGAATTTATTTATTTTTTCTTGTTATTACCTCCCTTTTTTCTTTCATCTCTCTCCTAATAAGGGTTTAATGCCCTTTAAAACATGTAACTATACACTGCTAACAGAGTTTATATTTCTTTTAACAGGGATGTGGGAGCAATCTTGCTGAGTAAAACATCTCAAAGGCACAGCACAATGCATAGAAACCCAGGTTACTGCAAACTACTTTTAAGACGTCTTTAAAATAATGACTTTTCTAGTAAAATATACTTGACGTGACCATTTAAGATTAAAACATCAATTTTACTAAAATAAAAAAACAAAGACAAATGCAGCCATCAGCTTCTGTAATAAACCAAACCTTGTTAACATTCATTAGTGAAAGACCAGAGACTGTGCTGATTGACTTTGTAATGTGCCTGTGGGTTTAATGAATGGAACCAAAGCATTCGTGACTCCCTATTCATGGCACAAATGCAATAATCTAATCATGAAATCTAATGAACAAATGCCTAATGAGACACACACACAGTTCCCACAGGCTGACCCATCTTTCCATGTGTCCTTTTACATACCCAAATGCAATATACTGACCAGTACATACGTACACATTGCTGATATATGGATACCAAAACAATAGGGGCACAGCTGTTTGAGGTTATTGATATTGGTATGTAGGGGAGTGCGGCATGTATGTAAGAAAGATGTAGTATAACCAATAATCTACCTTGAGGAGTTCTTTAGGGAAATCTTGCCCACCGTTTAGTCCCTCCAGATTTCCAACAAACTGAGTGCAGGACATCCGTTTGCCAGTGTTCTGTCAAAAGAGTCATCAACACTAATCAAGGACAATTCTTAAAATTGTATTTTTTTTTCTTAAAATAACTGCAAAATCAACAAATTACTGTAAGGTTCATACACATTATAAAAGTGATTTAAATAAATTACTTTCTGAAATAGCTTAATCTTACACTGAAAAATTAAGAAAGAAACCTTTAATTAAAGTAAATTTATTCCAAACAAATTCTCATCAAGAAACTATTATCTTTAACAAAACCACACTGTTGCTGGATGTTGTGCCATCTGGCAGCCCTGCATTTAATACGGTGCACAACCTCCATTTGCCAATAAAACAGCACTTAATCTTCACCTTGTTAGAGGTTGGAGACAACATGGCAGGGAATCTGAGCTCAGTCCACAGGCTTTCAACAAGATTTATATCAGTGGAATAAGATGGCCACATAAGAAGCTTGATAAGAAACTTTTCACGTTATTTAAGACATACAGTGAGGAAAATATCCCCTGCTGATTCTGTAAGTTTACCCCCTTACAAAGACTTGAACAGTCTATAATTTTTATGGAAGGTTTATTTTAACAGAGAGAGACAGAATATCAACAAAAAATCCAGAATTTTTTTTTTTAATAAAAGTTATAAATTAATTTGTATTTAATTAGGGGAAATAAGTATTTGATCCCCTACCAACCAGCAAGAATTCTGACCCCCACAGACCGGTTATGTGCCCATGAGGCACACAAATTAGTCCTGTCCCTGTATAAAAGACTCCTGTCACAGAATCAGTTTCTTCCGTTCAATTCTCTCGACCACCATGGGCAAGACCAAAGAGCTATCAAAGGACGTCAGGGACAAGATTGTAGACCTGCACATGGCTGGAATGGGCTACAAGACCATCAGCAAAAAGCTTGGTGAGAAAGAGACCACTGTTGGTGCGATAATTCGAAAATGGAAGAAATACAAGATCACAGTCAATCACCCTCACTCTGGAGCTCCATGCAAGATCTCACCTGGTGGGGTAAGAATGATTCTGAGAAAGGTGAGGTCAGTCCAGAATTACACGGGAGGAGCTTGTCAATGATCTCAAGGGAGCTGGGAGCAGAGAAATGCTGGATATGACCCCAAGAACACCATCCCCACTGGGCATTTCTCTGCCTCCAAACACGGCGAGTGGAGTTGATGCCAAAGAGCTAAATTTTGGTCTCATCTGACCATATCACATTCTCCCAAGCTTTCTCTGAATCATTCAGGTGTTTATTGGCAAACTTCAGACGGGCCTGTACATGAGCCTTCTTGAGCAAAGGGACTTTGCGGGCACTGCAGGATCTCAATCCATTACGGCGAAGTGTGTTACTAATGGTTTTCTTGGTGACTGTGCTCCCAGCTCCCTTGAGATCATTGACAAGCTCCTCCTGTGTAATTCTGGACTGACCTCACCTTTCTCAGAATCATTCTTACCCCACCAGGTGAGATATTGCATGGAGCTCCAGAGTGAGGGTGATTGACTGTGATTGACTCTTTCTCACCAAGCTTCTTGCTGATGGTCTTGTAGCCCATTCCAGCCTTGTGCAGGTCTACAATCTTGTCCCTGACGTTCTTTGATAGCTCTTTGGTCTTGCCCATGGTGGTCGAGAGATTTGAATGGAAGAAACTGATTCTGTGACAGGAGTCTTTTATACAGGGACAGGACTAATTTGTGTGCCTCATGGGCACATAACCGGTCTGTGGGGGTCAGAATTCTTGCTGGTTGGTAGGGGATCAAATACTTATTTCCCCTAATTAAATACAAATTAATTTATAACTTTTATTTAATGTTTTTTTTTCTGGATTTGTTGTTGATATTCTGTCCCTCTCTGTTAAAATAAACCTTCCATAAAAATTATAGACTGTTCAAGTCTTTGTAAGGGGATAAACTTACAAAATCAGCAGGGGATCAAATACTTATTTTCCCCACTGTACGTGTTGAATCACTGTCCTGGTTAAAGATCTAGTGACAATCCATGTTGAGTTCACAGGTTCCCTCAGCTTTTAGAGGAAAAAAGTCTCACAACATCTCAGACCATCAACCATACTTAACAGTGAGCATCACATTCGTGTAGTTATTCTTTAGGTCACACCCACCCAAGTATTTGTTTCTAAAAATCTGAATTTTCATTTTGTCTGACATAGAATATGGTTCCTGTCAAAGTTCCAGCAGGGTTCAGGAAACTCCAGGAGCTCATGTTTGTGGTTAGATGACAAGAAAGCCTTCTTCCTGAGAAGCTTTGTAGGATAGGGGACATGGCATCATGGACATAAAATATAAAAAATAATCTCCACCTGGATATGTCCAAAGCAACACAAAAATAGTTTACAGTCATTAAATACAGAATAATTCTATGCTAAAAATCAGAAAAAACAGCTTCTTTAGGCCAAAGTGACTAACAGCAGGAACCTGGCTCTCTTACTCATAAATGGAATGGAACCCTAATCAATGTCATTGCTAACAAATATACTTCCTACTCGTCCTACTATTTCTCCTACAATTTCATGTCAACATGACTGCTGTGATGTTTGTGCAAGACATGCTTGAGCATTACATACACATGTTGTATAAGTTCAATTCATTGGAAGTTTGCCAATATGTATAAGACCAACTTTCTATCACATCCTTCCATTCAAAATTCCAAAATTCACAGAACTTACTCATCATAATTTCATAAAATCATAATTTTGCATCAGCAAGACCACTCTAAAAAGGGAAATTAACAAACAATGGACAATCTAGATGGTTTTCCAGCTATTATAAAGAAGTTTGAGCAATCCGGAGAAGTCAAGGATAAAAAGACCTGAAAGGCCAAGAACACTTTCAAAATAGGATCAGTATTTTTCAGAAAGAGTTTCTTCATTGAGAGAGAGGAAGAGGTCCAGCAAGGACCTGGCTCAGCATCTGGCAGCTTAATCGAGATGCCAAGCTGACACTTCTACAGTCTGAAGAAGCTTGGGTAGTCTTTTCAAAATAGTGGCAGCCAGGAGACCACTTTTATGGTAGGCAAGCAAGGTAAAAAAAAAACCTAAGATACGCTAAAGCTCACAAAGACTGGAATGAAAAACATTGTGGTGGAGGGTCTGTCCTAGTTTGTGGCTGCATTTCTGCCAGTGGTGTTGACAAAATTGTTGAAAAGTAAAGATTTTAATTTATCAAGTCATTCAAAAAAGTGCCTGATTGGAAATTGTTTCATTTTTTACCATAATAACAATCCCAAGCACACTGCAATTGCAGTACTGTATAAAGTCATTCCCATGTTGAAGAATGACAGAGATTTTAACACTTTGGAGTTGGTCCCCACTTTGCAGCTATAACAGTTTCTACCCTTCTGGGAAGGCTTTCTAGGAGATTTTGGACTGTATGTGTGGAAATATTTGCCATTCAACCAGAAAAGCATTTGGGAGGTCAGACACTGATGATGGACGAGAGGCCCAGGTTCACAATCTCCTTTCTAAGGTGTTTGATGGGGCTGAGGTTAGAAAACTTCTATACCAAACTCACCCAATTATGCTTTTATGAAACTTGCTTTGTGCACTGGGGCACAGTCATGCTGCATTAAGCATTTAGCACATGCTCTTACATTTCCTTACTGTAGTACACGGGTCAAACTCAAGGCCCGCTGGCCAAATCTGGCCTGCCATGTCATTTTATGTGGCCCGCGAGAGCTTAAAAGACGAACGAATGCCTTAAAAAATACTGTAAAATTGTACATAAACTGCATCTCCCACAATGAATGCCAATTTTTTTACCCGCAAAGTGACTGCATCCCATCACTAGATAGCAGTGTTTCCACATCAGCGTTTAACTAAGGTGGTTTTCCAACAAGTGATGTTGAGAAATATTTACAAATAATCCCAAAATGTACAAGAAGAGAAAACTGAAGCAGAAGGAAGATAATTAAATGAAAGATGGGAAAGTAAATGCAAGTTTGTGCTTCAAAAAGAGAAACCGGTACGTCTCTTGTGTTATGAGGCCGTGTCTGTGGTAAAGGAGCACAATATAAATGTAGATATACAATATAAATATACAGTATAAATTTGGCATTTTCACACCAAACACAGAATTTAGCCTCCAAGAAAACCAACAAATTGTCCAAGACTTAAATGGCAGACTGCAATCACAGCAGGATACGTTACAATCGGCCCTTTGAGGGCCACCATAATGCAGATGTGGCCCTCGTGAAAATGAGTTTGACACCCCTGCACTAGTACAAGTAGACAACAGTCTAAAAACACAAATCTGCTGAACCTTGTTAGAACCAATGTATAGGGAGATTTTTTTTTTACTGTAAGTGTAGGCTTGTTTCAATTTAAGTGCTTAGTGAAAAGATGAGTCTTTAATCAACATGTGTATAAAATCGATTTTATATACCTAAAGCAATGTGACTGAATTAAATATGGGCGCATGTGTTCCAGTACTTTTGTGCATATACAGTGGGGCCAAAAAGTATTTAGTCAGCCACTGATTGTGCAAGTTCTCCTACTTAGAAAGATGAGAGAGGTCTGTAATTTTCATTGAAGGTACACTTCAGCTATGAGAGACAAAATGAGGAAAAAA
This sequence comes from Trichomycterus rosablanca, assembly GCF_030014385.1. NCBI lineage: Eukaryota > Metazoa > Chordata > Actinopteri > Siluriformes > Trichomycteridae > Trichomycterus > Trichomycterus rosablanca. The sequence goes on along the minus strand of NC_085997.1, from coordinate 14,166,075 downwards.
AAATCCAGGAAATCACATTGTAGGATCTTTAAAAAATTTATTTGTAAATTATGATGGAAAATAAGTATTTGGTCACCCACAAACAAGCAAGATTTCTGGCTCTCACAGACCTGTAACAACTTCTTTAAGAAGCTCCTCTGTCCTCCACTCGTTACCTGTATTAATGGCACCTGTTTGACCTCGTTATCTGTATAAAAGACACCTGTCCACAGCCTCAAACAGTCAGACTCCAAACTCAACCATGGCCAAGACCAAAGAGATGTCGAAGGACACCAGGAAGAAAATTGTAGACCTGCACCAGGCTGGGAAGAGTGAATCTACAATAGGCAAGCAGGTTGGTGTGAATAAATCAACTGTGGGAGCAATTGTAAGAAAATGGAAGACATACAAGACCACTGATAATCTCCCTCGATCTGGGGCCCCACGCAAGATCTCATCCCGTGGGGTCAAAATGATCATGAGAACGGTGAGCAAAAATCCCAGAACTACACGGAGGGACCTGATGAATGACCTGCAGAGAGCTGGGACCAAAGTAACAAAGGCTACCATCAGTATACACACTACGCCGAGAGGGACTCAAATCCTGCAGTGCCAGGCGTGTCCCCCTGCTTAAGCCAGTACATGTCCAGGCCCGTCTGAAGTTTGCCAGAGAGCATATGGATGATCCAGAAGAGGATTGGGAGAATATCATGTGGTCAGATGAAACCAAAATGGAACTTTTTGGTAAAAACTCAACTCGTCGTGTTTGGAGGAAGAAGAATGCTGAGTTGCATCTCAAGATCACCATACCTACTGTGAAGCATGGGGGTGGAAACATCATGCTTTGGGGCTGTTTTTCTGCAAAGGGGACAGGACGACTGATCCGTGTTAAGGGAAGAATGAACGGGGCCATGTATCGTGAGATTTTAAGCCAAAACCTCCTTCCATCAGTGAGAGCATTGAAGATGGAACGTGGCTGGGTCTTCCAGCATGACAATGATCCCAAACTCACCGCTCGGGCAACGAAGGAGTGGCTCCGTAAAAAGCATTTCAAGGTCCTGGAGTGGCCTAGCCAGTCTCCAGACCTCAACCCCATAGAAAATTTGTGGAGGAAGTTGAAAGTCTGTGTTGCCCAGCAACAGCCCCAAAACATCACTGCTCTAGAGGAGATCTGCATGGAGGAATGGGCCAAAATACCAGCTACAGTGTGTGCAAACCTGGTGAAGACTTACAGGAAACGTTTGACCTCTGTCATTGCCAACAAAGGTTATGTTACAAAGTATTGAGTTGAACTTTTGTTATTGACCAAATACTTATTTTCCACCATAATTTACAAATAAATTCTTAAAAAATCCTACAATGTGATTTCCTGAATTTTTTTTTCTCATTTTGTCTCTCATAGTTGAAGTGTACCTATGATGAAAATTACAGATCTCTCTCATCTTTCTAAGTAGGAGAACCTGCACAATCGGTGGCTGACGAAATACTTTTTGGCCCCACTGTAGTGTACTGCGTAGTTTAAAAAAAAATCGACTTTTCTATTCACACCTATGCTTAATTTTGATTTCAATCATTCTTTCTTCTGTTCTTGTCCGATCACTCAGGTTTGATGAGGGTGGGGAAGGTGGACGCTGATGTCCTGTGAAAGCCTTCATGACTGTGTTACCTGCTCGCTCTCCTTTTTAGTTATGCTGTAATAAATAGGGGTGCCAGTGTCTAATGCTACTCCCTGTAAAACTGACATTTTACTCTTAATGATTTTACATTTTAACTACATTTTCTGTTGTTTTACCCCGAGGTGGTTCTGATGGAAAGCTGTTTATCCACCCGAGGTTGTCGAGACTGCCAGCAATGCTGCTCCTGCTAGATTTGGCGGAAACCAAAAATGTCAAGAACACACAGACTGGACTAAATAATGAAGAACTCCACTTTTTTTTGCTAGTTATAACTTTTAATTTAATTTTTTCTTCCTGTAATTTTAAGGGAGTTTTTCTTTGCCACTGTCGCCCATGGCTTGCTCAACAGGGGTTTTGGGTCTGTTGGTTCTGGAGTCTGTAAAGTTGCTTTGAGACAATGTCCATTGTAAAATGCACTATACAAATAAAATTGGTTTGACTACTTACCTGGCCATGCAGATCTGTGTTGAGCAGCATCAAAGAGCAGGTCAGGGTGTGGATGCCGTCTGTGAAAACACATCATTGAGAGAATTTTACATTACACCTGCCTGCTGTTTCTACACACCAAACATGCTAAACCATGTCTTTATTGAGCTTACTTTGTGCAAAGGCAGCTGTAGCCTAGTGGTCAAGGTACTGGATTACTGATCAGAAAGTTGCTGGTTCAAGCCCCACCACTGCAAGTTTGCTACTGCTGGGCCCTTGAGCAAGGTCCTGAACCCTTAATTGCTTAGATTGTATACTGTCACAACTGTAAGTCTTTTTAGATAAAAGTGTCTGCTAAATGCAAAAAATGTAAATGCAAAAGGGCACCTCCATGCTGAAATAGAAAAACGCCTTTCCCAAACTTTTGCCACAAGGTTAAAAGCACTGTTAGCAATGGGTGTGGCTAAACCACTAAAACTGAATACTGATGGGGGTGTTCATATAGTTTTGGCTGTATAGTGTACCAAAGATCATTATGTGCTCAACAAGAAGTAAATAGCAGCTAGAGGATTCAGCAGCACCAAGCCACCCCCTCATAGTGTAGCCAGGTGGGTAGAGCTTTGGGCTATCAACTGAAAGGTTGAGAGTTTGAATCCCAGCTCTGCCATGCAGCCACTGTTGGGCCCTTGAGCAAGGCCCTTAACCTTCTCGGCTCCAGGGGCGCCATACAATGGCTGACTTAAATGTTATTCATCTAATTTTAATATGAGAAAAATGAGTAAACACAATGTGCAGCTTTTTCTATTTTATATATATATTTTTGTTTATGCATTTCCTCCCCTTATCACCCGACTTTAAGCGTACCCAGTTACCCAAATGCATTATGCTTCCTCTCTACTGATGCTGATCCCCGCCCTGATTAAGGAGAGCGAAACAGACACACGCCCCCTCCGACACGTGTGCAGTAGCCGACTGCATCTTTACACCCGCACGAGGCGAGTTCATATGCGGATCAGCTTCGTCTACGGAGAGCCACACCCTGATCCACATTATCCCTCAACTCTGCAGGCGCCATCAATCAGCTAGCAGAAGTCGTAATTGCATCAGTTATGAGGAGTCCCTATCCGGCTCCCACCCTGTATGAACAACAGCCAACTGTTGTTCATGTAGGCGCCCAGCCCAGCCCAGCCGGAGGGCAGAGTTTCGAACTGACATTACACCTAATTGAGGCAAGTGATGTCTGCAGTTCTTCAGATTTGTCTGGGTTCTTTTGTGCATTCTTGGTGAGATTTATTTGTAGATAATGGCTCTTACTTTGGTTCACTGGAGTCCCACAGCCTTAGCAATGAGTTCAGTGGCTTTGTTCTTCATCTGTATTTTAATCTCTTTAGAACGTGGCATCATGTGCTGCTTTTTAAAACTTTCTAGCCTGTTTCACATCGCCATACAGAGTCGTGATGTTTACATTCAACATGCCTGATACTTATTATGTAATTATCTCAGACTTCCAAATCCCTTCCAAATCCCCAATAAAGATCTAATGACATTTTTTTGCATGATCATACACTTAACTTGTGCACAATGCTACTCAGAAATCATTCTCTGTTTCAGCAAGAGCAAACTATACAATTAGAATCAGCAATTTAGGAGGCTGCAACCCTACAAATGATTAAAATAATGTTTAATAGTGCAGACTACTTTACATAAAGATTTTCTAAATTAATGTTCAAACTTGTACCTTCTGGTAGTGGAAGTATAGGGTTGCACTGCAAGAATCGATGTGAGAAGTGAGCTAGGACTCGCTCTCTCTCCTGTGTTTCTCCTATCAGCACAAATTCATTTAGGAAGCTCCTAAATCAAATGAGAAACACAAATGCTAAATAAATAAAACATTACATATGTTAAAAACTGGATCTGGATCTATCTATCTATCTATCTATCTATCTATCTATCTATCTATCTATCTATCTATCTATCTATTTCTCTCTCTCTCTCATATATATATATATATATATATATATATATATATATATATAAAATCTATACTAATATAATATATATATTAAACTTTTTTTTATTGCTACAATAAATTGCATAAATAAAATTTGACGGTTTAGATTCAGTGTCACAACAATTACATATTCACCAAATCAAGTTACTAATCAAATTATTTAAGCTGATCAGGATTTTCTAAAAAAAATACAGTTCTATATTTGTAGATAAAAAAATAAAAAAACATTTATAAGGTTTTAATAATAAAAGTATACCACTAAATTTGAAATAATTATAAAAGCAAACACTAATAATCTAAATCAAACATTTACTATTGCACTTTTTTGTTTGGAACAATTATAGCCTATGTACTTCCCGTTAATCATTTCTGACCCTGTATAATTTATATAAATCGATCAGCCATAACATTAAAACCACCTCCTTGTTTCTACACTCACTGTCCATTTTATCAGCTCCACATATAGAAGCACTTTGAAGTTCTACAATTATTGATTGTAGTCCATATGTTTCTCTACATACTTTTTTAGCCTGCTTTCACCCTGTTCTTCAATGGTCAGGACCCCCACAGGACCACCACAGAGTAGGTATTATTTGGGTGGTGGATCATTCTCAGCAGGTGGTGTGTTAGTGTGTGTTGTGCTGATATAAGTGGATCAGACACAGCAGCACTGCTGGAGTTTTTAAATGCCATGTCCACTCACTGTCCACTCTATTAGACACTCCTACCTAGTTGGTCCACCTTGTAGGTGTAAAGTCAGTGTCCCTGCAGTGCTGAGAATGATCCACCACCCAAATAATACCTACACTGTGGTGGTCCTGGGAGAGTCCTGACTATTAAAGAACAGGGTGAAAGCAGGCTATAAAAAGTATGCAAAGAAACAGATAAACTACAGTCAGTAATTGTAGAACTTCAAAGTGCTTCTATATGGTAAGTGGAGCTGATAAAATGGACAGTCAGTGTAGAAACAAAGAGGTGGTTTTAATGTTAATATAAATTTTAAAAATGAACTTGCATGAAGTAAAAGACAATTTTATCTGTTTATTTGTATTAAATTTATATATGTTTAATTTCAATAAAACTATATTTTATATCCAGTTACACCATTACATGACCATATAACTCCTATTTATTAGTGTTGCTAAAATATTAAATACAAACTACATTTCTGGACATGTTGTTGCAATTTGTAAATTAAAAAAGAAAACATCTAGATTGAATTCAATTAGAAAATGCATCATCATTAAGTGTAATATAAAACAATGACCTTAGTGCTTGATCCAAAGTCTGTCCTGTAAAATCAAAGTAACTCAGGTACTCCTCTGCTACCATCTGACTGAAGTCATTACTGAAAAAAAGAAACAAAAAATTAAAGTTTGAGAGGAGAAATATAAAAGGGCAAAACATGTCAGTCACTTTTTGGCATTATTAACAGGAAGTATATTTCTTATTTTAAAGATATTACTCAGATGGCAAAAAGAAGTATTAACTAGTATTTTTACTAAATGTGTGCATCAAAGAAAAGTCTGAATCCTCCTGTCACCAAGAAAGCATTAACACCAGGTTAGACAACTTGTCCCTCACAGCCTTGGAGTATCTAAATTTAGTAGAAGAAATTTACATGACATCCTGTACTTTACATTACTTACATAATCCTCAGTCTTACCGATTATGTTGATTATAGATTTGGCCAATATATTTTAAAAATTGTGTGTCATCTGTATAGCAGTGGTAGACTATGCCATGTTTATGATTATGTTTTCCTAATGGTAGAATGTAAAGTGTAAATAAGAGAGGTCCTAACACTGACCCCTGTGGTACCCATACTTTTGTACTCAGAGCATTTATTGTTAACATTAATGAACTGGTAGTGGTTCAGAAAAAAAATTAAACCAAGAGAGGGCCAGTCCCTTAGCACATATTGTATTTTCTAGCCTATCCAACAATAAAACACTAGGTTCTACAATATCAAACACTGCACTAAGATCTAAGTGAGATTTATTCATCATCAGAGCATATTAACAGATCATTAACTACCAATTAATTTAGTTTCAGTACTAGGGTTGGGTCTAGATGCTGCTTGAAATGTGTCATAAATATTATATCTGTGCTAATATGAGCATAACTGTTCAGAAGCCATTTTTTCTAGAATCTCTGAGACAACAGGAAGGTTTGATATCGGCCTATCATTAGACAGCACATATGGATTAGGATTCTTAATTAAGGGTCTAATAACTGCACATTTAAAAGACTTGATGACATAACCAAGGAGTAATTAGTGAGTACGAATAGGATCAAGTAGACATGATGATGACTTTGATGATTTAATCACAGAAGTTAGACAACTTTGGGGGATTAGATTAAAGAAATGTAATTGGATGGCATTGTTGAACAAGCTGCTATGAGTGTGTATTGCTGCTTAATAGTGCAATGAGACACACTGACTTTGAAGTTGTATTTTTTCTATCTTATCATTAAACGATATAAGACAGTCAGGCTGTATTTTAGATTCTATAGCTGTGACATTTCTGGTAAGTTTGGATGCTGTATCAATAAGGAATCTGGAACTATTCTTATTATTCCCATCCCACTTGAAAATGTGTTGCAAGCATTAATATTAGAATTAATGTTTATATACAAATATAAAGTTGATTAGGTAAACATTGTAACTGTAAGTCTGTGGTGCTTCACTGATAAAGTGGTAAATTGTTAGAAGGCTAAAATGTAGTGAGAAAATGTTTACTTACTTCTTGCTTAAGTGACAAACAACATCACACTTTCTAAAGCCGTCGAGATTGTACAGTCGCTTGGCTAATCGTTTGGCAGCCGGAAGGTCCGCACGGTTACTGCTGGTCAATGTGTCATTGCTTCCTAACCCCAAACGCTCATTTAGCTCTTGATTAAAATCTGCAACCAGTCGTACAGATTTCTCCCTACACACAACACACACAAACAAAACACAGGATATTGGATAGTTAAAAATAGTTTGTTAAACCAATATTGGGTCAATTTAGTAGAAAAGATTTACATGACATACTGTACTTTATGTCAGTTACACAGTCCTCAGTCTTACTGATTGTGTTGATGATATACACTGATCAGCCATAACATTAAAACCACCTCCTTGTTTCTACACTCACTGTCCATTTTACCAGCTCCACTTACCATATAGAAGCACTTTGTAGTTCTTCAATTACTGACTGTAGTCCATCTGTTTATCTACATACTGTTTTAGCCTGCTTTCACCCTGTTCTTCAATGGTCAGGACCCCCACAGGACCACCACAGAGCAGGAATTATTTAGGTGGTGGATCATTCTCAGCACTGCAGTGACACTGACATGGTGGTGGTGTGTTAGTGTGTGTTGTGCTGGTATGAGTGGATCAGACACAGCAGCGCTGCTGAAGTTTTTAAACACCATGTCCACTCACTGTCCACTCTATTAGACACTCCTACCTAGTTGGTCCACCTTGTAGATGTAAAGTCAGAGACGATCGCTCATCTATTGCTGCTGTTTGAGTTGGTCATCTTCTAGACCTTCATCAGTGGTCACAGGACCCTGCCTACGGGGCGCTGTTGGCTGGATATATTTTTGGTTGGTGGACTATTCTCAGTCCAGCAGTGACAGTGAAGTGTTTAAAAACTACATCAGCATTGCTGTGTCTTATCCACTCATACCAGCACAACACACACTACCACCATGTCAGTATCACTGCGGTGCTGAAAATCATCCACCACCCAAATAATACCTGCTCTGTGGGCATACTGGTGCCATGTGTTCCCCAGGTAAGCGACGCACACGCACCCGGCCATCCATGTGATGTAAAAGAAAACATGATTCATCAAACCAGGCCACTTTTTTCCATTGCTCCGTGGTCCAGTTCTGATGCTCACGTGTCCGTTGTTGGTGCTTTTGGCCGTGGACAGGGGTCAGCATGGGCACCCTGACCGGTCTGCGGCTATGCAGCCCCATACGCAACAAACTGAGATGCACTGTGTATACTGACACCTTTCTATCAGAACCAGCATTAACTTCTTCTGCAATTTGAGCTACAGTAGCTCGTCTGTTGGATCAGACCACACGGGCCAGCCTTCGCTCCTCACGTCTATCAATGAGCCTTGGCCCTGTCACCGGGTTTACCACTGGTTCTTCCTTGGACCACTTTTGATAGATACTGACCACTGCAAACCGGGAACACCCCACAAGAGCTGCAGTTTTTGGAGATTCTCAGACCCAGTCGTCTTTGAGGATAAATGTTCACTTGCTACCTAATATTTCCCACCCACTAACAGGTGCCGTTATGAAGAGATAATCAGTGTTATTCACTTCACTTGTCAGTGGTCATAATGTTATGCCTAGTTTGGTGTATGTTCTTATATGAAAGTTCTTAAATGAGCCAACATCTCAAAACCAACAGTAATTTAAAAACAAGAAAAAGAAACATCAGGGCAAGGTGAGCATGTATAATGAAACTCATTGTAGCAGCAGAGGTTAAAAGTAGTTACTTTATCAGTGAGTCACACTATCTTTCGTGTAAAACAAACAGCAGCTCAAATCCATGTCTGACTGAAAAACAGAACAGGAACCAGGATGGATTTAATACCTCTACAAAGATCTGAACTGCTTCTGGGAAATCATTTCGAATTTTGAAAAGAATGGGTTTAAAAACACAAAATCAAAAAAACACTGCAGAAGTGGTTAATACATTAAAATAAATCCATAAAATAGGTGTAAAATTGAAGAGAATAGAGAAAAATTTAAAGCAAGTAACATTTAGCAAGTAATGTTGGTGCCACCCAGCTTCAGGGTCATGTGTCATTACTTTTAGTTACTAGTTTTTGTATTTCCTTAGGTACTCTTCTCAACATGCTTGTCAAAAAATGGAGTTTATTTAAATATACTGAGGAGTCACTGAGTATAAAAAAAGTGTCCTGCCCTGTTCCCAGCATTCTCAAATTTTCCATTTCCATTTAATCTCCAGACTAAACATATCTCTGATCAGGACAGCTCACTAAATAATCAATCAATAATTAGCTACATTCACAGATCAAATCTTACCTGCATCCTGAATGGCGGCGTGCTGGGATGTACTGATCTTCAGTTGAACTGCAATTCCAGCATAAAACTGAGTTTTTCTGACCCTCTCTGCTGACCCTGTTTCGGCTAACGGACGAGGATCTAACACCCCCTCCATACTGGGATCCTGAGACCCTCTTTCTCTGATTCATGCTCGTTTCAGCAGTGTGTGTTCTTGGATCCACTCCTGAAACATGGCCCATCATCTGTACTGCACTGCACCTGATCACCTGCACTATAACTGAACACTATTCAGTCTCGTTGAGTCTCACTTAACCATGTGGTTCTTGTTTTTCTGAAGGTTTGTCTAACTGCACGTTCTAAAGGAGTTTGCTTGCACTATATTTCTCTCCAGTTTCCTATTACTGACTGTTTGCTCTGGAATTTGGCAGGTCTTTCTTTCCAGTCTCTCACCCCTCCCCTCCTGCTTGGTAAACTTGCAGCATTCATATGACCTACAAAATCAGGCATGAATGGGCTGCAAAAATGGTGACCTTAATCCCAGTCTGACTGAGTCTGCCAAAACAAATGTGAATTTAATTCTTGAATTGGTGATGTCTGCTTTGGTAATTGCTGCACTTGTTGTTTAACATGATCTTTTTCATTTTTCTTAACTCGTTTACCAACTCATGTACATTTGTTTATTTTATCTAAGCTCTCGTTTAAGAATTACATCTAAAGTAATTCCCTGTCATAAAAGCATGACCTATTCTAACCCAATTTTCCTCTACCAAACCTATAGTACACATTTTCAATGAATGCCTATGATTTCAATTAACTGCTCACAAAATGTAAATATACACTGACCAGGCATAACATTATGACCACTGACAGGTGAAGTGAATAACACTGATTATCTCTTTATCGAGGCACCTGTTAGTAGGTGGGATATATTAGGCAACAAGTGAACATTTGATCCTAAAAAGTTGATGTGTTAGAAGCAAGAAAAATGGACAAGCGTAAAGATTTGAGTGAGTTTGACAAGGGCCAAATTGTGATGGCTAGATCTCCAAAACTGCAGCTCTTGTTGGGTGTTCCTGGTCTGCAGTGGTCAGTATCTATCAAAAGTGGTCCAAGGAAGGAACAGTGGTAAATCGGTGACAGGGTCATGGACAACCAAGGCTCATGGATGCACGTAGGGAGCGAAGACTGGCCTGTGTGGTCCGATCCAACAGACGAGCTACTGTAGCTCAGATTGCTGAAGAAGTTAATGCTGCTTCTAATAGAAAGGTGTCAGAATGCACAGTGCATTTTTTGTTGGATATGGGGCTGCATATAGCTGCAGACCAGTCAGGGTGCCCATGCTGACCCCTGTCCACCGGCGAAAGAGCCAGGGAGAAATGAAAGAAGCTGACCTAATCTGATGAATCACATTTTCTTTTACATCACGTAGATGGCCGGGTGCATGTGCATTGCTTACCTGGGGAACACATGGCACCAGGATGCACTATGGGAAGAAGGAGGCAAGCCGGCAGAGGCAGTGTGATGCTTTGGGCAATGTTCTGCTGGGAAACCTTGGGTCATGCCATCCATGTGGATGTTACTTTGACACGTACCACCTACCTAAGCATTGTTGCAGAGCATGTACACCATTTCATGGTAACAGTACTCCCTGATGGCTGTGGCCTTTTTCAGCAGGATAATGCGCCCTGCCACGAAGCAAAAATGGTTCAGGAATAGTTTGAGGAGCACAACAACGTGTTTCAGGTGTTGACTTGGCCTCCAAATTCCCCAGATCTCAATCCAATCGTTAATCCGTGGGATGTGCTGGACAAACAAGTCCGATCCATGGAGGTCCCCCAAGTTTAGTGGAGTCCGTGCCTCGACGGGTCAAAAAAGCCTCAATGCAACTTTTAGAGGAGAGAATGACACTTCTAAAACCCTGGGCGTTCATCAAACTACAATGAACCAAACTAAAATAGCTATGACTGATTATGATTTCCTTTTTCTAGTTACATTACTGGCAAATTGGCTGTTTGCACCATTTTAAAAATTAGCTAAATGGGCGCTCAGGTGGCGCAGAGGTAAAACACGCTAGCACACCAGAGCTGACATTTCGAACTCGTCGGTTCAAAACTCAGCTCTGCTATCCGGCAGGCTGGGCGCCAACACATACAACAATTGCCTTGTTGATCATACAGGGTGGGAGCAGGACAGAACCTCATAACTGATGCAATTACGACCTCTGCTGGCTGATTGATGGCACCTGCACAGAGTCGAGGGGTAATGCATCGATCAGGGTGTGGCTCTCTGTACGCAAAGCTGATCCGCATATGAACTCGCCTTGTGCAGGTGAAAAGATGCAGTCGGCTACTGCACACATGTCGGAAGGGGCGTGTGACAGTCTCGGCTCTCCTCGGTCAGGAGTGGCGGTCAGCATCAGTAGAGAGGAAGCATAATGCAATCAGGTAATTGGATACGACTAGATTGGGAGGAAAATTGGGGGAAAAAAAAGCTAATTGAACACACTAAACACATTAGCTGGGGAATCTGTGGGATGATCAAAAACTGTTTTAGACATTTTTAAAGGTAAACAGGTGAACAAATGATAGTATGATTAGGAATAAAGAACCATTACCGAAGGATCAGTCATTTACAAGCAAGGATGGGTTGAGGTTGGCCAACCGTGTGAATGACTGGTTGGCAGTTTAAAAACAACTTAGAAAGGAATTTAGGGATTTGCCAATCAACAGGCCAGAACTTTACTCAAATATTTAGAGAATCTAAAGAAATCTCTATGTAGAAAGGGCAAGGCCATAAACCATTATTATATGCCGACGACCTTTACTCCCTCCAAAAGCATTGGATTGAAAATGCTTCTGCTATTAATACAACCACATGGACTTCAGAATACTTTGAAAAACCCCTGTAATTAAACATACTTTAAGAGTGCATCTTCAAATACAAGTTAAGACTACTATATAAAGACAAAGCCATAGATCAGTAACATCCAAAAACGCTGTCGACTCCTCTGAGCTTAAGACCGATGCAAATTGGAACTGTCTGCTACGGTCTGACGACTCCATCTTTCAAATTGTTTTAGAAAATAATGGAAATTTTTTCTTCAGGCCTAAAAGGACTATTCTAAGTGGCACCAATGTGAAGTTTAAACACCAATGTCTGTGTTAGTGCCAACATGGGTAACCTGCAGATCTAAGAAGGCATATACACCGATCAGCCATAACATTAAACCCACCTCCTTGTTTTTACACTCACTGTCTATTTTATCAGCTTTTATGACTGTAGTCCATCTGTTTCTCTGCATGCTTTGTTATCCGCCTTTCATGCTGTTCTTCAATGGTCAGGACTCTCCCAGGACCACCACAGAGCAGGTATTATTTAGGTGGTGGATCATTTTCAGCACTGTAGTGACACTGACATGGTGATGGTGTGTTAGTGTGTGTTGTGCTGGTATGAGTGGATAAGACACAGCAGCGCTGCTGGAGTTTTTAAACACCTCACTGTCACTGCTGGACTAAGAATAGTGCACCAACCAAAAATATATCCAGCCAACAGCACCCCATGGGCAGCGTCCTGTCACCACTGATGAAGGTCTCAAAGATGACCAACTCAAACAGCAGCAATAGATGAGCGATCGTCTCTGACTTTACATCTACAAGGTGGACCAACTAGGTGGAAGTGTCTAATAGAGTGGACACAGTATTTAAAAACTCCAGCAGAGCTGCTGTGTCTAATCCACTCATACCATCACAACATACACTAACACACCACCACCATGTCAGTGTCACTGCATTGCTGAGAATGATCCACCATCTAAATAATATCTGCTCTGTGGTGGTCCTGACTATTGAAGAACATGGTGAAAGCAGGCTAAAAATGTTTGCAGAGAAAGACTAGACTAGATAGAGATGGACCACAGTCAGTAATTGAAGAACTACAAAGTGCTTCTATATGGTAAGTAAAGCTGATAAAATGGACAGTGAGTGTAGAAACAAGGAGGTGGTTTTAATGTTATGGCTCATCGGTGTACATTTACATTACATTTTAATAGATACACATTTATTTTGGATCAAAATATACTGCCATCTAGACAACCTCCTTTTTAATGGACTTCCCTGCTTATTTCAGCAACACAATGCCAATGAATATTCTGCATGTTACAACAGTGTGGCTTCAACAGTGTGGCTTAAGAGAGTGCAGGTGGCAGACCTGCCTGCCTGCAGTCCAGACCTGTCACAAATCAATGTGTGGTGCATTACAAGGCACAATATATGACAACAAAGATCTTGGACTGCTGTCACAACAACATTGGTCTGTGTTTGGCTGCACTTTCACGTTTGACAATGGCTGTTAAATAACTGAGGTTGGCATCAAAATGCCACCTTTTATCCAGCAACAGCTCCACATTGGTCTGTGTATCCTCATCTTTATATACATCTTTATATCTCTATAAACATTATTAACGCACTGTTGTAAACTACAGTGTGTTGCGTCTGACATTCACTGGTCAATCATCCTCCAGATTAAAGAATCGAATCACCACTAATTTTGGCTCTTAATTAAGTCTAATGCATGTTATTTTTATATTAAGTTTTTTTTAATGAGTTTAACACAAGAAAAACAAAGGCAGGGTAAAGGAAATGTCAAAAAATCATATGAACTGAGGCACAGTGACAGAAACTACATATAAAATGCCAGGAAAACAGGGAAGAGGTGACAACAACAAATTTGGAATGCTCCTCAACTTCCCCAGCATTTTAAAAGAGGAGCACATTCAAACCCAGAACACTGCTCTAACCCATGGTGGACATTCAGATATTGGTGGCAGGGAACTTGCTGTTGAGACGCACACATTTTCCTCATTTGTCATCAAAAAACATGACAAACATAAAATCTTAACCTTCCTGCATGGGAAGAGGCTGACAGAAATTTACCCCAATATGTGGGTAGCTCTGAGAATCTCTACCACCCTTATTGTTACAGAGGCGTCTAATGAAAAAAGATCCTGTAAGCTCCAACTTATTAAAACATACTTGAGATCTACTGTGGTGCAAGAACGTCTCATAAGTATAAATAATGAGATCTTACAGCAGCTTCTTATGATGGTCATAAATGACTTTGCTGCAAGAAAGGCAAGGTGATTTAGGCTGTACAATTATGCAGTGAACTGCATATTGCACTGGTTTCTGTAATAAAGAAATTTTTTGAATACTTTCATTTATATTATATTTATTATAAATACTATATACAATAGGCTGTACTGGTGTATTTAATATATGATTAATATAGTAATTTGTGCAATACCTAATTTATATTTACATATCATTTTACTGTTTATAATGTATTTTATATTAGTGTTTATATTGTATATTGTATTTATAAATTGTTTAATGCCCCTTGTTTCATTAAAACTGTTTTATCTGTTAAATTATGTTTCTGAAATAAAGAAAATCTCTTACGACATAAAAGCAACGCAGTGTGTGTGTGTGTGTGTGTTTGTGTGAACATATAATGAATAAATATAATGAATAAATGATGCAAGGGGAACCAGCCAAATTCTGGTCCTGGGCACCACATTGGTCAGTGCCGGATGATGTCATGATATTTCCAACTAAACACTCTTTACTCGCTCCAAATACTACCAATTTATAAAATGCTCTTTGCTTCCACCTTGTGGTTTCTCTTAGAACATCAACAAGATGAACGATCTACAAGGTAAAGGATTCTACCAGAACAGTTCAATTTTTTAATTCATTTAGTTTTCATAAAACCTTTTGATGTTGGCCAAGCATTGCCAAAATTTGAACCCGAATCTCAGTGGTCGTGGGCTACTGTAATCAATCACTGTGACATCTGACTGCCCAGTCTGGTCCAAATCGGTCCAATCCAAATTCCAGCAGTAAGATGAACATAAATAAACATAAAAAGGGCCAGTGGTTTGTCAGTGGTTGAGACTCTGGGTTATCAATCAAAAGATTAAGAATTTAAAACTCATGCACCCACTGTTGGGCTCTTAAGTGATTTGGCTGACCCTGTGCTCTGACCAAAGAAAAGCTTTTCATTGTACTGTAAATAAACATGTAAATGAATAAATGATAAACAACAGGCATTAATCTTCTTCTTAACATCTTAACGTACCTCAACTTAACTGTGAGCAGAACTAGTTCCATCTTTGTGAAAAAAACTAAATAAATGAAAAAAAAAACCTCATAACTGCATGTGTTGTGACTCCATAATTGCAGAAACAGCTTTACTATTTATAAATTTAATGTGTAATAACTTTATCATTCATTATTTAAATAAAAAAAGCATAAAAACCTACATTTAAGTTAACACTGTGTTTTGCCTCACAAGACATAATAGTTGCTTTACGGATCACATTAAAGATTTGTAAAAAAAAAAAACAGCATTATGTGGTCACCAAGTCATTGAATCTCTACTTAGATGCCAACCTGATGCCTACAAACGATTTAAAAGCATGCCAGGAAAAAGACTTATGCAGTGGTACCTTGTAACTCGGCGTCCCCTAAACTCTTTAATAACTCGATGCCCTTCGTCAAGAAATTTGTACCCTTAAACTTGTGTGTGTGACTGCCGTTTTGTTCAGCGCTTGGCTTGTGTGGTGCAGTAAAACTTTATAATGAAAGCTCCACATGTATCTGTGTTTAGCTTGTAGTCCTGTTCCTGTTTAACTTTTATCGTAGTTATAGTTTAGTATATTATAGTATAGTTTATGTTATAGCTCGGGATGCTGACAAATTGAGCTTAATGTGACTTATTGTATTAAAAGAACGACATAGGAACACGAAACCTCTCTTAATTAGTGCTGCTCATAAGTTCTCTCCACTAATGAAATTCCTTGCTCAACGTTTTAGTACAATAAGTCATGTTAAGCTTTGTGCTTCATAGGAAATAACGGCACAGCCAGTGCAAAAACGAGTTTGCCGCTTCTCATGTGAATTAATGAACTCGCTAAGGAATACGGTATTCCAAGATTTCTACAATTAGAAAGCATAAGAAAACTATAAAAAAGTACAAGTAAAGTGCAGGTTTATTTTTTCGATTGTATTTTAGTGCTTTTATTATTTACAGCGTATAAGTGTCAAAAACAACCCAATTATTTTACATTAGCCTAAAATATATACAGTTCCACAAGACCATGGAATGCATAAACAGGTTTCCCATCCATCCTTATGGGGAAAAAAAAACTTTAAAAAAAGGTGTTTAAAAAAACTCCACTTCCAGAACCAATTGACGTCGAGTTTTAAGTTACCACTGTAAAAGTAAGCACTAGAAACTTACACTATTAAACATACACTGTTAAAACTTGATTTTGGTACAGGGTCATTCCTACAATGTGCCTTTTGTGTCCCCCGTACTGATCATTAAATGTATTAAGTACATTTTAAACAATACAATTTCTAAACATCTTACTGGCATAATTAACACTTTCAAATACTAAACACAATGTTTTCTTTGTTTCCCCCCCCCAAAAAAAAAAAAATTACTGTATACATACTGTTTTTATCTCTTAGATACCAGAGGTGTTCCCATGTCCCCAGTGCTGTACATTCTGATTTAGTGATGGATATATCCTGTTTTCAATCCTGTTTAAAAGGTTTGCTTTTTTCTTTATGAGTTTAATTTTATTGCTGATTATAAGAGTTTTTCACACGTCCCTTAAGTTGCTGTCCACCCTGTTATTTCTTACTGCTGTCTCTTAAAATGAAGAGCTGTTTTACATACTGACATCATTTCCTGGAGCTCACATGATCTTTTTGGAGGGAAAAACAACTGTGGAAGATGAGTGGCTTATTAAACTCCTCATTTTAATGTTGTTTTTTCCACATTTTATCCTAAAACCAGAACATGTCCACCCTGTTATGGGATATATGAAAAAAGCAATACGATTAGATAATTTTAAAAATAATCATACTAAAAAGCAGAGAATTCTTTGTCTGAATTCACTTTTATGCTAGCATGGTTTTGCTCACTCACTAGCTAATGGCTAATTTTATATCAGAATGTCCACCCTGTTCTGGTTCACCCTGTTACGACCTAATACGTACCAGGGTGGACGTCACAGTGTAAATGAGGTGCATGTGTAATTTATATAGCTTTATTATTCAGTTTGGTTATAATAATAACAGAAATATTGATATTATGTGTGCGTTTTTTAAAGAATGGCCTTAAGTGCAGCTGAAAGACAGAAACACAACGGTTATGCATTTGTACGTAAGAGGGTGGACATCCTGGGTCAGAGACTGCATAAAAATGTTTGAATAAAACCTACAGTCTGTGTGCTTGAGCAAAAGTTTTCAAAAAGTTCAAAAAGGTCCAAAAGGCACCCAATCCCAGGAATGACCCTACAATGTTCTATTGACAAAGGAGAAAAATTGAGCTTTTTGGCAACAAACACTTAAGGTGGGATTGAGGTAAAAAAAAAAAAAAATGGTTAAAGAGAAAAGAAGGATTAAATCTACTAAATGCAGAGGTCCCAATACTCTGTGGTATCTCTCTCTTACCTGGGCAGTGTATATGCAGCTTCACTGTTCCAGCTGTGTCCAGCAGACCTGTCGTCTGAGCCACTGCTAAGCCGTTCACTGGACGGTGCCCGTGTAGCATCTGTGTCTCCTGTGGTGGTCAGTGCTGAGTCAGAAACACATTGCATCTCAGCATGTGCAAGGGGGGCAAAGCTCAGCTTCACAATCTGCCGTGCACTTTGGTACATCTGAGCCTTCACCTGTGGGGTCAAGGTCGGAAGGTCAAATGTCAGTTTGGTCTCAGTTCTGGAGGACAAACACTCCAGACTGCCCAGACTGTTATAGGAGGTGCCTTTTGCTCGGTTCGACTCCAGGACTGTCTCAAAATGTTGGCTAAAGGTGTCCAAGTTGTAAAAGAAGGATTGGTGTGGACCTTGCACCAGAACAGGTGATTTTAGGATTGGGTGAGTCTTATTAAAACTCTCACTCGGCCTAAAAAAAGAAAGATGCATTAATAAGAAAGAATAATTAACATTTTAAATTACATACAAATTTAATAAGATTCAATCAAGACAGCAAACTTCAGTGCCACCTTTCAAGTATCATGCTAACTATCTCCTCCCCATCTTGCTCTTGATTTGCCCGTTGCCTCCTTAAGTCACATTGTGACCGAACACTTGCCCAGCTGGCCACATCTTCCTCCTTATCCTCTTCCTCCATCTCCTCACCTTCTTCTGCATCTGATTTCTCATAAGCTGTTTCTCCCATTGGGCTGCTTCCAGTCCTGGAAGTGCCCATGACGCTACGGTTACTCCCGAAAGCCGAGTCAGAATCATCCTTGTCAGCTAGCAGCACCTCGTCAATGTCGGTCTCCCTGTAACATCGCAACGGTACGGCATCCAAATCTGTTTCAGAGTACTTCAGAGTCCTGCGAATGATGCCCATTTTTGGGGAGGTGCCCGGAGCAGCAGGGGGAGGAGTCACAAGCTCCACCTCCACACGTTGTACTTTATGATTAGCTCGTAAAACAAGGTCATCCAGTGGCAGAGACGTAGGTGGAACCCGGGTGGTGTGGCCACTGGGAGGCACTGTGGACGGATCTAGGACATACAGGGACAAAAAAAATGTATTTAATTGAGAGAGTTCCCGCTTCTGTTAGTTTTACTATTTTATTTTTAATGATTTTTTTCATACAATAGACCCTTGAGTTACGATTGGTTTACCATACGAACATTTTGGGTTACTTTTTCAACTTAACGTACGAACTAATTTCGGCTTGCGAATCGAAATTCGCGAAACACATGACGTCATGAACAAATTTACTTCAACCGTCTCTCTCTCGCTATAAATATACAGTGAACAAACATTAGGACAGCGGATTGTGTTTTTTTTCAGTGTTTTCTTTATATTTTGTAAAATTCAATATTAAAATGGCCCCAAAGTGTAATGTTGAGAAAACGAAAAAATCTTTTACTATTTGATGTTGTATAATTACTCCTGCCAATAGCTGTCACTGTGTATCAGACAGAGGGGACAGTGAGTGAGAGAGAATAAGGAAGTCCGCTGAGTAAAGTATTCTTTCATGTAATTACACCTACAAAATACAACACTATTAAAATAAAGAAGGAAATCATAGAGAGATATGGGAGTTATTGTTGTTTCTTGTAGAAACATTTTATATAAAAAATAAGGAAATGTATTATGGTGTATGGTACAGCACACATACTGTACTGAAATGTGATGTGTGTGTTTATGTACTACTGTGTATTGTTGTTTATTATTGTTTATTACAGGAATGTCTATTCTATAATTTAGGATTAAAGGAAAATATACTTGTATTTATAACAAAAAAGACAATTTAAGACATGAGAAAGGTTAGGTAAGGGGGTGCTTTGGGAGGTCTGGCATGGATTAATTCTATTTACATTATTTCTTATGGGAAAAACAGGTTAAACTAACGAACATTTTGACTTAAGAACAGCCCCTCGAAACCAATTAAATTTGTAAGTCAAGGGTCTACTGTACTTGTAAACAGATTTATGTAATTCACTTGTCAACGTTATTCATCATGTACTCACAAGAACTTTATAACAATATACAATTTCCATGCTGTGCAACGTGTGGACAATTGATAGACCAGTAAAAATACTAAAAAAGTACTGAACCGCTAGTTAGAACCACTTTTCTTGGCAGTTTATCTTTACTTTCTCAAAGTTATAAGGGTGGACTGATAGACC
Organism: Trichomycterus rosablanca; assembly: GCF_030014385.1. Classification (NCBI taxonomy): domain Eukaryota; kingdom Metazoa; phylum Chordata; class Actinopteri; order Siluriformes; family Trichomycteridae; genus Trichomycterus; species Trichomycterus rosablanca. The sequence continues at coordinate 14,146,226 of NC_085997.1, read as the reverse complement.
TCCTGAAACCTGGGTCTAGAAAAGCCCCACAATTTGCACTGCATTGTCAGGACATAAACCAAGGCCTGACACTCCTAGAACTGTCTGTGGACCTCTACAATCAAATTCCGGCAAGGCATATATTATATATTTTTGTTTATGCATTTTCTCCCCATTTCTCCCTTTTAGTGCATCCAATTGCCCGATTGTGTCATTGTGCCTTTCCACCAATGCCGGACAACGAAGCTAACAAACGCCCCCTCCGACATGTGGGCAGCAGCCATATGCATTTTGTCACCTACACTTTGACGAGTGCAATGTGGATCAGCACTGTGTACGGAGAGACACACCCTGACAGCACTCTTTTCCTGTCTCTGTGCAGGTGCCATCAATCAGCCAGCGGTCGTAATTGCATTCGTTATGAGAGTCACTATCCGGCTTTTAATATCCTACCCCTATCTGAACAACAGGCCAATCGTTGTTCATGTGGCTGCTCAGCCCAGCCGGCAGGCAGAGCTGAGACACGAAACAATGTATTTGAAAACCCAGCTCTGGTGTTCATACCGCTGCACCCTGGCAAGGCATATTTTAAGGCAGAGATATAAAAAATATCAAAGAATTTGAGTTTTCCCAGTACACCTCAGCAATTTTGAAATGGAAAAAGCTTGACACAATTTTGAACCTTCCTAGAGTTGGCCATTTAGCCACAGTGGGCATCTGGGTGAGAAGAGCCCTGGTCAAGGAGGTAAGAAAAAACCCAAACCAAGGCTCATCCGGAATCGCATACTTCCATACTGAACAGTACGCGAGAGCAGGTAGTGTGTCCGAATATGTAGTATTCATTAAACAGTACGCAAAAAGTACCCGAATGACCTACTGCATAGGCAGCCATTTTTTAGTATGCAAACATAGCACATTTGCAATCCGATAATCTATCCCATAATTCAACAGGAGCTGCAAAGGTGTTTGTAGTAAAGAAGAAAGATTGCGGAAAGCGGAGTAAGACAAAAATTAAAAATGTTATAATGAAGTACAACCGTGAATGCCACTCAGATGGTACTGCGGTAAAAACACACGCTGGAACCCCAGAGCTGGGATCTCGAATACATCATATCAAGTCTCAGCTCTGCCTGATGGCTGGGCTGAGCAGCCACATGAACAACGATTGGCCTGTTGTTCAGATAGGGGTGGGATATTAAAGCCGGATAGGGACAATTACGACCTCTGCTGGCTGATGCCGCCTGCACAGAGACAGGAAAAGAGTGCTGTCAGGGAGTGTCTCTCCGTACACAGTGCTGATCCGCATTGTACTCGTAAAAGTGTAGGTGACAAAATGCATACAGCTGCTGCGCATGTGTCGGAGGGGGCGTGGGTTAGCTTTGTTCTCCTCAATCAGAGTGGGGATCGGCATTGATGGAGAGGAAGCATGGCGCAATCGGACAATTGGACACGCTAAAAGGGGAAAAAAAGGGGAGAAAATGCATAAACAAAATATTTAAAAAAAGTACAACCATGAATAATGTTAGGAGTAGCTTTATGGAGAACGAATTAATTTTGTCTGATTTTAAAATTGATATAACTGTGGTGATATGACGTCATGCATCACGTGACTTTGGTAAGCTGGCGGACATAGTACGCATGCATACTGCACACTTGCGTACTAAAAGAGCTTACTGCTTTACAGTGAGCAGTGTACGTATGTGATTTCGGATGCAACCCAAGTCTTCTCATCCAACATTAAAGCCTCCCCAGAAGGATAAAGGCTGTTACACCCTTAATGGGAGGAGCCAACTTCATGGTTTTGAAATAGGAAGTCCAACTAGTTCAAGTGTCCCATATGTTTGGCCATTAAGTGTATTTGGGGTTAATTTAATATTTACTACATCACTTCATACTTTATTAAATAAGAAGTGCCCAGTCACTCGCTCCCTCATTCACTCTCTCCTAATAGTGCTTTATCTTTAGTACCTAAATGATTTTTATTTGGAGTAAATTTAAGGAAGATGAATTAAATAGCAGACAGAGATAGTAGGAGATGAATCGTGTACTCACTTTTTTCTTGTTGACTGGTGGTAGACTCTGTTGTGCCAAAGAGGAACTCCCACTTGGCTCTAGCAATCTTCTGGGAGTGTAGAGACGGCCCTGGTACCAATGAGTCACCATCAGACTAAAACACATGCAAAGTCATACCCACATTTAATTAAAGGCAATGACTTCACATAACTTTTAATTTATATAAGACAAAACATCTTTACCTTACCTGTATACCTGAGCTGGCATGTTCGGTCTGGTTGCTGTTGCTGCTTGACTCAGGAGAAAGGCACTCTCGGTCCCCCAAACTCCCTGTGACCCCACTAGAGCTTGGAGATGACGTTGGAACAACATTCTGCTCACCCTCTACCCTTTCGTCATTTTCATCATCCAGTACCACAGGTCCAAGAAGCAGAGCCTGCCTGCGTCTCCACTCCGCCCGTCTCTGTTCATGGTTCAAGATGTCCTTTTCTTTGTCTTTCTGCAGGTCTGTGCTGACTGCACATTTATCTTCCTGTTCTCTTTTGTTTGATTGCTGTTTCTCAGCTGAGTCAAGCATCTCCATTCCTTTTCCACTGTGCTCTTGCATGAAGGTCCAGCTGATTGGTGCTTCCTCTATGTGTTGTCCAATATTGAGCCTCCTGGAGATTTTCACACTGTCAAAAGGAGGCTCATCTGTTTGCTCTTTCTGCCAGTGTTCATAAACAGACCAGGGATCATTGTGGCACCAGACCTCACCCATATACTGTGGAGGTCTTCTCCTGTGCAACGTAGGACTATATGTGCTTTGAAAATCATGCGAAAGTACACGAGGATCCAGTAAGGGTAGGTCTTTGACCTGTCTGGACAACCATGGATGCATCTCTACACAGGGGAGAGGTGGGGAGTCAGGGGTTTCCCCTAATGGAATTGGGCTGTAGGAAAGATCTATCAGTTCATCTTTTGCTTCCTTGTTCCTACTGGTTGATGATTGTGGTGCACCATTTGTAACTGGGAGGTCAGGATGCATCTCATGCAAGGGAATGTTCATTTTTATAGCTGGACTTTGATGATGGGAATGCTGGTGTTGACACGCTCCTTGGGACACATTGCGGGAGGGGGACTTCCGGACCTCGTCAAAAATGACAGACACTTTGGTGGCTTCTTCTGCAATTCTGCGTGCTACCTCTGGACTGTTTAGTGCTGAGGATGTATTGCTACCACTGAGCTGGTTTAAACCTTCAGGAGGTGTGTTTGTGATTATCAGACTGTCTTTCTGACCTGAGAGTGGACTGTGATTTATTTCACTGGGGCTGGATGTGCCTTGCTTGGTCAGCTGCAGGTTTGAGCCTTGCAAAATCTTGGGCTTGTCTGCATTATATTTGGATGACCCTGCCCATGACTGATATTGCTGGTTGAGTTTACATGCAGAAGTCCATTCTGATGTAAGGGCAAATTTAGACTTCATTTGGGGTGACCCGAATTCCTCCAAAGCCCTTTGTGTGGCAGCTCGACCCACCGAGTCCACAATGGCTGGGTTAAGATTGGGCAAGCCTGCCTGCTGGTGAAAAGGACTATTATTGCTGCAGGATCCTGGTGGAACGGACCAGGACAGGTCACACTTGTGCGGCTCCTGTTTTTTTACACATAATTTGTTAGGGCTGTCCAGCTGCCTGACCTTTGACTTCTCAATGTAGCTAAAGGTAACCACAGATGTGTGACCTAGATTTAATGGTCGAGAGGAACTGTGATGTTGCTGGCAGTCTTTGCGAGAGGGAGTACCCGGGCCAGACCCTGGCAGCGAAGATGAGGAATATGGAGAATGGAGGTGTTTTACGTGCTTGCTGGCCATGCCGCTATTCAGAGCAGCACATACACACTGGCTCAGCTCTTCTGAAAGGAGACTATGTGTAGGAGGGTGATGTGTAGGCTGTGGTTGCAAACTGAGGGCTTTGGGAAGGGGTGTAGAATTGAAACACTTCTCCATGGCTCAGAGTGAGCTTGACAGTATCACCTGTGCTAGTCTGGCAAGAGTCTGACCCGGGCAATAATGACTGTTGGTCATATTTCAGGAAAAATATTCCCATTTATTTTCACAGGAATACATGAGAACTGGTAGAAAGACAGACCATCTCTTGCTTTCCACCACTTTCTTTCTTGTCATTGCAGAGCTCAACAAATCTGGAAGGAAACAAGGCAAAGAGTCAAAATTGCTTGAAAGTTGATTAATTGAGGCTTACTCACCGTAATCACTGTAAAATAAGGCTGTTCAAAGTGCAAAACCCTTTTCCCGAAAAGTTGGGACATTTTGTAAAATGCAATAAAAACAAGAATCCATAATTTGTTAATTTTCTTGAAGATTCATTAAACTGATAACAGTATGAAGAAAATACACTATATTGCCAAAAGTATTCACTTACCCATCCAAATCATTGAATTCAGGTGTTCCAATCACTTCCATGCAGACTTCTTCTACAAACATTTGTGAAAGAATGGGTCGCTCTCAAGAGCTCAGTGAATTCCAGTGTGGTGTCGTGATAGGATGCCATCTGTGCAACAAGTCCAGTCATGAAATTTCCTCACTACTAAATATTCCACAGTCAGTTGTCAGTGGTATTATAACAAAGTGATTGGGAACGACAGCAACTCAGCCACGAAGTGTTAGCCAAGTAAAATGACAGAGCGGGGTCAGCGGATGCTGAGGCGCATAGTGCGCAGAGGTCGGCAACTTTCTGCAGTCAATCGCTACAGACCTCCAAACTTCATGTGGCCTTCAGATTAGCTCAAGAACAGTGTGTAGAGCTTCATGAAATGGGTTTCCATGGCCGAGTAGCTCCATCCAAGCCTTACATCACCAAGCGCAATGCAAAGTGTCGGATGCAGTGGTGTAAAGCACGCCGTCACTGGATTTTAGAGCAGTGGAGACGTGTTCTCTGGAGTGATGAATCACGCTTCTCCGTCTGGCAATCCGATGGACGAGTCTGGGTTTGGCGGTTGCCAGGAGAACGGTACTTGTCTGACTGCATTGTGCCAAGTGTAAAGTTTGGTGGAGGGGGGATTATGGTGTGGGGTTGTTTTTCAGGAGTTGGGCTCGGCCCCTTAGTTCCAGTGCAAGGAACTCTTAATGCTTCTGCATACCAAGAGATTTTGGACAATTTCATGCTCCCAACTTTGTGGGAACAGTTTGGGGATGTCCCCTTCCTGTTCCAACATGACTGCGCACCAGTGCACACAGCAAGGTCCATAAAGACATGGATGAGTGAGTTTGGTGTGGAAGAACTTGACTGGCCTTCCACACCAAAGTTCTGACCTCAACCCGGTAGAGCACCTTTGAGATGAATTAGATGAATCTTGTCCAACATCAATGTCTGACCTCACAAATACACTTCTGGAAGCATGGTCAAAAATTCCCATAAACACACTCCTAAACCTTGTGGAAAGCCTTCCCAGAAGAGTTGAAGCTGTTATAGCTGCAAAGGGTGGCCCGACATCATATTAAACCCTATGGATTAAGAATGGCATGTCACTCAGACTCAGACTCAGCTTTATTTTGTCATTCAAAACCTTGCTATCATTCTCTTGCTATTTATATTTTATATTTTATTATGTTTACACACACCGAGACCTGAGTAACTGCATTTCGTTTTAATCATGTACATGGTTTTGAATGACAATAAAGCTGAGTCTGAGTCTGACTCAAGTTCATATGCATGTGAAGGCAGACGAGCGAATACTTTAGGCAATATAGTGTATTTACAATGACCTTCCTGAGCATTTGCCTAAAACATACTCAAAAAAGGTTACATTACCTTCCCTGTTAACTACACTTTTGTATTTGTTTAAGAACTGAAGATACATATTGAGGACAAACGTTACTCAACAGTTCAAGTAGTCTGATTATCCTCTTTTATACATTATTAACAGTCAAGCCAGTCATGCACACGCATTCTGTCTCCACAAAGCCATATTGTTGTAGCACATGCTGAACTAAACCTGGCATTATCTTGCTTATGCCTAGTTCACACTACACAATTTTTGCCCTGATTTTCACTTGCCGACAGGTCTTTGCTAGATGTGGCAACTGTTCAACAACTCGATCCGAGCAGCTCGCCAAGCACTTGTCGATCGCTCACAGACTCAAGAAACATATCTACAACCCCAAATCAGAAAAAGTTGGGACATCATAGAAAATGTACATCATAAAAAAACAGTTTCATACATTTACTTTGACTTTTATTTGATTGCAGACAGTTTGAACCAAATATATTTCATGTCAACTTCATTTCATTTATTAATAAACACCCATTCCTGCATTTCAGGCCTGCAACACAGGCCTTTCCGTCTTTGGTTCGGACCACACGGCGTCCATTTTTTCCAAAAAAGACCTGGAATACTGATTCATCTGACCACAATACACATTTCCACTGTGTGATGGTCCTTCCTAGATGCCTTAGAGCCCAGAGAAGTCGACGTCGCTTCTGGACATGGTTAACATAAGGCTTCTTTTTTGCACACTAAAGTTTTAAGTGTCATTTGTGCATGTAACTCTGTATTGTAGTGCTTGACAAAAGTTTGCCAAAGTAATCCCTCACCCATGTGGTTATATCAGATATTGTTGAGTGGTGGTTCTTGATGCAGTGCCGTCTGAGGGATCGAAGATCACGGGCATTCAGCTTAAGCTTGCGCCCTTGGCCTTTACGCACTGAAATTCCTACCGATTCCTTGGATGGCTTAATGATATTATGCACTGTAGAGGGAGAAATATGCAAATCCCTTCCAATCTTTCTTTGAGGTACATTGTTTTTAAACATTTCAATAATTTTCTCACACATTTGTTGATAAACTGGAGATCCTCTGATCATCTTTGCTTATCAAAGACTCAGCCTTTCCTGGATGCTGCTTTTGTACCAAACCATGTTTACAATCACCTGATGACATCACCTGTTTGGAATCACATCATTATTTAGTTTTTTCACCTCATTACTAGCCCTAAATTGCCCCCGTCCCAACTTTTTTTGGAATGTGTTGCAGGCCTGAAATGCAGGAATGGAGGTATATTAACAAATGAAATGAAGCTGAGCAATGAAAACATGAAATATCTTGGGTTCAAACTGTCTGCAATCTAATAAAAGTAATACAAGTAAATATAAGGAACACTGCTTTTTTATTTTATTTGCATTTTCCACAATGTCCCAACTGTTTCTGATTTGGGGTTGTAGCATGTTAAATATCTGGACCTGTCGGTGACTTAAAATCATGTAGTGTGAAAGCTGTTGCGATCAGGTTGGAATTGTTATGAACGCAAAATACAGGGAAACCTTAATCTAGTTTATATCTGAATACATTGCCACACACACAAGACTTACAGTATTTGTGACTTATTGTCCACGCCAAACCATAATACCAATGTTGCATTGCAAAAAAAATATTGATTTGACTTCCAACTCTTTCTGCAGAACAGACAATTATGCTACACATCAGCGCACAAACAACTTTGATCGCTCGTTTCTTGCTGACGTGCATTTTTGAACATGGTGTCATTAAACCCCTTGTCACTTCTTGCGTGTGTTTTCGTGACAAAACTTAGTTTGGGAAACCAGGTAGACCTGTCTGAGATTCGTCATGGTGATAGATGCTGTAGTGTGTGACCCCTATCACCGATCAGTCATGTAGTGTGAAATACACAACAACTTAAAAGACTCCCGATTACAAGAGATCAAGTTGTGTAGTGTGAACTGTACAGCGATCTGAACAACTTGAAAGTCGTGTAGTGTGAACTTGCCATTAGATAACCATGGACGTCCTGGGATGCACCCCAACACCATAGCAGATATTGGCTTTTGCAACTTTCGCTGATAAGTGTCCAGATGTTTAATTTTATCTTTGGTCTATCTAACATAGCATGTCTCCAACAGGGTACTACTTGTGTACTAGTGCTTCAGGTTGCTTTATATGATGCAGCAGCAAACAATGTTAAATAACAATAATTTTATCACAGGAGAACAATAGTGTCTCATGCACTGCTATCTGAGGGCTCAAATGTCAAACACATTCAACAGTGCTTTCCAGCCTTGCCCTGCACAGACTAACATTTCTGAATCTTTAAATCCTAATAATTAACAATATTATATAGGGTAGATAATGAAAGACCTAAATATGTTGTAGTGCAGTATTGAGAAATGTTTTATGAACTGATTGACAATTCTCTCACATTTGGTGCTTGCCTGGTTTACGTCACTGGCACTATACACCTGGTTGGCAGATTCGGGAGTTTTCCGCCAAACAGGGCTTAATTCAAAATTGTTTCACATAGTTTGAACCTACCTCAGAAATAAAAGGGCATTCATTATTTAGATAAATAAAAGATAATCACAAATACAGTATTGAATTTTTTAAGAGAAATAATTAAAGGAAACTTTTTCATAGTTTGTCTTCAATTTTAGTTTAAAAAAATTGGGAAAAAATCATATTGTGAACCCAGTATCATGAATCGCATCACATGGTGGGTAGAGTGTATCGTTACATGCCTAATTTTTACAAATTACAATAAATTTGGCCAACCAAGATGGGGCGCTTGAGTGGTGGAGAGGCCTAATGTGTTGCCCACCAGCACTGAGATCCAATTTTCTATTTCAGGTATGCTATTAACCAACAAGGTGCTAACAGAAAAGTCTGGCTAATGGGCGAAGAGTTTCCTCATTGCTGTTGCCTCTGTTGGCTGGTTGATACTAGGTTAGATAGCTACTCTAAATTGTCCCCAAGAGGAAGGATTTATTTATTTATTAGGATTTTAACGTCATGTTTCACACTCTTTGGTTACATTCATGACAGACACGGTAGTTACTGGTTACACAAGATTCGTCAGTTCACAAAATGTTTGTATCTCCAATTCACCTCACTTGCATGTCTTTGGACTGTGGGTGGAAACCAGAGTTCCCGGAGGAAGCCCACGCAGAGACAGGGAGAACATGCAAACCTCACACAGGAAGGACCCGGACCGCCCCACCTGGGGATCGAACCCAGGACTTTCTTGCTGTGAGGCGACAGTGCTACCCACTAAGCCATCGTGCCGCCCCCAAGTGGAAGTAAGTCAATGTATTCAAATGAATAGATGAAAATACACAGAGAGAATTGTAATACACACATGAAACTGGAGCACTTAATATGCTTATTGTTTCTAAATACAAAGTGCTTTATCCTAGATAAGGTGCTTCGATTTAGGTCACCCTGACATAAACACAGTGCTGCAACACACACACACATTCAGATAAAGTACATAATGTACATACACTTGTAAGGAACATATGTAATAGTGGACTTGGCATTTCAATCATTTTTGCTGGAAATAAAATAAATGTGTGGAACTCAATTAAAGGTTATTACCAACAAGACAATGTCTGGATTGTCATATTTTAAGAAGACCAAAACCCAAATTCTTTTAAGGTTGTTTTGAAAAAAAGTTTGTACTGACCTCATAAGTTTACATGGTACTTTAGTTTTAGGTCATAATAAAAAAGGCATTGTGACAGGCACAGGCACAGACACACAGACTCAGACACACAGACAGACATACACACAGGAACACACACAGATACCTTATTTTAAGGAAGCAAATCAGAAACTGATGCATCTAGATGTTGTTTCTATCACAAATAATATCAGCAACTTTTAGCCGTCTGTGTTCCCTATGTTCACTCGGGAACTGAATCTACTGGCACTACCATCAAGTTCCTTGCTAATATTAGCCCTACAATCATCAAACTGAGAGAGAAGAGGTGGCTAATATTAGCATGCTGCTTTCACAATGACTGAATTCAGCAGTCTAGCAAAGAAAGGATATCTCCTTTCTGCATCAAGACTCATCATTCGTCAATAGCTGATATAAGCACATGTGAAGGAGATTACTTTGGCAAACCTTGTCAAGCACTTATAATTTTCAGCATTTAGCAGGCGTCTTTATCCAAAGCGACTTACATTACAGTTACAGTATACAGTCAGAGCAATTTAGGGTTAAGGGCCCTACTCAAGGGCCCAACAGCAGCAACCTGGCAGTGGTGGGGCTTGAACCAGTGACCTTCTGAATACTAGTCCAGTTCCTTAACCACTAGGCTTACGGCTTGCTTTAGCGGAGTTACATTTACAAATGCTACTTCCCAAAAAAATCTTTATTGTGCAAAAAAGCTCAGAGTTCTCTGAGCTCCAAGGCATCTGGAATGGACCATCATACACTTGAAACATGTATTGTGGTCAGAAAAATCTGTATTTTCAATCTTTTTTGGAAGAAATGGACACTATATGATTTGGACCAAAGAAGAAAAAAAACATCGAAACTTATCAGAAAACAAGCTTAAAAGTCTGGGTCTGTTATGGGATAGGGTTGTGTCAGTGCCCTTGGCAAAGGTAAAGGTAATCTAAAATGGTCCGAAAGACAATAGAGTCATGTGCTATGGTCAGACGAATTCATGGTTTAGCTTGTTTTCAGGAAAAAAACATACATATGCCTAGTTCTCTGTGCCAAAGTTAAAAAGAACAAGATGCTCCAGTTTCCTCAAGCAATCCCACTTCTTACACTGATGTGGTGTTGCTGTAGTCAGGGACGAAACAGAAGAAAATATGTTGCTTATTTTATTGCAAGGATATTTGCGCACACTTACAGCTCTTAATGTGAATTTAGAACTAGGTGGACCAAAGTCTATTTTTAGTCTGACTCATACACACAATAAGGGCTAGAGTAAAATCAGCACAATACATAAAAACCATAGCAAAACCCAAATTCTACATTTAATAACATAAATACAATTACAAGAACACAAATAACTAGACATCTGTGCTACAATTTAGACTTCATTTTACATCATTATTTACATAAGAGAGGCGCAAGACATACTGGGAGCACCAGGATAGCAACGCCAAATCTCACTAGCCTGGCGCTGTTCCACACATAAACACCCCCATGGGGCCAACATTCCAGTGCTCCACCCAACACCACCAACCCCTTTAGCACACAAGTTGGTACTCCCAGAGGCATCAAAGCAGATGTCGCTTCCACCTGGCCTGGACCAGCTGATTGTGCTCTGCTCACCCACACCTGGACCCAGTACACAACCTCTGAGAGACACTCCAAAATAGTACAGGGGCCCTCCCAAAAGCTCTCCAGCTTTGGATAGAGTCCCCTGCACCTCTGCGGATTAAACAGCCAAACCATGGCACCCTGCTGAAATGGCTCGCCCCAACACCTCACATCGTAGGCCTACTTCTGGCACAGTGACACATAAGTCATGCACATACTTTGTATGGCTGTCCAACTCCATCCCTGTAGGGAACCGAACACAAGCGTTACTGGTGTCTGCCTGGTGGACTCAAACAAACATTCACATTTTTAGCATTTAGCAGAAAGCGACTTACAGTACAGTTACAGTATACAGTCTGAGCAATTGAGGGTTAAGGGCCTTGCTCAGAGGCCCAACAGCAGCAATCTGGCAGAGGTGGGGCTTGCACCAGCAACCTTCTGATTATTAGTCCAGTACCCTAACCACTAGGCTACAGCTTGCCCTAACAAAACCAGCTGCAAGCAAAGATCCCAGTTGTGCTGATTGGGTGGCGGTGATTACACCACTCAGCCAAGCCATTGCTTTACAGCTGAAGAGGTGTGATGCACATCTTTCTTAGAGGTCACCGAGCAGACAATTCGTGGGAGTCTGCCCTTGCAGTACTTTTGGCAAGTGTGCAACCTGCCTACCGTGCTCCTGGAATCACAAAAGCCATGTCAGCAATGCATGATCATTCTGCAGTGTCAATGCTACTTTGTACAAGTACGTTTTTTCAGTCCCATTGTGTCCACCAAAAATTCACGCCTGGAGACACAATAATTCTCTCAGGTTTGGAGGACTGCCGGCTAAAGAATGCAAGGACTCATTCACTCTACTCTGTCTGGTTCCTCTTAAAGTTTCTTTCTGTATTTATAAGGGAGATTTTTCTTGCCACTGTTTTCTCAACAGTGGTTTTTGGTCTGTTGGTCCTGGATTCTGTAAAGTTGCTTTGAGACAATGTCCATTGTACAAAGCGATACACAAATAAATTTGACTTGACCTCACTCTATTCTGCACCTGTGACAGCACGTCCCTGACACAACGGTTGCTGGCATCAGTGTTGACAATGAAATGGTGACCCCTGCTGCTTCCATTTCCTGGATCTTCTCTCTGGCAGTCTGACACTTTACTAAGAACAGGCAATGAGGTTTCAACCAGATCGGCACTGCCGTCTATGTGTCGGTAGCATGTTGGACTAGATTTGTTCATGTGCAGTTGACCTCAATAAGCACATATAGCAAACAGTTTCCAAAGCCTTCCACCACTGTCAGCCCCATGCTGCTCCTCTGCCAGAGCTCTTTGATAGCGTCCTTGCTATCCACACACTACACACTACACACTACGGTATTCTCCAGTCTGTGGGTATTTCTCAGAATGCAAAATGAAAGAGTCCCCTGCTCTACTATCACTACACACACAACTGTGTGTCCTCCCTCAGCTTTACTTCTATCACTAATGGTCCAGTGGTTCTGGGCCTGAACTCCAACAACGAGGCCGTCTACCTAAGTGGAGAAGCTGGTAACCTGGTGTCAGGCTAACTGTCTCTTACTGAACATAAGCAAAACCAAGGAACTAGCTGTGGACTTTAGAAGGTGGCAGCAGGGCCGCTCAGGTGGCGCAGCGGTAAAAACACACGCTGGAACCAGAGCTGGGATCTCGAATACATCGTATCGAATCTCAGCTCTGCCTACCGGCTATGGGAGATATGGAGATATGGGTGGGACTAAGCCGGATGGGGTCTCTCTCTCATGACTGGTGCAATTACGACCTCTACTGGCTGATTGATGGCGCCTGCACAGAGATGAGAAAAGAGTGCTCTCTCAGGGTGTGTCTCTCCATATACAGTGCTGAAAAAAAAGGTGGCAGCAGCAAACCTACACACCTGCTCCTGATTGGTGGGACACCAGTGGAGAGAGGGAGTAGCTTCAGATACCTTGGAGTACATCTCTAAGGACCTGACTTAGACTCAATGAATTCAAGCTCAGGTGAAAAAAATCGAGACAACGCCTATACCACCTGAGACACCTGAGGAAATTCAGGGTCTCCCCAGTGATCCTGAAAACTTTCTATTCTGTGGTCAAAGAAAGTATACTATAAGTAGAGTATATACTGTATATCATATGCATGATATTTACACAAGATGCCCCAGGTTCAGAGCTGAGATAGGGGAACATTGTTTCATGTTACTATGTACTTGTAGATAGCTGTAAAGCCTTTTAAATCTTGAAATACCAATTGACATTACTTGAGCTGATCATGATTGCTAAACATTGACCACACTTAATCATCACATTTGAAATCGTACATTTTAATGAACTGGCAAACATCAGTCATTAACACATTCTTATACATAATATACATATGTACATAATGTACATAATCTTAAGGATGATTTTAATGATGTGTTAGGAGACTATAGGTCCATAGATGTTTCTTCAGTGGTGTGACAAATGTTGGCCAGTGTCTGAATTTCTGATGATGTTTATTATTATGAGACTGCAATTCCTTTGAGAATGTTAACAGAAACTAAGGACTGTTGTCATAGTGACACATCTTATGAGACTAAGCTCCTCTGTGTATGCAAGTCCTGGACTAAAACATATTCACATACATACATACAGACATACATACATACATACATACATGCACACTGATTATACACGGTGAGTTCAAAAAGTATTCAGATCCTCTTAACTTTTTGCACACTTTTTTAGGTTGTGGATTTGATTAGCGCCATTTTATCTATCAGTGTACATTTAATGTTTTGTAATAAAAATAATTTAGTTTTATGAAAATGTATATGAACTATGCAGTAGTAACCAAGCACAGAAGAAAACATTGATACAGGGGTCAGTGGGGATTTGTCCCTTTTTCAATAAACGATACATGAGGTGACTTGCCTGATTTTCCATAAAATTGCTAATGTATTTGAAAAGCAGTAAACAGACGTCAGTCTTTTTACTGAGTGGCTACAGGGTGAGAACTTTATAAAGTCATATCTGCATAATAGAAAGAATGTTGGAAAATTTTGAACTAATAAAACCTGAATTGTAAAAATAACATGTAGCCATTTTGTCAATTCTCATACCACAGTGTTACATTACCTTTGCTATTAATTACACTTTTTAATCATTTGGAAACTAAAGATACTAACTGTTTTGCAAGCAAAATTTGTCCCTTTTTGCTCGAGACAAGACAACTGCTCAGCAGTCCATGGCCTATGCCACGTGAGGGCTTGAGGGTCGCAAACATACAGCAGTGGTTTCCTGCCTTGCTCAAAGTGGACTGAAATTTTCTTCAGATTTCCTGAATCTTTTCACAATATTATGTACAGTTCATAGTAGGGCTGGTCGATATGACCAAAAATTTGTATCACAGTATTTTTTAGGATTCTGACAGTTTCGCGGTGTATCACGGTATGTTATATTTTTTTGTATGACTGGGACTTTTTATATACATGTAGCTGATTTTACTGTTATACATACATAGAATATAAAACATTTTCATTTCACCATGTATATAATGAAGGTTTTGAGTACTATAAGCTTTGCTTGGCTCCACAAAATGACACAATATATGGTGAAATCAGTACATGTGAAACAGGTGCAATATATACGATGTTTATTATTAATATAATATTTAAGTATTATACAGTTACTGTTAGCTCTCCCTTTAACAAATAACATGACGTTTGCATTCTCCCAGTCACCACTGATAAAGTGCACAGTTATACTGTTATACCGAGGTATGATTCCACTGTACAGCTTGATTACAGGTCTGTTATAGAAAAGACGCTTCCAGCTTGCTTTGGTGTTGTTGGTATAATGTTGGTATAGCAATAAAACTGAAGTATTTTCGCCCCGGTAGTAACTATTTCCTTTTTTGCAACAACCGTGCCCTAATGAACCGTACGGTAACACTGTTTTGCTAACGCTTCCTGGTTAACAAGTGAGCTGTATCTAATCTGCACAACGCTTTATATGATTTGCTGCCTTTTGAAGCTTACAGCTGTTGTATTAACTGTGCTACGGTATGGCGGTATACAAAATCCATACGTACAAGGAATCAAAGCCGGTATACCAAATGTACTGTCATACCGCCCAGCTCTATTTCATAGTAAAAGACCTAAATTAATGTTATTTTTGAACTGACAATAATCTAACAAAGTTTGTCACAAAGTAGTGAGCCCCAACCCATATTTGCTTTGCAAAGAAAGATTGTTTAATGGATCCACTTTTTTTAGTCAATCATAATTCCCTCACCTATAGCCAATTCTTGTTCAATGTTTACCATAGAATGTTTAAAGCAGTCTAACTTGAATCATGTATAAACTTTTCACTCTTTCTTGCCCCTGTCCAAACTTTATTTAGAAAATTCAATTATGTTGTTCAATAAAAACTTTGGAAATCTTTTCTTTGTTAAATGAAGGTTTAATAGAATCAAAAGTGTTAACAGATTAATATACTGCACATTGAGATTGTCCATTTATGCAGTCAATTGTGATTTATCTGTGTTTCTGGTGTTAATTGTAAACATCTCTGAAGTCAGAATAAAGTTATGTCTTGTTATAACCAAACAATATTATTTGCACAATATTAGGCTTTTAAATTGGCTTGACTGACAAGCCCGGTCATAACTAGGCCTAGTTTGATTAACAGAACAGGTAAAATGTTAAACACACAAGATACACCACAGACCTAAGAGCTTAGTCAACATCCTTCTTGTGCATCATGTAATCCATCTTTATCTGTTGAGAGGACAGGACACCAACACATATCAAGATGATTCAGCCTTTAGTAAACAAGCTTCCTTCTAGGTTCTCTCTTGTACATCCACTCACACCTCCATCACCAAGCAACACAACACTTTTCTCACAGCTCATTTATCTGCCTCGATCCTTGTCCTCCATCCATCCATCTTTCCATTTACTTCACCCCTCAGCTGTTTATCTGTGCTCCAGATGGGCTGGGCCTGTCTGATGCACACTAATCTCCATAGCGTATTCAGTAAAAACTAATAAGAGAAGGCACTATAGCACACAGCAGTGTTCCCCATGGGTTATACCTGGACACACAAAGGTTATAACCAAGGTAAACTGAAAAGCCTTTCAAATATTTTATTTAATTCCATCCTCCTAGCCTACCCTCTAAACAACATTTCTTTCTCTATTTTGCCAGTTTCAACATGTTATCAACCAGTTTCAAGTACAGTGAGTTCATTTCAGGGACCATCATTTACATAGGGATGCCCTGTGATAAACTGGCCCCCAGTTTAAGATGTATTCCTGACTCGTGTCCAGTGTATTTAAGTGCTACCAGAAAAACAATATTAAAACAAGTAAAAATTAACTAACAAACATTATGAAAGGAATTACATTTACATTACGTTTTTCTCCCAAATGCACTGTTTTCCTTGCCGCTTGCACCACACTGTTTTGACTGAGGGGAGTCGCAGACTATCAAAGGCCACGGTTGATATTCATGCAGTTATCTGCCACCTCTTTTAGAGTCTACCACAGAGCCATCATGTAAAGAGAGTCATGCTTTGCTATTCCAAGAATCGTCAACTACCTGTGCAAGTGCCCCAACACGACAGCAGAGGTCAGATTGGCGCCACAACAACAAAGCCCTGTCAACATTTCTTCCTCTGGCACAGCCAAGTGAGTCTGTCGGATCCTTGGCCAAGGTGCCCCCTGAGCAGCCCAGGGATGGATTGTTATTTGATACACTCAAGACAGTGCTGACTATGAACTACTTAACTAAGCTAACCAGATGTGCTATTTTAATCAACTCACAGTAAAGCAAACTTGCAAGCCTGTTAATAAATGTAGCTATTTTTTTTTTTAATACAACTTGGTTAGATTTAGCATTAAACATGAGCAACTTTAATATATTTATTTTTAATTATAAATCTTATTACAGGGTGTCAATTGTATTACTGAACTTCACTAACACCCTGATACTTCAGATCTGAGACGTACACCGGTCAGCCATAACATTAAAACCACCTCCTTGTTTCTACACTCACTGTCCTTTTTATCAGCTCCACTCACCATATAGAAGCACTTTGTAGTTCCACAATTACTGACTGTAGTCCATCTGTTTCTCTACATACCTTTTAGCCTGCTTTCACCCTGTTCTTCAATGGTCAGGATCCCCACAGGACCACCGCAGAGCAGGTGTTATTTAGGTGGTGGATCATTCTCAGCACTGCAGTGACAATGACATGGTGGTGGTGTGTTAGTGTGTGTTGTGCTGGTATGAGTGGATCAGACACAGCAGCACTGCTGAAGTTTTTAAATACCGTGTCCACTCACTGTCAAATCTATTAGACACTCCTACCTTGTTGGTCCACCTTGTAGATGTAAAGTCAGAGACGATCGCTCATCTATTGCTACTGTTTGAGTTGGTCATCTTCTAGACCTTCATCAGTGGTCACAGAACGCTGCCCATGGAGCGCTGTTGGCTGGATATATTTGGTTGGTGGACTATTCTCAGTCCAGCAGTGACAGTGAGGTGTTTAAAAACTCCATCAGCATTGCTGTATGTTATCCACTCATACCAGCACAACACACACTAACACACCACCACCATGTCAGTATCACTGCAGTGCTGAGAATGATCCACCACCTAAATAATACCTGCTTCATTGAAGAACAGGGTGAAAGCAGGCTAAAAAAGTAGGCAAAGAAACAGATGGACTACAGTCAGTAGAACTACAAAGTGCCTTTATATGGTAAGTGGAGCTGATAAAATGGACAGTGAGTTTAGAAACAAGGAGGTGGTGATAATGTTATGCCTGATCTGTGTATTAGTAGGTCTTTTGGTATAAAATTTATTAGGTAAAACTAAAGTAATGGCATGGTGACACAAGACATGGTATGGTATAGCCTTGTTCTCAGTGTTTTAGTGGCACAGTGGAATAAAACTTTTAATAAAGCTAAAGTTTAGCAAACAGGCATAATGTTGCTGACAGACCCCTGGCTAATAACTATACAGTTCATGAAGAAAATGGCAAAAAACAAGCCCCCTGCCATTTAAATGGTGCAACTGAGCTGCAGGGTGTCCAATTTCTTATTTAGGAGTTAAAAAGACACCCACGAGCACTTTGTGTGCCCTTAAATCGGCCTTTGGTAAAGCCTGCATCAATACTGTCTCTCGAGCTGCAATTACACAAGAAGAAATATAACGTTGGTGTAGTTAGCAAGTCAAATCATTTGCTTCCCACCACACAAGAGGTCAAGTTTAAAACTTTTGTCCTCTTTGCAGAATCATAGGGTTAAACTTCAGATTATCTATGTTTCTTAATTTAAAACTACACACCAAAATGCTTGGCTGTTTTAGTTTCTCCAAAATCAATGTCATTTTAACAGAGGTGTGTCGACTTTTTATTTCCACTGTAAATGTAAGATAGTTTCTAACATGTAGGATTCTTCTTCTTCTTCTTGTTCCTCAGCCTTTTGTCCCGTTTTTCGGTTACGGGGTCGGCATTTCCGGCTTCTTCCCTTTAGGGGTCGCCGGCGGGATTTGGCACAGTTTTTACGCCGGATGCCCTTCCTGACACAACCCTCCCTATTTATCCAGGCTTGGGACTGGCACTACAATGCACTGGTCAGTGCATCCCAGCGGCTAGGTAACTATGGGACAATTCAGTGTCTCCAATTAGCCTAGCGGCATGTCTTTGGACTGTGGGAGGAAACCGGAGCACCTGGAGGAAACCCACGCAGACACAGAAAGGACCTGGACCACCCCACCCGGGGATCGAACCCAGAACCCTCTCGCTGTGAGGCGACAGTGCTACCCACTTAGCCACCGTGCCGCCCTTCTAACATGTAGGATTATTCATTATTATATTAAGTGCTGTTACCAAACACTCACTCACTCACTTTCTAAGTCGCTTATCCTAATCAGGGTCACGGGGGGGTGCTGGAACCTATCCCAGCTCAACACAGAAACACCGTGGACAGGGCGCCAGTCACATTACTTTGGTCCAGGGGTAAACATTGTATCTGATTTGGTTTTTGACAGATGTGTCTACATGGTTGAATGCATTTATTAGTGTGCTGTGATTTGTAGCTTGTTGCTCTAGACAGCACTTGTTCTGAAATTAGATCATTTAGATGTGCTAAGCAGGACTGAGTCCTGTACAGGGGTATTAATTACTGAGCTGTTCTGTTCACTAAAGCTAGTGAAAAAGGGTGTAAAATGGCTTTGTGTCTACTCCTCTAATTAAACTGTTAATATGTAAATAATACAAACAAGTGACAGAGAATCTGAGAGCCCACCTCCTAATTTTAATAGTTGAGGTCTGGCAACCAGTCAAAGGTCTGGAAACGATCTGGAAAAGTGAAATTGTGATTTTTGTTTTCACAAAAGACTCAAGTCTTCCACAACCTTCAACATTTTTCCATGCTTTTTAGGTGCACTGTGTGCCTTTTAAAATCTAAGGCAGTGGTATTCTAGGCAGGCCAGACACACACACAAACCCACGTAAACACAGGGAGAACATGCTAACTCTACACAGAAAGGACCTAGCTCGCTCCACCTAGGACCTTCTTGCTGTGAGGTGACAGTGCTGCTCACCGAGCCACTTTGCCGCCCTACCAAAGAAACAGTAAAATAAATAACTATTTAAAGATTATTTAAATCAGTTATCCCATCCAATTTAAAGACTATTTAAATCAGTTATCCCATCTAATTCAACCTGTCAACATGAAAGGTGAGATTTAAACTTAAGACCTTAAGCTCTCAGCAGTGGTGAACTATAGTGCATTAGACCACTGTCCCACCAGACCACCACAATTACCTAAAGTGGTACTTTAAGGGTTAGAATACCACTGCCTTAGAATTTAAAAGGAACACAGTGTACCTAAAAAACATGGTAGTGTTAAAGGTTGTAGGAGACCTGAGTCCATAAAACAAAAATCAAAATTTTACTTTTCCAGATCGTTTCCAGACTTTTGACTGGTTGCCAGACCTCAACCATTAAGAAATAAGGAGGTGGGTTCTCAGATTTTCTGATACAGTGGTACCTTGAAACTCAACGTCAATTGGTTCTGAGAGTGGCGTTGAGTTTAAAAGGCGTTGAGTTTCAAGGTATTTTTTTTCCATAAGGATGTATGGGAAACCTGTGGACCTTATGTGAAATAATTGGGTTGTTTTTGACACTTATACATTAAAAATAACACAAATGTAATATAAAAACACTGAAATGAAAAGCTGATTCATACAATTTCTTAGAACCCTGAGCTGTAACACAAGTTTAAAAGTGAAACAGTGAAGAAAATCCAGCTAAACACAGATACATGTGGCGCTTTCAGAGTGGATTTGATGGTTATTCCACACAAATGCAAATCACACTTTCACACATATGCACACTTTGATGATGTTTTACTGCACCGCTCAAGCCTAAACAAGCGACTGTTCATGGTTAATTTGAAATTAAATAAATACATTTTTAAAAACTGAACACGTTGAGTATAAGGGAAACGTTGAGTTTAAGGGTACAAATTTCTCGACAAAGGGCGTTGAGTTTCAAAAAGACTGAGTTTATGGGATATTGAGTTACAAGGTACCACTATACTACAGCTCAGTAATTAAGACCCCTGTACAGGACCCAGTCCTGCTAAGCACAGCTAAATGATGATGAAGCGATGTTGACATATCAGCAAATCTAATTTCAGTCCAAGTGCTGTCTAGAGCAACAAGCTACAAATCACAACACACTGATAAATGCATTCAGCCATGTAGACACATCTGTCAAAAACCAAATCAGATACAATGTTTACCCCTGGACCAAAGGATTCACATGGTTAATTATGCAATCAATTACAATTGAATATTGATGCTTGATTTTTAAACAGATAAATAAGGCAGGTAAACAAACAGCTCCTGTTAACTGCTGCAGTAGAAGCTTTAGGAGCATAGACAAGGCCAGAAACTGCAAAGGCAAGCAAAAGAGCAGACCGATAGAGACAGTGCAGAAGGACAAACGTGTGCAAGAACTCATGTCTCAAACCTTACTCTATCTGTAAGTGGCTAGTGGCTGGTTTGGCTAGACTAAAATCCTCAGACCAACAGCAATAATGAAGACGAAGCACTCTGGCCATCCTGCAGACATGAGGTACAAGTGCATATCTCAATTCCTCTTTGTTTTCCCTCCTATCAGCTCACGCTCCACGGCTCTACAATCTTTTAGTCCCCGTACAACACCCACATCACCACCACTTGCTGCAGTTTAGATAGTACTGTATTCTGTCCAACCTTTCATGCAATCCAATTCATCATCTGTTAGAAGAATTCCTTTTTCTCTTGAAAAATATTTGTTTTCTAAGTTTTGGCTCAGAAACAAGTTTTGCTTCCCGAACATGGATTTATAAATCAAAATATTTCTGCAGAACTAGATTTTTTTTTGTTAATGCATTTTCTCCCCATTTTTCTCCCGATTTAGCGCACTCAATTTTGTCTTCCGCTGCTGAGAGATGCCAGATTGCAACCAAGGAGAGCACATCGCTGTACATGCCTCTTCAAACACGTCCGTACAGCCCTCCTCTTCTCACCCCTGCTTTCTGCACAGGTGTCTCTTCTGGCAATCAGGGTCCTTACACAGTGTATGAAGAGCCACCCACCCACCCACACATAGTCCGGCCCCCACCCTGCAGATACGGTGGTCAATTAGTATCTGCTGCAGGCACTGCCAATTATGCCCGCTAGATGGCGCCCAGCCGACCGAAGGCAACACCGGGTTTCGAACCGAGGAGTTCAGAAACTCGGTGCTGGTGTGCAGCGGCCACCTGGGCGCTGCAGAACTAGATTTTGATTTGAAGTGTTATATGAACATGTTATATGTTATGTTACATGTTACAGTGTATCACAAAAGTGAGTACACCCCTCACATTTCTGCAGATATTTAAGTATATCTTTTTATGGGACAACACTGACAAAATGACACTTTGACACAATGAAAAGTAGTCTGTGTGCAGCTTATATAACAGTGTAAATTTATTCTTCCCTCAAAATAACTCAATATACAGCCATTAATGTCTAAACCACCGGCAACAAAAGTGAGTACACCCCTTAGTGAAAGTTCCTGAAGTGTCAATATTTTGTGTGGCCACCATTATTTCCCAGAACTGCCTTAACTCTCCTGGGCACGGAGTTTACCAGAGCTTCACAGGTTGCCACTGGAATGCTTTTCCACTCCTCCATGACGACATCACGGAGCTGGCGGATATTCGAGACTTTGCGCTCCTCTACCTTCCGCTTGAGGATGCCCCAAAGATGTTCTATTGGGTTTAGGTCTGGAGACATGCTTGGCCAGTCCATCACCTTTACCCTCAGCCTCTTCAATAAAGCAGTGGTCGTCTTAGAGGTGTGTTTGGGGTCATTATCATGCTGGAACACTGCCCTGCGACCCAGTTTCCGGAGGGAGGGGATCATGCTCTGCTTCAGTATTTCACAGTACATATTGGAGTTCATGTGTCCCTCAATGAAATGTAACTCCCCAACACCTGCTGCACTCATGCAGCCCCAGACCATGGCATTCCCACCACCATGCTTGACTGTAGGCATGACACACTTATCTTTGTACTCCTCACCTGATTGCCGCCACACATGCTTGAGACCATCTGAACCAAACAAATTAATCTTGGTCTCATCAGACCATAGGACATGGTTCCAGTAATCCATGTCCTTTGTTGACATGTCTTCAGCAAACTGTTTGCGGGCTTTCTTGTGTAGAGACTTCAGAAGAGGCTTCCTTCTGGGGTGACAGCCATGCAGACCAATTTGATGTAGTGTGCGGCGTATGGTCTGAGCACTGACAGGCTGACCCCCCACCTTTTCAATCTCTGCAGCAATGCTGACAGCACTCCTGCGCCTATCTTTCAAAGACAGCAGTTGGATGTGACGCTGAGCACGTGCACTCAGCTTCTTTGGACGACCAACGCGAGGTCTGTTCTGAGTGGACGCTGCTCTTTTAAAACGCTGGATGATCTTGGCAACTGTGCTGCAGCTCAGTTTCAGGGTGTTGGCAATCTTCTTGTAGCCTTGGCCATCTTCATGTAGCGCAACAATTCATCTTTTAAGATCCTCAGAGAGTTCTTTGCCATGAGGTGCCATGTTGGAACTTTCAGTGACCAGTATGAGAGAGTGTGAGAGCTGTACTACTAAATTGAACACACCTGCTCCCTATGCACACCTGAGACCTAGTAACACTAACAAATCACATAACATTTTGCAGGGAAAATGACAAGCAGTGCTCAATTTGGACATTTAGGGGTGTAGTCTCTTAGGGGTGTACTCACTTTTGTTGCCGGTGGTTTAGACATTAATGGCTGTATATTGAGTTATTTTGAGGGAAGAATAAATTTACACTGTTATATAAGCTGCACACAGACTACTTTTCATTGTGTCAAAGTGTCATTTTGTCAGTGTTGTCCCATGAAAAGATATACTTAAATATCTGCAGAAATGTGAGGGGTGTACTCACTTTTGTGATACACTGTATATGTCTTTTTGACATATATATTAAATGCTTGCATGCTACTACTACTATTACTACTATTCTTTTTAATACAATACATAACTTTTAATGTTTTGGCTAACCAACTTGATTGTATTTTGTAATTATAAACAAATATTGAATTTGATGCCTGCAACATACTCAAAAAAGTTGAAACATGGGCTAAATTAGGATGAAAATAGAATATTTAAGTTACAGCACACATACATTAGACACAGAGTGCATGAGCTTGGCTGGCTTGCCTGCAGTCCAGATCTGTTTCTCACTGAAAAGGAGAATCAGACAATGCTAACCAGCGTGACTGCTGAGCAGCTTTTGTCTTGTATGAAGCAAGAACAGGCAAATAAAATTCCACTTGCAAAAGCTCAACAATTTAGTTTCCTCATTTCCCAAACAATTAAAACGTGTAACTAATAGCAGTGGTAAACGTTAAACATTTGTTTGTATTTACATATTACAATCAAGCTGGCCAGGAACTACATTGATACAAAGATTAAAAATTTTTTCTTTGTACTTTTGTCAGTTGTTCAAATCAAGCAAATAATCAATTAATCGGGGGAGGCGGCTTTGACAAATGAATTGATTATTAAAATAATAATCGTTAGCTGCAGTCCTAAAATGTTCACTGCCATATCCAAAGAAACTGCTGTTTAAGTAAACAGGCAAACGTGTTGAAATGGTTTCAACAGGACTTTTACATTGTAAGCAACAGTATTGTGGACAATCCCTTGTACAATCCTAGTGAGTGAGTAAGCTATTCATCAGAGGCATTTTTAGACAGCTGTGCTTCAAAACCAGAATGACAACTTGTCATCTGGTCATTACTGTGCACCTTTCATTTAACTTTAAAGACCATCACACCAACCTGGTGTCATCAGTAGCAGCGTGTACAAAAGAATGCAAGATACACCCATCTGTTGAGGAATGCACAAGTCTTTCATCAAGTTTTTAAAACTACTTTCGGAAAATTTACTAAGTAGGCTTACTCAAAACTGAATCTGGCACTTTTCAAAAATACCACTTGTCTACAGGCATTTAATTACAAAAACGAACCTAGTATTTCTAAGAATACCACCATGTAGCATACTGATCATAAACAATTTGTATCTACAAGGTCAACCATTATCACCACATTGACTTGCTGTTTTATTAATATTGTGGAAGAACATGTGTGAGCTGTATAAGTGAAGATAATATGTGCCCTCTAAAAAGTGTTCATTTACTCTTTAAAGAATCATAGTGTGAAATGAAGCAGACTTGACATTTATATCTGCTGGTAGGACACATATGCTACACTGACCAGCCATAACATTAAAACCACCTCCTTGTTTCTACACTCACTGTCCTTTTTATCAGCTCCACTTACCATATAGAAGCACTTTGTAGTTCTACAATTACTGACTGTAGTCCATCTGTTTCTCTACATACTTTTTAGCCCCCTTTCATGCTGTTCATCAATGGTCAGGACTCTCCCAGGACCACCACAGAGTAGGTATTATTTGGGTGGTGGATCATTCTCAGCACTGCAGTGACACTGACATGATG
Organism: Trichomycterus rosablanca; assembly: GCF_030014385.1. Classification (NCBI taxonomy): domain Eukaryota; kingdom Metazoa; phylum Chordata; class Actinopteri; order Siluriformes; family Trichomycteridae; genus Trichomycterus; species Trichomycterus rosablanca. Next base: position 14,121,081 of record NC_085997.1, on the reverse strand, counting down.
GTGGTGTGTTAGTGTGTGTTGTGCTGGTATGAGTGAATCAGACACAGCAGCGCTGCTGGAGTTTTTACATACCGTATCCACTCACTGTCCACTCTATTAGACCATCCTACCCAGTTGGTTCACCTTGTAGATGTTTGTTTGTATGTTTGTTTTATTGTTTAACGCCATGTTAACACATTGGTTACATTCATGGCAGGAACATTGAAGTTTTTTATTTATTTTTCCAAGTCATAGTCTTTCTTGTTTCATTTTTGTTTTATTTATCTTCATATGCAAGTCCTCAGTTTTATATTCGTGAAAGATTGGTTGACTGAGGGGTCCTTGTAGATGTAAAGTCAGAGATGATCGCTGCTGTTTGAGTTGGTCATCTTCTAGGCCTTCATCAGCGGTCACAGGACGCTGCCCACGGGGCACTGTTGGCTGGATGTTTTTGGTTGGTGGACTATTCTCAGTCCAGCAGTGACAGTGAGGTGTTTAAATACTACAGCAGCATTGCTGTCTTATCCATTCATACCAGCACAACACACACTAACACACCACCACCATGTCAGTGTCACTGCAGTGCTGAGAATGATCCACCAGTGCTTCTATATGGTAAGTGGAGCTGATAAAATGGACAGTGAGTGTAGAAACAAGGAGGTGGTTTTAATGTTATGGCTGATCAGTGTATAAGTCCAAAATGAAAACTTCAGAACAGCAGTGATTCTATCCAGGATTGGCCAGTATAATGATTCTTTCCGAGGTCTTCGCAACAATGCATTAATACCATCACAACCGGTCCCAGAAAAAGCCGAGTTTAAAGTTCATGACCTCACAAAGAGTCTAGATAAAAATCTGACTTGTGGAAATGTAGCAAAGAGGGATAAGGTATCCAGAAGGTATTTCGGCTACTTTACCACATCAGGAGACATACTGATCTGATAAAGGATGTCACTAAGAGAATGCAGCAGACATGACCTCCATGTTTCATTCAACTGGTGAGATACGACTATACACTCCAAAGAACTTGTCTAGCAATTGTTTTGTAACACAGAGGCTGCTGATCAAAGAAATCGCTTAAGCATCCATCTACAAACATTTAGTGTATTCAATGACCTTGCACAGAGAGGACATTAACAACATGTCATATTTCTATTCGTACACAAACTCAAGAGAAAAGAATATGGTATGGACCCTGTGTGAAGTGTTTATTTACAAGATGAAGGATGGCACTGAGTGAATGCAGCAGGCATGACCTCCATATCTCATTCAACCGGTGTGAGACAAATACTGTATCGAGTACAGCAAAACTTGTCTGGGGTGTTTTTATTGTAAAAACAGGATTGGTGAACATCACAGACTAAACATTTATATTTAATTCTATACTGACATTTATTTACTGACCTTTGCAAAGAGAAGCAGCATGTTGGCACATCACGACAAAACAGTAATTAGGGACCCATCAAATGTTAATGAATTGATGTGCATCATGTTCTAGCCAATGCAACCTATAGCCTTGATGTAGTAATAAAACTGGTGCTTTTTAAACAGCACATTCTTTTGAAATGTTCGTGGCCATTTGCAGGAACGCACACTTGTATTTAAAGCACGTATATGAAAAGAAATTGGGTTTCTTACCTTTGTATGGAGTTGTTAGATGTTAGAGAGACTGCGTCCTTCTTCTAAGCTCTACTGCAGTCCGCATCGGGCACAGGTTCTTGTTCCAGTGTGTGTGTGTGTGTGTGTGTGTGTGTGTCGCATGCAGGATGCCAACACATTTAGCCTGTATACACAGATGTTCTGGGCTGTTCTCGGTAAGATCCGCGCTGCATAAATGCACTGTTTTCAATAGTATTAGTATTAATGTTATAGAGAGAGGAATACAAGCAGTGTGTATTAGACTTACGCCGCAAACACGCTCATGCACTTCAGCCCTACCCGGCCTGCCGGCTGGAGCATGCGCACTTCACTCTACGTTACAGTCTGGAAGCGCTTGCAGGTGGGACAAGTTTTTCAGGTAGCTTTGCCACCCAGTTCCTATACCGCATCCTGATCCTGCCCAGCTCTGTCCTGATCCTTCTGCTGATCCTTCTCTCACCCTGCACGTTTCTACACTGACATGACAACGAATGAGTTGATAAAGAATTATTAAAAAGGGAGAAATGAATGTTTCTACAGCTTTGTAGCCACATGGTTCAGAGGAGACACAGTGCCAGTCGATGACATTAAGAATAAACACATACAGGTGGCGCAGCGGTAAAGTATGTCACTGGCCGCAGATTTGGACTGTGTTGCTGAGGGTGCTTTTTGCCTTGTGTTTGCGGGTAACCAGTAAGGTGGACTTTAAGTAACTGGTCTCGAGACTAGAAATAGTATTGTTATATGAAATATTCTCGTCGTTAGCTTGGGTATTGATACTTGCCCTGGAAGGGGTATTTAAGGTTTAATACAATACTTTGGTTTTAGCTGTGTCGAATATTTTTAAGCTGAGACTGCAGTCTTTATAAAGTATGTATTGTATTTTGATGGGTATTGTTAATAAATTGTGGATTAAAAGATTGAATGGTCTGTCTTGAATTGCTCACCACCCAGATTAAAAAGAACATGTTGTGTTGAAAGGAACCAAAAATAAAATAAAATAAAAAAACCCTGTTTTAACCTCTGGTTAAAACATTCTAATTAGAGTTCCTAGGGCCCTTACACTCCTAGGTGGCGTTGTCGGCAACTTATTAGTTTTTGTGACTTAGCAGGTGTCACAGACTTTGGCACCAGAGTTGGGGTTTCGAATACATTGTATCGAATCTCCGCTCTGCCTTTCCGACTGGGCTGGGCGGCAGCATGAACAACGACTGGCTGTTGTTCAGGGTTAGAGGGTAAGAAAGTCTGATCATAGGTCCTCATAACTGGTGCAACTGCGGCGACTGCACAGGGCTGAGGAATAATGCTGATGGGGGTGTGGCCCTCCTTACACAGTGCCCGTGAAGTGTATGAACTCGACCCGTGCAGGTGAAAAATGCAGTCTGTACTGACTGCACGTGCCGGAGGGGGGCGTATGTCAGTTGAGAGGCGTCCTCAGTCAGCGGTGAAGGGTCGAATCAGGGTAATTGGACACGACTAGATTAGGGGGGGGGGGGGGGGGTAGAAATAATGTAATTTCTACATTATTTCAGTAAGCACTGTCTCTAACCTTTAGTGACCTCTAGTGGCCATTTGCTGATACCTGGTTGTTGGATTAACTCGTTACAGTTGGTAGATTCTGACTGAAGTAGTTCTGATGTTGAAAAGGTGGCACTACTGGGACTAATAAAGGGATTATTCATGCTCTTTAAGACTACCATCCATACATAGCTATGGCATGGTCAGAGTTTGAACTTGGGCCAATGATTTTCTGTTGTGCCACTTTTCTAATGTGCCACTCTGTAGCATTATCTGTCTCATACTGCATGTGATTACATACTAGTGTGTGTACCCCTTTCTTATTGCCCCTGTTATTGTACATTTGTATTAATTTAACAAAAAGACTATCACACAAGATCATTTTGTAAAACATAGTTACATTTATTGAAGGAAGGAATGTATTCAACATAAACACTGCATGATTGCTTCCTTGATTACTAAATTACTAGTTTACTAAATGTAATGCCAGCTTAGATAACTGAATGCAGCCAGACTCGAAGAAAATAAATGCCACTTATCTAGAACCTTAGCATCAACAGCACGTTGTCAACATTTCTACAAGAACTTATTCATTCATTTTCTTATCCGCTTATCCAATTAGGGTCGCTGGAGCCTATCCCAGCTTTTCAATGGGCGCAAGGCACACAGTAACACCCTGGACGGGATGCCAATCCATCGCAGGGCAGACACACATACACCCATTCACTTATAGGGCAATTCAGTGTCTTCAATTAACCTGACTGCATGTTTTTGGACTGTGGCAGGAAACCAGAGTTCCCGGAGGAAACCCACGCAGACACGGGGAGAACATGCAAACTCTGCACAGAATGGACCCGGACCGCCCCGTCTGGGGATCGAACCCAGGACCTTCTTGCTGTGAGGTGATAGTGCTACCCACTTAGCCACCATGCCACCCTCAACAAGAACTCTGTACCACAATTTAAAGAGATGTTCAAATAAATAAATAAGGACTGCAAGGCTTTAATTAAATAAATGATGGTATACAAAATCCAGGAATTGCAGGGCTGCTATGAGTTCAGTGACACCTTGTCCTGGAAAAACTGAGTCTCTCTAAGATCAATGTTTATGACTGCACACTATGAAAGACATTAGGCAAAATAAAATAAACCAGCAGTGTAAAAGAAAGAACCAACCAAAAAAAATTAATAAATAAATAAAACTTTAGTGCTTTTCTAAAAATATTGCAAAAATTATATTATTATATTAAATCAGTAAAATTATGTAGTAACAAATATGTTTTTTATATATTTATTAGGATTTTTACATCATGTCTTACATTTTGGTTACATTCATGACAGGATCGGTAGTTTCTGGTTACACAAGATTCATCAGTTCACAAGTTTAATGTCAAACACAGTCATGGACAATTTTGTATCTCCAAATTCTGTTCACTTACACGTTTTTGGACTGTGGGAACACAGGACCTTCTTGCTGTGAGGACACAGTGCTACCCACTGAGCCACCGTGCCACCCTAACAAATATGTAACAACAGAGGAAATCAAAATAGACAATTTAAACAGGACTGTACACTCCTGGGCAAAAATAAATGACCAAACCAAACATGAACACCCAGACACGTGTTAATGCAGTTCACTGCAGCAACAAGCAGTGACAAGATGGCACAGGTCTCAAGAGGGCATTTTCTTAGTTCTTGCTAATTTTCTGATTACAATGAATTTTAGGTTTGGCCCATTTTTTTGCCCAGCAGTATATATTTCACTTTCACACTAACTGAAAAATATATCACGTATGGAAGATACACACACAATCATAATCCACTCCACATTCTTTAGGACAAATGTATAGAATTATGAAAAACTAAATACTGAACGATGCTATACACATGCTACATAGGTTATTGTCATACAGTATTCTTGCGATACACTGCGATTCCTGAAGCTCCGAATCAATATATAAATACACTGATCAGCCATAACATTAAAACCACCTCTATGTTTCTACACTCACTGTCCATTTTATCAGTTTTTACTATTTGGGTGGTGGATCATTTTCAGCAGTGCAGTGACACTGACATGGTGGTGGTGTGTTAGTGTGTGTTGTGCTGGTATTAGTGGATAAGACACAGCAATGCCGATGGAGTTTTTAAATACCTCACTGTCACTGCTGGACTGAGAATAGTCCACCAACCAAAAACATAAAGCCAACAGCTCCCCGTGGGCAGCGTCCTGTGACCACTGATGAAGGTCTAGAAGATGACCAACTCAAACAGCAGCAATAGATGAGCGATTGTCTCTGACTTTACATCTACAAGGTGGACCAACCAGGTAGGAGTGTCTAATAGAGTGGACAGTATTTAAAAACTCCAGCAGCGCTGCTGTGTCTGATCCACTCATACCTGCACAACACACACTAACACACCACCACCATGTCAGTGTCACTGCAGTGCTGAGAATGATCCACCACCTAAATAATACCTGCTCTGTGGTGGTCCTGTGGGGGTCCTGACCATTGAAGAACTGGGTGAAAGCAGGTTAAAACAGTATGTAGAGAAACAGATGGACTACAGTCAGTAATTGTAGAACTACAAAGTGCTTCTATATGGTAAGTGGAGCTGATAAAATGGACAGTGTAGAAACAAGGTGGTTTTAATGTTATGGCTGATCACTGTATATATACGTATATACACTATATATATATACACTATATATATACACCTCAGACATAATGATACGTCTACTGAAGACAAATAAAACATCATAAAGCCATGCTTCAGCATCTTTTAAAAAGACACTTCTTGTCTAAATCTTTAGATTTGCCTGGAGCAATAAAGCCAATGGACCAAGTTAATAAAAATGGACCTCTGTGTAAGCTCAGTAGATAAGGTACAGGTGTATCATTTGAAGGACTGTCTAAGTCCCACCGCTGTTGAGCCCCTGCAGAGCCCTCAACCCTCAACTGCTCACATTGTATTCAGTCCCAGTCAACTGTTTTGGATGAATTCATCAGCGAAATGCTGTAAATATCTACCTTACCTGAACAGTTTGTAAATACGTACACAAATTGTTAAGCGGGTAAAAGTATACAAGTATCAAACTGTGATGACTTCCCCTATAACTTTACAGCATTCAGCTACATTCTACATGATTTTCCTTTTTTTAATATAATAGAGAAATGTCTTATTCATACGAATATATGAAATCAAGTAGCTTGTGTAGTTACACTAGTTCACTGACCAGGTTTCAGAGCAGTAAGGTGTGGCTCAGGTACAATGTCAGTCAGGTGGCAGGCATGTGCTAGACAGTTCTAGACAGATTATTTTCTTTGTCCAACAAAATTTATCAATTACACTGTTTTATACCGACTAGGCATAACATTATGACCACTGACAGGTGAAGTAAATAACACTGATTAACTCTTCATCACAGCACCTGTTAGTGGGTGGGAAAAATGGGCGAGCATAAGGATTTGAACAGAATTTGACACGGGCCAAATTGTGATGACTAGACGACTGGGTCAGAGCATCTCCAAAACTGCAGCTCTTGTGGGGTGTTCCCACTCTGCAGTGGCCAGTATCTATTAAAAGTGGTCCAAGGAAGGAACAGTGGTAAACCGGTGACAGGGTCACGGGTGGTCAAGGCTCATTGATGCACGTGAGGAGCGAAGGCTGGCCCGTGTAGCCCGATCCAATAGACAAGCTACTGTAGCTCAAATTGCTGAAGAAGTTAATGCTGGTTCTGATAGAAAGGTGTCAAAATACACAGTGCAGCACAGTTGCAGGGCTGTTTTGGCAGCAAAAGGGGGACCAACACAATATAAGGAAGGTGGTCATGATGTTATGCCTAACACTGATAAAATTGTGCAAATCTGTCTCATATCTCTAAAATATATTACCATTTTGTTTAAATTGACAATAAAATTGTCAAGCTGTACCTAAACACAATGTCAAACTGCTGTTGCATAAGAAATAAGAGGAGTCAGGCATTTATTCACATTGTTGAGATAGATTTCCATTATTTGTAGTCATGTGATTTAATTATTTGCTGAAGCATTAAATAAAGTAATTGGTGATTTACTTTATATATACATATATACACACACATACACGTATATATTTTAGCGTGTCCAATTGCTCGCTTGCGTTATGCTTCCTCTCCACCAATACCATTCCCTGCTCTGATTGAGGGGAATGAAGCTAACCCACGCCCCCTCAGACACATGGGCAGCAGTCGTATGCATTTTGCCACCTACACTTTGACAAGTGCATTGCGGATCAGCACTGTGTACGGAGACACACCCTGACAGCACTCTTTTCCCGTCTCTGTGCAGGCGCCATCAATTAGCCAGCAAAGGTCGTAATTGCATTAGTTATGAGAGAGACCCTATCCGACTTTAATATGCCACCCCTGAGATCCCAGCTCTGGTGTTCCAGCGTGTGTTTTTACCGCTGCGCCACCTGAGCGGCTCGTCATTGGTGATTCTTAAAGCTAATTAGGAAATATACAGAGATTTATTAATGTCCCTCTTTTCACACAATTTGGTCATTTCCAATTAGCTACTACAATCTTCTGCTGCTTACAAACTGAATACTTTACTATTATAAATTACAATTAAGGTCAATAAAACTTGGTAATACTCCTCTACACCATAAAATTCACCTTTATTTGTTGCTGGAGTGAAAGGTACATATTTTGTATCTTTTACCCGGGAACGTACATTTCTGTACCTTAGGCTCACTGAGGCTACATGTTACAACATTGTACATTAAATTGTTCATAATAAAGGTATAAAAGACATACACCTTAGCAACAACAGGTGTACATTTCTGTACTTTCATTTTTGAAATGGTCCTATATGAGATCAGAATCAAATAAAGTCTAAAGATTAAGTAATACAGAGATTACAAAAAATACATTTAAGCCAGCCATTGAAGTATAATAAAAACAGGTGGGTAAAGCAGATACCTGGAAAAGTGCAACTGGTTTTCCTCAGTCTCTTATTAAGTGCAAATTATGCAAAGCTTTGTGTTTACCATAAAAATATATATACAGTATATACACAATTAGGCATAACATTTTACCTATTTCTATAATGAAATTATGAATTAAATTGAATGCTCAGGGTAAAACCACATACAGTGTATCACAAAAGTAAGTACACCCCTCACATTTCTGCAAATATTTCATTATATCTTTTCATGGGACAACACTATAGACATGAAACTTGGATATAACTTAGAGTAGTCAGTGTACAGCTTGTATAGCAGTGTAGATTTACTGTCTTCTGAAAATAACTCAACACACAGCCATTAATGTCTAAATAGCTGGCAACATAAGTGAGTACACCCCACAGTGAACATGTCCAAATTGTGCCCAAATGTGTCGTTGTCCCTCCCTGGTGTCATGTGTCAAGGTCCCAGGTGTAAATGGGGAGCAGGGCTGTTAAATTTGGTGTTTTGGGTACAATTCTCTCATACTGGCCACTGGATATTCAACATGGCACCTCATGGCAAAGAACTCTCTGAGGATGTGAGAAATAGAATTGTTGCTCTCCACAAAGATGGCCTGGGCTATAAGAAGATTGCTAACACCCTGAAACTGAGCTACAGCATGGTGGCCAAGGTCATACAGCGGTTTTCCAGGACAGGTTCCACTCGGAACAGGCTTCGCCAGGGTCGACCAAAGAAGTTGAGTCCACGTGTTCGGCGTCATATCCAGAGGTTGGCTTTAAAAAATAGACACATGAGTGCTGTCAGCATTGCTGCAGAGGTCTGCATGGTCGTCATCCCAGAAGGAAGCTGACGCACAAGAAAGCCCGCAAACAGTTTGCTGAAGACAAGCAGTTCAAGAACATGGATTACTGGAATGCCCTGTGGTCTGACGAGACCAAGATAAACTTGTTTGGCTCAGATGGTGTCCAGCATGTGTGGCGGCGCCCTGGTGAGAAGTACCAAGACAACTGTATCTTGCCTACAGTCAAGCATGGTGGTGGTAGCATCATGGTCTTGGGCTGCATGAGTGTTGCTGGCACTGGGGAGCTGCAGTTCATTGAGGGAAACATGAATTCCAACATGTACTGTGACATTCTGAAACAGAGCACTGCCTCATGGCAGTTTTCCAACAGGATAACGACCCCAAACACAACCTCCAAGATGACAACTGCCTTGCTGAGGAAGCTGAAGGTAAAGGTGATGGACTAAACCCAATTGAGCACCTGTGGCGCATCCTCAAGTGGAAGGTGGAGGAGTTCAAGGTGTCTAACATCCACCAGCTCCGTGATGTCATCATGGAGGAGTGGAAGAGGATTCCAGTAGCAACCTGTGCAGCTCTGGTGAATTCCATGCCCAGGAGGGTTAAGGCAGTGCTGGATAATAATGGTGGTCACACAAAATATTGACACTTTGGGCACAATTTGGACATGTTCACTGTGGGGTGTACTCACTTATGTTGCCAGCTATTTAGACATTAATGGCTGTGTGTTGAGTTATTTTCAGAAGACAGTAAATCTACACTGCTATACAAGTTGTACACTGACTACTCTAAGTTATATCCAAGTTTTATTTCTATAGTGTTGTCCCATGAAAAGATATAATAAAATATTTGCAGAAATGTGAGGGGTGTACTTACTTTTGTGATACACTGTATGTTACAACATATTTTCCTAGCTGAAAGATATAGAATTTTAACAGTTTAATTTGTAATCTTAATATTGTTATTTCTGATTGTGATTGGGAAATTAGTGAGTGCTGTACAGTAAAGTCCTGTGTATTAATTGCTACTGAATATGTTCATTATTCTGTTGAAATGATTATAATTATTATTACTCTAACTGAATCCGACACAGTTTCTCTGAAACACACACACTTAAAACATCAATAATTCATACTAGCACATCCTTCATGTTATTGCCAGCCCAGGGAGCTGTTCCAAACAGACTGAAGATAGACCTGAAAGAGAAGGGAGGCATCAGATTACATTATCAATCATTTAGTTTATTTGCTTTTTAGGGGTCTGTAAAGGTTCTTACTCTTGAACACATCAACACTGTAGTAATCCAGTGTCATTTACTTCAAATAATCTTCTTAATTAAACACACATTTCATAGTTTCACAATGCCTGTATCCTGAGTGCGTACCCAAGTAACAGTAATTATTTACAGGCTAGATTTTACCGCAATAGGTAACAATTTAGCAAATAATAAACAGTATTTATTTGTGATGTTTTATCACAGTGGTCCTCAACCAGTACCGATCCGTGGGTCATTTATTACTGGGCCGCACAGAAAGAATAAATAATTAGAGATCACTACAAAAGCAATTACATTTCCAATACTCTTGGGGTGTTAGTGTCTCTAATCACCACTAGGTGGGAGCAGCGTCTTGTTGCAGCAAAAAAAGCCCAGGGTTCCCACCGATTGTCCATTCTATAGTTCTGTTTTAAATCCTCCCGCCCCTGCCGGTCCGCGAAATTACATCTTATATGAAACCGGTCCGTGGTGCAAAAAAGGTTGGGAAGCGCTGTTTTATCAGATTTCCCATGTGTTTTTCCATTATTATTATTTTTTTTATTTATAATTTATTTATGCATTTTTCTCCCTTTTTTCTCCCTTTTAGCACGTCCAATTGCCTGATTGCGTCATGCTTTGGAGCCAATGCCGATCCCTGCTCTGATTGAGGGGAACAAAGCTAACCCAGGCCCCCTCGGACACGTGGGCAGCATGCCGTATGCATCTTATGACCTACACTTTGACAAGTGCAGTGCAGCTCAGCGTTGTGTATGGAGAGACACACCCTGAGAGCACTCTTTTCTCATCTCTGTGCAGGCGCCATCAATCAGCCAGCAGAGGTCGTAATTGCATTAGTTATGAGAGAGAGACCCTATTTGGTTTAATCCCACCCATATCTGAACAACAGGCCAATCGCTGTTCATGTGGCCGCTCAGCCTAGCCGGCAGGCAGAGCTGAGATTCAATACAATGTATTCGAGATCTGGTTCCAGCGTGTGTTTTTACCGCTGCGCCACCTTTCCATTATTTCAATCAAGAGATTACACAGTCGAGTCACATTATTACTTCCTACTTTGGACGGCGGCAGTGTGCAGCTCATGAAGAAAGTCACGTTTCATGAGTGGACTTGGTGGGTATATAAGGTGTGCGATGGCTGTCTGCACATACAGTATATCCCTCGCTGTTGTCATGAGTAAAAGTATCATGAGTAAAATTGTCCTTCCTGGGGCGGATGGAATCTTCCAGCGAGACAATGCAACATGTCACATGGCTAGAAATGTCTTGAACTCAATTGAGCATCTGTGGGACCCCCTTGATTGTCGTGTTTGCTCTATGGATCCTCTCCCATGCACCCTCCAGCATGGCTCCAGATACCTGTGACAACCTACCAGGACCACTCTGAGTCACTTTTAGTCCATCTAGCTGCTGTCTGTGCTGCACACGGTGATTACTCTGGATACTCACTGGTGGTCAAAATAATGTGACTCGACTGTGTATTAGTATTGTTCTTGGTAAATCACCACATACCTACCAACTATACACACAGTCTAATAGACTAACAGCCGAAGCAATCAGAACTGTTTATTTGGGATTGTCTGTACACTTAAAATCAGCTGAGAATTTACCGACAGTCAAATAAAATCTGGTCAGAGCAACAAATGGGCTACGTTACATAACTGTTTACCTACATAGTTTACTTATACACTTTATTCATTATTAAAAGTGATGCTAGAATACAGTAGATAAGAAACTTACCTTCTTTGCTGTTTCTGGGGTAGTATATACCATAGGTCTCAGAAGTACATTCCTAATTTGGGTCTGTTTCCCGATGAGTGTAACTATTCATTGTTTAATATAAAAAAAATTAAAAAATAAAATAAAAATTAAAAAACACCAGCTTTTCTTTTCTGAGATAAATGACACAAGGGGCCCAGGTATTAAAGTGTTAGATCTGCAAGTTGATAAAAGGGGCAAATCCCACAACGTCCTGCAGTAGCACAAGCGCTCTTTGGAGGGGGGGTTGAACATCAATTTCTACATCTCGTCGTCGTAGCACACCCAGGCTGGACTCTGTAACATTGTGACAGTGATTCACCTTCAGAGACTGAAGTTTAGGGCAGTACTCCGCCACAGTCCTAAACAGACACAAACACAGACACACGTGAACAACAGCGGCTTTTCTAACCTCATGCAGTATGAGCAAGGCTGACCTTTTTAGCAATAATTTAACAGTTAAGGAAGAAAGTTCCTCAGCAAGTGAGTGCATAATATCAAAACATGTGAATTCTGAAAAATATGTGTTTAATGGGATAAATATATGTGTTTCACAAGGTAAAAATACCTACTAAATGCCCTAGAACATTTACCCATTATCTCTCTTGATGACTCCCAGATCAGACCATCTGATGATGTAAGAAACCTTGGTGTTGTCCTGGATAACCAGCTGACCTTCTCTCCTTATATAACCAACATGACAAGATCGTGCCGGTTCCTCCTCTAAACATTAGGAAGATTCGTCCATTTCTCTACATGGAAGCCACTCAGATTCTTCTCCAGTCACTTGTAATCTCACGGCTGGACTACTGCAACTCCCTCCTGGCAGGTGCTCCTATGTCCACTATTAAACTCTTGCAACTCATTCAAAATGCAGCTGCTCGCCTGGTTTTTAACCAACCCTGCTGCGTTCTCTTCATTGGCTTCCTGATGCTCGCCTACAAAGCCAAAAATGGACCAGCTCCAAGCTACCTTCGAGGTCTAATAAATCCCGCTCTGTACCATGCAACCTCCGAGCCACTAGTCTTGCTCGACTTAATCCTCCACCCAGGACTAGAGGAAGACAAGCATCAAGGCTCTTCACTGTACTTGCACTTAAGTGGTGGAACAAACTTCCCATGTCTGTCCGAACATCTGAGTCTCTCGCTGTCCTCAAAAACCCATCTCTTTACTAAGCACTTAAGCTGACATGTACTTACTTACACTCTTATTCATTTCTTGCACAAAAAAAACCCCCAAACAAAACAGATTTATATTCTTGGACTGCTGTCTACTTAAACTAGAGTACGGTAATGTTCACTATGGAAGCACTTCTGTAAATCGCTTTGGATAAGTGCCTTCTGCTAAATGCTGAAAATGTAAATGTAGAACATTTAGCTAGCCCTTAGATAGCAATGCAATAAAAACTGGAATGCATCTGTGTTGAGGATTACCAGCATGGCCATTGTCAAAAAATAACTTGTCAAGAAAATGTGTGGCTTCATTAACAAAAGCAATTAAATACATTACTATGCAGTGAGAGTCTGACTTCTCAATAAATATGACCTGTTGCCCAGTGGAAATTCATTGTGGTATGACAAATCCACCTTTTACATTCATAGATATAATAGACATTGTGTGTTTGGGCCAAAGAAAAAAAGAACCATCCAGACTATTACTAGTGTAAAGTTTAAAAGCCAGGGTCATTTAGTTAATTATACAAAGAGCAAACTGTATGTTAATGCTAAATAAAAAAAATAAAAACCATTTTTATTTATTTGCTGAATTTTATGTCAGAAAAAATAAAACTAGAATATTAAGTGGCATCTATTGCTTATGCCAGCAAATTGTAATTATTGAGATTAGGTGTTTAGGTCAAAATCATCTCTAACAGGTAGGGCTGAACGGTATGACCAAAAATCTGTATCACGGTATTTTTTAAGATTCTCACGGTATGTTTTATTTTTGTATGACTGGAACTTTTTATATTTCTGTTGCTTATTCTACTGTCATAAGTACATAGAATTTAAAAAGTTTTAATTTCACCATAAATATAATAAAGGTTTTGAGTTCTATAAGCTTTGCTTAGTCCACAAAATTACAATATATAAATCAGTACATGTTAAACAGTTGCAATATACACAGATCAGCCATAACATTAAAACCACCTCCTTGTTTCTACACTCACTGTCCATTTTATCATCTCCACTTACCATATAGAAGCACTTTGTAGTTCTACAATTACTGACTGTAGTCCATCTACTTCTTTACATACTTTTTTAGCCTGCATTAACCCTGTTCTTTAATGGTCAGGACCCCCACAGGACCACTACAGAGTCTCAGCACTGCAGTGTGTTAGTGTGTGTTGTGCTGGTATGAGTGGATCAGACACAGCAGCGCTGCTGGAGTTTTTAAATACCGTGTCCACTCACTGTCCACTCTATTAGACACTCCTATCCATCGCAAGGCCTGGGTCATGGTAAATTAATCTAGGCCAAATGATTGTTTACCATGATATGTTTTTGGTTGGTGGACTATTCTCAGTCCAGCAGTGATGAGCAGGTGTTTAAAAACTCCATTGTTGTGTTTTATTCACTCATACCAGCACAACAATAAGTTACATGCTTTGTGGCAACAGTTTGGGGCAAGACCTTCTGTCACAGCATGATTGTGTTCATGGTTGTCCATATATTCATTAATTCACAAGTTTGGTGTTGATGAACTCCAATTACCTGTACAGAGACTTGACGACAGCACCACTGAACATGTTTTAGATCCATTTTACATTTACTGTTAGCCAGGCCTGACTTTACAAAAGCATTTTAATTAAATGGGCTCAAATTCCCAGACACACTCCAAAATCTTGTACAAAGACCTTCAAAAATGCCTATTTAAAATGCTCGGGTTTGAGTGTCCATGTACTTTTGACCAAATGGTGTAATTTTCTGTAGCTCACCTGATGCTGTCATTGCACACCCTCAGACAGCCCGTCAGGTCAAGGTGTTGAAGCTCTCTACAGCATTTAGCTACCTCCTCCACTGAGGTATCTGTGATGTTGGCATTGACGGCCAGAGACAGCGAGCGTAGCGCGGGCCAGCGTGCTGCACCGTAACACACAGCTTCATCCCTCAGCTGTCTGCATGCTGTCAGATCCAGTGTGCGCAGCTCGGTGCAGTGATCTGCCACACTGCGCAACGCAAGGTTATCCACCCACTCACAGTGAGCCAGGCAAAGGTGCTGCAGCCGGGGACAACCCAGCGCCACCGCCACCAGAGCATGCCTGGTCAAATGAACACAGCCCTTCAGGTCTACATGCTGCAACTGCTGGTTCTGACCAACTACAGGGAGAAACTCCTCATTACTAATCCAGTTAGAACAGCTGTGCACGGAGAGACTCTGGAGAACTTTATTATCACAGAGCATGGAACAGAACGCTTCCCTTGGGATATGAGGACCTGTCTACAGAGCGAGAGAGAGAGAGAGACATGGATATAAATGCAAGAGCTGGACAAGATACACAAAATACACAATCCATAAATAGAACTTATAAGCAGTAAGAATAAATAAAGCTCACCTCTGCAGTGTTGAAGGTTCGGCAGTTGGCCAGGTAAACCTGAATTAGAGAGCGGAAAGTCCTGCTCACACGCTGTAGACTGGCCAAGTGTCGCAAAGGTAGGTAACACAGCACATGTGTCACAAGGACGTCTTCCCAAGGCAGATCCAACAGCTGATACCTAAAGCAGCACATTATGCAATCAGAGTCTGAGACCAAATATATTAATTTTCATATACTGCTTTATCCTGGGCAGGATTTTAGTGGGCATTTTTCCACCGGTAAACACTGAGCACAAGGCAGACAGAGACAGGGCACCAATCCATCGCAAGGCCTGGGTCATGGTAAATGAATCTAGGCCAAATGATTGTTTACCATCTGATAACACAACCCCAAATCAGAAAAAGTTGGTTTCTTACATGTACTTTGACTTTTTTTGATTGCAGACAGGATGAAGCTGAGCTATTTCATGTTTTGTCTGCTCAACTTTTATTTATTTATTAATAAACATCCATTCCTGCATTTCAGGCCTGCAACACATTCCAAAAAAGTTGGGACAGTAAAGCATTTACCACTTTGTAATGTTGCCATTCCATTTCACCACACTTAAAAGACGTTTTGGCACCGAGGATACCAAGTGATTTAGTGTTTCAGCTTTTATTTTGTCCCATTCTTCCTGCAAACACGTCTTAAGATGTGCAACAGTACGGGGTCGTCGTCGTCGCATTTTTCATTTCAAAATTCTCCACACATTCTCTATTGGGGACAGGTCAGGACTGCAGGCAGGCCAGTCCAGTACCCGTACCCTCTTCTTCCACAGCCATGCCCTTGTAATGTGTGCAGCATGTGGTTTTGCATTGTCTTGTTGAAAAATGCATGGACGTCCCTGGAAAAGATGACGTCTTGAAGGCAGCATATGTTGCTCTAAGATCTCAATGTACTTTTCTGCATTAATGCTGCCATCACAGAAGTGTAAATGACCTTTGCCAAGAGCACTGACACAGCCCCATACCATGACAGACCCTGGCTTTTGAACTTGTTGCTGATAACAGTCTGGATGGTCCTTTTCATCTTTTGTCCTGCAGCGTCCATTTTTTCCAATACAGACCTGGAATGCTATTCATCTGACCACAATACACGTTTCCACTGTGTGATGGTCCATCCTAGATGCCTCCGAGCCCAGAAAAAGCTTCTTTTTGCACGGTAAAGTTTTAAGTGGCATTTGTGCATGTAACTCTGTATTGTAGTGCTTGACAAAGGTTTACCAAAGTAATCCCTCACCCATGTGGTTATATCAGCTATTGTTGAGTGGTGGTTCTTGATGCAGTGCCGTCTGAGGGATCGAAGATCACAGGTGTTCAGCTTAAGCTTGCGCCTTTGGCCTTTACGCACTGAAATTCCTCCGATTTCTTGACTCATTTAATGATATTATGCTCTGTAGAGGGAAAATATGCAAATCCTTCCAAACGTTCTTTGAGGTTCATTGTTTTTAAACATTTTAATCATTTTCTCATGCATTTGTTGACAAACTGGAGATCCTCTGATCATCTTTGCTCATCAAAGACTCAGCCTTTCCTGGATGCTGCTTTTGTACCAAACCATGAGTACAATCACCTGTTGACATCACCTGTTTGGAATCACATAATTATTTAGTTTTTTCACCTCATTACTAGCGCTAAATTGCCCGCGTCCCAACTTTTTTTGGAATGTGTTGCAGACCTGAAATGCAGGAATGGATGTTTATTAATAAATGAAACGAAGATGAGCAGACAAAACATTAAATATCTCAGGTTCATCCTGTCTGCAATCAAATAAAAGTCAAAGTAAATGTAAGGAACACTGCATTCTTATTTTATTTGCATTTTCCATACTGTCCCAACTTTTTCTAATTTGGGGTTGTACAAAAATGTCTTAAATGTCCTAAAAAGTATGTTTAAAATATGCTGGGTCAAAAATACACATACGACAACCTAGATTAATAATTTGCTGGTGTAAGAAATTCTATAATGCCATTTAACCGTGGCACTCCTAAATTCATTGTTAGTGATTACACCTCACTATAATTACTGACTTATCTGCACACATATACAGTGTATCACAAAAGTGAGTACACCCCTCACATTTCTGCAGATATTTAAGTATATCTTTTCATGGGACAACACTGACAAAATGACACTTTGACACAATGAAAAGTAGTCTGTGTGCAGCTTATATAACAGTGTAAATTTATTCTTCCCTCAAAATAACTCAAAATACAGCCATTAATGTCTAAACCATCGGCAACAAAAGTGAGTACACCCCTAAGAGACTACACCCCTAAATGTCCAAATTGAGCACTGCTTGTCATTTTCCCTCCAAAATGTCATGTGACTTGTTAGTGTTACTAGGTCTTAGGTGTGCATAGGGAGCAGGTGTGTTCAATTTAGTAGTACAGCTCTCACACTCTCTCATACTGGTCACTGAAAGTTCCAACATGGCACCTCATGGCAAAGAACTCTCTGAGGATCTTAAAAGACGAATTGTTGCGCTACATGAAGATGGCCAAGGCTACAAGAAGATTGCCAACACCCTGAAACTGAGCTGCAGCACAGTGGCCAAGATCATCCAGCGTTTTAAAAGAGCAGGGTCCACTCAGAACAGACCTCGTGTTGGTCGTCCAAAGAAGCTGAGTGCACGTGCTCAGCGTCACATCCAACTGCTGCCTTTGAAAGATAGGCGCAGGAGTGCTGTCAGCATTGCTGCAGAGATTGAAAAGGTGGGGGGTCAGCCTGTCAGTGCTCAGACCATACGCCGCACACTACATCAAATTGGTCTGCATGGCTGTCACCCCAGAAGGAAGCCTCTTCTGAAGTCTCTACACAAGAAAGCTCGCAAACAGTTTGCTGAAGACATGTCAACAAAGGACATGGATTACTGGAACCATGTCCTATGGTCTGATGAGACCAAGATTAATTTGTTTGGTTCAGATGGTCTCAAGCATGTGTGGCGGCAATCAGGTGAGGAGTACAAAGATAAGTGTGTCATGCCTACAGTCAAGCATGGTGGTGGGAATGCCATGGTCTGGGGCTGCATGAATGCAGCAGGTGTTGGGGAGTTACATTTCATTGAGGGACACATGAACTCCAATATGTACTGTGAAATACTGAAGCAGAGCATGATCCCCTCCCTCCGGAAACTGGGTCGCAGGGCAGTGTTCCAGCATGATAATGACCCCAAACACACCTCTAAGACGACCACTGCTTTATTGAAGAGGCTGAGGGTAAAGGTGATGGACTGGCCAAGCATGTTTCCAGACCTAAACCAAATAGAACATCTTTGGGGCATCCTCAAGCGGAAGCTGGAGGAGCGCAAAGTCTCGAATATCCGCCGGCTCCGTGATGTCGTCATGGAGGAGTGGAAAAGCATTCCAGTGGCAACCTGTGAAGCTCTGGTAAACTCCATGCCCAGGAGAGTTAAGGCAGTTCTGGGAAATAATGGTGGCCACACAAAATATTGACACTTCAGGAACTTTCACTAAGGGGTGTACTCACTTTTGTTGCCGGTGGTTTAGACATTAATGGCTGTGTATTGAGTTATTTTGAGGGAAGAATAAATTTACACTGTTATATAAGCTGCACACAGACTACTTTTCATTGTGTCAAAGTGTCATTTTGTCAGTGTTGTCCCATGAAAAGATATACTTAAATATCTGCAAAAATGTGAGGGGTGTACTCACTTTTGTGATACACTGTATATGGAGCTAGTTTGACTGCATGGAACAGTGTTCTCTTGCCATGATCAAACTGTCACAACATACAAAAAAGAAATCTCCAGTAGTCAGAGTTCCACAAATGTATTAATTGATCGGGATAATAGACCTTTCGCATAGAACGGCAGACTGCAGGTTGAGAACCCCTGTTCAATGGCAATGTAATCCCTGCTTGACTGTGGATAATGTGACCCACACCCCTTACAATGTATGAACTAAAATGCATAAAAAATGCATTAACTATTAAATTTGAGTTTCACTGTAAACTCTGCTTAACTCAAATTGACTGTAGAACTGATTACATTAATTACATAGAAATTCTATACCTTCCAAGGGTAGTGGTAGATCAAAAGGTTGCTAGGTTCTAGCCCCACCACTGCCATGTTTCCACTGTTGGGCCCCTGAACCAAGCCCTTAAGCATCAATTGCTTGATTAGTGTTAAGTCACGATTGTAAATGTAAAGAATTGAGGAAACATGCTAGAGGAGAGATATATCGTTCATAATGCTTGTTATCTGAACACGATCAAAGATTAAATTAAAACAACTCTTTGATGTGCATAGGGTTTAAGTTTAAAAATTCCAATGATATGAAGATCTAAAATCTAATAAATTATGTATAGTACTTTTTTTTTTAACTAAATACATACTGGCTAAATATTATTATAGTGGAACCTCTGATTTAACTGACCTCTATTTAATGGATTTTGGATGTAATGGACAAAATCTGGAAAACCAAACGTCCGAAGTGTACCAAGACCAGTTGTTCAGTAATTGTCCGCTAGCTGGCACACGTCTCTCTGTTTACATGAGTGATGGGCTTTGTTTTGTCAGGAGGCTCGCTTTGTTCTCGTCTTTCTCTCTGTGTTTTATGCTTAATTTTTGCAAGTTCTAGTGCTTAGTTATGAACCAGCACTGCTCCAGTAGCCACCAGCAGTGCTTTAGACTCAGAATAATAGATACTACTGTAGATAGAGTCCCCACTACACAATCAAAGCAAAAAAAACCAAAAAAAAACCGGACAGTGCACCCCCCCCCCCCCATTTAGTCAGTTAAATCGAGGTTCCACTGTATTTTGATTTTAAATAACATACTGTAATAGAGTATTTTACCCAACCCTTACAACTTTAAAGTTAAGCTTAAGTCATAATAACATGATTTATTGCTATAAACTGCTCCTTTATTTTTTTTGTTAATTATCTCAGTGGGCGGCACTGTGGCTTGGTGGGTAACACTGTCGCCTCACAGCAAGAAGGTCCTGGGTTCGATCCCCAGGTGGGGCGGTCCGGGTTCTTTCTGTGTGGAGTTTGCATGTTCTCCCCATGTCTGTGTGGGTTTCCTCCGAGAGCTCCGGTTTCCTCCCACAGTCCAAAGACATGCAAGTGAGGTGAATTGGAGATACAAAATTGTCCATGACTATATTCGATATAAACTTGTGAACTGATGAATCTTGTGTAATGAGTAACTACTGTTCCTGTCATGAATGTAACCAAAGTGAAAAACATGACGTTAAAACCCTAATAAACAAACAAACAATTATCTCAGCAATTTTAAGTGTCATTTGTAAAATAAATTTGCCCTTTTTTCCAAAAGTGTCTGTGCTGTTGACAAACTACAGCAAATATGTTGCTCTGTACACTATATCACCCCATTTACCTTATTCCTCAGTAAGAAAATTGTAGTGTGTGTTTTACTGGTATCAGGTACAGCAGTATTGTTAGAATTCCACCTTAGTGTCAATGCTGAGAGATTTATTTATTAGAATTTTAATGTCATGTTTTACACTTTGGTTACATTCATGACAGGAACGGTAGTTATTCATTACACAAGATTCATCAGTTTACAAGTTTTATGTCAAACACAGTCATGGACAGTTTTGTATCTCCAATTCACCTCACTTGCACGTCTTTGGACCCGGACCGCTCCACCTGGGGATCAAACCCAGGACCTTCTTGCTGTAAGGCGACAGTGCTACCTCAATGCAGAGAGAAGGATAATGCTCCAATCAACAGCCAGTCTCCACACTTTTAGGAAAGCTTTCCACACAATTTTACACAAGGTTTGTGCCTCTTTAGTCAAAAGTACATTTGCGAGGTCAGACACTAGTGTTGAATGAGAAGACCTGGCTCACAAAGTTTTGATTCGTTAGAAATGTGTTAAGTGGGGTTGAGGTCAAGACTGAGACGCAAGACACCAAACTCGTCACACCGTCTTAAAACAGGCAGTTGTAGCCTAGTGGTTAAAGTACTTGACTAGCAATCCAAAGGTCGCTGGTTCAAGCCACACTACTGCCAGGTTGCCACTGTTGGGCCCTTGAGCCAGGCCCCTAACCCTCAATTGCTTAGACTGTATACTGTCACAGTACTGTAAGTCGCTTTGGATAAAAGCATCTGCTAAATGCAGAAAATGTAAAACACTGACTTTATGGACGTTGCTTTGTGAACAGGGGCACTGGTGTGGTTAAACACCAGTTCTGGGGAGGGGTGTAAATACCTAAAACATTTTAAAGATCAAAGAAAAGGAGAAAGAGCACAAGATGCACAAATGTATTTAAACTGGTACATTTAGTAGCAAGTATTATTTTACTTGTATTGTTACAATAGATTTGAAGATATTACATTACAGCGAAACAATGAATTGTTGTTCATCCCTGTAATGCCACACCCCTGTTGCACTTTACACCCTACCAGAAACATCCCGTGTGTTTCTATAATCAATATTCATTCACACCACCAGACTCGTTATGTATGTTGTACTACATACAGAAAGATAGAAAATGTTAAGTGTGCACTATTGCATTAATAAATAACTTGCATTTACACAGATCTGGACTAATATAAAAACAGTGCAGTGTAATAGCAGTATAACAGCTGCAGAAGGGAGCCACTGCATCCATTCACTGTAAAGCATTTGAATCATTAAGCATTTCTATCAGAAAAAGGTTCTATAAAGTGTATTTACTTGCAGCCGGCGGTTCGATCCTCTGGTTCCATCGCAGTAGGAATGACAGCTGAGTCCTTATCATTACTAGTTACCATTCAGAGCTGCTGACCGGTGTGCTGCACCAACGTTCACCACGCTGCACATCTTGCACCCCAAGGACCCATAAGTAGCTCGAGTGTCCGCCTGATTTAAAATCAGAATAAATAACGCTTTCAATAACTTTTCTGCATTTGATTTCTTTACAAAAAAAAGAAAAAAAAAAAGAAAAGCTTATTTACAATATTTATTAAAATAGTTTTAAAACATCAAAATAAAAACTTATGGGGGTTTGCATAAGGAAAAATAAACAAAACAAGACAAAACTAAAATAAAAAAATGATTTGAAAATTAGCCATATTAGGGGACCATTTGTGGGTTATTTAGTTAGTTTGTTTGTTTGTTTATTAGGATTTTAACGTCATGTTTTACACTTTGGTTACATTCATGACAGAAATGGTAGTTACTCATTACACAAGATTCATCAGTTCACAAGGTTATATCGTACTTAGTCATGGACAATTTAGTATCTCCAATTCATCTCGCGTGTCTTTGGACTGTGGGAGGAAACCGGAGCACCCGGAGGAAACCCACACAGACACGGGGAGAACATGCAAACTCCACAGAGAAAGGACCCGGACCGCCCCACCTGGGGATCAAACCCAGAACCTTCTTGCTGTAAGGCGACAGTGCTACCCATCGAGCCACCGTGCTGCCCTGGGTTATTTAGTTAAAAGTTTACTTAAGAGTTAAAAGTAGTTAAAAGTTTACATACCCTTGTATAAGATGTGTATTTCATGTCTTTTCATGTTTCATGTCTCTGTGATGAAAGTTATAATAATAATAATAACAATAATAAATTATTATTATAAATCCAAATTTCTGTTCTCTTCTGTTTGTTTGTTTGTTTATTAGGATTTTAACGTCATGTTTTACACTTTGGTTACATTCATGACAGGAATGGTAGTTACTCATTACACAAGATTCATCAGTTCACAAGGTTATATCGAACACAGTCATGGACGATTTAGTGTCTCCAAATAATCTGACTGCATGTTTTTGGACTGTGGGAGGAAACCGGAGCATCCGGAGTAAACCCACGCAGACACGGGGACAACATGCAAACTTCACACAGAAAGGACCCAGACCGCCCCACCTGGGGATCGAACCCAGGACCTTCTTGCTGTGAGGCGACAGTGCTACCCACTTAACCACCGTGCCACCCCTGTTCTCTTCTAAGGTTACTGTTAACATGCTTAGAGAAACTGTAATTGATGTAAAAAGGTCTATAAAGGTTATCTAATTTTGTCAAGTCAAGTCAAATTTATTTGTATAGTGCTTTTTACAATGAACATTGTCTTAAAGCAACTTTACAGACTCCAGGACCAACAGACCAAAACCCCCTTTTGAGTTTTTCATTATTTGTCTGTGATAAAGTCTGTATTGGTTTCTTGACATTTTTGGTGCAAACAAGCCAGGTTCCCATCACATCTAGCAGAAGCAGCATTGTTGACACAGCAGTCTGGATGTGCAGTCTTTAACCTCGGGGTAAAACAACAGAAAGTGTAGTTAAAATGTGAAATCATTACGAGTAAAATGTCAGTTTTGCAAAGAGTAGCTTTAGACTCTGGCACCCCTAATTATTACAGAATAACTAAAAGGGAGAGCAGGTAACAAAACCATGAAGGTTTTCACAGCACTTCAGCGCCCGTAAAAGTTTAGATGAATAAATTAGCAGGATATTCAAGATTTACCCAGATACCCAGAACATTCAGCTTTCATCATGACTTTTTAGTAGTGCTGTTGTTAATATTACTCTTACTTATTGTTATTATTACTATTTATTAATAGTTCTGACTTTAAGAAATAACACGTAGATTTACACAAACAACACTGAATCAGGCACCTACATAGCTACCTACATGAGAACTGCTGATTGGTTCTTTAATTTATCCAGTCTGATCGCGACAGAAACTCCATGGGGTGCAGGATCTAACAACATGCAAGAAAATATATAACACCACTTACTTCCTCTTCAGTTACCTAGCAGGATATTCTAGTTTCTTATGCTTTATACTGCCATCTATCGCGCAGGGTAGCGTGGTTATTTATTTATTTATTTATTTTTTAATATCTTTATTTTTGTATTTAAAGTAACAGTATACTGTAAACATAACAGAACATAATTTATATATACATATTAGTCAAGTCAAGTCAATTCAACTTTATTTATATAGCGCTTTTTACAATAGACATTGTCTCAAAGCAACTTTACAAAATCCAGGACCAACAGATACAAAAACCCCTTTAGCAAATATCAAAGAAAAAAACAGAGGAATTACAAATCATTTAAGGAATTTTGTTCCAATAGCATAACATAAAATATTTATTATTTATTTATTTATTAGGATTTTTACACACCTTGGTTACATTTATGACAGGACAGGTAGTTACTGGCTACACAGGTCATTGACACCTTAGTATCATCAATTCACCTCATTTGCATGTCTGGAAAGAACACCTGTAGGAGGAAACCGGAGCACCCGGAGGAAATCCACACAAACACAGGGAGAACATGCAAACTCCAGACAGAAAGGACCAAACCATGTAATCATGGTTTGGTATAAAAGCAGCATCCAGGAAGTCCAAAAGCCAGGGTCTGTCATGGTATGAGGTTGTGTCAGTGCCCCTGGCAAAGGTTATTTACACTTGTGTCATGGCAGCATGAATGCAGAAAAGTTCATACAGTCTTAGAGCAACATGTGCTGCCTTCAAGAAGTCATCTTTTCCAGGGACGTCCATGCATTTTTCAACAAGACAATGCAAAACCACATGCTGCACACATTACAAAGACATGGCATGAAGAAGAGAGCCTGCCTGCAGTCCTGACCTGTCCCCGATGGAGAATGGCTGAAAGCTGAAACACTAAATCGCTTGGTATCCTTGGTGCCAAAATGTCTTGTAAGTGTGGTGAAAAGGAATGGCAACATTACAAAGTGGTAAATGCCTTACTGTCCCAACTTTTTTTGGAATGTGTTGCAGGCCTGAAATGCAGGAATGGATGTTTATTAATAAATGAAAGGAAGTTGAGCAGATAAAACATGATATATCTCAGGTTCATCCTGTCTGCAATCAAATAAAAGTCAAAGTAAATGTAAGAAACTCTGTGTTTTTGTATTATTTGCATTTTCCATGCTGTCCCAACTTTTTCTGATTTGGGGTTGTAAAGAAAAGGTGAGGAAAATGCAATAACCAGAAAAAGAATGTTACATATAATATATTACTTGTAACAGCAGTTAGCAATGGAAAAATACTCACACTTGTTAACACTATACATCGAAAAGTCATGAATTTCAATACATTTTAATCAACTGCTTTTTCCGAGTCAGACTTAAAGCAGGTTCAGTTCCAGAGATAAAGAATTGGGCAGAATACCCTGAAGTAAAAAGTGCCACCGCTGTGCCACCCAAACGTACTAGGTAAACATATCCGAATTATGATATCACACATGTATGATTAAACCCAGCCCAAAAGAGAAACTTGCTACAGTTCCACAGATTTAGCACCTAATAACCTGGCATATTGTCATACCCACAATAATATGGTAAACTCTGTATTATCTGTAATTACTTGAACAGAATAATATACCATGTTTGTCATGACTGGATCTGCACACCTTTGCAAAAAACGAGCAGAAACGTATTAGCACGCCTGTTCACCCATGTGGTTGAGAAACAATACATTCACTCATGCAGAACAACTGCTGAACTGTGAGGTTGTGAATGTTTCTGAATGAAGCTGAGCCGGTGGCCCCACAGCAGGTTACTTAATGTTAACCAGTGTAGTGTGCTAGATCAATTCATAGAGGATATGGCAGCTAATTCAGTTTATAACTTCATTATGGACTCCCTGGATGGGGAAGCTGTTTCTCTAGAAGATTTCAGAGGCAAAGTCCTTCTCATCATCAATCTGGCAACCTTCTGAGGCTCCACTGCTGTGCAGGTAACTGTGCTTTACTGGATTAATTATCTTTTGACTGTGGACATGATAAACCCAATGTAAACTGACCATAAGCCTGTTGTACAGCCCACTAAAAAACTACAGACTTTAATACTACGTTGGTACACTCTGTAACAGCCTCCATTTGTTTAGGAAGGTGTTTTTACAAGATCTTGGAGTGTCTCTGGGAATTTGTGCTCATTCAGTCAAAAGTGAATTTCTATGTTTATGCACTTATGATGGACAGGAAGGACTGGCTCTCAGTCATGGTTCCAGTTCATCCCAAAGGGTAATGTCTAATGCTGTGCAAACACGTGACATAAGTGTAAATCTTTTAAACCAGACATTAAAGTTAACTCTCAGACCAGAGATTTAAGTCCACAAAGACAAGTTTGATGTGGAGGAACTCCAGTGGCACAAAACCCTGACTTTAACCTGACTGAACACCTTTGAGATTATTTGGAATGTTGATGGTGGGCCAGGCCTTTGCTTTTCTTCAGGTGGTGCAAAAGTAAAACACGCTAGCACACCAGAGCTGACATTTCAAACTCGTCATTTTGAAACTCAGCTTTGCCATCCTGCCATCGATTGGCTGTTGTTCATACAGGGTGCGAGCCGAACGTGGATTCCTCACAACTGATGCAATTACGACCTCTGCTGGCTTATTAATGGTAAGTGATATTGAGGATCAGGGTGTGGCTCTCCGTACACAAAGCTGATCCCCATATGAACTGGTGAAATGCAGGTGAAAACATGCAGTCGGTGTCAGTCTCGGCTCTTCTCAACCAGGGTGGAGATCAGCATCAGTAGAGAGGAAGCGTAATGCAATC
Organism: Trichomycterus rosablanca; assembly: GCF_030014385.1. Classification (NCBI taxonomy): domain Eukaryota; kingdom Metazoa; phylum Chordata; class Actinopteri; order Siluriformes; family Trichomycteridae; genus Trichomycterus; species Trichomycterus rosablanca. The sequence continues at coordinate 14,094,081 of NC_085997.1, read as the reverse complement.
AGATAATTGGATACGACTCGATTGGGAGGAAAATTGGGAAAAATGCAAAAACTAAAGGGACACAAATTCCCACAGACTCACTTGAAAGCTATTATTTCTGCAAAGCAGGAGGTTAACTCTGTATAATTTACCATGGATTTGGAATGTAATATTAAACAAGCCAGCAGCACGGTGGCTAGGTGGGTCTACTCACAGCAAGAAGGGCCTGGGTTCGATTTCCAGGTGGAGCGGTCTGGGTCCTTTCTGTGTGGAGTTTGCATGTTCTCTTTCTGTGTCTGTGTGGGTTTCCTATTGGTGCTCCGGTTTCCTCCCACAGGCCAAAGACATGCAGTCAGGTTAAGTGGAAGGTTTGTATTTAAGCATTTAAGTTAGCGTTCTGACAACATTTACATTTACGGCATTTAGCAGACGCATTTATCCAACTTGACTTACAATACTGTAACAGTATATTGTCTAAGCAATTGACCACTGTTGAGCCTTGCTTAAGGGCCCAACAGTGGAACTAGTCCAGTACCTTAACCACTAGGCTACAACTGCCCTGACTATAATAAAAACAGTTGTTTCTGTGATTGTAAACTGAAATGAAATGAGTTATTTTTGTGTGTATTTGGTTGCAGTACCACAGATTGAACACACTCATGGACATGTTTGGTAGTGAGAAGTTCACCATTCTTGGATTCCCATGCAATCAGTTTGGACTTCAGTCACCTGGTAAGAAACGTAAGAAACAGAATCAGTTGTCATCACAACAACCCGAATAAACATTGTTATGTACTGATTCGACCCTTTTCGCCGCTGACTGAGGACGCCACTCAGCTGACTGACTGACATTCAACTGAATCAGTACAGCCTGCATTTTTCTGCACGAGCCGAGTTCATACACTAAGGGGGGGCCCACATTTTTTTTTGTACTGGGGCCCATGAGCTCCTAGTTTAATGCCTGATGCAGCATGTAAGGGATTGAAGTCTTTTTACAAGGTTTCAACACATGCACCATTTATTCATTAATTCATACATTATTATTATTATTAATATTATTGTTGTTGTAAATGCAACTGTTTTTATAGTTATACATTATAGTATATTGTACTTTTAATAATTGTGAAGAATGTCATTCTACAGTGTATTCAGAAAGGATTTTGATCACTTGACTTTTATAATAATATACTCTTAATCACCCTAGTTTTTCTAAAATTAAACAAAAAATTTCTTATTTTATAGTCAAAAACATCCTGAAATCCCCTATCCATACAGTATCCAGAGCCATAAATTTGATAATTTGTAGAAGCCTTTTAGTCAGCAATTATAGCTGCAAGTCTTCTTGTCTAAATTAGTTTTTCACATGTGGATTCGGGCAGTTCATCCCACAATTTATTGCAGTTCTTCCTAATTGGAGGGCAAGCATGTAAACTACCAAATACAGGACTTTCAAGAGATGTTTGTTGAGGTTTAAGTCTGGACTTTGGCTGAGCCACTCAAGGACATGCAGAGACTTGTCTTTTACTCAACATTGGTCTTCCGTCTGACCAAAGCCCTCAGTGCCCAGATGCCCATTTTGACAAGATGATGCCCAATTTGAGAATTCTTTTATTTCAGAATTACTATTATTAGTTTTGTCCTGACAATGCAGTGTAAACTGGGGGCTTATATAGACCCAGGTTTGTGCTATTCTAAACTATGTTTCTTTAATTTAAATTGCAAAAAGTAGACAAAAAGTAGATTGATTTCTAGACACATCTATTATTTTTAAAGGAAATTGTAAAACAAACAAAAACATGTTTGACACAAATCTTAATATATAAATGACACTACATATTTTTTTTTTCTTTTCTAGAGGACAATGATGAGACTTTGGAAATCTTACGCTGTGTAAGACCAGGCAACGGTTTTATCCCAAAATTTCCCATCTTCAGTAAAATTGAGGTTAATGGGCTAAATGAGGAGCCTCTGTTCTCCTATATAAAGGCAAGTTATTCACATACTGATGATGACAAGTTGCTGTGTGTTTTGCTCTTACTGGCATTTTATAATTAAGGCATTCACCTTAAGGTTCACCTTTTATTCAGCATATCTAACTCCTACATTCACACTATGCAATATGATTAGATAGTTCAGTAATAGTGTATCTGATGACGTAGATAAACTCTAAAGGAGTGTCACGAGTGTCTTGTTGTGCCATTTGTAATAAATGATTGTTTTTAGAATACTGGCTACACTAATTGTGCTTTAATACAGTTAAAATATTAATAAACAAAAATGACTAATGCCATGAGAACCCTTTTGTTGGTTTGTTGCAGGAGTCCCTGCCATCTGTAAACCCTTTCATTGGAGACATGAAGAAACTTTTTTGGTCTCCAGTAAAAGTTAGTGACGTTCGTTGGAACTTTGAAAAGTTCCTTGTTACTGCAGAAGGTGTTCCGTACAGACGGTATGAAGCATCTTTGTTTATTAAAATGCAGATACATTTTCTAGAGTTTTTAAGCTTATAACCTAATCTGAGGCTAGATATCGACAACCAAGAATTTAAGAGGAGCTTAATTAAAGTTTGCCTTTTCCAGGTAACAATAATCATTTTTGTAAAGGATAAGTTGATGCCTCTTTCTTATTTACTAATCTAAATAAAAAAAAGATATTGAAAAAAGCTTATAAGATATAAAGAAGGAATGAATCCAGGGCCTCATGAACTATTTTCTAGCTTGCATTATGTAAATTCCATAAATGTCTTATATTCTTATATTATAATTGTTATTATTTCATGACCGTAGTCATGCACAAAGCCATAATCTCAACCTTACTGAAAAACATAAATGTCACTTGGTTGTGAGCCAGACCCTCCACAGAAACGCTGCAAAATCTTTTGGAAACCCTTCCCAGAGGTGTAAAAGCTGATATAACCACCAGGGGGAGCCAACTTTATATTAATGTTCATGGCTTTGGCCTGGGTTGTCCTACAAGCTCATTTGCTGGAGCTTACACACTATTGGACCTAGGTCTGTGTTTATTAAAAACAGCAGCTTTTGATAGACTTACTAAAACATATAACGAATTATATACACATTCATGAAAAACAGATAGACATAAAAAAAGGGCGACACAGTGGGTGGCACTTTTGCCATACAGCAAGAGGGGTCTGGGTCTGGGTCTGGGTTTAATTACCCAGTCAGGCAGCCCTTTCTGTGTGGAGTTTGCATGTTCTCCCAGTGTTCACGTGGGTTTCCTCGGGTGATAATTGTGTGCTAAGTGTGTGCTAAGTGGGTGTGTGTATGCCCTGTAATAGACTGGTGACCTGTCTGGGGTGTTTTACTCACCTTCGCCCTTTAAATCAAAACCTCAATCCTGGCCAGGGTAAAAACAGATAGATAGTACACATAATTAAGTTTTTACTAATCCATGTCTTGCTTTATTTACTGGGCAGCTATGACCTCCAATGTCCATTTGAAGAAGTGGAGAGAGACATAACAAGACTTCTCATCCCTATGACAACTCAGCTTACCTAGGATCGACTTTGTAAATGTGTCTCTAAATGTTTTATCCCATCATATAACAATACACACTGACTGCAAATCAGAAGACATACATTGACCAGAAGATCCTAAACATGCCTTTTATAAGATATACAGTATATAAATACATTGAAGTAGTAAATGAATTTATTTTACATTTGTGATACATTGACTATATTACCTTAACATGAACTGTTTAGGACTGTAGCTGAGCACTGTGCTTTGCTGAAGAGCCTCATTGTCTTATGTAGCTGGTTAGAATGGTTGTCACCTTAAGTTAAACCTAGCTACACAAAACACGGTCTTTAGGTCTTTAGTTCAGTTGTATGTCTAGGATTTGGCTGAGCTTTACATGTCTCAGAGAAAGTCGCTAGCGTTCCTTCAAGCATAATTACCTAATTAAATAAATAAATACTATTCCTATATTGATCCCTTTGGGGAAGATTGGTGTAAAAACTGTAAAATGGGCTACATTGTAATAAGGTACATTCATTTAAAACTCACAGCTTTTTTCTGGTTGGAAGTCACATTTTTTTTCTTTTTTAGATGATGCCAATCCTCTCTTTAGGTGGTGGTGCAGTGTGATGATCCCTCAGTAAAGGCACTGAGCAACTGAGTTGGATCTGATAGGGCAGAAGAAGCTTCTCTGAGCTTTAGTGTGTTCACTCAGAGATGCCATCTTCACTCAGCAGCATCACTTTTTTAGTATACTCACAGCACAGCTTACTGGTCAAAATGTTTTAAATGTAAAAGGTAAAATAAAGATGCTTTTTAAACATGTTTTTTGTGTATTTGTTAATTTGTTTATGTATTTTTTATATTAGAAAATATTATTCAAATTAACATATTAATTTGGCAAATAATTAAAATACATGAATAAATAAAGTCAGCATAGCATGTCTGGTTTAAAGTAGTTTGCTCCTTTATTTTGGCACCAAGGCCATAAGGCTAACGTCACAAACAATGAAAAAACAACCAACCAAAAAGTTTACTGCAATTTTAGAGACTCTGTAAGTTCAACTTTGCTACATTTGCTAATTATTATCATCCTCCTCCTCCCCATCATCATCAAAAAATATGTACTCTGATCAACCATAACATTAAAACCACCTCCTTGTTTCCACTATCACTGTCCATTTTATCATATAGAAGCACTTTGTAGTTCTACAGATTACTGACTGTAGTCCATCTCTTTCTCTACATACCTTTTTAGCCTGCTTTCACCCTGTTCTTCAATGGTCAGAACCCTCACAGGGCCACCACAGAGCAGGTATTCTTTAGGTGGTGGATCATTCTCAACACTGCAGTGACAATGACATGGTGGTGGTGTGTTAGTGTGTGTTGTGCTGTGTCTGATACCATACCATACCAGCACAACACACACTTACACACCACCACCATGTCATTGTCACTGCAGTGCTGAGAATGATCCACCACCTAAAGAATACCTGCTCTGTGGTGGTTCTGGGAGAGTCATGACCATTGAAGAACAGCATAAAAGGGGGCCAACAAAGCATGCAGAGAAACAGATGGACTACAGTCAGTAATTGTAGAACTACAAAGAGCTTCTATATGGTAAGTGGAGCTGATAAAATGAACAGTGAGTGTAGAAACAAGGAGGTGGTTTTGATGTTATGGCTGATTGGTGTATATTCTGCTAGTAAATCATCCTGCATATTTCTGTGATTAATACAGGTTTATACTTGCTTTGTACTTTTAGCTGTTGTTAACTATAATAACTCTGGTGTAAATATATTTCCATTTTTATCTTAGTACAAGTAGTACACATTCCAAAATAGTATCTGTGCCTTTATATTTGTCGAGTTACTGGCAGTAGTAAGTTGTGTGGAGAAAAGGCGAGAAATGGTTATAGCCATAGCTAACAGACATGAAGAGAACTCATGTATCATTCTGTAGTGTGAAATGTGATTTATGTTGGCTATTGTTGGCTGTCTGCTGGAAGGCCTGTGTGTTTTCTCGACTGAGGACTGAAATTCCTCAGCTAATGAGGAAGAAGCATGAATAAATGAATAATTTATTATTTATGACACACAGGCATGCTGGCAGTTTGTTTGCATCACTCTCGTGTGTATAGCCTAATTAAAAATTGTACTCGTTTTCATAGGTCATTAGCTCTCAGTTTGTTTACAGTCAAACAAGGAAGCTTTCTGAATTATTTTTAGCTAAACCATTATTTCAGATCCATATGCTGGATGTAGCTTTTTCTTTGTACAATGCTGAATTTCTGTTGTTGGTACTTCAACACAAAACTAAATTATAAAGCAGTTAATAAAAGTTGTTTTAATAGACAATCATGGAGGACATGTGCAGGCACAAGTGTCCTCAAAAGTACAACAAAGTAGCTAGAAACTAAAAGCTGCAAATTAAAGAATATTTTTGATCATTTTTGACCACACTGTGATGTTTTGATAATTAACTATATGACGAGAGTGATCATATTCAAAATATCTGAGTATTTAGCCAGGGCTGCATTACGCTTCCTCTCTACCGATGTTGATCTCCACCCTGGTTGAGGAGAGCTGAGACTGACACGTGTGCAGTAGCCCACTGCATCTTTTCACCTGTCTGAGGCGAGTTCATATGCAAATCAGCATTGTGTACAGAGAACCACACCCTAATGACGCATTATCCCCGTCTCTGTGCAGGCTCCATCAATCAGCCAGCAGAGGTCGTAATTGCATCAGGTATAAGGTCCCATCCGTCAACCCCCCCAGAACAACAACCAATCGTTATTTGTGTCGACGCCAGACAAGTTTGAACCGACAAGTTCGACATGTCAGCTCTGGTGTGCTAACGTGTTATACTGCTGCACCACCTGAGCGCAAAGCCAGTTTTGAAAGCTTTTCCAAAGCACACGTTTGGTCACATAGTACAAGCTGTTTTGATAATTAACTATATTACGAGAATGATCATATTCAAAATATCTAAGTATTTAGCCAGGGCCATCTCAGGTTAGTGGTGGGCAATACTCCCCAAATTTTCTCTCTGCCACAAGCACAAAGCAAGCAAATTCTATATTTCTTTAGCCGAGACTGACACACGTCCCCTCCGACACGTGCAGTAGCATCTTTTCACCTGCATGAGTCAAGCTCATATGCGGATCAGCTTTGTGTACAGAGACACACACCATGATCAATGCATTATCTCTCGACTCTGTGCAGGCTCCATCAATCAGCCAGCAGAAGTTGTAATTGCATCAGTTATGAAGCCCCATCCGTCAACCCCCCCCTCACACACACACAGTACAAACTTGAGTATTATTCAAAAGTTTGTGTGCCATGCTTTCTGTCGTATTTGTGAGGAAAATTGACGAAAAGCTTTAGCTTACAAAGCAAAGATTTACAAACTGGAAAGTAGCATTGCACAATGATAAAGACTTTTAACAGCATGTGCCCAATCAAAGCCATTTATAAGCTGCTTCTATGTGGGCAGAAATGAATCAGAGAAAATCAAGTGATGAGACTATTGCTGGTCTGCTAGTACATTAGAAGTCTAGAGGATATGGTACAGTCTGTAAATGAAATGCCTCTTCAGGGAACCCTGGAATTGATTCACTGTCAAAATGAAGACACATCAGCTGGCCTTTTTTCAAGCTTATTGAATATACTTTGTCCAAAGATTTTGAACTGGCAAACTGCTTTTTAATATCAAACAATGTTAAATATAATAGTCAAACAAGAAAAAAATATTAATAATTAGATTCTAACTTCATCATTCTGTTCAGGGTCATGGTAGAACTGGCATCTCATGGTAATACCAGCCACAAAACAAGAATACACCCTGCATCATGTTCTCTCTTAGTCTTGTACTGTAACTTACTGGTACGTTCTGCTTATTTATCATTATGTCTGTTTATCTGCATTTTATATTCGGGGCGGCACAGTGGCTAAGTGGGTAGCACTGTTGCCTCACAGAAGGTCCTGGGTTTGATTCCCAGGTGGGGCAGTCCGGGTCCTTTCTGAGTGGAGTTTGCATGTTCTCCCCGTGTCTGCGTGGGTTTCCTCCCACAGTCCAAAAACATGCGGTCAGGTTAATTGGAGACACTGAATTGTCCTATAGGTGAATGGGTGTGTGTGTATGTGTGTCTGCTCTGCGATGGACTGGCGTCCCGTCCAGGGTGTTACTGTGTGCCTTGTGCCCATAGAAAAGCTGGGATAGGCTCCAGCACCCAAGATTCAATGTAGCTGTGACTCTAACCGGATAAGTGGTTAAGAAAGTGAATGAGTGAAAGTGAGCTCCGGTTTCCTCCCACAGTCCAAAGACATGCAGTCAGGTTAATCGGCGATGCAAAATTGTCCATGACTGTGTTTGACATTAAACTTGTGTAATGAGTAACTACCGTTTCTGTCATGAATGTAACCAAAGTGTGTAAAACATGATGTTAATATCCTAATAAATAAATAAATACATGTTTATTTATATGCATGTTATATTCCTTGACATTTTCAATATGAAATATAAACATTTATATAAAAATCTCAACTTTTATTATACATAATTGCTTTACATTTGCATTTTGCAATGCTTCAAGTAGAGTCTTTTTAAATTCATCATTTTAAAGGCTGTTTCTCTTTTACCCAGTAGCCCGAACCCACCAACCAGCACAGCTCTGTACTAGTTTGACACTAACTGAGTTTAAATGTGCACAGCCATGATCATCCATCATCTGCAAAAGCGTTTGCATTACCATTGATCTACATGGACAATAACAATAACATGCTTTTATTGTTCCAGCCCTACAAGTCGTTTTTGCTTCAGTGATTGAGCACATAGCCACATCTTTTTAGACACACTCGCCTGGTGCTATTTTGTCTTCCTGTCAATAACATGGCACTTGTCCAATTATGGATCAATACCTACTTATGCTTTTACGCAGTGCCATTATGAAGTTGGTTTTCTGCCACTGCCAGTTTTTTTTTCTGAGCCTGACTTTCTTTTTATAAAAAAAAAAAATCTGTTTCACTCTTCTGACAGAGCTTGGAGCATATGGAATTCCTTAAAGTAGGATTGATCATATTTAATGGTTTAATTTTCTAATGTTTAATTTTCTTTGGGCTTTTAAGTGCCATTTATATGTGCATCTCCCATCAGGGGAAAAACCGAACATCTGCTGCTCCTCAAGCTCCAACAGTTCTCGACCAAGGGGGTTCATTTAAATCACTTAGAGCAAAGATCTTTCTGTTGCTGTCATTATATTCACTTCACCTGTTTAAAGCAGATGACAAAGTAATGCAAAGAAACCACATTTAATAATGTTTATTTTTCATTCATTATTTTTTAAATTTTCCATCAGCGTAGATCAGTTGTTGTATCAATGTTGATTCTAGCTATCAAATTAAGTTTTTGTGTATAACAGTTAATAGAGAGTGATATTATATTGTTTATTATTAAAGGCAAACTATTCAGCATATAGCAATCATTTTATCAGAAACAGTCTTTGCAATGTAAATAAAATTCTGCTTCAAAGCCTATAATTGAGTTTCATTCATTCTTCTCCCTTCCAGCCGCTTAATTGGCGCAGCGGTAAAATACACTAGCACACCAGAGCTGGGATTTCGATACATCATATTGAGTCTCAGCTCTACCATCTGGCTGGGCTGTTTGGCTGTTGTTCATCCAGGGAAGGAGCCGGATAGGGGCCTCATAACTGATGAAATTACGACCTCTGCTGGCTGATTGATGGCGTCTGCACAAAGTAAAGGAATAATGCTGATCAGGGTGTGGCTCTCTGTGCACAAGACTGATCCGCATTTGTACTTGCCTCGTGCAGATGAAAAAATGCAGTCAGCTACTGCACACTGTCAGAGGGGGCGTGTGTCAGTTTGCTATTCTCAATTGGGGCAGGGGTCAGCACCAGTAGAGAGGAAGCATAATGCAACTGGGTAAAAAATTGGATGTGCTAAAAACCAGGAGAAAAAGAGAGAAAATACATTAAAAATAATAATAAAAAACAAAAAGAATTCTCCCTTTCAGACATCCTGAAGTAAAATATTTAAAAAATATAATAAAGGTTTTGGGATTAATATGGATTAATTCAATGAATTCTGCAAAATTTCTTCATATCAGTGTAAAAGGCTGATCTGATCAGAGTAATTGGAGAGAGTAACAGGTTGCTGTTGCTGCTGCAAAAGCTGTAACAATGAGTTAAAAAGTTAAGTGGACCAATACTTTTCACATACAGTCATGTGAAAAAGTTAGGACAACCCATGAAAACTTTTGTCTTTTTGAACATATTTAAATATATAAACATTTGAGCTTCATTTAAACAGTAATGAAAGATGGAGCTTATATAATTAAACAAAAAAAATTTAAAAAATTACTTTTAAACACAAGTTGTAAAATGTAATGAACAAAAATGGAAAGTTAGAGGACGTTGGAGTTTTATTTAAACCTCAGACATTAGTTTGGTTTGCTCTTGATTGTTGAAGTGAGTGTTATCATCATGGTGAGATCTATAGAGCTCTCTGAGGACTTCAGAAAAAAGGTTGTAAATGCATATGAGTCTGGGAAGGGATTTAAAAAGATCTCAAAACAATTAGAAATCAGCCATTCCACTGTCCAGATCACAGAAAAGAAATCTCCAATAATCCTACAATGTCATCACGGGACCTACAGGCATGATGAATTCTTCACTGTATCAGAGGGTGCTTGAGGAAAATGTAAGACCATCTGTCCAAAAACTGAAGCGGAGGTGGACCATGCAACATGACAACGACCCAAAACATTCCAGTAAATCCACCAAGGAATGGCTCAAAAGAAAGAAATGGAGAGTTCTGGAATGGCCAAGTCAAGGCCTGGATCTTAATCCTATTGAGATGCTGTGGGGTCATTGGAAACGGGCTGTGCATGCAAGAAACCCCTCAAGCCTCACACAGCTGAAGAAATTCTGCATGGAGGAGTGGGAAAAACTTTCTCCCAGTCGATGTCAGAGACTGGTAGATGGTTATAGGAAACGTCTAATTGAGGTTATTTCAAAGGGGGAAATACCAGCTATTAGGACATAGGGTGTCCTAACTTTTTCCTCACAATAAATTTCACAACATTTTTGTTTATTACATTTTACAACTTGAGTTTAAATGAATTTTTTTATTTTTTTATTTGTTTAGTTATATAATCTCCATCTCTCAATACTGTTCAAATGAAGCTTAAATGTCCATATGTTTAAATATGTTCAAAAAGACAAAGGTTTTCATGGGATGTCCCAACTTTTTCACATGACTGTAGGTGTTATATATGATATAGGTGTTGAATAAACTGTTTCCTTAAAAAAATTATATAACATTTGTGCTGTTACATAGATTTGATCAAATGTACCATTGTCTGTTGCATAATTTAGCCCTACAGAAATATGTTGTAAATGTGTGCACTTTTTTAAATCTTCTGTCCAAGGGCTAATAAAAAAGAATCTGGCAACCTGCATTCAATTATTTTTATAATTCCTAACTGGTCAACCAGAAAATAATTTATGCACATGTATAGAGCAACTCTGGATGGAAATAACTTCCCGTGTATATTGACTGACATAATTATTTTGCTGTCCACTCTAAATATTACTTATTGTGATTAGCTTTATTAATTAGATTAGCTTTAAAGTATTCCTCAATTCCCCACCTGGAATTTAAACCCAACACTTTGAGCTCAAACCGCTATCTACTTCTCTGCTGCCATATCTTTTAAATAAGTGATCGAAACCAGCAATGATGTAAGGAAATTAAATCTCACATCAGCACTCTGGATGAGTCTCAGCTCGAGGCTAGAGCTGGAGGGCCACTCTGTCTCTCCGAGTCCAGCTCATGTGCTATTTATCTTCTGTCTGCTCGAACCTGCCCGCAATTTTTCATCTACACAAAACATTAGTCTCCAGTCTCAAGCAGAGTGGCCATGCGTCAGCTCTACTTCAGGGTAGCTATAAATAATGTTACGTCTCAGCCTGTAAATAAACGCCCAAAACAAGTGCTGCAGTTCAATATGATTGCCCACGGATAGCTCTATTACAGCACTGGCCTCCCAGTTTAGTCTTTGTGAAATGGACTGGAGAAACTTTCCGGTGAATGATTGTTGTTATAAACCCTATGATTGTATTTGTTATAGTTGTAGCATGTAGCTTTGATTATTACCGTCACCGTTATTATTTCAGGCTTTGAATATGTAAAATTGTTATAAATGTCTTGGTACCTATTTTATTCATCCATTTCAGATTATTGTGCATTGTGATTTTTTTTCTTAACATTTGCTGTATTTAGCAGATTACTATTAACAGTTATTACTGAATACAATTTAAACAATTGAGGGTTAAAAGACTTGCTCAAGAACCCAACAGTGGCAGCCTGGTGATGGTGGGGCTTGAACCCCCTTGATTACTAGTCCAGTACCTTAACCACTGAGCTACCACTTTCTAATTTGTTTCAGTCTTGTCTACCCAAAGTTTTTTTATTTTATTATTTTTATATATTTTAATCAAGGTGTCATTGTTTTTTGTTCACACATCAATCATTTATTGCTCAACTACTAAAAAAAAACTAGTGTCAAGTTGTGGCACAACTTGCAGTTAGAATAATTGATCAATTCATACACACTTCTACCAAACATTAACAGAAACCAGTAAAACTCTATCTATAATAAATTGGTCTTGATTTCATCACATTTACAATCTAGATTAAGGGAAAACAGATTTAAAAAATAATGGGCTAACTTGACAAGAGGGGGCGGACACACATGCAAAGATGTTTTAACAAGATTTAATAATAAAAGGCAAGACGGGTACACAAGACAAGACACAAACACATGAACTAAGCTAAATGCTAATGCTAAACACATAAAACATGAACCTAAACAGACCTAAACTCTAAACTAATCTAAATGCTACACTAACTGCTAAGGCTAATCTAAACACACATGAACAATGCTAAAGCTAAATCTGAAACCTATGCTAATGCTAAACATGAACAAGACTAAGCACTAAACAAGACTTCTTAGCAGGAACATGAGCAAGAACCCTGACACAGTCAAAAACCTGACAAACCATTATACAGTATAAGCATGAAACCCAAAAGCCTGACTAACCCAAAAGCCTGACTAACCCAGAATAGCAGGTCCCTTAAACACCTTAAGCATTTCACCTGAAACGAGGAGCAGCTGTGGATCACTGGCAGTACAAACAGAGTGGAGAAGGCAAAGGCTTGCCAACAACCTAAACAAACCACCACCAACATTTGCTCCTGGAGAGAGGGGCGTGGCACATGAACATGGCTCCAGGAGCTCAAAGAGGCTTGATTCGTGACAATATATATAACAATATATATTTGGTATTATATGTTCTACCAAAGTTTTCAAATTATTAGGTGATTACTATTACAGTTATGGCTCCATATTTTTCGTTTATTAATAGTTTAATAAACATGAATTATTCTGATTAAAACCATGCTCTCACAGCAAGAAGGTCATGGGTTTGATTCCCACACGGAGTGGTCCACGTCCTTTCTGTGTGAAGTTTGCATGTTCTCCCTGTGTCCGCATGGGTTTCCGATTTCTTCCCACAGTCCAAAGACATGCAAGTGAGGTGAACTGGAGATACAAAATTGTCCATGTCCCTGTTTGACATTAAAAACTTGAACTAATAAATCTTGTGTAATCAGTAACTACCTGTTCTGTCATTAATGTAACCAAAGTGTGTAAAACATAATGTTAAAATCCTAATAAATAAATAAAACCATGTTCAGGATAGCAAATTAAATGCTAGGAGTTAACAAAGATAAAAAATGAAGCACGATTAATGCTCCAAATTCTTGTTCCATTTTATATTTCTAATTAAGCGACTTTCTGTAGCGTGGTGGACGAACGGCCTGGCTTTTCTACTGTGCTGATTTGATGTGTTTTATCTCTCAGCACCATTCACTCACAGCCTGACAGGATTGGACCAGCTACTGGCCACCACAGAGGCAGAACTAATGATGACATTAGTCCAGCTTTGTGTACAGGGCCACTGGATAAAGGTTAACTGTGCAAGAAATCATTTTGGATTTCATAATATGCATGAATAAACAGTAGATGTAATTTTTCTTTTTTTGCTTGCTTTTGTGTGATCAGAATAAGTTTAAGAGTGTCTTATGACTAAAGGTTTTTGAACACAGAGCTCTTTTAGAGCTCAGACTGTGATTCCTATAGTTATACTTCATAATTTTAATTTGATCTGATCTATTACTCTGTATCATTTAAAAACAGTAATCATATTTATTAGTTTACTGATAAGTTTACCACTACAGTCTTCCAAAACAGTTTTGTTTTCCTATATGTAAATACTGAACTTAAAGTCACAAGGTGCGGTGCACCAACACACCTGCAAGGTTGAAATATATGAACCAATTGCAGGATGCATAATCAAGGTAGAACAGTGCTGGGGTTAAAGAGCCTCAAAAAGAAAGGACAAAGAAGACAACTAAAACCACAAGTGGTCAAAATAAGAGGAGACAAGAAAAAAGTGATTCGTTTTTCCCTGCTTAACCACTGGTATCCGTAACAACCAGAGTTATAATATCAAACGCTCTGCCTTTCATTCCTAACAAGAATACTGAGTATGAACCAGAGATGGATCGCACGTAAGTCGCACACACAGCGACTTCAGACTCGACTTGGACTCGTTCTGATCGTGTCATTTTCTGCTCTCTAATAATGCTCCGGCCATTTTAAACCACAACGCACGCTATGGGTAAATGTTCCAGCCAGCTTCCGGTGTAGTGATGAAGCGTCGCTCCCTACTTAAAATGGTGGAATACCCTACGCAGTGCACTTCACAGTAACAGATAATGTGAATGGAACGCTCCTACAGAATTGGCGCTAATGATTGTAAGAACCGCTTTTTGAACCAATCAGACCTTCTGATTTTAATTGTTAGTAAGAAATGCTGTTATTTGCATGTATTTAGTTTGTAGCATCACACAGACGATGTGTCAATGAAACGCTTGATTGGCTTTCTAACGAGTTCGTGTTTTACTTCACAACCGGGAAAAGTTTGGAGGTTTTTAATTATAAGCACATTTACAAAATAACGGATTATATCCCTAATGGGACACACGGTTATACATTTAATAGCATCTGGAACAACATAAGCTAAGGTAAGCAGTATTATGGATTTTTTTTTGCTGTGTTTGGGATTTTGGCCACTGTGCCGTAATTTGCAATGAAAACAAAACACCAGTTTAAGCTTTTAACTGGTACCTAGGAAAGTAAAGGCACTAAGTTAAAGGGCAAAATACAGTTGCTAATCTGTTGTTGTTTTCATCTGAACTTACATATTATTTGTTTATTTCTAAGCTATGTTTTGTGTAGATTATATTGACTCGTGACTTGAATCGGACTCTAGCCTAAAGACCCGTGACTCGACTCGCACTCGTATTTTGTGACTTGTGAACATCTCTGGTGTGAACTATCACGTTATGGTAAAACAGCAAGTAAAATAAGTATGATACCACTAAACTGTAAAAATCCTGCTCTTAAACATGTGATCATCAGAATCAGAATCAGAATCAGAATACTTTATTGATCCCAGAGGGAAATTGCAGTTTTTTACAGCAGCACCCATTTATGTAAAAAGAATAAACACTCTACTAGCTTAAAACAAAGAAAAAAAGAAGAAAAAATTAAGTTAAAGTTAAAAAGTTATATACACACAATTAAATAATTAAAATGCTTACGTTATTATTATTGCACAATGAATACTGAATATTGCACATATGAATACTAAATATTACTGAATATTGCACATATGAATACTGAATGTTGCACATATGAATACTAAATATTACTGAATATTGCACACATGAATACAAAATATTACTGAATATTGCACAGATGAACCATAGTGTCACACATTAAGGGAGGAATTGTAGGATTTGATGGGCACAGGTAGAAAAGACTTCCTGTGGCACTCTGTGGTGCATTTTGGTAGGATGAGTCTTGCACTGAATGTGCTCCTGTGTCTCATCACTGTGTCATAAAGTGGGTGGGAGCCATTGTTCATAATGACCTGCAGCTTAGACAGCATCCTCCTCTCCGATACTGCCGTCAGAGAATCCAGCTCCACACCCACAACGTCACCGGCCTTGCGGATCAATTTGTTGAGTCTGTTGGCATCTGCCACCCTCAGCCTGCTTCCCCAGCATGCAACCTCGCTACCACAGACTCATAAAAGATCTTGAGCATAGTCCGGCAGATGTCATTCAGAAGGAAGGTTCTGATGTTTCCCAATCAACACATGAAGGTAAATCATATATAATATATGTGAGCATCACAAACATGAATCCAATCCACCAATGATGGAGCTTACTACAGAAAGTACTGGAGGAGGTGACATCACTATTGCTTGCTGACTTTAAAGAAGCTTTGGGATGCGAGCCTGGAGGAGACCATCCTCTTTTTCCTATGTTCCAAATCTCCGCTGCAGTAGGACACTACAAAGGAAGGAGTGCTGCTAACCCTAAGGACTCCACAACTCACAAATTTCCAGGAGGCACTAAAGAAGGCTTTACAGGCTCAGTCTTTCTCCCCATGTGCTTGCTGGAGGTCCCTCTACAAAAGGAGATCTACAATCTACAGTGGAGGATCATACATGGAGCTACTGCAACCAAAAAACACATGGCACACATTGACCCTGCTGTGATGGAAAACTGCCCCTTCTGTGGACTGGAGGAGACAATAGAGCACATTTTCTTAAGATGCCAAAGACTAACATGTCTTTTGACTCTACAGAAAAGCTGGATAAGGGACCCTGGGACTCTTTTAAATAGGACAACTTTTTAACAGGACAAGCAAAAATGACTGTCTGGCTCACAAGGAGGAACAAAATTCAAGGGGATTGGTCCTAAAGATTCTAATGGAATGTCAATTGGACTAGTTAAAGCTAGGGTCAAAACAAAATATTGTTAGGCCGCTCAGGTGGTGCAGCGGTAAAAACACACGCTGGAACCAGAGCTGGGATCTCGAATACATTGTATCGAATCTCAGCTCTGCCTGCCTGCCTGTTGTTCAGATATGGGTGGGACTAAGCCGGTTGGGGACTCTCTCCCATGACTGGTGCAATTACGACATCTGCTGGCTGATTGATGGTGCCTGCACAGAGATGAGAAAAGAGTGCTCTCAGGGTGTGTCTCTCCGTACACAACGCTGAGTTGCACTGCACTCGTCAAAAATGCAGGTGATAAGATGCATACGGCATGCTGCCCACGTGTTGGAGGGGGCGTGGGTTAGCTTTGTTCTCCTCAATCAGAGCAGGGATCGGCATTGGTGGAGAGGAAGTATGACTCAATCGGGCAATTGGACAAGCTAACGGAGAAAATGCATAAACAAAACAAAAAAAAAAAACTAAATATTCTTATTTTATAATGAATTACTAACTGCAAGAATTTAAATGTTTAATTAATGTGTTTTTCTTTTTTACCTCTAAATAATTTTTTTATCTTTTATATTTAAAGGCTTTTAATTAAGCAATAGAACAGGGAGTGTGTTATCACGAATAACACACAACCTCGAGTGTTCTATTGCTTTTATACAACAGTTTTTACAAAATAAAGAAAGAAAATAAATCAAAGAAGCCCTGAATTTCATAATAAATATGCTTTAATATTGACAATACCTTCCGCCAAAAAGTAGTTCCACAACAAATATAAAGTTTAACACTACAAAGCAGACATCCCAAGTTGCAAAAACTCATTTCATGGAGGTAAGAACAACAAGAAGAAGAGGAGGGCAAGAACCTCCGAAGGGAAAAAAAGAAATAAAAAAACCTCTCGCACACACCAAAGGATATAGGTGAAAACAGAACTACTAGGAGCTGCTAACAGGGCTTAACTAACTGTTCGCGTTACAAACACATTAATGTTCCCTACATAGTGCACTAGATTGTGTATCAGATCACAGATATATGTTCCCTACATAGTGCACTAGATAGTGAATTAGACAATTGATTTATGTTCCCTACACGGTGCACTGGATAGTGTATCAGATAACGGATTTAAAACGTGACCGGGAAAAAAAAGTCTGTGTCGCCTGCGTGCACGTTTGTGTGCATGAAGCTTGAAAAGACCGTGCTGTTGTCACGAATATCAGCACGGCTAGAACGCTTCTCAACCAATCAGATTGTAAGGTCGGAACTAACTGTTGTATAATGTCTATTAGTGAAATGTTTTGAGCTTTAAAGGAAATGGTTTTCAACACTGCTTTGTATAATGGTACAATTTCTTAAACAGAATCAAATCTCTCTCTCTCTCTCTCTCTCTCTCACACACACACACACACACACACACACACACACACACACACACACAGTAACAGGGTGTGATGCATGTAGTTAATGCAGACGTGCTCACTCATATACACAGGTATGCATCAATACCCATGAGTGAGTGTGACCTGTTCTGCCGTCTCTGGGTTTTTCTGTTGCACAGGGGTGGTGATGAGTGTGATACTTCAGTAATCATGCACACACAAATGACATCTGTCAGCAAATAATACACATCTGTCCTTTCCTGTACGTGAGTGTGTGTGGTTATGCTCCTGACTTTGGATGCTACAGAGCATGCTCTAATCAGTTATGTGCTGGTTGTTAAAATAAAAGACTATGATTGAAGAATCCTAAATGCTTTAAGTGTGATATTTCTGTAATTTAGATTTTTACCAAAGACTTTTTACCAATAATTGAAAATAATCAGAGCAATGCTGTAGCTGTTTTTTATTTATTTAACGTTATTACTTATTGTTTTATTATTTTGTTACAAACCTTATTCCCAGAAAAGCTGGAACATTTGGTACAATTAAATAAAAACAAGAATCTGTGATTTGTTAAATATCTTAAACCTTCTTTTAACTGACAAAAGTATAATATTTTAGCTAACAGACTCAATACAGTATATAGACAAGTTTAGTATTTGATGCCCACAACACACTTAAAAAAAGTTGAGATGAGGCAAAATAACAGTTAAAATTTTATAGAATATTACATTAGAACGTATAATTAATGGGCATGGGATCCACCACTCAGTCTTCACAAGCAAAGATGGGTCGTTGCTCACTACTTTATGCCAAAATATGTGAGAGAATTGTCGATCAGTTAAAAACAACATTTCTTCATTCAAGATGGCAAATAATTTAAGCCTTTTACCATCTACAGTAATAACATTGTGAAAAGATTCAGGCAATCCAGAGAAATCTTAGTTTGTTAACCCTTTGATGCACAACCTGGGTCAAAAGTGACCCAACTGAGTTTTTATTTTCTATATCTTTGCAATAAATTAATTTCGTCATTCAAGCTTCCATGAATTTTTCAATGAACTTGTTTTTGATCATCACAAATCCTTATTTCAGTTTTATATTTTTTGCTTTTTTAATAAAAATCATTTTTGTATCACTACCCTTCTAATGCACAACATGGGTCAAAATGACCCTCATGTATTTACTATGGAATTTGACAGAAACTACTGACATTTGTAAGTGTTTGTAGTCAAAAACATATTTACTGATCTTTTGAAAGACAACCAAAGATTAGGCTCTTGAATCTTGAATATGTCCAATACTATTTGCTTGCTAGCTGTTTACATATTCTAGTATAGATAGCTTTTATTAGCTAAGACAGCAAATACATGAATAACTGACAAATGTGCATATGAAAATATTCTTGAATGGATGAATATGGGTCATTTTTGACCCATGTTGTGCATTAGAAGGGGTTTGCTTTGCTTGTGCATCAAAGGGTTAAGGGCAAGGCCGGAAACCATGGTTAAATGTGCTTGACTTCAAGGCATATATTGAGATTATAGATAATATAGAGAGACTTATGCTGTCATAAATTTGTTTTATTAACAAAATACAATTTGTACATTTGTTGGTTAAATAAAGGTTCAAGTCAATTAACAAATTACATATTCTTATTTTACATGCATTTTACACAACTGCCCAACTTTTCACAATATGGGATATGATGATTATAATAATAATAATAATATTATTATTGCTATTATTATTATTACTTTTATGATTGATTTGTGCATCCTCCAATTTCACACTGCAATTTTTAATGCAAGCACTACTCCCACACCAGCTGAGCAAAGTTGCAGGCTAGCACACATGTTCTCTGCCAACAGTATCTTTTTGCTGATTAGTGATTGATTCACACAGAGAACATTAATACTTATGAAGGTTTATGGCACTCATGCCAAATCCTTAACCAGACATGAGATGTCGCTGTTGGAGCAGCAAGAAGGTGAATCCCCATTCAGCCTTTTCTTCTGCAGACATTACAAATTAAGTCTGTAGCACCTCAAATGTTTTATGTTTTCTTGCATTTTCCTATCCCATTCTAAGAAGGCGTGGCTAAATATATTTCCACTTTGTTTAAAGGCACAATAAAAACCAAAATCCAAATGGACCCCAATAACCAGACAATGGTTCAGGCACACAATACAGGCAACAAACTATCTCTTAAAGTCATTACAGTGAAATTGGTAGAGATTCAAATTATTTGGATGAGGAAGACCTCAATAGGGCAGGTGGAGAAAAAGCAGTAGCCGACTGCATCTTTTCACCTGCACGAGGCGAGTTCATTTGCAGATCAGCTTTGTGTATGGAAAGCCACACCCCGATCAGCATTATTTCTTCACTCTGAGCAGACTCCATCAATCAGCCAGCAGAGGTAGTAATTGCATCAGTTATGAGGTCCCTATCCTGCTCCCTACCTGGATGAACAACAGCCAAACGGTGTTCATGTGGCCGCCCAACCCAGACGGATGGCAGAGCTGAGATTTGATCTGATGTATTTGAAATCTCAGCTCTGGTGTGCTAGCGTATTTTACCACTGCGCCGCCTGAATGGCTAATAAAACTTAATTGACAGCATACATTTTTTATTATGTTAGTTAAAAATGTCAAATAAAGTGTTTATAGGAAAACATTCATGTTTTACTTAAGTTTTAGATCACATATGTATTAAACAGAATAAATACATTTGTACTTCTACATAATATACATAGCATTACAGTGCTTGACAGCATAATGAATTTTATAGAAAGAAAGTGAATTAGCTGGTATCCTTAACTATACTGACAATTATGTGTGTAATGAGACAGAGACATTTATATTTACAATTTAAGAAGCCATGCATAGTTCAATGCACAAATCATATGCAATCAGATACACAGTTTCTGTATTAAGCTTAATAGAAGCATTTTCACTATGTATTATGCTCCCACTGTATATATAGTAGCTCTTCATTTTTGTTAATTTGGGTGTGCTATTATATAATTAACTAAATGATTTCACTAGCTTACTTCATCTACTTACGTTTTATCTTTACTGACACCTGAGAAGGAAGGGTGAGTGAATATTTTTGGTTGACTGTTCAGATCTGTTGATGTTGTTTGTTGCTAAGCTATAGATGTCTTGTGTTTTCTTGAGAACACATATAACATCCACCTACATCCAGATTAGAACTAATACTTCCTGTTGAAAATCCTGTCTACAAACACCATGAGTCAACAAAACATTTGGAGATAGGATTAACTGGTTAAACCTACACTCTTAACTCCCTTTTTCTGATAATCTCAGTAAAGAGAGAACCTTAAAGGAAACTGCTTTATTTGGGTCTGGAATGCACTTTTGCCAGAGTGACAGTCTACTTCAGGGTACAATGCACTTACAAATGTGATTAATTACTCATACCTAAGGACAAAGTACCTGAAGAAAACTCATGACATACAGAAATCAGAAATATTCAACCTCTGTCACTGGTATTAAAGTATTATGGTGAATATAGAATTTAATGAAAATAGTAAACAAGATATCTCAGAGAACATAGAACATTATTTAACCCACAGCCTCAGAACTTGATGGAACATCCTGTTGCCTTTACAATATCTAACTAGTGATTTTTGTAAGCACTAACAAGCTTCTGATGCCTCTATTGTGGAATCTTTTTCCAATATTACCATGAAAAAGAGTCAAAACTGAAGAAAAAGCAAGTGTGCTTGGGATCATTGTCTTGCTGAAAAGTCCAATTATTACCAATGTTCAATTTTACCACAGAACACATAAAATTCCTATAGGTGTTATTGTAAATTCATAATGCCAGTCAAAACTACCATTTCCTGCAGCAGAAAAAACCCCACCACTGACCTACCTCCATGCTTGACATGTTCTGATCATAAGCCTTGCCAGTTCTATAAAAATATGGCCCAAAACTCTGCAGACCTTTCCAAATTCTTGCGTCATGGAGTATGACTATGTAGTAGGTTGTTAAGTGATCTTATGGTTGCCACTGACGCATTTGTCCTAACTTTCAACAGGTCACCCTGTAAGACTTTTCCAGTACCACAGGGGTTTTCCTTCATCCTGATGAGATCGCAAAGGCCTCTGAATGAAATTTTGAACCTTCCTCTTCAGCCAGGCAGGATTGCTGTGCCATAAGATCGGAACTTCCAGACAATACTTCCAGTGGTGTCTCTATGTATTTTCAAGGTCTTGGAAAACATCTTATAGCTATTGTGTCCTTCATGAAATAATCTCCTCACTCAAATCCTGAGTTATCACCACACTTGAATACATCTATGGGTGATTTATATATCACACCATTGAGCTCCCAATGTTTTATTTAGCTTGTAACCCAACTTCAGGTCATGCAGACTAGCAGTGGGTTTTAAGATCAGCATCTTTATACAGGGGTTTAATAACTGCAAAATAAAAGTTTAGAGTGGTAAATTCTAAAAAAAATTAACCCCCCTACAGTGACCAAATGTAAGATTTTAACCTAGGTCCTCATGACCCTGTTCCTGTGCACTCCACAATTCACTCCTTTCCTTTACCAGAACAAAAACATGACAAATTCATTTACCAAATGACTATCATCTTATGGTACTATGTTTACTGGAGAAAGCACAGTCTGCTCTATCTTTAGTTCACATTTGTAATCAAACTCTTTGCAACTTTGATTTTTTTTTGTCAATGTGTGTATAGTATGTCTATAAGTTGAGTCTAATTATGCTCCAGTGTGTTTTTGTACTTTTCTCATTACAGGGGAAAAGTCATCACTGGTGGTAATTACACATGTAATAGAAATGTTATGTAAAGAGATTGGAAAAAAATGCTAGATAATTTGTTATTTGATGTCAATAATTTGATGCATATAATAGTAATATTTGGTTCACTGTTGGAATCTGTATACAGATACACATTCCAGACTATAGTCTTGTTAAACCATTAATTTTACAACAGGTGTTTTGCTTTTATTGTACTAGTTTTCTATCCATTGTACAGCAATTCTTGCCCTTGTTTCCTGTTTTAAGCCTTTTAGCAGGTTGGCTCTTGATCATCATCCAATAAGCAAACACACACCATGTTTTATTAGTCATTTAGTGTTGTTAGCACTTTCTTGATATGTGGTTTCCTAAGTGTGTGGCCGTTTGGATGGTGAGTGCTGTAAGCCTCTTACACTGAGAACCTTAAAGCACGTAAAGAAGGCTTTAGACCTTCTTATCTCACAGGAAGCCTTTTGAAGTGTGAGTGTGTGTGTGTGTGTGTGTGTGTGTGTGTGTCAGAAAGGGCCTGAATTGCTCACTAAACTAAGTGAGAGCGCCATATTACTTTGGAGGTTCCCTGGCTGAGTACAGACCTTAGTCTTGTATTTTGTCTCTGTTAAAATTCACAGTAACTTTATGGTATTGATTATGTAATTTAATGCAAAAGAAATATTTAAAATACTAGTAGCAGCACAATTGCCAAATCAAGTATTGTGACATGCTGAAATCTTGTAATCAGCAGATTTTTACTTACATATACAACACCAAATCAGAAAAAAGTTGGCACAGTATGGAAAATGCAAATAAAAAACCCTGCAGTGTTTCTTAAATTTACTTTGACTTTTATTTAATTGCAGACAGTTTGAACCCAATATACTGTAGTTCATGGTTCATCTGGTCAACGTGGCCTACAACACATATTTAAAAAAAGTTGGGATTGTAAAGCATTTACTACTTTGTAATGTTGCCATTCCTTCTCACAACACTTGAAAGATGTCTTGGAAAGAAGGGCGCCAAGTGATTAAGTGTTTCAGTTGTTATTTTGTCCAATTCTGCATGTAAACACATCATAAGATGTGCAGTACAGGGTTGTCATTGTCTCAATTTTTATTTTAAAATCCTGCACACATTCTCTATTTGGGACAGGTTGGGACTGCAGGCAGGCCAGTCCAGTATTAGTACCCTCTTTTTCTGTAGCCATGTCTTTGTAATGTGTGCAGCATGTGGTTTTGCATTGTCTTGTTGAAAAATGCATGGACGTCCTTGAAAAAGATGACGTCTTGAAGGCAGCATATTTTGCTCTAAATTCTCACTGTACTTTTCTGCATTAATGCTGCCATCACAGAAGTGTAAATGACCTTTGCCAAGGGCACTGACACAGCTCCATACCATGACAGACCCTGGCTTTTGGACTTGCTGACAACAGTCTGGATGGTGCTTTTCATCTTTGGTCTAGAGCACACGGCCTCGATTTCTATATCAGGAACACTATTGTGTCTGACCAAAATACACATTTACACTGTGTGATGGTCAATCCCAGATCCCTTCAAGTAGTTTCCCACTGTTATTTCTCCAGATTCCTGAATCATTTAATGAGATTATGCACTGTAGATGGAGAATTATGCAAATCCATTTTAATATTTCTCTGAGGAACATTGTTTTTATTCATAATAATAATTAGCTCATACATTTGTTGACAATTTGGAGATCCTCTAAGACTTAGCCTTTCAGGAATACTACTGTTGTTAATTCATGATTACAATCAGCTGCTGACATCACCTGTTTGAAATCACATCATTACATCAAATTGCCTCGTTTGTTGGCAAAGATTTTGGTGTAATAACATCACTGGACAAAAACATTATGTTTGTACAATTACACTATTAAATGTAAACTATGTGTTCTAAACTGTCCTACTAATATTTAAGTACAGGTGTGTTAGCCATACACTAAAAGTATACAATAAATACAATAAAATAAATTATATGCCAATTATATGCAACTTTGTTGCAAGGTTTACTGCAGTACAATATATTGTACTTACATATTATTTCACAAGTGCTACTATGCAGTACACATATACTCCCTGAAGCTGACTAATTATTGCATAGAAGCATCCAGTAAACCGAAGTATACCTACAAATATAACTTTACCCTTTTATTTATAAGATGCATCTCTGTGTGTAGCCAGTGGGGGGCATACTGACCTCAGCTGAAGTAGAAATGAGCCAACAGATTTTCATGTCCTTGTTCCGGGCATAGATTGAGCATAACTGCTAATTAAATTGCACTTCTAATAGACAGACAACTAAGTGTTTGAAATTTGACGCCAATAAAGCATTATTGCTGCAAACAGAAGGCTGACAAGGAATCAGAAGGCTGAATTTTTAAAACATGTTTAAAATCTAATCATACAACATCTGTAATTGATTATGAAAGACAATAATTGTTGTGATGGTTATGCAGGTTTTGGGACAGTCAAAGCACATTTAAAGAATATTGATTTATTATTATTATTATTATTATTATTATTATTATTATTATTATTATTATTATTATTATTATTTTTGGGGTGTCTGAATACAGATCTTGAACTGTACAACCAACTACTTTTTTTTAAAGGCTAGAGTTTGTGGTTATGCAAAGCCAGCATAGTGTATGCTGGTCTGATTGCACATGGATACTACAAAACCTTACATAGATGGTAGTGGAAGTGAAATTACTTTTTTATTGTCTGTCTCTAGTGCATTTCATTAGAGAAATATCTTTCCTGTGAAATAAACATCTTCCCAACAATAGAAAAGGAGAAGTTCTGAGAAAATTACATTAAAACACATTTGTGTGTTAACACTATTTTAACACATTTGTGTCATATTGTTTTAAAGGTGTTCAATTATATTACATACATCCAATTATAATACTGTGGCTAGATTACTGTTTATTTTTCCCCGTACTTTTATGGTCCCTTGTAACTCAACGTCCTTTAAACTTGAAGTCTTTCAAACGTGATGCCCTTTGTGGAGAATTTTGTACCCTTTAACTCGGCATTTCCCTTAAATTCGACGTGTTCACCCCTTTGAAAATCTTTTTTAAATTTAATTTTAAATTAACAATGAACAGCCGATTTGTTCAGCGCTTTGTTTCATTAGTGGAGAGAACTTGTGAGCAGTAATAATTAAGAGAAGTTTAGTGTTCCTGTGTCGTTCTTTAAATACATTAATCCACGTTTTGCTTTAATTATTATTTTTTTAATATAAGCTTTTTAAACTCGGAAAAGGTGATTCTCACAATTTCTCAGAACCGCCAGCTATAATGCAGATTCGTCTCATATGCGCACTTTGATGACGTATTATTACACCGCTCAAGCAGAGCGCTGAACAAAGCGGCTGTTCATTGTACTTTTATATTGATTTTTAACTGTTTTTAATTGTATTTCAGTGTTTTTATATTATACCTGTGTTATTTTCAGTGTATAAGTGTCAAAAACAACCCTATTATTTTACATTAGCCTAAAATATATGCAGTTCCATGGGACCATGGAACGTATTAACAGGTTTCCCATACATCCTTATGGGAAAAATACCTTGAAACTCAACACCTTTTAAACTAGACTCCAGTCCCATAACCAATTGACATCGAGTTTCAAGCTACCACTGTAATGTAATAAAAGTGATCAAATTCTACCTGTCTGTATTTGCTTTTAAAAATATTTTGTAGAACACTGCCACACTGTTTTTAACCATCACAAAATAAAACCAAGTCAGTTTAACTTCTGTCCAGTTAGGAAGCATAAGTGATTGTGAATCAGTTTCACCTGCAGTGGTGCAAATGAAAGTGACAACAGGTGCACTGAAGATGCAACAGCAAGACAAACCCCAAAAAGGGAATGGTTTTGCAGGTCAAGCCCACAAACAATAACTTTACTCTCTCCTTATTCCTGTCCTTGTTAGGTTGCACAGGTAGTCAAGCTCTTCCAGGATGGTACTGTCTCCCAGCACAGTCTCAAAGCATGAATGAAGACACAGGCCTCTAGAAAAGGAGAACTGGACAGGGCCATACAAAGGCATCAACCCAGCAGTAGGACCGGTCGCTATCTGCGTCTTTCTGTCAGAAGGAACAGGAGGAGCGCTGCCAGAGCCCTGCAAAATGACCTCCAGTGGGTTTCTGGTGTGCATGTTTCTTACCGAACTGGCAAAAGCAGACTACATGAGGAGTCCCGACACCCTTTGGTGTACCCTGTGCTGAGAGCCCAGCATCGTGCAGCTTGTTTAGCATTCTTTAGAGAACACCAGAATTGGCTAGTCCGCTATTGGTGCCCTGTTTTCCTTACAGATAAGAGCAGTTTCACAGTGAGCACATGTGACAGATGGGGATGAGTTTGGAGACGTGTGACCGGTTTGGCAGTGGGTCAGGAATGGTCTGGGGAGGCACATCTTTGGGGGGTTGCACAAACCTCCATGTAATCAATGGTACCATGACTGCTGTAAGGTACTGGAATGAAATCTGGGATATAAATAAGCTGTAATTATAATTAGACACAGATGTTTTGTACAACTACCACTGACACCCTTTGAAGCTTCTTTATGAGTTGTGTGCTCTAGAGAAGATTTTCTTCAAGAATGTTCCTGTATTTGGCTGTATTCATCTGTCCTTTAGTCTTTCTGTCTCTATCACTGAAACACCCCCACTGCATGATGCACCCACCACCATATTTTACTGTAAGGATGGTGTTAAACAGGTTATGTTCAGTGTCTGTCTTTAACAGACATAGTGCTTGCTGTTCTGCCTAAAGAGTTTAATTTTTGTCTCATCAGAGTAGAGAACCGTTTTCCTCGTGTTGCCAGAGTCTATCACTTGCTATTTAGCAGACTCAAAGTGGGCAATGACTTACATCTTGCCACTCTTTTATAATGGCTTGATTTATAGAGTTTTCAAAAATTAAGGCCTTAGTAGTTCTGGGAAAACCTAATTTCTTTGCCCTAATTTAATTTACATGCAGTTCCTTAGACTCCATAGGTTGATTTTTGTCCTTGACAATGCAATGAAAATCTGAGGCCAGTATAGACCCAGAGGTGTGCCTTTGCTAACTGTGTCCAGTCAATTCAAATTGCAACAGGCAGCCTTCATCTAAGTTCTATCAAAAATGATTAATGCCAGGTGCACACTACAAGACTTTCAAGTTGTTCAGATTGCTGTACAGTTCACAATACACAACTGGATCTCTTGTATTCGGGAGCCTTTTATCTTAACATGACTGATCAGCGATAGCAGGTCAAACAATCTATCACCATGATAAATCTCAGACGAGTCTATCTGGTCTCCCAAACTGTTTGTGAGAACACATGAAAACACATGTGAGAAGTGACACTGGGTTTAATGATACCATGTCCAAAAATGCACGCCAGCAAGATCAGCGAGCGAGTTGTTTGAAAGCTGATGTGTAGCGTAAAAGCAAGAAGGAGTCAGCAGAGAGTTGGAAGTCAAATATTTTTTTGCTATGCAACGTTGCTATTAAGCTTTGGCATGGAAGTCACAAATACTGTAAAGCTTGTGTGTGCCGATGTATTCTGATAGAAACTACATTATGCCCCTGTTCCACATATTTACAACTCTCACCTTGTGCAACACCTTTCACACTACATGATTGTGAGGTCCAGATATTTAACATGCTAGATATTTTTCTTGAGTCTGCGAGCTCGAATCGAGTTGTTGAACAGTTTACACATAGCGGCAACCTGTCGGCAAGCATAAATCAGGGCAAAAATCATGTAAAAAATCAGAGTAAAAGGTCTGCATACTTTTAAAAATAAGAGATTCTAAATCCACAATGAATACACAATAAGGTGTGTAAAAAGTCAGACAGAAAAGTGGTGGTGGCTCCTGCATGTTCTTCAGCCGCTGATTCACGTTAAGACTCGTGTATCTCTGCATTGTCTGTTTTGGCCGGCAGATGGGTCACGGAGGCACAGTATATCAATCCATCTTCTTGACAATCCCCTATGTCTTATGAGCGTTGATTTGCTCCAGCTGGAAGTTCCCCTATATATCATGGTTTCTCACTTTATTCTTGTCAGCTCCTTTGTTTGCACACTTGAGTTTCTCTGAAGCTGTGATGCCAGATTGATTGTTGAATGCAGGATGTCAGCATTATTTTGGTTTCTGGAAACACATCCTGGTCTTATGCCATTTTAGGCCTTATGCTGGAATGGCACTTGTAGACCAAATCGTCCCAGTAGTGGTGTGATTGCCTTCTCCGTAACGGAACCACCAATAAAACCAGTTCATGCACGGAAGGTGGCAGTTCATAGGGTAGGGTTTCTGTTCATGCATAGCCGAGCCGGCAGATGTCCAAAGTAGCCTGTCATATTGTGACATTCAATTCTCATTACGCTTCCATCCATTTTTTCGGTTGTGGGCTATGAATTAAATATTTTTTTTGTTACTTCGTGTTTATTATTTTCACCAAATGTTTAATTCAGATTTTACTTGTTAGTGTTTTTGCCGCTGTCATATTCTACCTTGATAAAACATATGCAACTTGGAATTCTATTTCCATTCCTGTTGATTCGTCCAGCACAATTAAACATATAATCCCACAAAAGAAGCAGAAAAAAGGCATAAAATAACTGAATTATTGAAATCTTAGGACCACTATTTATACACACCCCTTACAAGTGTATGTTGATTTTAATAGTATGTATATGTGTATGGCAGTCATGTGGATAAATCCACTGCTTTACATAATATATCTGTTTCCTGTAAACACAGGCTACAAAGAATATTTTACTGTCCTTCTGTGAAGCTTCTGTTAAAGAGGGTTTTACAAATTCAGTTCCAGCCATTACTGTGTCCACCATGTCACAGTGTGTAATAGACACTCAGACGTCACATTTTAAACTAGTGACCATGAACCCACACTTACAAGCAGTTATAAAACTGATCAATCTAAATGAAGTACATTACAATATGACCAATGATGTATCTTGCTTCTAACATGCAATAATCTCTCTTGTTTGTTCACTGCCCATCAGTATTATTTGGGAAGTTTATATTATTTTGTATTGTTTTTAGTCTTGTACATGTATGCATGGTCAATTAAGCAGTGATTCAAAATGCACATAATGAAATATATTTCATTATTTTAATTCTTTATATATAAAACTGGTGGTGTATTAAATAAATAGGATAATGCAAAGTAAGTAATATAAATACATAAAGCATTATAATATGTATTAAAATAACAATGCATTTATGAGGGATCTTTAAAACAGTTAGGGCAGGAGGAGTAGTAATTGCTTGTGTCCGAGACAGCTTATTGTCCTGATTTAGCAGCATCTAATTTCCTCCTTTTTGGATCGCTCAAAAAAGCTTTAAGTTTTCATGTGATGATAATTTGAAAGTACGAGCTCAACCAAAAAGTTTTTGCTGATGCCATTAAAAAGTTGATGCAAAGTTGAGATTCTTAATAAATAGATTTTAAAAAAGTGTGGAAACTGTTTAAAGAATTCTCATATATACATACAGTACATATGATGATATGAATAATAATAATAATAGAACAGAATGCCTTTATTGTCATTGCACAATGCACAACGAAATTTCTGATAATAATTTTTTTATTTTTAATAATAATAATAATGATAATATTAATAATAATAATAATAACAATGATAATAATAGTAATAATAATAATAATAATAATAATAATAATAATAATAATAATAACAACAGTAATAATAATAACAATAATAATAATAATAGTAATAATAATAATAATAATAATAATAGTAATAATAATAGTAATAATAATAAGAATAATACAGTAATAATAATAGTAATAATAATAATAATAGTAGTAATTATAATAATAGTAGTAATAATAATAGTATTGATAACAATAATAATAGTAATAATAATAATAATAGTATTGATAATAATAGTATTAGTAATAATGATAATGATAGTAATAAAAATAATAGTAACAATAATAATAATAGTAATAATAATAATAGCAATAATAACAGTAGTAATAATAGTAATAATAATAGTAATAATAATAATATTAATAATAATAATAATAGCAATAATAACAATAGTAATAGTAATAATAATAATAGTAATAATAATAATAACAATAATGATAATAACAATAATGATAATAACAATAGTAATAATAGTAATAATAATAATAATAATAATAATAATTATCTTGTATTTGGCTGCATTAATCTGTCATTCAGTTTTTCTGTCGTTGCCACTGAGAAACACCCCCACTGCATGATACTGCCACCACCATATTTTACTGTAGGGATAGTATTATGTTCAGTGTCTCTTTTTAACAGGCATAAAGTTTGCTGAATGCCACAATAATAGTAATAATAAAGTAAAAATGTTTAGGAAGCGTTCTTAATCTGCTTGCATTTAATATGACACAAATTCAAATATGCTAAAGTCCTTACATGCTTAAATATGTGTGTGTGTGTGTGTGTGTGTGTGTGTAGAGGGGTGAGCACCTCTCTCCTGGGACACAGTGGGCTACCAGTTAAACATTTTCATGCTGGATTTGAAATGAGGTTATGTGTGCCTCTGCCCAATTGTCCTAATGGATTTTATGCGAGCAGATCCTATTAATAAAGAGGACACCCCAAGGCACTGAGTCCACCTATAGACCACTAATCTCCCATGCAAATTAAATCTCAACACTCCCTTCTTGTGTGTGTGTGTGTGTGTGTGTGTGTGTGTGTGCGTGCGTGCGTGCGTGTGTAAAACACTGTGTATTACACTTGTTTACGATATGTCAGTCACTGTGACACAGCTGTGCTAATGCTATTCAAACTGACCTGGCATGTATTTACATTTTTGTGTTTGTGAATACTGGATAAGAGGAAGCCATTGGCTGCTGAATTATAAACACAATGACACCAGCATTACATAATTTCTGCAAAATCTTACTAAAATTGATTACGCTTGAGTGGATTATGCTAATGGTGAGAAGTTAGTGATCTACTGTATTATGATCATCATCATGCAAAACTGTGCAAAGTGTAATGACTTAATATACTATTTTACAACTACAAAACTAAATATAACAATCATGTTTTCAGTACATTACGTATTGATGTTAATACTGAGCTTGCAAGTATATTTGACAGAATGTTTGATATTGAAATATTGCTTCACTGATTGATTACATTCTGTAAAGAAATACATTATGCATTCAACCAATCACCCTGGGTAAGATAGTGACTCACATGGCTTATACAAACACAATCTCTTTTACTGTACTTTTACTATATGAAGGGTTTGGCATGGTCTACATACAAGCCATGGTATGGTGCTGTGTCAGTGCCCTTGGCAAAGGTAAATAACACTTCTGTGATGGCAGCATTAATGCAGAAAAGTACATTGAGATCTTAGAGCAACATATGCTGCCTTCAAGATGTCATCTTTTCCAGGGACGTCCATACATTTTTCAACAAGACAATGCAAAACCACATGCTGCAGAAGAAAAGGGTACGAGTACTGAACTGGCCTGCCTGCAGTCCTGACCTGTCCCCAAAGGAGAATATGTGGAGAATTTTGAAACAAAAAATGTGACAACGACAACCTGTACTGTTGCACATCTTAAGACGTGTTTGCAGGAAGAATGGGACAAAATAAAAGCTGAAACACTAAATCACTTGGTCTCCTCGGTGCCAAAACGTCTTTTAAGTGGGGTGAAAGGGAATGGCAACATTACAAAGTGGTAAATGCTTTACTGTCCCAATTTCTTTTGGAATGTTTTACAGGCCTAAAATGCAGGAATGGATGTTTATTAATAAATGAAATAAAGTTGACCAGATAAAACTTCTCACAGCAAGAAGGTCCTGGGTTCATTTCCCAGGCGGGGCAGCCCGGGTTCTTTCTGTGCGGAGTTTGCATAATCTCCCTGTGTCTGCGTGGGTTTCCTCTGGGAGCTCCGGTTTCCTCCCACAGTCCAAAAACATGCAGTCAGATTAATTGGATACACTGAATTGCCCTATAGGTAAATGGGTGTGTGTATGTTTGTCTGCCCTGCGATGGACTGGTGCCCTAAAAGCTGGTATAGGCTTTAGCACCCAACCCTAATTTGATAAGCGGTTAAGAAAGTGAGAGTGAGTGTTTATCTACACTTATAGCCACTACACTTAAGACCTTCAAAATCATAAAAATGACTACATAAAGTGTCTACAGCCTTAATTTAACTCTCTTTGTCTCTTCTACACTTATATTATGTGCTGTCTTCACCCAGAGCTACTCTTTTCACAGGTTTTAGAGCTTTTTACATTAAATAGTGTCAACACTGGCCACAGGTTTAAAATGTATGTCCTCCCTTTTGGGAAGGTTGTTAAAGAATGTTACATTTGTAAGTGGTTACACAGTGGGTATTTCTAGTATATTTGTAAATAGTTACATAAAATGTTTTGACAATTAAAAAAAACCCCAAACCAACATTATTTTATCGATATATTTACCATATAAACATAATTACAAAGACATTTAACCAACACAGCTTTTCTTAGATCAAAATACAGTTTAAGTACAAAATAAAAGCAATAAAACAATGAAACATAGAAATGCGCATGCATCCAGTCAGAGTTGGTGGGCCAGCATGTGTGTGCTCGTGTTTGTGAGCACTCAGTTGCATATACCTCATTTCAAGCACAATTAACTTGAAATGGAGTGCTGTAGGATCAATAGTCCCCAGTTGAGCCCCAGTCCCTTCCATGTCTCTTGAAATGACACACATATGGTAATAGAGGCAACCTAACAGCCCCACACACGATTTAGCATCCCCGTTCTGGGATCTGCCTGAATAACAAACAGTAGGAAACCTCTGCAGGAAGCGTATTCTCTTATTCAGACCTCAGTTAATCTACAGGGGAGTGCAATACAGTATTTAAAGATAATGAAAGGGGGTATTACAATGGCTTTTGTTTTTCTTGTTTGTTTTTTTGTCTTGCCTGTAGAACATTCCCTCTGGAATAGATTTACAAATATAAAGAACATTAAGACACCCATGATGAACCTGACAATGAAAAAAAAACAACCAAAAATGTACATTCATTTGTTTGTGGGCTACATTTAGAAGTGTACATGAGTGTTGTGTGTGTGTGTATGTATCTGTTCCCAAATTGCTCGTTCCACGAGACTTATCAGGAATTTATTTTAATTCAGCTTGAATGAGAAAGAAAGAACAATTTCGTAGGAGACATTTGGGATGTAGCTGTTGTAATGGTTTCAGAATAGAGAGCTGACTTGATACCCACACCTTTTAGTGAATCCTTTAAAAAACAAATCAGACCCCCTTTCTAGGATTAAATGTCAACAAGCCTTGCAAGTAGCACTTTTGAGTGTCCTTAAAGCATGTGTTTAAATAGGTTGAGTAGGTGTGCATTCTGTGTATGCATTTTAATTGGTAAGTTGCTCACAGAAAAGTGAAATCTTGACCAGTGAAACACTTAGCAGCACCCTGAAAGTGACAGGTGCCACAGTGGTTGAGTAAACATATCAATCTCAGCTACATTACTGAAGGTGTTCACTGGCACACTCTTTTCACTGACAATGCACACCCTGACACAGATTAGCCTATATGTTATGTGTCATCTTGTAATTTATTACATACTCTGTGCCACCGCAGTTACAAGCACAAGTACATTTTATTGCCTCTACATCTACAATTGCCCCAAACAATGACCAATAATCCTGCTTTATTTTTAAGTAGCTGGGTAGCTAAAAATTATTTTAAAAAAATGCAAATCATCAAGATTTTATACATCTGCTTTAATCCCAAGCCAATGATGCGATATATACGGTATGTGTGTGTGTGTATGTTTGTTTGTTTATTAGGATTTTAACGTCACGTTTTACACTTTGGTTACATTCATGACAGGAAATGGTAGTTCCTCATTACACAAGGTTCATCAGTTCACAAGCTCATATTGAACACAGTCTTGGACAATTTAGTGTCTCCAATTCACCTCACTTGCATGTCTTTGGACTGTGGGAGGAAACCGGAGCACCCGGAGTAAACCCACGCGGACACGGGGAGAACATGCAAACCACACAGAAAGGACCTGGATTGCCCTACCTGGGGATCAAACCCAGGACCTTCTTGCTGTTAGGCGACAGTGCTACCCACTTAGTCATGTGTATACAGCCATTAGTATGTATGTATGTATGTTTGTCTATATGGTTTAAAATTTCAACTGTTTTTATTTTAAACATTTTAATTTGTTTAATTTTAAGGTGTTTTGTTACTTGGTACAGTTTAAAAAAAAAAAATCTTTTATTTAATAAGTTACTAATAAAGATTCATTCAAATAATAGCAAAGCAATAGCATTATAATAAAAGAAAAACTGTTGAAGTAACCCATAAGGCACTTAGTCAAGAGGAAGTTTTAAATGACGTTTAAATGTTTCAGATATTTCAAGTAATTTTAATATAGATAAAGACAACATAAGGAAACACAAAATGCAGCTTTAAATAATTGGTCTTTTTTTTTTGAAGCTAGGGATTTATTCAAAACCTATGTCACCTACAGTATGCGAAAACATTGCCCCTCCCCCCAACATATTATGTTTTTTGTGTCACACTTGACAGTAATAACTGCAATCAAATGTTTGTGATAACATGCAATGAGTGGTGATCTTCAATGGGTGTGTAAAATTCTGGTAGGTCAGCCAATCCTGGGAAGGTTCACCAATGTTCCAAGTCAATATTTG
The DNA here is from genome assembly GCF_030014385.1 of Trichomycterus rosablanca. Classification (NCBI taxonomy): domain Eukaryota; kingdom Metazoa; phylum Chordata; class Actinopteri; order Siluriformes; family Trichomycteridae; genus Trichomycterus; species Trichomycterus rosablanca. Next base: position 14,058,759 of record NC_085997.1, on the reverse strand, counting down.
TGGATAATGGTTTTTACTGTAGTTTGCTGAAGCCCCAGAGCCCTTCCAAATTGGTGGGTTTCAGTGGCGTTGCTTGGCATCTGCATTTAAATATTTTTAGAATGTGGCATCATGTGCTGCTTTTTAAGACCCTCTACCCTCAAAAAGGTTCTATTTAAGTGATGTTTAGATTTAACAGGTCTGGCAGTAATCATGCCTGGCTGTAGACCCAAATTATTTTTCACACAGAGCCATTAGAAAAATTTAGCACATGTTTTCCTAAATAAATGAAGTCATTATTGAAATGCATTTTGTGTTTACCTGGGTTATCTGTGTCTATTATTCAATTGAGTTTGTTGACGTGAAACACAAGTGTGACAAATAAAAATACTATAAAAACAAAAATGTGTAGATTGTTACTTTTCTTGACCAAGTTACTTTTTGGGAAAATGTTGTAACAGAGGCATGTTTACTGTGTTACACTTTTTAATCATTTGAGAACTGAGGATACTAATTGTTACAGTTTTGCAGTTGTCATTTTTGCATATTTTTTTCTTGATACAAAACTTCAGCTGCTCAACAGTCTGTAATCACCATTTTCTGATTCTCCTCTTCATGGTGCACTAATCATTTTCAATAAGAGACAGATCTGGACTGCAGGCAGGCCAATCATACAAATCTAAGAAACCAAGCTGTTGTATTGCATGCAGAATGAGCACTGACATTGGCTTACTAAAATAACCGTAGGCTTCCAGAGAAAAGATGACACCTTGATGACAGGTATCGTGTGATATGAGTAACTAACCCATATCGCGAGCTACAACCCATCTTTGCTTATAAATACTGAGCCATTGGTGGATCCTACTTTTCATCTGTTACCAAGTCACATGCTTATTATGGAATGTTTCAGATAGCTGCCACTTAAATATTCTATGAACTTTTTAATCTTAACACAAAATACAATCAAACTGGTCTTGGGAAATAGGCTACGAGCTTGGCACTTGTTTCTAAACATTTTTGCCCATTCCTTTTGGCACAAACATCTAAAAACCTACTTTCACTTTGTCATTGTGGAGTATTTTGTGTAGAATTTTGTGACAAAAAATAAAATCAATCTATTGATACAGAATGAGTCTGTAATGTAATAAAACGTTTTTTTGTAAATCCAGGTCTATAAGAGAAATTAAAGCAAATGTAGGTATTTATAAATAAATCATTAGAACACTGCTGGGGTATTGGCTAGACTGGCTCACAGGGACCTGTGGAAGTCGAGAAAGTGGTCCTTCATTCGCCTTCTTTCTGGATGCGTATGAGATTGTATGCATTCCTCAGGTCGAGTTTTGTAAAAAACTCCAACCCAAAAGTTTATACATGGTCAAAGACCTTCTTTGTTTTTTTACCACAAAGAAGACTTGGTTGACCTGAGTATTTTGGAGGGTCAGATGTCCCCCTGTTATTTTAGTGACTGAGGGAGGATAAACTCATGATCTAGGAAGAATCATTCCTGGTAGTAAGTCTGTATCACAGTCCCAGGGAGTGTAATGACTCAGTGTTGCTAAAGACCTTATAAAGATCATGATATGCCTTGGGTATGTGGGTTTGTTTCTTAATTAGATGATGTTGAGGTTGTGTTTTTGAGTCAGGGGAAACCTAGAGCAATAGAATACTTGGGGAATGTAATAACAAAAATGACATAGCTCGACACTAATTGTCTCCTATCAAGTGAATGATTCCTTTCGGCTGCTCTAATAATAGGAGTCGCCACAGTGGATCAGTCATCTGCATATTTGATTTGGCAACACTCCAATTTAACCAGGTTTGGGATTAGCTGTCCAGCTGATATGTGTCCCCCTAATGGCTAGGTTTATGTAATGCCTTGTTCCCAGCCCAGCATTTAAACCCCTGGAGTCCAAGTATGTAAGCAGTAATTAGGGCTTGGAGAGGCCATAGTTTACTGTGGTGTTCACTGTGATGTTACTGCCTTGTTGCACTTTCAAAACCCTTTTGTTGGACTCCCTACCTTTTAACAGAGGTTCTAAGACACAAGTGATTTGTGATATAACAACCACAACTTTGGCACTTTTTGTGGTGAAATGTGCTGGGTCTTCAGATAAGTAGGGCACAAAAACTCTTTAAAGGAATTAGGTGTTCTGTTGTACCTTGTGGGTTTAGAAAGCACAGAGGTTTGTGCATAACAGAAAGTTGACTTACATCACTTGAGCTCACAGGGAAATTTGGTTGCTGGTTGGTCAGCTGGTGAGTAACAGTTGTAACATAGTGATGTCAAAACTTCAGGTAATGATGACCACTGTGATTGCTCTGCCAAGGGAACGGAACTGTGAATTGGAGTTCATTACATTTATAAAATTAATATGATGCTTCCAACTTTCTTGTTCCAGCATGAATGTACCTCTGTGCACAATTCATGGTCCATAAATGAGATGGTTTGATTAGTTGGTCTGGAGGAACTCCAGTGACCTGCAGACCCTGAACTCAACCATATTCGAAATAGTTTGGATAAGTTGGGATGTTGACTGTAAGCCATGTCTTCTTATGCCAAGTTCACACTAGACGACATTCAAGTTGTTCAGATCGCTGTACAGTTCACACTACATAACTGGATCTCTTGTAATCAGGAGTCTTTTAAGCCGTTGTGGATTTTACACTACACGACTGATCGCCGATAGAGGGTCACATACTACTCAATCTATCAACAGGAGGAATCTCAGACGCATCTATCTGGTCTCCCAAACTACATTTTGTCACGAAAACACACGTGAGAAGTGACAAGGGGTTTAATGGTACCATGTCCAAAAATGCACGCCAGCAAGAAGCGAGCAATCAAAGTCGTTTGTGCGCTGATGTGTAGCGTAAAAGCAAGTAGGAAAAAAAAAAGAATTTAAGTGAAGGAGTGAGTTTGGCTAGTTGTTGAACAGTTTACACATAGCGATCGAGAGCCGATTTTCGAGCACCAAGTGAACGCAGAGTTGCCTCAGAGCTGCCACATCTACGGGTGACCTGTCAGCGAGCGAAAATCAGGGCAAAAATTTGTGTAGTGTGAACTAGGCATTACATTTTATTTACAGAGGAGGTGAGCAACTCCATATTAATGCAGTGACATTTGGAACATGTCCAACAATCTCATTGTGCCCACATACAATATTTTATTGAAATGTTTACCTTTTTATATGTACACTGTCCTTTACAGTCTTTTGGTGGCTTAAATTGCTATACTATCTCCATATAGAGAGCACATGTAGTGCAGTGCTGTGCCTGTGTATTCTGTTTTAGTTTTTAGTTTGTTTTTAATTTGTTTCTAAATCATATTGTTTTAATTTTAATTTCATGTACTAAATTAGTCCTCGCTGTCTAGCTGTCTTTAGTGGTTATTCTGCAGTGCAATAAAATATTTTTACTTCATACTTTTATCTGTGCATATTTATTGTTAGAGATTGTTGCATATTTATTGTTATAGATAACTTAATTGTTATATATCTCTAAACAAGATTAAAGGTAAATCTTAGTAAGAAAATCTTAGGAAAGAACAATAATAATTTCATTTATTAAAGGACACCGCTAACTGGCCCTGAGTAAAAAAGCAATTGCCCCATTTACTTTATACAATTTAACTGATAATTGGGTTCAGTTATACTCAACACCACTAGACTTGATTACTGCAAGCCCTGCTGAATCTCTGCTGCACTTAAATATAACCTTTCCAGCAATGCAAATTAGACCAAATTGTCTCTGAAAGCATCCCAGTATGTTGTAATTAAAAGAAATTCTGTTAGAGATGAGAGCATTGGGAAAAAATTGGGAAGGAATTGTTGGGAAAAAAATACTTATATGGTACCTCCCCAAATCAGAAAAAGTTGGAACGGCATGGAAAAAGCAAATAATAAAAAAAAACATGTATTTTCTGCATTAATGCTGCCATCACAGAAGTGTAAATGACCTTTGCCAAGGGCACTGACACGAGCCCATACCATGACAGACCCTGGTTTTTGGACTTGTTGCTGACAACAGTCTGGATGGTCCTTTCCTTCTTTGGTCCGGAGCACACAGCGTCCATTTTTTCCAAAAAAGAAATGCTGATTCATCTGACCACAATACACGTTTCCACTGTGTGCTGGTCCATCCTAGATGCCTCTGAGCCGTGAAAAGTCAACGCCGCTTCGGGACATAGTTAACATAAGGCTTCTTTTTTGCACAGTAAAGATTTAAGTGGCATTTGTGCATGTAACTCTGTATTGTAGTGCTTGACAAATGTTTGCCAAAGTAATCCCTCACCCATGTGGTTATATCAGCTATTGTTGAGTGGCGGTTCTTGATGCAGTGCCATCTGAGGGATCAAAGATCACGAGCGTTCAGCTTAAGCTTGCACTTTTGGCCTTTATGCACAGAAATTCCTCCCAATTCCTTGAATGGTTTAATGATATTATGCACTGTAGAGGGAGAAATATGCAAATCCCTTCCAATCTTTCTTTGAGGTTCATTGTTTTTAAACATTTCAATCATTTTCTCACACATTTGTTGACAAACTGGAGATCCTCTGATCATTTTTGCTCATCAAAGACTCAGCCTTTCCTGGATGCTGCTTTTGTACCAAACCATGTTTACAATCACCTGTTGACATCACCTGTTTGGAATCACATCATTATTCAGTTTTTTCACCTCATTACTAGCCCTAAATTGCCCCTGAAATGAAGTTGAGCAGATAAAACATAAAATATCTCAGGTTCATCCTGTCTGCAATCAAATAAAAGTCAAAATAAATGTAAGAAACTCTGTGTTTTTTATTTTATTTGCATTTTCCATACTGTCCCAACTTTTTCTGATTTGGGGTTGTATATATAATTATATTTATAGTCATTTCTAAGCCACAAAGATAATAGCAAGAGCTGCAAATCTAAGTAAAGACGACTTTGGACAGTAGTATTCCATTATAAAACAATGCTAAACATCTACGAGGCTTGTCAGTCATTTAAGAAAAACACTGTGATGACCCCAAGCCTTTGGGAATAATGTTTGTGGCCTGATAAGACACAAGTAGCACTTTCTGCAGGAAATATTAGGCCTTTTATATCTGTTGTAAAGCTAAGGGGAAGTTTCATTGTTTCGTGCCCTAGGTGACTTGCCATAGATGACAAAGTCATAAATTATGCTCTCATAATGTAACTGTATTACGCAGCAAGACAAGAATCTGCCTCTTATGGCTCAAAAGAAACAAGTGTAAGGTTTTGTAATATCCTAGGTTCTGATCTGCCCTCCAATGTATCTAAATTAAAGCCGTTCTGCAAAACAAATTGTACAGTTATTGCTGCAAGGTTGGGTTTTGGATTATGAAAATAACTTTAATGTTTTTAATAAAGGGCCATTTGGTGTTGATTAATAACAAACCTGTCATTTAAATTATGTGGTATTTGTAATATAATATCTATAGTAAATAGGTGTAACATATTTTAAATAAAAAGAATCATAATTATAATAGTAATAACAATAATATTAAAAATACACTTCCAAGTGTTGCAAGTCTCATAAATGTACATTCTGACCTTTTCTGGATGCATCTTTCACAAATTGATTTATGATTTGTTCACTAAATGTTTTTTTTTTATCTGGTTATGTCTATAGTTTTACTTTGGTAAAAGTACTGTTCAAAGAATATATCTTGATAACGTCTGTAATGCAGACAGTGATTTTAAGGTCGCTCGTGTTAATGTCACTGTAATGAGTGGGCCAGACATGACGAGAGGGCAGAGACACGTGCAGAGATGTATAGCAAAACATTTAATAATAATAATAATAATAATAATAATAATAATAAAAGACACTAGGTTTGCACAAGACAAGACATACACACACACATGAACTAAATGAAATGTTAATGCTACTCTAAACACACAAGAACAATGCTAAAGCTAAACTAAACGCTGCACTAATCTAAACACATAACTTGACCAAACTATCCTAAACCTAAGCTAACCATGAACAAGACTAAACACTTAACAAGACTTCTGAACATGAACTAACAAGAGCATGACAAACATGACAAGACAAACCAAAATATACCATACCAAACCAGCATGAGCAGCTGCTTGCTTAATGTTTTTTTTTTTTTTTTTTACAATCTGTAAAGTCGAACTTCTCATAATAGTTGAATGTAGTTTTCACAAATGTTTTCACATCTTGTAATATAACAACAGCATTAAAGATAATGGTTTGCACTTGCATTTGTTGGTCTCATGACAGCAATCATGTCCTTATAGATTATCCACAGTGCATTGCCATAGTTCAGTCTATCCCTGTTTTCCTCTTTGCTTTGTTTGTCCATGTGTTCATATAACATGTGTGCATACATTTCCACTAAAGTATTATTTGGTTAAACTATGACATTTTTATATCACTCAAATTACAAAGTTATACTGTTAAAATTCATAGACTATAAACACTATATTGACCAAAGTTTTGGAACAGTCCTTCTTTGCAGCAACCGTTAGGAAAGGCCTGTCTGTTCCAACATTACTGTGCCCTGTGCGCAAAGTGAGGTCTATAAAGACATAAAAAAGCATTGGTTTAAAAACAGCTTTGAAAGAAACTGGAACATCAATTAGAGATTTCTTGACCAACATCAGTGTCCAGCCATACAAATGCTCTTTTGAATGAATTCCCACATACATACTGTAAAGTCTTGTGAGAAGCTTTCTCAGAAGAATGGGTGTTGATATCGTCTGGTGTCCAAATACTTGTGGCCATATAGTGTATACGTATAGTATGAAAGTGACAAAGTCAAGGAGGCACCAAATACTCAAATACTGTGTGTTTGAGTATTTGACTGAAGGGGAAGAAGCATATGGGTGGCCACTACCCAAGGGGTTAATGCTGATGAAATGCAAACAGACTTGCCTATAAATAGGTGCACACACATGGAACCCAGGCCTTTTCTGCCACTGGCTCATTTCAGATTCAGCTAAATGTTTCACAGAATGGTGTAACACACAGCCGCCTAGCAGGGGGTAAATTAGTCCTCCGAGTTGAACGATCAAACAATTACAAAGTCAAGAATAAGGCCAGAAAAAGAAAGTGCACCAGCATGGAATTTCTAAATGCACGGCACATTATAACTTTCTCCAGATCTTTTTATGAGAGTCTATATATGCAAATGAAATTCAAAATTACTCTAAAAATTGAAAACTTTTAAATTGAACTTATACCAGATTGGACCTTCAATTCAAAAACGCTTCAATTAGCTTTTTGATACCATATGGAATTGGTCTTTAAGTCATCAACGAACACAATGTGGGTGCCGTTCTGGGAGCTGCCATTGACTTTACAATTTTCAGCTATTTGTTGCCATCTGCCTCAGTGACCGAATGTATGCAGCCTTCCTCAATCTCTCAGCCCTTTCTCCCGCTGCTATTTATTTTCTTTTCAATTAAAGAGTTTGAATGTGCGAGACTGAAATTGCTTTCCTTTTAATTAGCTCTTTTAGTACGGAGGACTCTCAATGCAATTGTTACTTCCCAATCTTGCCAGCAGTTTTTCATTTTGATAAAGTGTGAATCCCATTTCACTGTGGTGATTGAATGGGGGCTGGGTCTTTTTATTTCTTTGGCCTGATAATTTTTCCCCTTTCATAATCATGAATTGATATTTAATGTTTACCTCACTTTCTCATATTGTTCATGTTCATCAGTGTGAGAGTCATTCGAATAATATTGGTATCTTTGAAATTCATTTGTAGTACTTTCCTCTGTCACACTATCATAAAAAGCACATTGAAATAGTCGGTCTACAGATCTATTACAAGACCATAAAAGGTCACACTGCCCCAGTTTGTCTCCAGCGTTGGCACAGCTGCCTGACTTAAGTACAATCATAAGAAATTATTCAACAGTTATAAATAAATACATTAATTAATTAAAAAAAGTATGAAAAACCTACCTGTTATTAAATAACTACCACAAGATTGTTAAGGTCACCTGCCCTATAAATAAGGGTCTGCACTTCTCTTCTCAAGAAGGATCTGTTTGTAAAGAATATGATCCAATTCAATTTCTAAGAACATTAAAAGACTTGTAGTGATGCATAAGTGTTTCACAATAAAATAAATTACCCTAAATCTGGGGAAATTCAGTAATGTTGCTATTCTTATTTGTAGTGGCACATGCAATAACCACTGCATAGAACTGGGTTTGAGTCTTGGCAATGCCATATGCCTGTTACAGTGTTTTCTGACTGTTAGAGATAGAAGTATAAATTGTTACTCACATCTTTAATATCTTCTCTCAGCAAGTGTGAGTTTTGTGCATCTGGTGGTGGTTGCAAGTTCAAGAGAGATTCATGTAAAATAAATTAATCAATTACAATAATGCACCTACAATAAAACCACCCCCTTGTTTCTACATTCACTATCCATTTTATCAGCTCAGCTCCACTTACCATATAGAAGCACTTTGTAGTTCTACAACTACTGACTTTAGTCCATCTGTTTCTCTGCATGCTTTGTTAGCCCACTTTCATGCTGTTCTTCAATGGTCAGGACCCCCACAGGACCACTACAGAGCAGGTATTATTTGGGTGGTGGGTCATTCTCAGCACTGCAGTTACAATGACATGGTGGTGGTGTGTTAGTGTGTGTTGTGCTGGTATGAGTGGATAAGACACAGCAGCGCTGATGACGTTTTTAAACACCTCACTTTCACTGCTGGACTGAGAATAGTCCACCAACCAAAAACATTCAGCCAACAGCGCCCTGTGGGCAGCGTCCTGTGACCACTGATAAAGGTCTAGAGGATGACCAACTCAAACAGCAGCAATAGATGAGCGATCGTCTCTGACTTTACATCTACAAGGTGGACCAACTAGGTAGGAGTGTCTAATAGAGAGGACAGTGAGTGGACACAGTGTTTAAAAACTCCAGCAACGCTGCTGTGTCTGATCCACTCATACCAGCACAACACACACTAACACACCACCACCATGTCAGTGTCACTGCTGTGCTCAGAATGATCCACCACCTAAATAATATCTGCTCTATGGTGGTCCTCTGGGGGTCCTGACCATTAAAGAACAGGGTGAAAGCAGGTAAAAAAAAAGTATGTAGAGATACAGATGGACTACAGTCAGTAATTGTAGAACTTTAAAGTGATTCTATATGGTGGAGCTATAATGTGGAGCTGATAAAATGAACAGAGTGCAGAAACAAGGAGGTGGTTTTAATGTTATGGCTGATCAGTGTAAATAAGCAACAAAACAATACGTGGCTTGTTTGTTTGTTTGGGTTTATTGCCATATTAGCAACACATTGGCTATTTTATGGCATAGGCATTTATTAGATCTTACTATTAGGATTTAGTAAAACGTGAAAATAAATAGTAAAAAATAATAGTGAAAATATGCTCAGATCATTTGTTTAAAATTTAGACTTTCTAAAAAGATAAGAATTTTAGATGGAGAAATCTTCTCGAACAGTTCTTTTATGTTCTCAACCCTGTAAAAATGGTCTCTGATGGCTGAAACTGTAGGACATTCTAATAAAATATGTTTGATTGTTTGGGGTGTCAATACATGGTTAAGAGAATAAATCGAGTATTTGCAGTTGTCTTTTTATATGACTTTAGAACTATGAGTTTTGATATTATTTAATAATCAAATTATGATTATTATTCATTCATATTATTCTATCCATTTTACATTAACACATTTGAAACTTAGGTATTTGACAGCCACATGTATCCAAAGCAACAGCTAAAACAGTCTACAGTCCAAACAACTGTGGCTTTAGGACCCTTATTAAGGACCAACAGTAAAACAATGGTAGTGGGGCTTGAAAATATTCCAGTATGTTTATTGCTAAGATCCCACTGCTCTCCATGTCATACTGGTCAGGGTCATGTGGGTTGAATGCCACACAAAAGCACTTAAGATGCAAGATGGGAATACACCAGTCCAATGTAGGGCAACACACACTTTACCATTCAGTGATTATTTGTATCTAGAAGCAACATCATTGTGTTTTATGAATTCATTTTATTGATATCAGTATCAGATCAGTAAAACGTAATATTTTGTGGCAAATCTTGTTGCTTCCTAAAGTAAATTCTGTATATTATGATTTTCTCTGGGACTTTTTTGTATTTGTATAAAGTTATTGATGCAATCGGTAAGAAATGTTTGTATTAAATACTTGTCAGTGAAGCCTTCAAGTATTGATCTTTAAGGATTTATTCTGTACCATTGTCCGATCTGTCAGATCATTTGTAATTGTCTGATCTCTTTTCAGCTTCGTCTGTCGAATCCTCAAGTCAGACTACGAGGGGCATAAGGACAATTAACCACACCTGAATAACAAGACCGAGGTTCCCAGTGGGTCTGTGATTGGGGCACAAACTCCCTTTTAATAGACTTACACCTCATTTGGCCCCTAAAGCTGACTGAAGGGTCCCTGGGGTAGAGGCTGGGCTGTGCCTCCTCCCTCCACTTGAAGTGAAAGACAGCCGTTTGATTAGACGGCCCTTCCCATCCAGAAGGGTTCCAGAGAGGACAATGCGCTGGACTTTCTTTTAAACACATCACCTTTTTGTCTAAGCTGTCAGAAATAATGTGGGTCGCAGTGAGGGATTTAAAAAAAAACTCTGTGTTTACAAAAGAGGGCTGTCACCATCCAGATCCTCCAAAACTGATTTGTGGACAGAGACTGATATTATTGGTCTGGAGAGCCTGATAATGTTTCGTTTAACGTGAGCTTAACTGCTTTTGTTTGGTCTATTGGTGGTTAGACAGCTGCAGTGCTGTCAACTGCACATTTGTTACACAAAAAAAATCCTTTAGATTATTAAAAAAAAAAAAAAAAAAACTTACTGTATTTTACTCTTGTAAAAATGTTATTGCCCCTTAGTAGTCTTTCCTCTTTTTGAAGTAGGACTGCCACTAACGACTATTTTTCTATAGATTAATCTATAGACTATTTTATCATTTAGTCGGTTAATCTAAACGATTAATTTTACTCCAAAAATTAAATTCAGAATCTCATTTAAGCTTCTTTTATTTTAACAACAAACTATATGGCATAATAATATGACACAAAACTAAATGTAAACATTGTTTATGTCCATGTTATCAAAATCCCAAGTGCTTCATATTAAACAAAGTGCAACATGTGTTTATGGCATTCTGTACACAAAGCAAAATGCTTACATTTATAGCAGAAATAAAATAATTAGAGTTCAACATACAGTAACGACAGAATGAGCCCAGATTCTAACCTACACATTCACTCAAAACTTGCTTGAAATTCTAAGCGATGTAAACAAAGTGGTAAGTGTTTCAGATGAGAAGCTTTTTGCGCTTTGAGAACCACGGCAACCACAAAAAATTGTGAGCCCAACACAGCAAAGTGCGCAACAGTCTAACTGAACTCACTAAGAAATACGGTATTTCAAGATCTCCGCGATTAAGAAGCTTAATAAAACAATATAGAAGTAAAAGTTTTGCCGCATCTCATGCGCCCTAACTGAACTCGCTAAGGAATACGGTATTCCAAGATCTTCACAATTAAGAAGCTTAATGAAACAATATAGAAGTAAAAGTTTTGCTGCATCTCATGCTCCTTAACTAAACTCGCTAAGGAATACGGTATTCCAAGATCGCCACGATTAAGAAGCATAATGAAACAATATAGAAGTAAAAGTTTTGCCGCATCGCATGCTCCTTAACTGAACTCGCTAAGAAATACGGTATTCCAAGATCGCCACGATTAAGAAGCATAATGAAACAATATAGAAGTAAAAGTTTTGCCGCATCGCATGCTCCTTAACTAAACTCGCTAAGGAATACGGTATTCCAAGATCGCCACGATTAAGAAGCATAATGAAACAATATAGAAGTAAAAGTTTTGCTGCATCGCATGCTCCTTAACTGAACTCGCTAAGGAATACAGTATTCCAAGATCGCCATGATTAAGAAGCATAATGAAACAATATAGAAGTAAAAGCTTTGCCGCATCTCATGCGCCCTAACTGAACTCGCTAAGGAATATGGTATTCCAAGATCTCCGCGATTAAAAAGCGTAATGAAACAATATAGACGTGCAACATCGCGCTAGTGCTGCTGTGGTACCATCAAAGCTTTGTACAGTGTACAAACCACCTTTTTGTTTTGTGCCAGTTTTAAGTATTCCCAAACTTTTGATGATTTGGGACTTGGAAAACTTTTAGCTTTTCTTTGAAAGCTCGCTACAAACGGCTTCTGACTCTGCTGTAGACGGCATTTTTTAAGACTGCGCTTAATGCCGCCAACCAGTAACTGGACCAAATACAACTTCATGCACGCAGCAAGTAGTGCTGAGGGAAATTATATGAACGGTTATATGAATGAAACAGTGTAGAAATTAAAAAGGATCATTAAAATCATAGTTTTAAAAATGATGCATTGACTTAAATTTGACTTAAATATACTAAAAATGTGTCGACGTCATCGACAAGGTCGACCAATCGCGGCTGCCGTATTTTTAAGTATTTTATTTTATTTGCAGAACTTTTTAAAATCAAACACACTTTTAGGTGCTAGAGGTTTCAATAGGAGACCGGTCTTGGCTGCAGACAGGCCAGTCTAGCACCTACATGTTTTTAAATACGAAGCCACTCCATTGTACCATGTTGAATGTGGCTTAGTGCTGTCTTACAGAAACAAGCAGAAATGTCTCTGAAAAAGCTGTCAAAATGGCAGCATGTGTAACTCCAAAATGTGTTTGTACCCCTCAGCATTAATGTTGCCATCACAGATTCTGTATGTAAGTTACCCTTAACATTGACACGTACACACCCCATATCTTAGCAAACACTTTTAAACTCTTGTATTGTATTGGCCACAATGGGTTCTATTCCTCTCTGGTCCTCTCGTCCATAACTGTTACACCCTGTTGCCTGATCTTACAAAGCATTATTGTTTATTAATGGTCATGATGATGAGCAAGCATGATGATTTTTTTCTTTTAAAAGCAGATGAAGACAAAGCTACATTTAAATAGTCATGTTTTTAGATTTTAATCCTGGCAAATTAAAACCCGTATTTAAATGCACAATTGAATTATCCAGTGTAATAATATTTAGCTTATCTCCTCAGAGTCATTGTTTTCCCCCTACACTTCATCTCCTAACATGACTGACATTGATGCTTAATTACGCCTAAAGAGCCACTGAGCGGAGCCTGTATTCCTCTGTTAATTCCAGAACGTTGTCCTCCCCCCTGGGTGTACAGTTTGCATTTAAAATGGTGGTGCTGCCCAGAATTTCAGTAGCAGCTGAACTTAAGTTAAAATGTGTTTGGGGTTAAGTGGTCCCTAAGCTCATGCCATTCAGCCAAACGGGACAGCTGGGAACCCTGCTGCTGCCATGGAAATCAACACCACCACCACCGCACATAAATGCTTCTCCCATTTTTAAATATATATATTTTTTCTTTATATTTGTTGTATATAGTGTTATATATATCCTTTATTTTGTTTGTTGGGCTGCAGTTTATGGCCAAAGACACCTGATCATTGTCTTGCTGGATTTTCTATTACAAAACCAGTTAACAGACATTCATATACAGTAGAGTTGGCCTCTACTTTGCATATACAACATCCCCCACTGTTTAAGGAAGGCTTTTTAAAATACTACATACTTTGTATGTGGGAATTTGTGCCCGTTTAGTCAAAAAAAGCATTTTCAAGTATAGGCACAGATGTTAAGTGCCTAACGCCATTCCTAAATTCAAAAACATCAGGTGGTGCAATAGCCTGCTCATATACTGTACACAAATACATTTATATAATGTAATTAAGTTATATGACATTCTAAATACAATAGTTTGGCTAAATTTTATCTAGGACTCATAATGTAAAGATAAAAACAGTGACAAACAGTTAATAACAGTTAACAGTCAATATATTTAGTAATCACCACATACTCAAACATTCTAGACTGTATAACTGTTGAGTTATATTCATTTATAACAAAATCATGCATCAGCCAATTAGAAACAAAAACTCAGGTCAGTTAATTAGATGAAGCAGAAGCAAAAATATGACGATCAGCTGTCATCTAAAACTTCCCTAAAACAGCACTTTACACATATTTTACCTTTTGCAACATTAAATTAAGACTACCATAACTGGGTAGAAGGTAAACCCATAGTTTAAATATACTGCATATATATGGAACTTTGAATCACTTAAAACGTATAATAATTATAGTTCTCTTACACAAGCAATATCTTACAAGCATCTTACATATGACCAGTTCACATCCTTCTTGTGTCCTGCACTTTTAATACTATTTTACACATTTATGCCAATAACAAGATGCAGGTTGCATCTTTGTGTACCGCAGGCTGCAAAAAGCCAATGAGGATACCAAGCGATGTAGTGTTAAATATTTCTTACATTTACTTTGACTTGTATTTCATTGCAAATTGTATGAGCACAAGATATTTCATGTTTTTGTTCTGTTCAACTTAATTTAACTGGTAAATATGCATCCATTCCTGCATTTCAGGCCTGTAACACATTCCAAAAACACTTAAAAGACGTTTTGGCACTGAGGAAACCAATCAATTTAGTGTTTCAGGTGCAGGTTAAGAATTCCTAACCTTAAGAATACAGAGCAAGAAATCTGAGAGTATTCCTAAATATTTCTCCAGAATATCTTTATATTGTTCAGACTTAATGCCTGTTCAATTCCCTTGACATGTTTTAGTGGGGTGTAAGTCACAAGAACATGGATGACAAGGGCTTAATAAAAGCTTAATTCTGTGTTCATCAGGTCCCAGTAGATTCTAGCAAGCTTCTGGCACATAACATGTCTAGTTAAATCAAAAAAAAGACGTTCCTCTGGCACATCATTTAAAATATATCATAAAATAATTGAAAATTTGGAGATTTAGTGACCACAACATGCTACAATTTTTTTCATAGGTCCTTGGAATTTTTTTGCCCCTCTTACCATTCTTCTCATTGTGCATACGAGTTTCCCGATAACGATTGATCTTACTGATCTACGAACAACTTTGAGAACAACGTAACTTTAACAATACCAATTTTGCAAGCGTTTCACAAAAGCCCTCTTAAGTCTTTACGAACAAGGTGTAAGTAGTTCTTTGTTGACTCCGCCTCTGAAAAGGCACTGCCAGTCGAAAACTGAATCACCGATTACCATACAACTTCTCATTATTATATCACAAAAAGCAAATAATTCATTAAGAAAACATTTTTTTTTTAAACTAATAACCAATAGATCTTAATTAGTGGTATAAAAACATTACATTTGCAATTGCTATCTATCACATATCAAGCTTATGAATTGGTGCACAATTAACCTTTCATGCATTAATCCAGAAGCATGACAAGTCTACAGCGCAAACTGGGGTGCAATTCAGGCAAAAGAGGGCTAAGACAGGTGGAGGTGAATTATCTGCAACAGGCCTTACTGTGGAAGAGGAAGCAACACTGAGAATACTAGGCCCAACAGGGACTGCAGGGATATCTGGGGGAGTAGATGTATGTTTAAAGTTTCTATCTACCCATCTACACCACCTCAGCCTATATCCCCTGTGCAACCTTCATTTTGCAGCAGTCCTGGGTCATCTCCTGGGCGTTCCTCTGCACCGTCCAGTCAAATGGCTTCACCAGGACATCATGGCCAAGCAGCTTTCAATGGCAGAGTTATAGCTAACCAATGGTATCTATTTCTTACTATTACTGCCCTCTGAACAAGCATTTAATTTATTTCATTTAAATGTGTACATCAACAAATGGTCTCATGTAGTTCAATATACATATACATATAAATATATATACAGTATATATGTATATATACTGTATGTACAGTGTATCACAAAAGTGAGTACACCCCTCACATTTCTGCAGATATTTAAGTATATCTTTTCATGGGACAACACTGACAAAATGACACTTTGACACAATGAAAAGTAGTCTGTGTGCAGCTTATATAACAGTGTAAATTTATTCTTCCCTCAAAATAACTCAATATACAGCCATTAATGTCTAAACCACCGGCAACAAAAGTGAGTACACCCCTAAGAGACTACACCCCTAAATGTCCAAATTGAGCACTGCTTGTCATTTTCCCTCCAAAATGTCATGTGATTTGTTAGTGTTACTAGGTCTCAGGTGTGCATAGGGAGCAGGTGTGTTCAATTTAGTAGTACAGCTCTCACACTCTCTCATACTGGTCACTGAAAGTTCCAACATGGCACCTCATGGCAAAGAACTCTCTGAGGATCTTAAAAGACGAATTGTTGCGCTACATGAAGATGGCCAAGGCTACAAGAAGATTGCCAACACCCTGAAACTGAGCTGCAGCACAGTGGCCAAGATCATCCAGCGTTTTAAAAGAGCAGGGTCCACTCAGAACAGACCTCGCGTTGGTCGTCCAAAGAAGCTGAGTGCACGTGCTCAGCGTCACATCCAACTGCTGTCTTTGAAAGATAGGCGCAGGAGTGCTGTCAGCATTGCTGCAGAGATTGAAAAGGTGGGGGGTCAGCCTGTCAGTGCTCAGACCATACGCCGCACACTACATCAAATTGGTCTGCATGGCCGTCACCCCAGAAGGAAGCCTCTTCTGAAGTCTCTACACAAGAAAGCCCGCAAACAGTTTGCTGAAGACATGTCAACAAAGGACATGGATTACTGGAACCATGTCCAAAGGTCTGATGAGACCAAGATTAATTTGTTTGGTTCAGATGGTCTCAAGCATGTGTGGCGGCAATCAGGTGAGGAGTACAAAGATAAGTGTGTCATGCCTACAGTCAAGCATGGTGGTGGGAATGCCATGGTCTGGGGCTGCATGAGTGCAGCAGGTGTTGGGGAGTTACATTTCATTGAGGGACACATGAACTCCAATAAGTACTGTGAAATACTGAAGCAGAGCATGATCCCCTCCCTCCGGAAAATGGGTCGCAGGGCAGTGTTCCAGCATGATAATGACCCCAAACACACCTCTAAGACGACCACTGCTTTATTGAAGAGGCTGAGGGTAAAGGTGATGGACTGGCCAAGCATGTCTCCAGACCTAAACCCAATAGAACATCTTTGGGGCATCCTCAAGCGGAAGGTGGAGGAGTGCAAAGTCTCGAATATCCGCCAGCTCCGTGATGTCGTCATGGAGGAGTGGAAAAGCATTCCAGTGGCAACCTGTGAAGCTCTGGTAAACTCCATGCACAGGAGAGTTAAGGCAGTTCTGGGAAATAATGGTGGCCACACAAAATATTGACACTTCAGGAACTTTCACTAAGGGGTGTACTCACTTTTGTTGCCGGTGGTTTAGACATTAATGGCTGTATATTGAGTTATTTTGAGGGAAGAATAAATTTACACTGTTATATAAGCTGCACACAGACTACTTTTCATTGTGTCAAAGTGTCATTTTGTCAGTGTTGTCCCATGAAAAGATATACTTAAAAATCTGCAGAAATGTGAGGGGTGTACTCACTTTTGTGATACACTGTATATGTATATACAGTGGGGCCAAAAAGTATTTAGTCAGCCACTGATTGTGCAAGTTCTCCTACTTAGAAAGATGAGAGAGGTCTGTAATTTTCATCATAGGTACACTTCAACTATGAGTGACAAAATGAGGAAAAAAAATCCAGGAAATCACATTGTAGGATTTTTAAAGAATTTATTTGTAAATTATGGTGGAAAATAAGTATTTGATCACCCACAAACAAGCAAGATTTCTGGCTCTCACAGACCTGTAACTTCTTCTTTAAGAAGCTCTTCTGTCCTCCACTCGTTACCTGTATTAATGGCACCTGTTTGACCTCGTTATCTGTATAAAACACACCTGTCCACAGCCTCAAACAGTCAGACTCCAAACTCAACCATGGCCAAGACCAAAGAAAATTGTAGACCTGCACCAGGCTGGGAAGAGTGAATCTACAATAGGCAAGCAGGTTGGTGTAAATAAATCAACTGTGGGAGCAATTGTAAGAAAATGGAAGACATACAAGACCATTGATAATCTCCCTTGGGGTCAAGATCTCATCCCGTGGGGTCAAAATGATCATGAGAACGGTGGCAAAAAATCCCAGAACTACACGGAGGGACCTGATGAATGACCTGCAGAGAGCTGGGACCAAAGTAACAAAGGCTACCATCAGTAACACACTACACCGAGAGGGACTCAAATCCTGCAGTGCCAGGCGTGTCCCCCTGCTTAAGGCAGTACATGTCCAGGCCCATCTGAAGTTTGCCAGAGAGCATATGGATGATCCAGAAGAGGATTGGGAGAATATCATGTGGTCAGATGAAACCAAAATGGAACTTTTTGGTAAAAACTCAACTCGTCATGTTTGGAAGAAGAAGAATGCTGAGTTGAACACCATACCTACTGTGAAGCATGGGGGTGGAAACATTATGCTTTGGGGCTGTTTTTCTGCAAAGGGGACAGGACGACTGATCCGTGTTAAGGGAAGAATGAACGGGGCCATGTATCGTGAGATTTTAAGCCAAAACCTCCTTCCATCAGTGAGAGCATTGAAGATGGAACGTGGCTGGGTCTTCCAGCATGACAATGATCCCAAACACACCGCTCGGGCAACGAAGGAGTGGCTCCGTAAAAAGCATTTCAAGGTCCTGGAGTGGCCTAGCCAGTCTCCAGACCCCAACCCCATAGAAAATTTGTGGAGGGAGTTGAAAGTCCGTGTTGCCCAGAGACAGCCCCAAAACATCACTGCTCTAGAGGAGATCTGCATGGAGGAATGGGCCAAAATACCAGCTACAGTGTGTGCAAACCTGGTGAAGACTTACAGGAAACGTTTGACCTCTGTCATTGCCAACAAAGGTTATGTTACAAAGTATTGAGTTGAACTTTTGTTATTGACCAAATACTTATTTTCCACCATAATTTACAAATAAATTCTTAAAAAATCCTACAATGTGATTTCCTGGATTTTTTTTTCTCATTTTGTCTCTCATAGTTGAAGTGTACCTATGATGAAAATTACAGACCTCTCTCATCTTTCTAAGTAGGAGAACCTGCACAATCAGTGGCTGACTAAATACTTTTTGGCCCCACTGTATATATACTGTATATATACATATATAATATTTGTGTCATGATAGTTGCAGTGTATAGAACCAGTGCATCTGTGAGTTTTTGTACACGCAAAGTTCAAGTTAAGAAGTATTTAGTGAGTTATGAATGGGTCAGACTACTCGTAATTTATGAATGATTTTAAGTACTACGTTAGTTATGAAGGATTTTTGGAAAAACTTGTGAATTTAAGAATGTTCTTAAGTGCGAGGTTACGAAGTACTTAGCATCACAAATGTTTTGGGAAATGCACCCCTGGTTTGTTAAACTTTATTAAACCTTTCATGTGGATATTTTTAGACATGTAGCTATTTTACATCTTTTACATAATGAGGGTGCTTTTACATTATTTGTATTGCCTCATATTTATACCCTAATAAAAGAGGAAGTTATAGACGCCTTCTTAATAGTAAAATAAAGTAATATGCTAATGAAAACATGCTATAGTAAAATTTTAACATTTGTTTAAAGAATGAAAGTATGTTAATTGTTAGTTAGCTAATTAACTACAAATGCTTTGTTTATGGACCTTTTACCCAACTTATGAAGGATGCTTAAAGTGTCTAAAATAAATAATAATAATTATAAAAGATTAAACTGCACTTTTGTCCATCAAAAGTTTTTGCCCTTCTCAAGGATACAAAGTTTAAAGGGTGAAGCTTTGGTTGGACAGGTGAGATCTAATATTCTAACATGTTGTCTACACAGTAGGAAAATGACTGCAGCTGTAGGTTCTGTAGTGATTCAATCCAAAATCTGTCAGAAGACCTGGCAACTTTACTAAAACATTTCAGTAAGGTCCTGACACTGGTCTGCTTCAAATCTTTCATACCCCCTTTTGTCACAGAGCCACCAAGGCTGGTACAAGGAAGTGTGTACTCTTTTGTGTGCGTGTGTGTTTGCTTTTTTCCTTGTTCTGAGTCTGTGAACAGCATGGTGGAGCCCACCTTTTCTTTCAGAGTCCCAGCCCAGCAGTTTCACATTAGGGGAAATTTGTTCCACAATATTGACGCCTCCTGCTTCTCTCCCACGCTGGAGGCCTGCACAGAAGGTGGAGGCAGAGATTTGGGTGATGGCCAAGCGCATTGCACCCGTCAGTCGTTCCTCGCCGTGCGTCGAGGACAGGATCCCCGCTGGTCCTTTTTGCAACCGTGCAGACTCCCTGCCTGTCAGAACAAATGCTGGATTGTGGAAAATAAACTTATCTCATTCGCATGACAACATGTTCCCTCAGGTTATGATGCGACGCCAGTTTTGGAGAATCAGGCAGGGTCAATTGCTCATTTCCAACGCAGGGAGGACGTCTAGCACTGGTAATGGCTGCCTCAGCGTGTGTAGCACACTGGAATGGATAACGTCTGTACTATTCAATTTTCAGTCCCATGATCATCTATTCTGTATGTGCACATTGGCATGCATTTGCTATGTCAATTTCATTTTTTGAAAGAAGCAGTATTACATGGAAATAGTTGGAAAAAAATATAAAACACCAAAAAATGAACATAAAAAGTTTGTTTTAAATCATAACTACATGATGATTTTATGTTAGCCAGCTTTGCGTGTTCTCACTTGCTGCTTTTAAATATTATTAGTCTAAATTCAATAAATATATTGTAAGTAAGCATGCTAACAAGCAAACAATATATTTTTTAGAAATAAGGAATGCATATGTTGATAATTACATAGAATTATATATACTATAATATCATTCAATATCATTCATATTTAAAAATGTTGGGACAGTATGGAAAATGCAAATAATAAAAAGTGTTTCTTACATTGACTTACATTGTATTTCATTGCAGATGGTATGAACACAAGATATGTCATGTTTTTTTTGTTAATATGCATCCATTTCTACATTTAAGGCCTGTTACACATTCCAAAAAAGTAAAGCATTTACCACTTTGTTATGTTGCCATTCCTATTTAAAGATGTTTTGGCACTGAGGATACCAAGCAATGAAGTGTTTCAGGTGTTATTGTATCCCATTCTTCCTGCAAACAGACTGTGCAACAGTACAGGGCCGTCGTTGTCCCCTTTTCTCATTTCAATATTCTCCACACATTCTTTCAGGTCAGGAGTCCAATACCAATGCCCATGGTTATATCAGCTATTGATGAATGACAGTTCTGGATGCATTGCAGTCTAAGTGATCGGATACCACGGGTGTACAGCTTAGGCTTGTGCCCTTGCCTATTATGCACTGAAATTCCTCCAGATTTCTTGAATCAATTAATGATTCAAGGAACCCTTCACTGCTAACTGTATATCAGAATAAGTTTTATTACCTCACTCATCATTTACTCAGTACCATGTACTGGCCAACACTACACTTATCTCTAGTTTTATCTGCACTGTGTGTATTGTTTTGTTTTGCACTTTTGTTCTGTGTTGCACCCTGGTCCTGGAGTATTGTTGTTTTGTTTTTAAAATGTACTTGTATATAGCTGAAATTACAATAAAGCCTCTCTTGAACTTTTGAACACTTGATATTATGCACTGTATAGGAGGAAATATGCAAATCCCTTCCAATCTTTTTATGAGGACCATTGTTTTAAACATTTAAATCATTTTCTTATGTATTTGTTTTTGCCCAGAGAATCAGACACAGTGACCCTGACCAGGATTTATTTTATTTATTTATTTATTTTTTTTTTTACACCATGTTAAACACATGTGTGTCATTTAATGACAGAACTGGGTATTATATATCTGTCTTATTTATCTTGTCTTTATACTTTGGTCCATTTTATATTTTCATTTTTATTGTTATGGCTGCGAGGTAGGTTAATACTGCTCTTGTGTTGTCTTGTTTAAGGATTTCTTTTATGGTTTTAGGCATGTGCACTTGTTGTCTTTCCTTTGTGTATTTAAGGCATTCTATCAAAATGTGTTTTATTGTTATAAGTGTTTGGCAGGTTTCACATGTTGGTGGGTTTTCTCCTTTTACAAGGTATTGGCGAGTTACTCTGGTGTGGCCAATTCTGCATCTTGTGTATATGGCTTGGTCTATGCGTCGTCCCTGGTGAGCTACCCTGACCAGGATAAAGCAGTGATTAAACAGACAATGAATTAATGTGTATGTATATGGTGGTAATGTAAAAGATAATTTGCTGCTTTGTTAAAAAAAAGCAAAAATCTTCTGTGGGGTGTAAGATCACTGGGATCTTTTGCTCAGTAAAAGCTAGAGTGACAGGAGGCTTAAAAAATAGTATTTTACTTTCCTTTTATTTTTATTAAATGTTATTGCTGTCCAGGGGGAAAAAAAATTACGCAGATCTTCTGTGTTCTTTTTTGTGCTAATGGTAGTAGTCTGTAGTGTCTAAATCTTAATGATTCATTATTGAACACATTTGTATTTTATTCTTCGAGTTTCCACCACTTGAATGTGTCGTAAGTGCTAGCTCCAATTTAGCAGCAATTTCACTTACCCACTGTTCATAATGAGACAGGACAGAGGTTATAACTGCTCGATACAGGCGATAACCATTCTTTGATCCAAACAGCCATGCAGAACAGCCTGGATAAAGCCTTAGAAAATGTCCTGTCAAGGCTTTTGGATTTAAATTAAACCCTGTTAACCCAGAGAGGAAGAGATCTTACATATACACACAATGGAGTACAGGAGTCAGGACAATGAGATGACCTTTCTATTTGAAAGAGGGCGACTATAATGATAATAACAGAGCTAAGAGACACAAAGATCAATTTTCCAGTCTAGATAAAGACTTGTTAATTATGTATTTATGCTGACCTAGGACAGAAATGTTAATCCAGCGGTTTTAAATCTGCAAGTTTACATGATCTACCTGAGATGAATAACTAGGGTTGGACCTAAGAAAGAGTTAGTAGTCATACACTGCTGTTCCAAAGTTATTGCCCCTCTCTGATTGTGTGCTATTGCATATTTAAATAAAAAAACATGATTTTACACAGATGATGTCATGCCAAATGAGTAATAATGTGTACAATCATTTGTACAATACAATTTTATATATTTAAGGAAGAAAGTTCATATCACCTTGCTAAAAAATAATAACCTCTTTAAGGCACCTTTTTTAATAACTGTTTGCATTAAACACTTTCTGAGATGTAATATTCTTTGCTGAACTGCTTCAAATAAGACATGTTACCAAGTTTTCAAACATCAACTAAGGTCTCCCCAGAACATCTCTATTAGGCCTCTCCAAAACTTCAGTTATAGTCATGCTGTTGTGTTTTTGGTCAGTGACCAGCTAATTCAATTAATTATGCCTCAGCTGGAGTTGACCTTAAGATTTTCTTAAGACTGGTCTGATAAAGAATACAATTTAGCACATTATGCCCACTGACAATGGTTCACAAAAAGGACAAGGCATAAGTCAGCAGCAGGTTTTTTGGTGATCAAGACTCATTGATGCCAAAGGAAATGAATGCTTTGACATCTGGTAAGGATTAAAAGAAGGGCTACTGATGCTCAAATTGCAGATCATGTTAATACCGATGATAGGGTAAATGTTACAACACACAGTGCATTCAACTCTTCCCAGACCAGTCAAAGTGCTCATGCTGACTCCTATCCAACATTGAAGCACCTTCAATGGGCAAACAGGCATTTGAACTGGACATCAGAGCAATAGAACAAGGTAAACTAGTCAGACAAATTCTGTTTCCTCCAAGATCATGTAAAAGGGCAGACACGAGAGCATTGTTGTTTTTTCACTAAAGAATGAGCCACATTGCAACAGAAGTAAAAGGATCTAAAGGACCATTAAGCAGGCACTCCTGCCAATGTTGTGGCTCATGAATATTTATATTTATATATAAAATGACAGCATAATTAACCAATGATATCGTCCTTCGAAATAGGCGGGCTTTGTTATCTTATAACTTCTATAGTTCTGCCTGTTTTGCAAGCTGCAGTAATATCTGTCTGCAGACTCACATGGGCATGACTGTCATGCGTTTTCAATAAAAGGCGTGTTATCTCTAGTTACACACTCCACACACTTCTGAAGAAACATCTGCAACCTGCAACAGTGGATAGAAAAGGGATAGTGCAGAAATGACAACTGGATGTTACAATATGACAGGTGACAAACCAGTCACCTGTCTGACAAGACAAGGACAGTGCCAGTTCTAGCCAAGTCTAGCAGACGTCTCTGGGACAATCCATTTTCGGCTAACTCAAAAACAAAAGAATGCTGACACCCCTCATCAGTGGAAAACCAGTGCAGATGCAACAGTCCGACACCCTGGGTCCCAGAGAACTGCCAACAAAGGAGCTGGTGAAAAAGACAGAAACCGTTATATACAGGAACCCTTTCACCTGAAGCAACTTAACGCTTATGAGGTGAAGGTGACTGTCAAACAAGTTTTATTTATTTATTTATTAGGATTTAACATCATTGTTTTACACTTTGGTTACATTCATGAGGTAGGTAGTTACCCATTACACAAGGCTAATCAGTTCACAAGTTTAATGTCAAACACAATCATGGACAATTTTGTACCTCCAATTCACCTCACTTTCATGTCTTAGGACTGTGGGAGGAAACCGGAGCTCCCGGAGGAAACCCACACAGACATGGGGAGAACATGCAAACTCCACACAGAACGAACCCTGACCACTCCACCTGGGAATCAAACCCAGGACCTTCTTGCTGTGAGGCGACAGTGCTACCCACTGAGCCACCGTGCCTCCCCTGACAGATCACACACAACTGAGCCTCAGTGTCCCATTTATCACTGATATTAATTTGGTCTCATTTTAAAGTACACAAGCTAATGTAATTTTTTTTTCTTGTCTTTGTATTTTAGTCTATTAATCTATTTAACACACACTTTTGTTTTGCAATGAAAATAAAGCATTGTCAAATATAAAACTGTTTGGGTTTTGTTGATGCTTATTTATTTGAATTAAAATGGCGAGTATAAATGTGATTGTGATTTTTTCTATACAAAAATTGTCACTATTGATACAAATACAGCCTTATAATATTGCAAAATATAAATACTACACTGATCAGGCATAACATTATGACCCTCTTCTTAATATTGTGTTGGTCCCCCTTTTGCTGCCAAAACAGCCCTGCATTTGCGATGCACTGTGTATTCTGACACCTTTCTATCAGAACCAGCATTAACTTTTTGAGCTACAGTAGCTCGTCTGTTGGATTGGACTACACAGGCCAGCCTTCGCTCCCCACGTGCATCAATGAGTCTTGGCCACCCATGACCCTGTCGCTGGTTTACCACTGTTGCTTCTTTGGACGACTTTTGATAGATACTGACCACTGCAGACCGGGAACACCCCACAAGAGCTGCAGTTTTGGAGATGTTCTGACCCAGTCGTCTAGCCATCACAATTTGGCCCTTGTCAAATTGCCCATTTTTCCTGCTTCTAACACATCAACTTTGAGGATAAAATGTTCACTTGCTGCCTAATATATCCCACCCACTAACAGGTGCCATGATAAAGAGATAATCAGTGTTATTCGCTTCACCTGTCAGTGGTCATATAATGGTGGTCGTATAATTTATTAGAATACACTTTTTAGTTTTTAAGCTAACAAAATAGGCTAAAATGATTAACATTGTTAAAAGAACAGAAGGCATACCAAGCTTTCAAATGGCATCTTGTTTATATGTTGATGATAAATAATTTTGAGCGTTTGGCGGGAGGGCTGAATGGCCAAGGTTTAAGAGTCACGGTTTGCTACTTGTATATACACTTAACACTAAATAAGGCTCTATGTTAACCTTGTTTTCTGCTTCTAAGTGAAAGTAATTATAGTGTATGTTACTGCAGACTTACAGACTGCACAGTGTTTAACATAGCTAGGCACCACTAAAGCTGTTTCTAATCCTGTAATAAAGTAACACACCTATAATTAATACAATCTCATAGTCCTGATTGTGCAATTTAAAAATGCATCTGCCCTTTGCCCACTCATTATAGAAATTGTTAATTGATCAAAAATACAGTGATTGCTTGTAAATCCCTGGGTGCTGTTATGTTTCTGGGTCAATAGCGATGCCTACAAACTGCCAATGATATTACAGCAAAACAGTGTGAACCGGGAAAGTTACAATATTGAAAATTTGATATGATTTGATGTTTAACAATTTACAGAGACCACCTCATGTTTTTCTTGTTGTCTTCAATTCTGGACTTGTTGTGCTGTATGTGTTGCTGGCATTGTGTGCATGTGTGTATGTGTTATATGGCATATGAAGTAGGGTGCAGGGAGTCTGTAAGGAGTGTCAAGTTCTTCATCATGTGGCACTTCAATTAAATAAAGCAAGCCTGGTTCTTGGACACCTCAGGGATTGGTGATAACACAATTAAAGCCCTGTAATGGTTTATCCAGAGAAAGAGGCAGTTGAAGCCCAAGAGACAATTAACTTGAGTATAATGAACTCTCTTTTGTTGCCCTTTTTTAAAACCTCATCTTGATTTGACTGCTCTTTTATAGTAGCTCTCACTTGTCTCCACCTCCCCCTGTTCTCACAGTGTCACTGAGATAAAAACAGATCATTAGTTAATAGACCCTCTGTCAGAGGATAGGTCTATTTGAATAGTGATATGAACAGAAATTAGATTCACTAAAATGAGAAGTTTGACATCATACCTTCCACATATTCTACAATTTTCAGGTCTTTACAAGTATTACATTTTTCTTTTGGTTTACTCCCTCCCCCCTTTGCAGCTTTAAGACTTTCTGCTCTTTTGGACAGCCTATTCACAAAGTTTTGTACTGTGTCTGTGAGATTTGTGCTCACTGACAAAAAAACACAGACACACACCAACAAAAATTGAAATTAGTTTGTTAGGAACATGTCTGTGCACCTTTTAGTCATTTTAATTAATTTAAGTATTTAAAAAACAGTTTTATTAATACATCGTTTATAAGGTCTAAGGTATATTTCATTTAGTGTGGCGCTAAATCCCTGTAAATCATCTTTATGTAGTAGTAACATACACCGATCAGCCATAACATTAACACCACCTGCTTGTTTCAACACACATTGTCTATTTTTTTGGCTTCACTTACCATATAGAAGCACTTTGTAATTCTACAATTACTGACTGTAGTCCATCTGTTTCTCTGCATGCTTTATTAGCTCCCTTGCATGCTGCTCTTCAATGGTCAGAACTCTACCAGGACCACCACAGAGTAGGTATTATTTAGGTGGTGGATCATTCTCAGCACTGCGGTGACACTGACATGATGGTGGTGTGTTAGTGTGTGTTGTGCTGGTATGATTGGATCAGACACAGCAATGCTGATAAAGTTTTTAAACACCTCACTGTCACTGGTGGACTAAGAATAGTCCACCAACCAAAAATATATCCAGCCAACAGCGCTCTGTGGGCAGCGTCCTGTGACCACTGATGAAGGTCTAGAAGATGACCAACTCAAACAGCAGCAATAGATGAGCGATCGTCTCTGACCACCTCTGATCGTCCACCACCTAAATAATACCTGTTCTGTGGTGGTCCTGTGGGGGTCCTGACCATTGAAGAACAGGGAGAAAACAGGCTAAAAAGATATGTAGAGAAATAGATGGACCACAGTCAGTAATTGTAGAACTTCAAAGTGCTTCTATATGGTAGGTGGAGCTGATAAAATGGACAGTGAGTGTAGAAACAAGAAGGTGGTTTTAATGTTGTGGCTGATTCATTCATACATTGCTTGTTTTACCACCGCTTTACCCTAATTAGGGTTGCAATGAGTCAGAATCACTGAGCGATAGGCAGGAAACACCCTGGACAGGTTGCCAGACAATCACAAGGCAAACACACACACATGGGGGATTTTACTATCTCCAATTATTCTGACTTAATGTCTTTAAACTGTGGCAGGAAACCGGAGGAAAATGAAGATCACAGACCACACACCTGCGAGAATAAAAATAGAACCCATTTCCAAATATTTAATCAAGGGTTAGCACTGTTATACTGTGACTAAAACGCCACTAAAAAGGATACAATTGCAAACAAATACATGTCAACGGAGAAAGTGGATAGAAAAGAAATACTGCAGAAATGAGAACTGAATGTTACGATATGACAGGCTACTTCGTCCGTCTGCAAGAATCCAGCCCTTGGAAACAGACTGCAAACTATCCAAACCTGCCAGTTCTGGCAAAACTCTAGTAGACTGGCAAAACGCCTACCACTACTACCCCACCAATTCGGGCTCCCCTGCACATACCAGTGCAGTGCAGAATGATACAAGGCACAGGTGATTGTCAATGGTCAATTGACCAATCAACATGCTTTATCAAGTTGTACATGAGGTAAGAGCATCTGTGAGGTCAGACATTGATGCTGGACAAAAAGTTTGGTCCACAGTTGATGTTCTGGTTTCTTCCTAGGGTGCATCTTTACACCAGTCAGTTTCAAATTTTTACAGAGAGCCTTTGCACGTTTGGAGCGTGCTTTACGCTTTGTTCTTTTCTCGGCTAATGCCTGTGCCTCAACAAGAAAGTAGAAGTCGCTTTGGCAACAGCAGAGAGACTATACTGACCATATCTGACCATTCCTTCTTTAGGTAGAGTAAGTTGTGTCTGTTAAGGACCAGGACAGTCCAATAGCACAGTGGCACAATGGCTTACACATCTGCTCTCTGTGGTATTATTATTAAGCTGCTGTGCCACCTGAGCACCACTTATTGAGATTCTATACATCTATACTCATAATCTCTTTTGCAATTTGTACTATAGCTTTACAAACTTTTATCAGAGTGTATGGTTTCTACACATGTAAATATGTACACAGTCACTTTAAACACACACATTGCACATAATTTATTTTATTTTGCAGTTTCTACTTTAGCTGTACTGGTTCATTCTTTGTAAATATTCAAATGTAATGTACGATACTTTTCTTTGGTCTTTGAAGAGTGTCACATGAGTGAACATGATGTAGCCCATACCATTATCTCACTGTCAGATAACCTCTATATGATTAATTAACAACCTAAAGAGTGGATTACAAAGTTCGATCATTAAAAGCCTCCTTTTCTTTAGAAAAAAAAGTGGCATTAAACGAGCAATCCTGTTTATAGGTAATTTACTTAAGTAACTACGTCTTTATATGTAATAAAGCAAGCATTTAGCAGTGTGTGTGTGTCTGTGTGTATGTGTGTCTAAGGAAGGGGGGCGGAAGTGCCACTTCACATTCCATTTTTTGCTAGAGTTTGCGTATTCCTGATTAAAATGTTGACATTTTGCTCAGAATTAACCTGATTAAAGTAATTGAATGTAAAAAGTCCTCAGCTCAGCGATTCCCATGATCAAAATGGATGAATTAAAAAAGAAGGTGTTGAAATTGAGCACACCTCTCAGTCGTTCCCTTCGCCTTCTAATTGTGCCATTTAGCTCAGGCATGGCCACTTACTGTGGCTGTTTGGCCTGCTAATGATAATGCGCAATCTGAAGCGTTCCCTTGATAATTAAAACAACTCTCAGCCTCTGCCAGCGCATCAACTTGCCTGCAACTGACAGATTCCCACATTCAAAAAATATCAAGCTGTCTGCTTTCGGGACAAGCCTAATCAGTCCTGGCAGAGTATGTCAGGGAAATTAGGTTTTTTAAGTGCCTGTTCAGTCAGGTATTATTGACTGCACATTGTGGTGCTGCTGCAGATTTTGGACTTTAGATTTATATTTAGCACTTTTTTGTGTAATTAAACCTGTATTTTAAACCAACTCAGCCTTGTTTGTATTAAAACACCACAGAGCCCAGGGGGACAATATATAAACCCCTATCATTTAAATAAATATGATTAGTAAGTGTAAATAATGCTATTTTACTTGTAACAATAATCACCTTGACTTTTTATCAGTTTTAGTGATTACATTTATTGTTCGAGACATACACTGCAGTACATGATGATTTGACAAACATATACACCAATTAGCCATAACATTAAAACCACCTCCTTGTTTATACACTCACTGTCCATTTTATCAGCTCCACTTACCATATAGAAGCACTTTGTAGTTCTACTACTACTGACTGTAGTCCATCTGTTTCTCTACATACGTTTTTAGCCTGCTTTCACCCTGTTCTTTAATGGTCAGGACCCCTACAGGACCACCACAGAGTGTGTCTTATCCACTCATACCAGCACAACACACACTAACAAAGCATGCAGAGAAATAGATGGACTACATTCAGTAATTGTAGAACTACAAAGTGCTTCTATATGGTTAGTGAAGCTGATAAAATGGACTGTGAGTGTAGAAACAAGGAGGTGGTTTTAAATAAAAAAAAACATTAAACAATCCTTTTAGCCTGTCAATCAGTTACATTATGTATCTGAAAACAATCTCTGACAAAAATACAATAATTCCTACAATGCAAACTGTACCAAAACTCCATCAGAATTGTAAACAGTGCATGCCTTTCCCCTCCCCAGCTGCTCCAAAGTCCAAAAAGCCAAAAATACAAAAAATGTCCAAAGTGCAAAAAGATCCCAAATGCAAAAATTCAAGAAAAATGATTAATCAACAAAACCAAGTCCTTAGCAATACACTGCAAAAAACAAGAAGAGAAACCAGCTGGATCTCACCGGCCTTTCCCCAAATTCCTTCAAGCTCCAGGATTAATACTCCACTTTACATAAATCCTCTCGAACCCGATTGTTCCTTGGGACTCCCAGCTCATGGTCAGATTTTCTTGTAAAATTGGAGGCTTTTGGGCATTGATCCATAGAGTAACACAACCCCAAAACACACCAAACTTTCCACTTCCTTTTTTCCCCGCTAAGTAGATTTTACTACAAATATTCATACTAACCCGATTATGTAGATGACCATTTACAGTTTGTATGTATTAACCTATGCAAAGGACTGCACAGTGGTGCATATGATTGAGTAGAGGCCACACAGAAACATGGGTCATGGGGACCTGGGATTGATCCCTGTCTGTGATCACAAACAGTAAGGAGTTAGGGTTAGGTTTAGGGTGTTCCTGCATCTTGATTTCCTTTATCTTGTTTTTCCTTCACCTTATAAAAACATACTAAATGTAGTTTGCTTGCTTATATTTGCCTCTAGGTGTGAGCAAGTTAGAAGGTGATGATGAGAACAGATGTTTGTTCTGTCACATTTATAAGTCACTTTGGATAGGAATCCACTTAATGCCATACATGTAAAATGTAAATGTAATGAAAAAATAATTATTGATTGAGTTTTACCTGTATCCATGTTGGTTTTTTGATATTTCAGTTTCCTTTGACCACCCAAAACATCCACATCATGGTCAAATTTCCTTGTAAAATTGGAGGCTTTTGGGCATTGATCCATACAGTAACACTTAACACTTCTTCTTTCGGCTTTATGGCGGTTGGCAGACCAACTTCAGGTGCATTCCCGCCACCTACTGTACTGGGGTGTGAAGCGAGACTTCAGGATAATGATCTGTTTAATAACCATATATGAATTGGTACATCCCTATGTTCTTTAGAAACAGAATAATTTGCTTATGTATCAGACTCATCCCTGTCCCTCGTGTCAGTAATCCCTTTAAAGAAAATTCTTTGAGACCTTTTATCTTAAGTAATTCTAACAGGTGTTGTCTTTGTATAGCGTGTTCCTCACAATGTAGAAGTACATGTTCAGGAGTCTCCCTATTCATGCAATATCTACAAAACCCTGTGTCATGTTTCTGTATGAGATGTAGTGATGCATTCAATAAGGTGTGACCTATTCGTAGTCTAGTCAAAACCACTTCTTGTCTTCTCCCGTATCCCTCTATTGTTCCTGAACTTATCCTAGGCTGGATATTATACAGATGTCTGCCCTTTTTGTCTTGTTCCCACTCAATCTGCCATAGGTTTTGTACATGCCTCTTAATAAGCACTTTCACCTCTGCCTTACTGAGAGGAATTGCCATTTCACATCTGGATCTTTTCAAACATTGTTTCGCTATCCTATCAGCTGTTTCATTTCCATCTACTCCCACATGTGCTGGGACCCATAGGAATTTCACACTTATGCATTGCATTTGAAGTTTAAACAATGTCTGATAAATTTCTAGTATTAGATCCAGCCTGCAAGACGACTGCCCACTTCGGAGACTAACTAGAGCAGCTAAAGAGTCTGAACAGATTACTAAGTGCATAGGGCACACATCCTCAGCCCATTGCAATGCCAACAGAATTGCCACAAGTTCAGTGGCAAACACTGAAATATTATTTGATAACCGCTTTCCTATATTGACCTGAAATTTAGGAATAAAAACTGCTGCTGCTGTAGTTCCACCATTTGGGTGCTTAGATCCAGCTGTGTATACTTGCAGTACACCACAATAGTGCCGAGCTAAATACTGGTCTACCACTATATAGTCTGCTGGCCTACCATCCTTTACAGATAATTTTTTATGTAGTGTTAAGTCTACATAAGGCTCAGGAAACGGCCAAGGTGGAGTCACTGGCATTGGTACTGTCCTGCAAAACTCCAGAATCCGCAGACCCATGCTCTCAGCTTCCCTTTCACTCAAATAACCAAAGCTCCTACTAATATAGTGTGATTGGTCCATACCGTCCTGTACTACACTTGCCACTGGATGACTTCTATCATGTCCTCTTATATTGACCCAATATACTGTTGATAAAGCTATTCTACGCAGTTTCAATGGCATTTCCCCTGATTCTACCTGTAAGGACACAACTGGTGATGTTTTGACCGCCCCAATACACATTCTCAGAGCCTGAGCTTGTATTACATCCAGTGCTCTCAGATTTGAGACAGCTGCTGATCTATATGCCACACACCCATAGTCAAAAACAGATCTCATTAATGCTCTATAAATATACAGAAGTGAAGATCTATCAGCCCCCCAGTCACATCCTGCCAGGCATTTGAGTATGTTTAAGCCACTTTTGCACTTATCCACAATTTTTTGGATATGGGTTTTCCAGGTCAATTTGGAATCCATCCACATACCTAAAAATCTGACGACCTTCACTTGCTCCAGCTCCTGCCCATATAATCTGAGACCCATAGGAGTAGTTTTACGTCCATTTGAGAAACAGATAACCTGTATCTTTGATACTGATAGCTTAAATCCCCAGTCATTTGCCCAACACTCCACCTCTTTTATGGACTCCTGCATTTTTTTTATAACAAATGGGAGATTCCTACCCCTTTTCCATAGAGCTCCATCATCTGCATACAGAGATTTGGCTATTCCTGAACCAACATTACAAAAAATGTCATTAATCATTATATTAAAAAGCACTGGGCTACATACACTACCCTGGGGTGTTCCATTTTCTATTTTATAAATCTTAGAGAAGGCAGTTCCCACCCTTACTTGGATTGTCCTATTTCTTAAGAAATCCTTTATCCAGTTATACATTCTTCCTCCGATTCCTATTTTGTCCAATTTGATCAGCAAGCCTTCTGCCCATAGCATATCATACGCTTTTTCGATATCAAAAAACACAGCCACCACCACTTCTTTAAGGAGCTGCGCTTTTCTAATATCTGATTCCAGACACAGTACTGGGTCCATTGTCATCCTGCCTCTACAGAAGCCACTTTAATATGGCAAGAGATAGCTACAACTCTTTAGATAGTAATATAGCCTGTCTGTTACCATACACTCCATCAGTTTGGTTAGATGTGATGTGAGAGAGATAGGCCTGTACCCTCCAGGACTAGAAAGGTTTTTGCCCGGTTTACCTATAGGTACTACTATGGCCAATTTCCACCCTGAAGGCAGCTTACCCGATATCCAGCTTGTATTGTAGAATTTTAGTATCTTATTCAGGGATATATCAGACATATGTTTGAACATGTCATAGCATATATTATCTTTACCAGGTGACGTTTGTCCAGACTTAGCGATGGCTAGTTTGAGTTCCATTAATGTAAATTCCAGATATATAACTCTGTCAGACTCCTCTATTTGAGTAAATGCTCCAGGATTCTGCATTTGCATTTTATCCCTACAAAGCTTCATTTCTTTACTTAAATTTGCGGAGCTGTGTACCTTCACAAATTCTTGGGCTAACATTTCCGCCTTCTCAGCTTCTGACACAGCTTCTTTACCTCCACTTTGTAGTACAGGTATTACACTACCCTTCCTTATCCCCTTCATGTTCTTTATTGTATGCCACACATTGCTTACAGGAATGTCAGGCCCAATCCTGCTGCAGAATGACCTCCAGTAATCTCTCTTAGCTGTTTTAACTATTTTTCTTACCTTTGCCTGTGCTCTTTTATATTCCACCAAGTCACACGGCATGAGAGATTTCCGGACCCTTTGGAGTGCTTTATTACGTATCCGTACTACTTCAGAGCATCCTTTTGTCCACCAGGGCACTGCTCTTTTCTTCCCATGGGGCTTTTTAAAAGGAACAGATTCGCTAGCAGACTCCGTTAAAATACGACATAGCTCATCATTATCCCTGTCCACTTCACCAGACATTGACCAGCCCTGGAGCCGTAGATCACAAAGATCCCTAAACTTTTCCCAATTTGCTTTACCAAAGTTCCATCTCTGTAAAAACTCTCTCCCTTTCCTATTGACCTCCATACCAATTTCACAAAACAGGGGAAAGTGGTCACTTCCCAAAGTTGTGGATTGACAAACAGTCCAGTTACTCATCCCTGCTTTGGTGGATGAGGTCAGCGTCAGATCAAGCATTGTTGTTGTATTATTTACAAGATTAATCCTTGTGCCCATTCCATCATTGAGACAAACCAAGCATTTTTCCATCAGAAATTCCTCCACAACTAGTCCATTATGATCAGTGGTTGTACTACCCCACAGCGTGCTATGAGCATTAAAATCTCCACACCAAACCGCCTTATAGTGACCTGGTCCACCAACATTCTCTAGCATCTCTATTGTGAGTTTTTTACAAGGATTATAAAAATTAACCAACCTGAATGTTCCACCTTTACCCCATATTTCTACGACCACGGATTCAAGCTCATCATTAACAAGTAGTGGTCGAAATTCAATTCCTTCCTTAATAAAGGTTGCTACTCCTCCACCATTGCCCTGCATCCTGTCTCTCCTAACTATAGTATATCCATATAAATTAAAACTTAAATGAGGCTTCAGCCATGTTTCTTGAATGCAAACTAAGTCCGGCATGTGCGGTCTACTTGTTACATACTTCTTAAACTCCTGTCCATTTGCGATAAGACTCCTAGCATTCCACTGTAAGATCAGCAATCCATCACTTGCCATCTCCATTCTGAGAATACACCATTTTCCCAGTAAGGCCACCACTAATTGATTCCCAAGTCAACCCCTTAACATTTAAGAACTTTTCTGCCGATCTAATTATTATTTGAATTCTCTCAGTCCTGCTGCCTGTCTGTGCCGTACAGTTAACCACCTCTACCATAAACATAATAAACTTAGTTTTCTCTACCAGCAGTGTATCTGGCGTAATTATACTGTAGTCCTGGGGGCTTTGATCAGATCTATCTTCACTTTCAACCCTTCTTATCTGCCTTGGAGGACTCACCACTGGAGGTCGGTCCCGTTCTACTACCTTGGCCAGGTGTTTAGATCTATTTTTGGACAGTGATGATGATGATTTTTTCTAATCAGAAAGAACCATTTCTAGATTCGTTTCTGTAATTCTTCTTTTTCTTAGCTTCTTTTGAGTGATTTTTGTTCTAAAAATGTGTTTTAACACACCTTCCACTTGATATCTAAAAGTCTGATTGTCTGAGTCAGTCCAAGCCCATTAACTCTTTGGTGTACTGTACTCCCCTGCACTTTCCCAAGACTTTTTACTTAAAATTTCTGCTGGATGTTTCTTGTTTTGCCTCTTGTTTCATTTGATGAAGTGTAGTTTATTTTGGGTGTGTAGAGCTCTTTGACTAAGGTGTCTGTCTCCTTGCAGGTGGAAAGCTTGGGAAGAGAAAAATCCCTCTCTCCCTCTCTCTCTCTCTGTCTCTCAACTGCTTTGCTATTCCACTCACATCTTACACGCTGAAAGACATCAACCCTCGTTATTGTCATCACATGCCAGATTTGTAACTTGTTACAGAGCAAATTGTGATAAAATGGACCAATCGGTGCTCTTCACTATACACTTAAACAATCTAGACTCTCCAGTGGGCACACTTACAGATGCCAAGTGTTCCTACTTAAAGTGCTCATTTCAGTGCTCTTGTATTTGTGTCCATATTTTTAAGTGATACATGATGCAGACCTTGTCTTGTTCTTTGGAAATCCAATGTAAAAAGGTTCCAGTATGTTAAATCTATGTTACTGTAATACTGTATGTACAGTGATTCTGCCATTCTATACTGCTGTACAGCACTTTGGTTAGCTTCGTGCTTTATAAACAAATTGAATTGAATTCATATCAGCTACAACCAATCTGGTAATTCCCTCCTAACCTCTCCAATCAACAGGACAGATTCTGTCCACAGACTTGCTTTGTGTGTTCACGGAACTCAGTGTCTAGCACTATCAACCATGCCATTTTATTAGTGACTTGGATCACATTTTCCCAATTTTGATGTTTGATATGAACAGTAACTGAACTTATTGCCCTCTATCTTTAGAATTGTATGCATTGTGTTGCTGCAGCATACCTGGTTTAATACATAAATGAGTATACATGTGTGTAAATGTGTTCCTAACAAAGTAGCAAGTGATTAAATGCATAAATTACTATTAAATTAAATTATTATGACAATTAAATTCATTCATTCATTCATTTATTTTCATATTTGCTTATCCAATTGAGTCTATCCCAGCTTTTCAATGGACGCAAGGTACACAGTAACACGCCAGTCCATTGCAGGGCAGACACACATACATACACACACACACACACACACACACACACACACACCTGACTGCATGTTTTTGGACTGTAGGAGGAAACCGGCGCTCCCGGAAGAAAACCCACGCAGACACTGGGAGAACATGCAAACTCTGCACAGAAAGGACCCGGATTGCCCCGCCTGGGATCGAACCCAGCACCTTCTATGCTGTGAGGCGACAGTGCTACCCACCGAGCCACCATGCCGCCCCAGGATTAATTAGGTGAATCTAAAAATCTTTATTCATATTTATTTAGTATTTATAATTAACTAATGTAATTATATAAATGAATCAGCTTTTCTTTACCAAAACAAAACTAAGTCTGGAAGACCAATCACTATGTCCAATATAAATTTGAGTAAACAGAAAAACATCTTAAGGCTGGCCTTGTGTTAGAGACTGGCCTCAGGTCCCGCTGCTGTGGTCAACATCAGTGGATAACACCAACATTCAAACACCATGTTTGAGTGTCGGCATGATGCTGTTATAATAGAATGCGGTGTTAGCTTTACATCAGATGTAACAGGACCCATGTCTTCCTCGATAGTTACACTTTCAACTCATCAGTTCACAGAATATTATCCCAAAATTTTAAATGGGGCTTTTAGATGTTTTTGGTAAATGTGAGATAAGCCTTTGTTCTTTTAACTCTCCTATGGATGCCACTTTTTGGCCAAAACGTGAAGAGGGCGCCAATGGTAGACCTGCCCAGCCTTGTGTTCTCTGGCAAATACCAATTGAGTTGCATGATGTTGAGCCCTCAAGTTACCCTCATGGAGTCTGTTCAGAATCTTGCACAACAGTAGCCCGCTGGAGGTCATTTTGTAGGGCTCTGGCAGTGCTCCTCCTTTTCCCTCCCAGACAAAGGAGAAGATACCGTTCATGCTGCTGGGTCCTGATGCCCTTCTACAGTCCTGTCCAGCTCTCATAGTGTAATGGCCCGTGTCTTGATATCTCCTCAGTGCTCTTGCGACTGTGCTGGAAGACACAGGAAACCCTCTTGTGACAGCATGTATAGATGTTCCATCCTGGAGGAACTGGACTACCTGGGCAACCTGAATGGGATTCAGGTACCACCATCTCACGCTACCAACAGTGACAAGGACACTAGCAAAATGCAAAACTAGAGAAGAATCAGTCAGGAAGGGTAACAAGAGAAGAATTGTCTTTGATATACATTTTTACTTTTCACATACAGTATATAGAGAACAGGGTGCTCTATTCAGGTCTCCTCTGTATTCCTCTGAGGCTTCACATCACACAAAGCAAAAAGTTGGAATTGTCTCTGTGCTTCTCTTCATGTCATGCTGCAGGTCTTTAGTCGGATGGTTTCCCTCTCTCTCTCGTCGCTGTCTTGCTGTCAGCATCGTCACACCACAGACTGCACCTGCTCTCTCATTTCTAATTAGACTTGTTTAATTAATTATATTCAGCAGCACAGCATCCTCAGAGTACTCACGCTCTCAGTTCATCTTATCCTGAGAGGCTCAGTCTCACTTCAGTCCACTTAATTCTATATGTCATAAAACATGGACAATTTTACAGTAAAAATGTAAAAAACTGAATGTGGTTTTAAGTAAATATGTTGCATTGTCCATAATTACGTTATCATATACCAAAACCATGGACATTATTATGTAGGAGACCTCTGTTGCTACAATAACAAAATCTGCTCTTTTGGAAAGCTTGGCGTGCCTATTTAGTCAAAAGAGCATTTTCGAGGTTAGACACTGATGTGAAATGAGAAAGCCTGGCTCGCAACCAACATTAAAGTTCCACCACACAGGGCGCTCAGGTGGCACAGCGGTAAAACACGCTAGCACGCCAGAGTTGATATTTTGAACTCGTCGTTTCGAATCTCAGCTCTGCTATCCGGCAGGCTGTGCCTACATAAACAACGATTGGCTGTTGTTTATACAGGGTGGGAGCCGGACAGGGATTCCTCATAACTGATGCAAATACGACCTCTGCTGACTGATTGATGGCGCCTGCACAGAGACGAGGGCTAATGCATTGATCAGGGTGTGGTTCTCTGTACACAAAGCTGATCCACATATGAACTCTCCTCGTGCAGGTGAAAAGATGCAGTCGGCTACTGCACATGTGTTGGAGGGGGCGTGTGTCAGTCTCGCTCTCCTTAACCAGGGTCAATAGAGAGAAAGCATAATGCAATTGAGTAACTGGATATGCTAAAGTCGGGACAAAAAGGGGAGAAAATGCATAAACAAAATAATAATTCCCAAATTGTTGACAGTAAGTTAAAGACATATGCATAATTTTATACAGTGCATGTGGCTAATACACCTGAACTCAATATTCACATACTTTTAGCTATATTGTGTTGTAGATACTTTAATACATTTATTTTATTTGTGGCAGCACAGTGGCACAGCAGGTAAAGAGTGTTGCACAGCATTATGGTTCCTGAGAACCTACGTTTGATTTCTGTCTCTGTGTACTGTCTCTGAGGACTTTAGCATTGTCTTCTCCATGTCCATAGGTTTTCTCTGGGTTCAGTGGTTTTCCCCCAGTACCTAAAACATGTAAATGGTTTAGCTACTCTATATTTCAGCCAGATGTAAGTATTTGTTGCCCTAAAATAGATTTCTCTAAGTTATTTCTGTGCTCAGTGTTATTTATGACACTGGATTCCGCACAGGATTAAGTTTTTGATTAAATTAATAACAAGTAAGTGAACTA
Organism: Trichomycterus rosablanca; assembly: GCF_030014385.1. Taxonomy (NCBI): domain Eukaryota; kingdom Metazoa; phylum Chordata; class Actinopteri; order Siluriformes; family Trichomycteridae; genus Trichomycterus; species Trichomycterus rosablanca. Next base: position 14,019,174 of record NC_085997.1, on the reverse strand, counting down.
TGCATTTATCACATGCTGTTATTCATGGTGACTGGCAATTAAGAGACTCAGTGGCCTCCTTCGGGGGTCCAGTGATGTCAAATGTCAACAGAAGCAGTATAAATTAGCATTGTTAAAGACAATTCGTTAAGGATGACATAATGAAGTAGTTGGTAAGCTGTGTGTCAAACATCAACATAGGTTCTGGGAATCTGGGTTAAATGTTGTCACTAATCTCATTAAAAAATTTATCTCTTAAAAAAACATGTGCATGGTTTGGCATCTCAATGGGATTTAAGTCAGGACTGTGACTCAGTCACTCATAGGTGGACTTGCTTGTTTTGCATCTGATCATTGTTCTTTTAAGTAAGCTGCGACGTGTGCCTACCAACTCACCCATAGCTGCCATTTTTTTGCCCAAACCATGAACAGGGGACCAATGGAGGGCCTGGTGATTCAGGTGTTCTCTGGCAAATAACAATCAAGGTGCTGCGCTTTAAACACAGGTCCCACTAGAGGATGTTGGGCCCTCATGCCACCACCATAGAGTCTATTTCTGACAGTTTGATCAGAAACATGCACACCAGTAGCCCACTGGTGGTCATTTTATAGGGATTTAGCAGAGCTCCTCCTGTTTCTTCTTGCACAAAGAAGCAGATACTTGTCTTGCTTTTGAATTGACTTGGCCTGGGGTGGTGAGGTCCAATGTGATTGCCTTTCACGAGGCCCAAATTCTTTGACAAAATGCCTGGTCCTTTGTCTAGTTTGGCTAGAAATCTGAAGGTCATTGGTTCAGCACCACCAAGTTATGAGTGTTTTTGTGTCTTGTCACAGTTGTAACTTGCTTTAGGAAAAACAAAACTACATGATAAATGTTAAACCTTTCTTTTAAAAGCTGATGTGTGTGTGTGTACAAGTAGGTGTATGTAGTCTCGTCCTCTGTTCCAGGTAAGGGAATACCTGTAGCATCCTATGCCTCCCAGCTGCCAGCTTCTTTTTGCCTGCAGTGTCAATTCCCACACAAAGAAAGGAACCTATAAAATATTTACCCTTTGATTAGCACTGGCATAATAGACTTGATCTAGGGTAACTTTTGGCAGCATTGCTGAGGTGCAACTGTATTGTGTCTTATATTTGGCACTGACCATATGGAATGTGCAACAACACAACATCACGACCTGATTAGCACACTTAGGGCATGACCCTTCTTACAGTCATGTTTTTAAGAGTTTGTCCAAATGGTTTTGCCTCTATTTTGTATAATATCATCCTTATAAATTATATATATTTAAAAGTACGGAGATGTTTTACTTGTGTTTTGTAAATATAGACAAATTTATAATGCATTGCTTGAAAAAAAAAACATCCAAACAAACTGTAACAGAAACATGTTCTTTTTATTTAAGTTTTTTTTATTTCGAAACTGAGGTTAGTAATTGTCACTGTTGTCTGATTCTTCTCCATATATTTTTAATAGGAGACAGATCTGGACTGCAGGCAGGCCAGTCAAGCACATGCACTCATGAAACCATACCATTTAGCCATATGGTGCATGCAGAATGAAATAATATTTCATGTTGCTGAAATACACATGAACTTGCCTTGATGGCAACACTCTCTCTCACTCACTGTCTTAACCTCTTATCCAATTAGGGTCGTGGGGGGGTGGGGGGTAGGTTGCTGGAGCCTAGCCCAGCTTTTTAATGGGCGCAAGGCACACAGTAACACCCTGGACGGGGTGCCAGTCTATCGCAGGGCAGACACACACCCATTCAACTATAGCGCAATTCAGTGTCTCCAATTAACCTGACTGGATGTTTTTGGACTGTGGGAGGAAACCAGAGATCCCTTTGTGTCTATAGCACCTTCACACTTACTCATCTAAGCCATGGCATGATTGACATACAGTATCACATCAAATGTGAGTTTCCAACTTTTGCTGAAAACAGTGGTGCTGATATTTGTTGTCTTTTTCATCTTTGTCCCTAAAACATGAACTCCAGCAGAAACATGGATTCAGAGAATTCAGCTTTGGTTTTGTATGGAATTGATGTATGGCTTTCTCCTAGCATTTTAGGTAGCAGTTCTTGATGCAGCTACATACTGGGTTAGATAATAATGGTTTTCTGAAGTCCTCTCAAGCCTTTGATTTCGTATTAATTTAATAAAATACATTTATATCATACAGTGGGTAATCTTTTCCTTTTTTAATGCACCTGTTTTCATTGTAATGCATTAGTCTAAGATATGTTACAACCCCAAATCAGAAAAAGTTTAGACAGCATTACAAATGCAAATAAAAGAAAAACACAGAGTTTCTTACATTTACTTTTATTTGATTGCAGACAGGATGAACCTGAGATATTTCATGTTGTCTGGTCAACTTCATTTCATTCATTAATAAACATCTATTTCTGCATTTCAGGCCTGCAACACATTCCAAAAAAAGTTGGGACAGTAAAGCATTTACCACTTTGTAATGTTGATGATGATGTTCTGAAGACAGCACATGTTGCTCTAAGATCTCAATGCACTTTTCTGCATCAATGCTGCCAGCAGAGAAGTGTAAATGACCTTTGCCAAGGGCACTGACACAGCCCCAGACCATGACATTTATTTGTTATGACCCGTCCGGGTGTTTCTTGCCTTTCGCCCAATGAATCAGACCCACTGTGACCCTGACCAGGATAAAGCAGTGGTAAAACAGACAATAAATAAATGTAATAATTTATTTATTTATTTGTTATAGAAAGTGTCTATGGACGGGTAAAATTACAGTTGGATGGTGTTGACAGGGATTAAAGCAAAACAGTGGGATGCCCCATCACTCTTCGCTATAATTAATAAACAGGGTACCAGGGGATTTTTGTAGCACTGGCCGCTACGACAGGACCTGTCTTCAGAGCACCAAAGCATTAAATGACCAATATCTGTCAGACTAACTTCCACTGTGGTCCCCAGGCACTGGCACTTTTCCAGAGCACATTTGTTTTTACAATTTCTCTGAGTATCTCACACTATGTTTCTTCATACTTATGCACATGATTATAAAAAAAAATTCATACTTCCCTTACCCACCACTATGTACTTTTTAGGTTTTAGATTTAAGTCTTTTATTCTTTATTGTGTCATCTAAGGGACATTTGACCTGAATGAAAAAAATGCCTTTCAGCAATGCTTAAAATCTTTTCATGTTGATCCGCTGCTTGGCCAATAATACAGTTTAAAATCCATACAGGTTAACTTCAAAAGCAGTAAAAACCTTTTGTGTGGATGGACAGTCTGATTTTTCAGTTTACTGTTCTCTGTCTGGTGCAATGCTTTACAGGGGTGTCAAACTCACTGAGGGCCACATCTGCATTATGGTGGCCCTTAAAGGGCCGGTTGTAATGTATCCTGCTGTGATTGCGGTCCGCCTTTTAAGTCTTGGACAATTTTTTTTTTTTTTTTGGAGGCTAAATTCTGTGTTTGGTGTTAAAATGTCAAATTTATACTGTATATTTATAATGTATATCTACATTTATATTGTACTCCTTTACCACAGACACGGCCTCATAACACAAAAGACGTACTGGTTTCTCTTCTTGAAGCACAAACTTGTATTTACTTTCCCATCTTTTATTAAATTCCCTTCCTTCTGCTTCAATTTTCTCTTCTTCTACATTTCGAGATTATTTGTAAATATTTCTCAACATCACTTGTTGGAAAATCGCCTCAGTTAAACGCTGATGTGGAAACACTGCCATCTAGTGGCGGGATGCGGTCACTTTGCAGGTCACAAAATCGGCATGCATTGTGAGAGATGCAGTATATGTATGATTTTACAGTGTATTTTAAGGCATTCATTCGTCTTTTAAGCTCTTGCGGGTCACATAAAATGATGTGGTGGGCCGAATTTGGCCTGTGGGCTTTGAGTTTGACACATGTGCTTTAACAAATACCTATTTGCCCTCATTTTAAAGCACATACATTTCAACAGTGAGATTGCTGGGGTAAAAATGCCATTCAGTTTTGCTTTAGTAAGGCACAGTTACATAGTGGGCTGCACAGCAACATGGTTCCTGAGGTCCTGGGTTCCCAATCACTGTTTGTGAGAAGTTTTCTCCAGGCACTATGGTTTGCTCCCACCTCCTAAATAGCCCTTGCTTCTAAGTGAGTGAATTTGTGCCCTGTACAGTGGGTGTTCCTGCCTTGTGACCCTAACCAGGATAAAGCAGTTAGTGAAAAGGAATCAATAAATCTATTCAATTTTGGAAATTGCAATTAATATTTTTTTTCCTTTTTCTCTGATTTTCTCCTCAATTTTCTCCCCTAATCTAATCATATCCAATTACCATGATTGTGTTACGCTTCACCTCTACCGATACAACCCTCCACTGCTGACTGAGGAGCTTTGCAACTGCCACACGCCCCCTCCGACACGTATGCAGTACTGACTGCATCTTTTCACCTGCTTGAGGCGAGTTCATATGCGAATCAGCCTTGTTTACAGAGGGCCACACCCTAATCAGCATTATTCCTCAACTCTCTGCAGGCGCCATCAGTCAGCCAGTTATGAGGAACCCTGGTCCGGCTTATCCCACCCTGTGAACAACAGCCAATTGTTGTTCATGTAGCCACCCAGCCCAGTCGGATGGCAGAGCTGAGATTTAATACGATATGTTCGAAATCCCAACTCTGGTGTGCTAGCGTATTTAATTTAATAATTTTTTTAACTTCATATGTCTGCTTCTTCATGAACAAGCAGCTAGAAGATGTTGGGTTTTGAACAGCATACCAGGACTACCCTGTTGACGTAGCTTAGATCAGCATTAGGCAGCAGATACTTGCATCGTCAACCACCTATACTGTCTAAATTCTGCTTTTGTCTTTCTCAGATAAAACACAGTGTTTCTGCTCTCTTCTGAGTTTTCCAGTGTTTGATGGCTCCAGTTCATTTCTGCTGGATTAATTGGTCCCTGAATGAATTCTGTTGACAGGGCAATTCATCATTAGTTTATGCTGACAGTGACAGGGTGGAAATGGGGGAGGGTCGAGGGGATAGAGGGGTGAATACAGAGGAGTATAGGAGACTGTTTCCTCTCTCTCTCTCTCTATCCATGTTTTAATGACTCTGTTTATTTACGGTGATCAGGTTAATGCACACATGATTTTATCCTGAAACATTTCCAGGTTCCTAAACATTTAATTAAACCAGAGAGTGTCTGTGGACACTGCATTTGATTGGACTGTTATATTGTTGGACTGATCACAGATCAGTTTCAGATTGCCCAATATAATTACATTTGCTGTAAGAATTAGCCTGTAATTACATCATGTATCACACAACAGCCATTAGAGGTGATTACTTACCAGTGATGGAACATGGTACAATCTGCTTTCTCTCTCTCTTTGAATTTTTCAAGATTCATTTTACATAATTTACTTGCAAAATATCTTTAAAGAACATTTTTAATAATAGTCTTTTTAATGTGGTTATAAGTAAATACTTAGTGATGGTATACACTGACCAGGCATAACATTATGACCACTGACAGGTGGGATATATTAGGCAGCAAGTGAACATTTTCACGTGTTAGAGGCAGGAAAAATGGACAAGCGTAAGGATTTGAACAAGTTTGACAAGGGCCAAATTGTGTTGGCTAGACGACTGGGTCAGAGCATCTCCAAAACTGCACCTCTTGTGGGGTGTTCCTGGTCTGCAGTGGTCAATATCTATCAGAAGTGGTCAAAGGAAAGAACAGTGGTAAACCGGCGACAGGGTCATGGGTGGCCAAGGCTCATTGATGCACGTGGGGAGCGAAGGCTGGCCCGTGTGGTCCAAACCAACAGACGAGCTACTGTAGCTCAAATTGCTGAAGATGTTAATGCTCGTTATGATAGAAAGGTGTCAGAATACACAGTGCATTGCAGTGTGTTGTGCATTGTCGCAGACCAGTCAGGGTGCCCATGCTGACCCCTGTCCACCCCCGAATGCGCCAACAATGGGCACGTGAGCATCGGAACTGACCACAGAGCAATGGAAGAAGGTGGCCTGGTCTGATAAATCACGTTTTCTTTTACATCACATGAGTAGCGGGGTGCATGTGTGTTGCTGGGGAACACATGGCATCAAGATGCACTATGGGAAAGAGGCAAGCCGGTGGAGGCAGTGTGATGCTTTGGGCAATATTCTGCTGGGAAACCTTGGGTCCTGCCATCCATGTGGGTGTTACTTTGACATGTACTACCTACCTAAGCATTGTTGCAGACCATGTTCACCCTTTGATAGAAACGGTATTCCCTGATGGCTGTGGCCTCTTTCAGCAGGATAATGCGCCCTGCCACAAAGCAAAAATGGTTCAGGAATGCTTTGAGGAGCACAACAACGAGTTTGAGGTGTTGACTTGGCCTCCAATTTCCTCAGATCTTAATCCAATCGAGCATCTGTGGGATGTCTGATCCATGGAGGCCTCACCTTGCAATTTACAGGAGTTAAAGGATCTGCTGCTAATGTCTTGATTCCAGATACCACAGCACACCTTCAAGGGTCTAGTGGATTTCATACCTCGACAGGTCAGGGCTGTTTTGGCAGCAAAAGGGGGACCAACACAATATTAGGGGTCATAATGTTATGCCTGATCGGTGTAAATTTACACTGTCAGAAGTGTGCACTCATTTTCTTACTCGAATATGACAACCATCTAAGAACACATCTGCTGAAACTTTTTTTTAGAACAAAGATGCATAATTAGAACAGATTGCTTTGTCAGATGGACGTGTTAAAAATGAAGGGTTAGTTTCCATTTAAGTACTTGGGTGGGTCTAGAGTCGTATTTTGAAGACAGCATGAGACAGCAAGAACAGGCTCAAGACTCAAAGGGTATGTGGTGCAGAACAGGATTTTACCATTTCACTTAGGTAGGTTGGAACTGGTGCGTTTTTGGCTTTGCAGGCAAGCATTATTGTTTTAAATTGAATTTGGGCAGCTGCAGGAAGCCAGTAAAAAGAGTGCAGCAGTGGGGTTATATTACAGCACTTGGGTTGATTGAAAACCAGGCATGCAGCTGCATATTGCATCATTTGCAAAGGTCTGATAGTGAACATAAAAAGATTCACCAGAAGGAGGGTTCAGTAGTCCAGCCAATTCTTTTAAAAGGTGTTTGGCAGATTCAGTAGAAGTCAGGGCTCCATACAGGTCACTGGTACCCTTTTTCCACCGACGCGGATCCAGCTCCGTTCCGGTTCGCGAACTTGCTTTTGAACCGGTCCTGCGTGTTTCCACAGAAAAAAAAAAGGTTCCAGACAGCAAACTAACGTTCTAATCTGGCACCACAGCGCAAACCGTGACATCATCTGTGGGCATGTCACAGTGTAGAGGTTTCGGTGCTTTTACATAAGAAGCTGCTAAACCACGTTTGCGCTGCACTTTCATTTTTTAAGCCGCTCGTGATGTAACTGTGTATAAATTTAGTTAATATATATACAGTGTATCACAAAAGTGAGTACACCCCTCACATTTCTGCAGATATTTAAGTATATCTTTTCATGGGACAACACTGACAAAATGACACTTTGACACAATGAAAAGTAGTCTGTGTGCAGCTTATATAACAGTGTAAATGTATTCTTCCCTCAAAATAACTCAATATACAGCCATTAATGTCTAAACCACCAGCAACAAAAGTGAGTACACCCCTTAGTGAAAGTTCCTGAAGTGTCAATATTTTGTGTGGCCACCATTATTTCCCAGAACTGCCTTAACTCTCCTGGGCATGGAGTTTACCAGAGCTTCACAGGTTGCCAATGGAATGCTTTTCCACTCCTCCATGACGACATCACGGAGCTGGCGGATTTTCGAGACTTTGCGCTCCTCCACCTTCCGCTTGAGGATGCCCCAAAGATGTTCTATTGGGTTTAGGTCTGGAGACATGCTTGGCCAGTCCATCACCTTTACCCTCAGCCTCTTCAATAAAGCAGTGGTCGTCTTAGAGGTGTGTTTGGGGTCATTATCATGCTGGAACACTGCCCTGCGACCCAGTTTCCGGAGGGAGGGGATCATGCTCTGCTTCAGTATTTCACAGTACATATTGGAGTTCATGTGTCCCTCAATGAAATGTAACTCCCCAACACCTGCTGCACTCATGCAGCCCCAGACCATGGCATTCCCACCACCATGCTTGACTGTAGGCATGACACACTTATCTTTGTACTCCTCACCTGATTGCTGCCACACATGCTTGAGACCATCTGAACCAAACAAATTAATCTTGGTCTCATCAGACCATAGGACATGGTTCCAGTAATCCATGTCCTTTGTTGACATGTCTTCAGCAAACTGTTTGCGGGCTTTCTTGTGTAGAGACTTCAGAAGAGGCTTCCTTCTGGGGTGACAGCCATGCAGACCAATTTGATGTAGTGTGCGGCGTATGGTCTGAGCACTGACAGGCTGACCCCCCACCTTTTCAATCTCTGCAGCAATGCTGACAGCACTCCTGCGCCTATCTTTCAAAGACAGCAGTTGGATGTGACGCTGAGCACGTGCACTCAGCTTCTTTGGACGACCAACGCGAGGTCTGTTCTGAGTGGACCCTGCTCTTTTAAAACGCTGGATGATCTTGGCCACTGTGCTGCAGCTCAGTTTCAGGGTGTTGGCAATCTTCTTGTAGCCTTGGCCATCTTCATGTAGCGCAACAATTCGTCTTTTAAGATCCTCAGAGAGTTCTTTGCCATGAGGTGCCATGTTGGAACTTTCAGTGACCAGTATGAGAGAGTGTGAGAGCTGTACTACTAAATTGAACACACCTGCTCCCTATGCACACCTGAGACCTAGTAACACTAACAAATCACATGACATTTTGGAGGGAAAATGACAAGCAGTGCTCAATTTGGACATTTAGGGATGTAGTCTCTTAGGGGTGTACTCACTTTTGTTGCCGGTGGTTTAGACATTAATGGCTGTATATTGAGTTATTTTGAGGGAAGAATAAATTTACACTTTTATATAAGCTGCACACAGACTACTTTTCATTGTGTCAAAGTGTCATTCTGTCAGTGTTGTCCCATGAAAAGATATACTTAAATATCTGCAGAAATGTGAGGGGTGTACTCACTTTTGTGATACACTGTATGTATTATATTCATTCATTACACACAGACTGATATATTTCAAATGTTTATTTATTTTAATGTTGATGATTATAACTGACAACTAATGAAAACCCCAAATTTAGTATCTCAGAAAATTAGAATATTACTTAAGACCAATACAAAAAAAGGATTTTTAGAAATGTTGGTCAACTGAAAAATATGAACATGAAAAGTATGAGCATGTACAGCACTCAATACTTAGTTGGGGCTCCTTTTGCCTGGATTACTGCAGCAATGCGGCGTGGCATGGAGTCCATCAGTCTGTGGCACTGCTCAGGTGTTATGAGAGCCCAGGTTGCTCTGATAGTGGCCTTCAGCTCTTCTGAATTGTTGGGTCTGGCGTATCGCATCTTCCTCTTCACAATACCTCATAGATTTTTTATGGGGTTAAGGTCAGGCGAGTTTGCTGGCCAATTAAGAACAGGGATACCATGGTCCTTAAACCAGGTACTGGTAGCTTTGGCACTGTGTGCAGGTGCCAAGTCCTGTTGGAAAATGAAATCTGCATCTCCATAAAGTTGGTCAGCAGCAGGAAGCATGAAGTGCTCTAAAACCTCCTGGTAGACGGCTGCGTTGACCTTGGACCTCAGAAAACACAGTGGACCGACACCAGCAGATGACATGGCACTCCAAACCATCACTGACTGTGGAAACTTTACACTGGACCTCAAGCAACGTGGATTCTGTGCCTCTCCTCTCTTCCTCCAGACTCTGGGACTTTGATTTCCAAAGGTAATGCAAAATTTACTTTCATCAGAGAACATAACTTTGGACCACTCAGCAGTCCTTTTTGTCTTTAGCCCAGGCGAGACGCTTCTGACGCTGTCTCTTGTTCAAGAGTGGCTTGACACAAGGAATGCGACAGCTGAAACCCATGTCTTGCATACGTCTGTGCGTGGTGGTTCTTGAAGCACTGACTCCAGCTGCAGTCCACTCTTTGTGAATCTCCCCCACATTTTTGAATGGGTTTTGTTTCACAATCCTCTCCAGGGTGTGGTTATCCCTATTGCTTGTACACTTTTTTCTACCACATCTTTTCCCTTCGCCTCTCTATTAATGTGCTTGGACACAGAGCTCTGTGAACAGCCAGCCTCTTTAGCAATGACCTTTTGTGTCTTGCCCTCCTTGTGCAAGGTGTCAATGGTCGTCTTTTGGACAACTGTCAAGTCAGCAGCCTTCCCCATGATTGTGTAGCCTACAGAACTAGACTGAGAGACCATTTAAAGGCCTTTGCAGGTGTTTTGAGTTAATTAGCTGATTAGAGTGTGGCACCAGGTGTCTTCAATATTGTACCTTGTCACAATATTCTAATTTTCTGAGATACTGATTTTGGGGTTTTCATTAGTTGTCAGTTATAATCATCAACATTAAAAGAAATAAACATTTGAAATATATCAGTCTGTGTGTAATGAATGAATATATTATACAAGTTTCACTTTTTAAATGAAATTACTAAAATAAATCAACTTTTTCATGATATTCTAATTTTATGACCAGCACCAGTATATATACCAGACTCTCACATTGGTTAAGCCTTTAAGTAAAGGAAAAGGTCTCAAATTCATTGCTCACTGATTTCTCTGCTACCTGGTCAAGGCTCCTGCACTAGCAATGGTTGATCTAAAGACTCCATAGTGGGCAAGTGAAAAGATGCGGCCCGCAGCTATGTGCATGTCAAATGGTAAATGATAGTCTCAGCCTTCTTGTCCAGCAAGGGGGACAGTGGCATGATTCAAATGGGAGGAAATTGAAAATGACATTTTTGGGAACAAATAGGATATGATTTTTTCCCTACAGATTATTTTTATTTTAATAGGCTATTTGTTTCATCTATTGCAGCCATGCATAAAGAATTGATCTACAACCCCAAATCAGAAAAAGTTGGGACAGTATGGAAAATGCTAATAAAAAAAAAATGCAGTGTTCCTTACATTTACTTTGACTTTTATTTTATTGCAGACACTTTGAACCCAATATATTTCATGTTTTATCTGCTCAACTTCATTTCATTTGTTAATAAACCTTCATTTCTGCATTTCATGTCTGCAACACATTTTTTAAAAAGTTGGGACCAGGGCAATTTAGGGCTAGTAACGAGGTGAAAAAACTAAATAATGATGCTATTTTAAACAGGTGATGTCAACAGGTGATTATAATCATGCTTTGGTGCAAAGCATCCATGAAAGGCTTTGATGTGCAAAGATGATCAGAGGATCTCCAGTTTGTCAACAAATGCCTGAGAAAATGATTGAAACATTTAAAAACAATGTACTTCAAAAAAAGATTGGAAGGGATTTGCATATTTTCCCTCTACAGTGCATAATATCATTAAACCATTCAAGGAATCAGGAGAAATTTCAGTGCGTAAAGGCCAAGGGCGCAAGCTTAAGCTGAACACCCGTGATCTTCAATCCCTCAGACGGCACTGCATCAAGAACCACCACTCAACAATAGCTGATATAACCACATGGGTGAGGGATTACTTTGGCAAACCTTTGTCAAGCACTACAATACAGAGTTACATGCACAAATGCCACTTAAATCTTTACTGTGCAAAAAAGAAGCCTTACGTTAACCATGTCCAGAAGCGGCATCGACTTCTCTGGGCTCAGAGGTATCTAGGATCACACAGTGGAACTATTATTGTGGTCAGATGACCCTGTACTGTTGCACATTTTAGGCGTGTTTGCAGGAAGAATGGGACAAAATAAAAGCTGAAACACCAGACAAGTTGACCAGACAAAACATAATTAATTAAATGCAATGAAATAAAAGTCAAAGTAAATGTAAGAAACTCTGTGTTTTTTTATTATTTGCAATTTCCATGCTGTCCCAACTTTTTCTGATTTGGGCTTGTACAACAAAATTTTTTTTCTCATTAACAGTTTAGAATAAGGAGAGCATGCAAGGTATTTTTGCATGTTTTGCTTAACATGTAAATTGTAAAGTGAACCTTGATGCTCATGTTGTAATAGCCACCTTTGTGACAGGATAAAAATCATCAGCTGCAATAATTGCTGCTTAAGAATTGAGCCACCAGTCTGATGTTTTCCCAGTACAGCCATAATTTATTGCCAAACTCAATTAAATTCAGAAAATAAAGCTGCTGATAGATTTGCCGTTATGAATTGCAACAGAGCTATGAAGATATAAAATGTGCATCTGATTTCTCTATTTCCAGCATGATACTGTGGCAAATGAGATCGTCTCAGGGATTAGTGCTGAAGATAAACTGATAAGACAAACTGAAGATGTGGCACAACGTCGCCTTGTTTAGAACAAGTCGCAGATAGGAGGCTGTTAAAAGCCTATTCATTTGTGCACTGGGCTGTGAAAATCAGATGGGTTTATAGTATGATGGAGTTTTTAGTATTGAAAGAGAGATAGTCGTGTTGTGCCAAGCCTGTTGCTTTGCTGCTCCATCAGTTTCATTTACATTAATGTTTAGTCGTTTGACATACACTTATTCAGAAGTACTCACAAAACATGCAAACCAGCTGAACGTAGAACACTGCAAAGTAGTTAAATAATCTGTCAGGTTTTATTACCTTGTAGACTAGCGACAAATTATTCTTAATGTGGTCTAATCTGTGACTAAAACATTCTAAACTAATAATTAAGTGCCTGAGCAGGAAGTACAAAATAACAACAATAACAATATGAATTAACAAATCACATAATCATTTAACATAATCAACTGACAAACATACAAATTAGGGCTGGCACCGATCCAATACTCTGTATCAGTATTGAACCAATATTGGCCTAAATCACTGGATCAGATTTCAGAAGGAAAAAAACATCTAATCCGATCTGATACTGTTGCTTAATGTAAATAATACTTAATGTAAATAAGGCCATTGTTTGTGTGTAAAGCAAATAACAAACGAAAATACGTTCCAACAGAGTGCAGTTTATTGCCACTCACTCAGCAACTGCTGTAACAAGGTGCATTTTGATGAGTGAGTGTGATGTTGTAGGTTCTGTATTTATTCCTTTAGAATATTTGTTTCACAGTCTGAACATTGTTATTTAGATAGCTAGTTTAACCATGCTGCATTGAGACATGCTTAGTTGCTGCATTGAGACATGCTTAGTATACAAATAAATGGAAAAGACATTGTCATATGCATTGTTTAAAAGTGTTAGCCTTCAGACTCATTCAGAAGGAAAGGAGACACTGGGCTGTTCTCATTTCTGGCAAAAGCTCATTCAACCATTAAGAAGCCAGGAAACTGGAACAGCAAAATCTTGTGTAGCTGGCATGGCAGGATGCTGGCATGCAGGTGTGTAGTTCTGAATTAAGAAGTGTAGATGATCTCGAGCAAAGCTTTTTTTGTGGTCAGAAATGGAAGGACAAGAGTTTTAAATTTGTTTCATGTTTGTTTCATATTATTTCACTCATTTATTGAAATTTGGTAAAAAAAAATGCACCGAAAGGCCACCATTGTTTCTAATATAAAGGTTTTGTTCTTCGTTCTGTAAGATGTCTCTTTGTAGTATATTAAAAGCAAGTTTGATAAAGTTTTTATTTGCATTGGTTTGCCAAAATTCATGGCGAGGCTTTAAATGAAAAATTAGAGATTTCGTTGTGTATGAATAATAATGATAAGCTGATGATAATGATAATGATAAGCTACGATTCCTTTATTGATCCCCACGGGGGAAATTTGAGTGTTACAGCAGCTCTAGTACAGTGAATAGAGTAAATGAAATAGAAATAAAATAAAATAAAAAATATTAACAATGAAATGCAATTACTATTATACAGCAGTATGACAATTACAACCATATAATAAAACACTGTATATTCTATATGTAAATATATACATATGTGTGAAGAATGAAATGCAGACAAAGCTGATTGGCTTTCATCAGAGTTGCTCTGCAATAAAAAGCACCTGCCACTGTCAAGCTCTTCAATATTCCAAATACACACAGACATCATAGAACACAAAATAAACACAAGTGAACATTTAATGCTAATGCAACTGATATAATACGTTTAAATTCCAGGAAATCATAGATGTAACAATAGATTTTCAATGCAATGCAAAATTTTAATGCAATGCAATGCAAAATGCAATTTTGTGGTGCATTTTGCAATTTAGCAATTTAATCAAAAAACATACATAAATAAAACTTAATAAAACTTGTGAACACAATGACAATTTAAAAAAAGGGTGATTACCTCTTTAGTAGTCTAAAGATTAGTAGTCTCTAACACTTACATAATTTTGCTGCCAAATCATGTTTCACCATGGTACTATAGCTCTCTTTTGTTGCATCTATGATTTCCTGGAATTAAAACTATTATTTTACTTGCATTAGCATTAAATGTGCACTTATGTGTATTTTGTATTCTATGATGTATATGCGTATTTGGCATATTGAAGAGCTTGACAGTGGCAGGTGCTTTTTTTTTTTGCAGAACAACTCTAATGAAAGCCAATCAGCTTTATCCTGTTTCAATCTGGGTCTGTCTCTTTTTTCTTTATCCTGCTCCGGATGTCATCTGGCATGCTGAAGAAACTCTTTGCTAGATTGGCAGCTGCATCCAGGTTCACAGTTTGTTGGTTTCAGTGAAAGAGCCAGATATGCCAATTTAGACAGTGGAGTGACAAAAAAAAAAACTTTGCTTCTAAATGCAGTAATTTCACTACAGGGAATTCTCAGCAGCGGGATTGAAGAAATCAGGTGGGTTTGTCTTTTTCTTGCTAACAAGCCCTGAATGACAAACAGACGACAGTTCGGAGCTGAGTGAACATCCGTCCGTGAAGCTTCACAGAAGAGTGACAAAACAAACAACAGGCTGGGAAAAAAGAGGGGATAAAACTGTTGCTAATGCTATCTGGAGAGAATAAGTACAAGTCATTAAATTATTTTTAAAATATTTTTTTTAATTTTCTTAACTTTCTTTTTAACCAAATCTTTAATAATCGAAGACTACTTGGTAGTGTATACTAATTCTGATTCTAATCTGGTTACCCAATAATCTACTGTCTCTGATTACTGAGACCTGCACATCATCAGCAGCAGCAGCAATCAATGCCTGTTTACCCCAAACCATCAGTGTTTATTTAAAAGTCATGTGAAATGTAATACATTACTGAATATTACTGGTCAGGAGGCAGTGTCCCTGTGTTACCCTACATACAAAGCTATATTAGTTAAACTATGTATTAATAGTGACAAATGTTAGTAAAACTGTGTAAAATGTTACTGGAGTACCGAGAAAAATGTATCATAAGAACAGATAGACTGGTCTTGTATTGCTACAGATATATGCACTAGAACAAGTTTATGAAGCATGTACATGTGTAATGTGTTGATCAAAGCTTAAGTCAAAGCCACCTAACTCTGTGGGGAAACAATGCACCTGGCAACCCTGTTTGTAGATCTGTTGGTAAAAGAAATGCCAAAAAAAGCAATTTAGTGATTAGTGATTACCTATAACACACACACACACACACACACATAATAAATATTCTTCACACAAAATAAAGATTTGACTAAAAATAACCCAAATTATTTGACTCCATATATCAAATAGGCAATCAAGTCTGTCGGCACTCAGTCGGCCAGTAGCGCAAACCCAGATCTCAGTAGTGGTGGCTAGCATAATACACTGCTCCAGCATTTACATACACCAAGATATAACTGTAACATGTTTAGCAAGGAAAACCCAAATGAACATAAAAAAAATAAGGTGAGGATTGAACACAGGTAATCCTCTAATTAGTAGAGCTAATAAAATTATAAGAATGGACCGACTGGATAGATATTGCTTCAGATATATGCACTAGAATAATTATATTATTTTACCAATAATAATAAGTTTATGGAGCATGTACATGTTTTATGTATTGATCAAAGCTTAGGTCAAAGTCACCTAACTTTGTGGAAAGACAATACACTTGGCAACCCTGTTTGTTGACCTGTTGGTAAAAGAAATGCCAAAAAGAGCGATTTAGTGATTAGTGATTCCCTATGAAACACACATACACACACACAAAATTATTTGATCCCATATCATCTTATAGGCACTCATGTTTGTGTAGACACCCGGTTGGCCAGTTGGCCAGTAGCGCAAACCCAGATCTTAGTAGTGGTGGCTGACAGAATACACTACTGCTCCAGCATGTAACTGTAACATGTTTAGCAAGGGAAAACCCAAATTAACATAAAAAAAAAATAATTAAAGTGAAGATTGAACACAGGTCATCATCTGATAAGTGTTATTGATCTATTATTTTGTCTGTTTATTTATTGAACCTTTCCTTCAGTATATCCTACTGTACTCTCTCGGTACACGGAGCGCCCTCCCTTCTCATTATCCCCATACAGATCCGTGGAGCTAACACTGATGCTATGTTGGACACTGGTAGTACATACACACTTATTCAAGAACGTTTGTGGAAGCAGTTAGCCTGGGAGAATGAAGAATTGCAATGCTGTGAAAACCAAGCCTTCATTATGGCAGATGGCCAGGAGAGCAAAGCTGTTGGCAAAACTCCTCTAGTGTTAAAACTCCACGATATTTCATATAAAACCGATATGTATGTCCTGAGAGAGGATAGTCTATACATGCCAGTCCTGCTTGGCTTAGACTTTTTAATCGCCAGCAAAATGTCTCTTAAACCGCACCTGGGGGAATACACCTTACCGAACGGGAAGTCCCATAAGTTTCTGGTTAAACCAGGAACCACACTTAGCTGGACCAACATAGCAGGTGGAGTTAATTTCTACATGGCCATGGTGAAGAATGTGCCACAAGTGGACAACATGTTTAACTGTCAACCAGAGTTAGTACGATCACTGCTGCAGAAGTGGTTTACTGTCTGGACAGAGAGGTTGGGATCCACCAATGTGGTAAAACATCGCATCATCACCGCAGATGAAGTCCCTATAAGGAGAAGAGCTTATCGGACTTCCATCTAAAAGCAGGACATTATCAAGGAACATGTCCAAAAAATGCTAAAGAACAACATAGGATTTACTACTTCTTTAAAATGAATTGGATTTTTTAGTACCGTATTTGATATGATAAGGGAGACGTTTTAGACAAACTATTCAACTGATTATTTAATAGATTTTTTTATTTTATTTTATTTTAACTACATGCAATACTGGCAGATGAGCAGTTGTTGATAGTCTCTAATAAAGTAAATTGTTTCATATTTTAAATGTTTTTTACATAACCTGCATTTTTTTTTTTATTGCCAGGCCAGCAAGAACTGAACATTTAGAAATAAACTATTATATGCTTTATGCAATTGTGTTGGTTGATCAATCTTCACATTTAATTATGTAATATAATATATTTATTCCTTTAGTGCAAACTGTTTCATGTTTGTGCACTGGGATTAATTATGTCTTGGTTGTCTTAAGGTTGATCAATAGGAAACATTGTAACTAACATTATGAGAGGCTTTTTAAATGGAAACATAGTCAAGAACACAGGGTATGTTTGACCTGGCTCATAAAAAAGACTTATCACTGTCTTAGGTTAGTGTTATGTAAATGTGGTCAAAGTAACTGGTCCCCACAGTTACAACCCATTTAGTGTTATGTAAATGTGGTCAAAGTAACTGGTCCCCACAAGCATTTCTTTCATTGTTAGGTGGTTTTGTTGTGCTTTAATAACAATACTAAGCATTGAATGTACAGTGGGGCCAAAAAGTATTTAGTCAGCCACTGATTGTGCAAGTTCTCCTACTTAGAAAGATGAGAGAGGTCTGTAATGTTCATCATAGGTACACTTCAACTATGAGAGACAAAATGAGAAAAAAAAATCCAGGAAATCACATTGTAGGATTTTTAAAGAATATATTTGTAAATTATGGTGGAAAATAAGTATTTGGTCACCCACAAACAAGCAAGATTTCTGGCTCTCACAGACCTGTAACTTCTTCTTTAAGAAGCTCTTCTGTCCTCCACTCGTTACCTGTATTAATGGCACCTGTTTGACCTCGTTATCTGTATAAAAGACACCTGTCCACAGCCTCAAACAGTCAGACTCCAAACTCAACCATGGCCAAGACCAAAGAGCTGTCGAAGGACACCAGGAAGAAAATTGTAGACCTGCACCAGGCTGGGAAGAGTGAATCTACAATAGGCAAGCAGGTTGGTGTGAATAAATCAACTGTGGGAGCAATTGTAAGAAAATGGAAGACATACAAGACCATTGATAATCTCCCTCGATCTGGGGCCCCATGCCAGATCTCATCCCGTGAGGTCAAAATGATCATGAGAACGGTGAGCAAAATCCCAGAACTACACGGAGGGACCTGATGAATGACCTGCAGAGAGCTGGGACCAAAGTAACAAAGGCTATCATCAGTAACACACTACGCCGAGAAGGACTCAAATCCTGCAGTGCCAGGCGTGTCCCCCTGCTTAAACCAGTACATGTCCAGGCCCGTCTGAAGTTTGCCAGAGAGCATATGGATGATCCAGAAGAGGATTGGGAGAATATCATGTGGTCAGATGAAACCAAAATGGAACTTTTTGGTAAAAACTTAACTCGTCGTGTTTGGAGGAAGAAGAATGCTGAGTTGCATCCCAAGAACACCATACCTACTGTGAAGCATGGGGGTGGAAACATGCTTTGGGGCTGTTTTTCTGCAAAGGGGACAGGACGACTGATCCATGTTAAGGGAAGAATGAACGGGGCCATGTATCGTGAGATTTTAAGCCAAAACCTCCTTCCATCAGTGAGAGCATTGAAGATGGAACGTGGCTGGGTCTTCCAGCATGACAATGATCCCAAACACACCGCTCGGGCAACGAAGAAGTGGCTCCGTAAAAAGCATTTCAAGGTCCTGGAGTGGCCTAGCCAGTCTCTAGACCTCAACCCCATAGAAAATTTGTGGAGGGAGTTGAAAGTCCGTGTTGCCCAGAGACAGCCCCAAAACATCACTGCTCTAGAGGAGATCTGCATGGAGGAATGGGCCAAAATACCAGCTACAGTGTGTGCAAACCTGGTGAAGACTTACAGGAAACGTTTGACCTCTGTCATTGCCAACAAAGGTTATGTTACAAAGTATTGAGTTGAACTTTTGTTATTGACCAAATACTTATTTTCCACCATAATTTACAAATAAATTCTTTAAAAATCCTACAATGTGATTTCCTGGATTTTTTTTTCTCATTTTGTCTCTCATAGTTGAAGTGTACCTATGATGAAAATTACAGACCTCTCTCATCTTTCTAAGTAGGAGAACCTGCACAATCAGTGGCTGACTAAATACTTTTTGGCCCCACTGTACACACTGATCAGCAATACCATTAAAACCACCTTCTTGTTTCTACACACACTGTTCATTTTATCAGCTTCACTTACCATATAGAAGCACTTTATAGTTCTACAATTACTGACTGTAGTCCATCTACTTTTCTACATACCTTTTAGCCTGCTTTCACACAGTTCTTCAAGGGTCAGGACGCCACAGGACCACCACAGAGTAGGTATTATTTAGGTGGTGGATGACTCTCAGCACTGCAGTGACAATGACATGGTGGTGGTGAGTTAGTTTGTGTTATGCTTGTATAAGTGGATCAGACACAGCAGCATTGCAGGAGTTTTTAAATACCGTGTCCACTCACTGTCCACTCTATTAGACACTTCTACCTAGTTGGTCCACCTTGTAGATGTAAAGTCAGAGACGATCGCTCATCTATTGCTGCTGTTTGAGTTGGTCATCTCCTAGCCCTTCATCAGTGGTCACAGGACGCTACCCACGGGGCACTGTTGGCTGGATGTTTTTGGTTGGTGGACTATTCTCAGTCCAGCAGTGACAGTGATGTGTCCTCCAGTGCTTCTGTGTCTGATCCACTCATACCAGCACAACACACGCTAACACACCACCACCATGTCAGTGTCACTGCAGTGCTGAGAATGATCCAACACCCAAATAATACCCACAATGTGGTGGTCTTGTGGGGGTCCTGACCATTGAAGAACAGGGCGAAAGCAGGCTAAAAAAGTATGTAGAGAAACATATGGACTACAGTCAGTAATTGTAGAACTACAAAGTGCTTCTATATGGTAAGTGGAGCTGATAAAATGGACAGTGAGTGTAAAAACAAGGAGGTGGTTTTGTTATGTTATGCCTGATTGGTGTATAAGACATAATATTCTTTAAAATTGTATGTTAAGTTATTTATTGAATTGACAAAAGCATGGTGACATGTTGAATCAGTCTTATAGATAAAATTAGCTGTTTGCATATTTCTTCTTTCATGTCTGGAAGCTAGACAGATTAAAATGTGTTTTATACAAATTTTATCTCCCTTTTTGTTTCCAAAGGCTAATTGACTGTAGGTCCACATATAGCATCCTATGAATATAACATTTTTGCTTTCTAATCCATGGTGAGTTTACACAGTGCATGTGCCCAGTGATCCACATCATGAAGAAAATATTTTTCATCTTACCTTAATGCATTTCATATTGTCGCTTCCTTAAAGAAATTAATTTACATAACTTTACATTAAATGGGTAGAATTTCCTTAGAAAAGCATGTTTATATAGCCCAAAGTCATCAGATAATTTCACAAGCAGTTCAAATCTGGGTTTATGTACTATAAATATGGTATATGGTTATAATATTCTGAAATTGTACTTGCAGGTATTGATAAATGTTTGTGCACTTAAGATTTTAACAGAGATGTTCACAAGTCACAAAATACAAGTCCGAGTCAAGTCACGAGTCTTTAGGCTAGAGTCCGAGTCAAGTCACGAGTCAATATAATCTACACAAAACATATATTGGAAATGTAGCGTAGAAATAAACAAATAAAGTTCATATAAAAAACAACAAAAAATTAGCAACTGTATTTTGCCGTTTTACTTTCCTAGGTACCAGTTAAAAGCTTAAACTGATACGTTTTGTTTTCATTGCAAAACAAAAACGCGTGATAAATCATTCACAGCGGCCAACATCCAAAACACAGCACAAAAATCATAACCACTGCTTACCTTAGCTTATGTTCTTCCAGATGCTATTAAAATTATAACCGTGTGTCCCATTAGGAATATAATTCGTTATTTTGTAAATGTGCTTATAATTAAAAACTTCCAAACTTTTCCCGGTTGTGAAGTAAAACACGAACTCGTTAGAAAGGCAATCGAGTGTTTCATTGACAATCTGTGTGATGCTACAAACTAAATACATGCAAATAACAGCATTTCTTACTAAAATTAAAATCAGAAGGTCTGATTGGTTCAGAAAGCGGTTCTTCTAACCATTAGCACCAATTCTGTGAAGCGTTTCATTTACACCAGCTGTTCCAGTGAAGTGCACTAAGTAGGGTATTCCACCATTTTAAGTGAGATTTCAATCCAAAGGAAGGAGTAAGGAGCGACGCTTCATCACTATGCCGGAAGCTGGCTGGAACATTTACCCATTGCGTGCGTTGCGGGTTAAAACGGCTGGAGCGTTATTAGAGAGCAGAAAATGACACCATCAGAATGAATACGAGTCGAGTCTGAAGTCGCTGTGTGTGCATTTTAACACTTCTAATCTTTTCAGAGTAAAAGTCTGTTTACAAAATAATATGGTATGAAATGCAGCACAAAAAACATAGCTTTAGAAACATGGCTGACATACTAAGATTTCAGGTTTGACATATAAAATTTATTTTTCATATGCACAAAAATTCAGACTTATATTTAAACAATGATTGAAGTAAAACGGCTTAGCCATTAACTGACAACATCGCTTCACAGCTTAAACTCTCAGTTCTTTTTACAGTCTTAGTTGTCAGTTATGCATTTAATAAGTTACAAAATATTAAATGTGCCGTGGATCCATGATCATTTATCACTTGTAGAGAAAGTGAAATCAGAGAATTTTAAATGAAATTCAAATATGGTATAATTTTATCAGAACAAAGCAATAATGTTCTTAATTAATTGGTAATTTAACTGTTGCTCATTTGTTTAAACGTTCCCCAAATGTATCACTGTGATGATAAAATCAGATATGGCTAAATATTTCATTTGATTGCTTTTTCTTTTTTTCATTGTACCCAAATCCATACTTGGGGAACTTTATAAACATAGTGTTTAAGAAAGCAGAGCCATTTTAAAAGGGTGGCATGCTTCTGACCTTCTAGTCCATAATGGCTAATGATTAAGCATGTGTTTTCAGAATGTTTTAGAAATACTTCATTATATATGCACCACTGTTCTGTTTCCAGGTCCTAGATAACAAACGTTAGATATGGGTTGATCTCTTTTGTAGTTTATATGATATAAGTGAAATTGATAGATAAGACCAATATGCATGATACTGTTACAAAACAAGAACATTAAAAAAGCCTATTTACAAAAGAGTAGTAGTGTTTAACACAACCATATAATAAAGCAATAACCTCTAATAAAATAACAAATATAACATAAATAATGAAAAAAAAACAGTAGTTTTATATGCACATGAAAGCCTCTGCATAGGAACATATTTTAAATGGTTTTACCATAATACTGTTATCGCTATACATTACACTGTAAATAAAACATCAAACAAAAGTCTTTGGCAAGTGTAAGAGGATGTGTAATAGGTTCTCTGTGGTTATTTGCAGATAAGGTAAAATGGGCTTTGAATGACAAATATGTGAATATTTTTCCAATTCGTGAACTGGGGTAAAACTGGGCTAAATAAAAAATGCATTTAAATGATTATCATTCAATATTTTTCAATATTGACCTCAATAATGTTCCTGTGACTGTATGAAATCGAAATCTCACAGTCGTTAAGGAGGTACAGCAAAGATACGCCATTCTATATTAATTGATTAGACAATTCTTAATGTAAAACAATCTGTACTCAGTGTAAAATTCACTTGGTCAGCCAGGTCTTTATGTAATTAACCTCAAACTGTATTGTATTATTTTATGATGTAGATTAGATGCCTCTAAAATAGTTTATATATATATATATATATATATATATATACATATATATATATACTGATCAGCCATAACATTAAAACCCCCTCCTTGTTTCTCACTCACTGTCCATTTTATCAGCTCCACTTACCATATAGAAGCACTTTGTAGCTCTACAATTACTGACTGCAGTCCATATGTTTCTCTGCATGCTTTGTTAGCCCCCTTTCATGTTGTTCTTCAATGGTCAGGACCCCCACAGGACCACTACAGAGTAAGTATTATTTGGGTGGTGGATCATTCTCAGCACTGCAGTGATTGTGCTGGTGTGAGTGGATAAGACACAGCAGCGCTGATGAAATGATGGACTACAGTCAGTAATTGTCAAACTACAAAGTGTTTCTATATGGTAAGTGGAGCTGATAAATTAGAGAGTAAGTGTAAAAACTGTGGAGGTGGTTTTAATGTTATATATAGGGAATCTGTGGTGTAATGAATAAAAACTACACTTGGACTATACAGTATATGGAATTGTCGTATCCAGATAACAAAAATACAATTATTAAAAAAGGAGATCATGCACACTGAATTGTCATTTAAGGTTAATCAATTCAACACTATAAAAATGAATTGCTAATTTTAGATTTAGGAATATATATTTTTTTATTTCTCAGTCTGACAACCAGACTACACTGTTGGCTTGTTTTTGTATGCCTGTGTGTGCATGTGTGTGTGTGATCCATTATACAGTACCTATCAGTGTTTTAACCAGAGACATTGCATTTGTTAACTAAAAAGCTTCAAATAAAAAGAAGTTGACATGCTGAGTTACAGGCATGTTAAGTTTTGTATGTACAGTGTATCACAAAAGTGAGTACACCCCTCACATTTCTGCAGATATTTAAGTATATCTTTTCATGGGACAACACTGACAAAATGACACTTTGACACAATGAAAAGTAGTCTGTGTGCAGCTTATATAACAGTGTAAATTTATTCTTCCCTCAAAATAACTCAATATACAGCCATTAATGTCTAAACCACCGGCAACAAAAGTGAGTACACCCCTAAGAGACTACACCCCTAAATGTCCAAATTGAGCACTGCTTGTCATTTTCCCTCCAAAATGTAATGTGATTTGTTAGTGTTACTAGGTCTCAGGTGTGCATCGGGAGCAGGTGTGTTCAATTTAGTAGTACAGCTCTCACACTCTCTCATACTGGTCACTGAAAGTACCAACATGGCACCTCATGGCAAAGAACTCTCTGAGGATCTTAAAAGATGAATTGTTGCGCTACATGAAGATGGCCAAGGCTACAAGAAGATTGCCAACACCCTGAAACTGAGCTGCAGCACAGTGGCCAAGATCATCCAGCGTTTTAAAAGAGCAGGGTCCACTCAGAACAGACCTCGCGTTGGTCGTCCAAAGAAGCTGAGTGCACATGCTCAGCGTCACATCCAACTGCTGTCTTTGAAAGATAGGCGCAGGAGTGCTGTCAGCATTGCTGCAGAGATTGAAAAGGTGGGGGGTCAGCCTGTCAGTGCTCAGACCATACGCCGCACACTACATCAAATTGGTCTGCATGGCTGTCACCCCAGAAGGAAGCCTCTTCTGAAGTCTCTACACAAGAAAGCCCGCAAACAGTTTGCTGAAGACATGTCAACAAAGGACATGGATTACTGGAACCATGTCCTATGGTCTGATGAGACCAAGATTAATTTGTTTGGTTCAGATGGTCTCAAGCATGTGTGGCGGCAATCAGGTGAGGAGTACAAAGATAAGTGTGTCATGCCTACAGTCAAGCATGGTGGTGGGAATGCCATGGTCTGGGGCTGCATGAGTGCAGCAGGTGTTGGGGAGTTACATTTCATTGAGGGACACATGAACTCCAATATGTACTGTGAAATACTGAAGCAGAGCATGATCCCCTCCCTCCAGAAACTGGGTCGCAGGGCAGTGTTCCAGCATGATAATGACCCCAAACACACCTCTAAGACGACCACTGCTTTATTGAAGAGGCTGAGGGTAAAGGTGATGGACTGGCCAAGCATGTCTCCAGACCTAAACCCAATAGAACATCTTTGGGGCATCCTCAAGCGGAAGGTGGAGGAGCGCAAAGTCTCGAATATCCGCCAGCTCCGTGATGTCGTCATGGAGGAGTGGAAAAGCATTCCAGTGGCAACCTGTGAAGCTCTGGTAAACTCCATGCCCAGGAGAGTTAAGGCAGTTCTGGGAAATAATGGTGGCCACACAAAATATTGACACTTCAGGAACTTTCACTAAGGGGTGTACTCACTTTTGTTGCTGGTGGTTTAGACATTAATGGCTGTATATTGAGTTATTTTGAGGGAAGAATACATTTACACTGTTATATAAGCTGCACACAGACTACTTTTCATTGTGTCAAAGTGTCATTTTGTCAGTGTTGTCCCATGAAAAGATATACTTAAATATCTGCAGAAATGTGAGGGGTGTACTCACTTTTGTGATACACTGTATGTATGTATGTATGTATGTATGTACACTCTGTGTTTGTGTATATGTAAAAAAACGCCAAGCTGTAAATGCAGATGAATAAATCTACATTGCGATTAGAAGACAGAGTGTTGTGTGCAGGAAAAAAGAGGTACCACCATGTGACAGTAACAGAAAATAAATGTTTCATTCACAATATGAAAATGAAAGTTCAACAGTTCTCCTTCTCAATTACCACTTTTATATTAATTTTTATTAAGTTAATTATTCAAGTCTTTTGGGTGTGTACAAACATTGTCCCAGTTGGCCTGCTTGATTCTGAATGTGCATGAGCCATTTGTCCCAACTGGTCTTGTCATAATCATGTGACGTTCATGTTTAAGATGGTCTCTGTCCATTTAGCTGTACTGTGCCATTCACACTGGCACAGCATGAAGTCCAAGATGAGTTTCATTTGTGTGGTATCTAGTGGCGGTCGTAAGCAGCGGCAGCAGATGGGGTGGCAGAGGCTCGGGATGCACTATAATAATAAGGGGAACCTGAAAGTTAACAAAAGAGGAATGTAGCATTTCAATAAAGCATACACTCTTCAAAGCTAAACGTTAACAAAACAAGAGGCTATCATTATTATTCTTGATGCTATGAAAATACAAAATACTTCATAATTAAAAGATTTAGCTAAACTATAGCTCACTATTCTAAATAGTGAATTAGTAAAAATAAATTGATGTCAAGAAATGTTATTTTAAAACAAGTAATTTATATATACAGAAAAATGTTATATATAAATATGAAAAAGTTAGGACACCCCATGAGAACCTTTGTCTTTTTGAACATATTTAAACATATGAACATTTGAGCTTCATTTAAACAGTATTGAGAGATGAAGATTATATAACTAAACAAATAAAACTGAAAAAAAAAAAGTTAAAGTTAAAGTTGTAAAATGTAATGAACAAAAATGGAAACTGATTGTGAGGAAAAAGTTAGGACACCCTATGCCCTAATAGCTGGTATTTCCCCCTTTGGCTGAAATAACCTCAATTAGACCTTTCTCTGACATCGACTGGGAGATAGTTTTTCCATGCAGAATTTCTTCAGCTGTGTGAGGTTTGAGGGGTTTCTTGCATGCACAGCCCATTTCAAATCACCCCACAGCAGTAAAAGGATTAAGATTCAGGCGTTGACTTGGCCATTCCAGAACTCTGCATTTATTTCTTTTGAGCCATTTCTTGGTGAATTTACTGGAATGTTTTGGGTTTGGAATGTCATGCTGCACTCTGATAGAGTGAAGAATTCATCGTGGATTCTATAATGGAGAGCTTGCCAGGCCCTGCTGCTGCAAAGCAGCCCCAAACCATGACATTTCCACCGCCATTCTTCACAGTTGGTATGAGGCTCTTGTGCTCAAATGCTGTGTTTGGTTTGCACCAAACATGTCTTTTGTTACTGTGCCCAAATACTTCAACTTTGGATTTATCTGTCCAAAGCACATTGATCCAGAAGTCCTGGTCTTTGTCTAGGTCTCTGGTAAACTTTAGTCTGGCCCTGATTTCTTTTTACAGCAAGGGTTTCCTCCTTGCACACCTCCCATGAAAATTTGTGCAGTCTCTTTCTGATGGTAGATGCATGTACCTTGACATCAACTGTGGCAAGAGCTACCTGTAGGTCCTGTGATGACATTGTAGGATCACTGAAGACTTCTTTTACGCATCTTGCAATCTGCTCTTGGGGTGAACTTGCTAGGACGGCCTGACCTGGCCATGTTGGCAGTTGTTTTAAATGTTCACCACATGTAAATGATTTTCCGGACAGTGGAATGGCTGATTTATAATTGTTTTGAAATCTTTTTAAATCCCTTCCCAGACTCATATGCATTTACAACCTTCTTTCTGAAGGCCTCAGAGAGCTCTATAGATCTCACCATGATGATAACACTCACTTCAACAATCAAGAGCAAACCAAACTAATGTCTGAGGTTTAAATAAAACTCCAACGTCCTCTAACGATGGTCTAATTATTGCAGCTGATGTGGTGCACCTGATTCTAATTTTAAGTAGTAATAAATGTGGGGGTGTCCTAACTTTTTCCTCACAATAAATTTCCATTTTTGTTCATTACATTTTACTTAAACTTGTGTTTAAAAGTAATTTTTAACATTTTTATTTGTTTAGTTATATAAGCTCTCAGTACCGTTCAAACGAAGCTCAAATGTTCATATGTTTAAATATTTTCAAAAAGACAAAGGTTTTCATGTTACTAAACAATCTTGCAAAATATGCAACAGGTTTCACTATATTGCAATTCCCAACCCATTAAGGTCTGATTAATTTAAGAACTGTATCAGCAATTACCACCGTACATACAATATCTAATTGTTTTTACATGTCACTTATACTAGACATTGCTTGAAATGAATCTGCTTTCCAATATACTGTTTTTGTCATGTGCAGCATTACTTACTCAGTAGTGCTGGGTTGCTGAAGCGCCATGCCTCGTTGTATGCTGTGTACTGCGGGTGGCTGTAGGGATTCCCTGAAAATTCGTTCCCTGCAGCAGGACATACAAAGCCATTAAAAAGTGCTTGTATTTTATCATAGACAAATGCAGTACATCCAGAATTAGCAAGGGAGTCATACGAAGAACCAAATCCTCTTTATTTTGCTGCCTTGAAATCTGCCCTTGTTTTGCTGCTCTCTTGTGAACAGTAATGTCACTTTAAAATCAATCTTCTGCTCCTCTATGGAAATTTCACTCTGCCTTTTGTTCTGTTTAAATCTGTATTATTAAATTTGTAACAACTTAGTTTCTTTACTTTCTTTTGATGTAGTAAAATGTCACTGTGTAGGTAATATGCTGGCAGTGAACTGTTGTGTTGGAATAACACCCTCTTATTTTTATGAGACTATAAAGAACAGGCTTTATATGAAGAATGTTTGAAGAATGGCTTTTTTGGGTTTAACAGTGTTTTGGGAGCCACTTAATCTCTTTCTGGTGGACAAGGAGAAAAGTCTGAGCCAAAAGACAAAACACGGGATAGCTTGTCTTTAAAACATAATCATTTTTATTGCTTTGTGACATGAAAACATGAAAAAAATAATTAAAAATGAAAGTGATCTAATTTAGCTCATAATTTAACACATTATTTCCCCAAAATCACTTGTATCTTTTTGTTATAGCTTTATATGATATGTACTTGGCAAAATTCTGTTCTGCAACAGTTTGCATTCTGTGTTTTACACAGCCCACCAACCCCTTTTTCCACTTTCACCCTTAGATGATAGATGGATGGATGGATGGATGGATGGATGGATGGATGGATGGATGGATGGATGGATAGATAGATAGATAGATAGATAGATAGATAGATAGATAGATAGATAGATAGATAGATGGATGGATGGATGGATGGATGGATGGACGGACGGACGGACGGACGGACGGACGGACAGACAGACAGACAGATACAGTAGATAGATAGCAGTGGCGGCTGCTGGTCTTTCAAAGAGGGGAAGCTCATTGTCAGCTTACATCATAAATTTGTCAATTTATTTATACATAAATTCTGCCCTCCGTTCCTTTTCAAGAAAATGGCCTGTGATCCTATCGGACTTGACCGGTGTCCTGAAACAAATACTATGAGTGTGTTTTATTTACACAATGAACAATGGAAATGGTCAAGTAATTTCACCAAGCAAATACCAAGAAATGTGTTGCAGTTTGTCTTTCGACTTCACTCGCAAAATCTGTGATGGGACCGAAGCTCCCAGTGATTAAGTGACGGTGTAGATCTCAAAATAGCTGTTAATCAAAACGGGATTCAGCCTTTCGACTGATCCTCCAATCATCTTGCAGAAGCTCCGCGTCCAGACCCGCCCACAGCTCCATTCACCCCCAGAGACGCTCAGCGTCCGGGGGCGGGACAAAATCGTGGCATTTATCCGAGTTTCGAAGCAATGAAAAAAACTTTTCCATGCAGTCCCATTGAAGTGAATAGATGCTCAGCTTCTACAGGCAAATGCATTGATGCTACGGGAGTTAACAAAATTGATTCTGAACGAACTCGTCTTCGAGGTGTTAACACAACTGTACTGTACATATTTGACCATTTAATTTTTGACATTTTAGGGGAAGCTGAGCTTCCCTTGCAGTCTTAGAGAAATCGCCACTGATGATAGATAGATAGATAGATAGATAGATAGATAGATAGATAGATAGATAGATAGATAGATAGATAGATAGATAGATAGATAGATACTTTATTGATCTTTAAAGAAAATAAATAAAGAAAAGAATGCAGTACATATTTCTAAGGGGCACATAGTATTAGAAAATACATAGATACACATTTACATACAAATTTCACCTATTCTGCAGTTCTTACTAGAGACCAAAAAGCACACTGAAAATCTTAAAAGAAAATACTTACCAGGAACCATTCCAGCCAATGTGGATGTTGGGTAGCTGCCCTGTCCTGTAGGGGGGACGTGAGGTGGATACCCAGGTAGGGTTGTGTTTGCCATATTTCTGCCTACATTTAAATAATAAAATAGAATTCATGTGAGTCAAATAAATGACAGATCTTCAAGTAATTAAACATTAAAAGATGTTTAATTGCACAAGTGCACAATATACATTCTTAAAATACATACGTTGCAAATCATATACTTTTCTTAAAAATTCTTGAAAATAACAGCAGAGTTGACTTGTTAAAAGTATTTATTTAGAAAATATCATAGCAATAGCATTGCCACTTGTATTAAGCCTGTTTAAAGGCATGTACACTAATTAATAACTGAAACTTATTGCTTATTAATAACTGAAACAATAGCAGTTACAGTGTGGCAAAACCTGGTCTGAACACTTTCTGAATCCTATACCTGCTCAAAAAATTAAGGGAACACTTCATCAACACCAATTCAATTAAAGTTAATGGATATCAATCTGTCTTGTTGGAAAGCATAAGTGATTGTGAATTAATCACCTGCTTTGGTACAAATGTAAGTGACAACAGGTGCACTGGAGAGGCAACACCAAGACAACCCCCAAAAAGGAAATGGTTTTCCACATGGTGGCCACAGACAAAAACTCTCACCTTTTCTTCTTGACTGATTCTTCTCTAGTTTTAGATTTTGCTAGTGTCCTTGTCACTACTGGTAGCAAGAGGTGATACCTGCAGCCAATTCAGGTCTCAAAAGCATAACTGAGATATCCAGACACAGGCTGAACAGGGCAGTAAAAGGACAGTCACCCAGCAGCAGGTCAGGTATCTTCTTCTTTGTTCAAGGAGGAACTGGAGGAGCACTGCCAAAGCCCTACAAAATGACCTCCAGTGGGCTACTGGTATGCATGTTTCTGACCAAACTGTCAGAAATAAACCTTTCTAACATAATCCAGCATGACCAGTTGGGCAGTGTGTCAGTAATGGTCTGAGGAGGCATATTTTTTAAGGGTCGCACAAAACTCCACATGATAGTCAATGTTACCCTGGTGCAGGACAACGGCCGGACTCATGTGGTCAGGGTATGTTGGCAGTTCTTAGTTGATGAAGGCATTGATGCTGTTAACTGGCCATCACATTTCCCAAACCTGAATCCAATTGAGAATCTCTGGGGCGTTATGTAGTAGCACCACAGACCTTTCATCAGGAGCATGCCCAGATGTTGTTGGGAGTACAGAAGTGTGGGGGCCATACATACTACTCAATTCACGCAAATTGGATGAGCCAGTGATTTCAATGTTTAATCCAGAGCTCAATGGATTGATGATTTAATCTGTCATTTTGTTCTAAACTAATTACACAATTTATATCACTAAAGATTTTCAATTAAAATCTTTCATTTATCAAGATCCAATGTGTGTGAATTAAATATATATTTTATAAATATGTTCTAGAAACATATATATAAGGTGCAGGCCTAAGTCAGCATGATCGACACTGATAGGGCAGGTATTCCATTTAAAGTGCAAGTAGAAACCCTCTGCATTCAGTGTGATAATTGGGGCTGATGCTTAGCTGTCCTAGGCAGCCACATGTAGCCTTGAGCCAGTGCAGACAGCGAGGCAGTGGCCCCTTAATGACATTGTTGGAGAGAGTGAAAAATAGGGAGAGTGAGGAACAGAGAGAGGTGGCAGGGGACGAGGGGAAAGTCGGTCACCAGTGCAACTTTAATGAGCAGGCCAGCAACCATTACGGCAATCACAGACCATTCAGTCTGTTCCACTGAGACTATCAGCAGGAAGCAGCTTAGTCCACTAATTTTTGTCTGTAGTGTAGTTTTTCTATTGTAAAACTTTTTTTTCAACACCAAGAAGGGACAAATTCCTTACACACACAGTCACTGAATCATACAATCATGCAACAAAAAGGTCTTTATTAAATATTATCATTATTTTTTTATATAAATAATTGGTTCATGCATTTGTGTTATTGTTAATTTGTACTTAAGCGGAATATGGATTTGTGCCCGTCTTATGAACGGTGGGTGCAAGACTAAGATTTAAGTGTGCCAGTTCTTCACTGATTCACTTACACTCGCTTCTAGGGCCAATTTAGAGTAGTAGTCTAGCCACCAGCATGTTTATATAAAACCCATTTAGGCATAGAATGAACAAGAATAATAATGGAAAGCAATGAAAATAATAAATGAACATGCATACCAGATAAGGGGGATATAATAGTCCTCAGTGAGTGTATGAACACTAACTGCCTTTGATAGATAGGAGAAAACCGTAATACCCAGAGAAGTTATGCCAGTTATGCTAGCCCACCACCACTGACTGATATTCAGGTTTGAATCTCTGTGGTGCAGCTGGCTGGCTAGCTGTCTGCACAGGCATGATTGACATACAGTATATGTCGACAGGAAGGGGGTATGGCCAAAGCCCTGCACTAGATATTTATGCCTTGCAGATATTTATGCCAACCAGATTCGGTGTGGCCTTGACCAGGACAAGGTTGATAAAAATAAAATGAAATACAAGAAGAACATGCAAAACTTTGCAAGAACAATGACCAAAGCCCAGAATCAAAACCAACTCGTGTTGCCCTGTTACACCCACCTACTGTGACGCCTATTTTAAAGATTAGCAGGAGAAGGATAGGGAGGAAATAGACTGGCAGTGCTTTGGACCCCTTTAACCCTCACCAGCATACTGAAGATCAATTATTAATAATAATAATAATAATAATAGTAATACTACTACTACTACTACTACTAATAATAATAATAATAGTAATAATAGTAGTAATAATAATAATATTAATAATACTAATAATAGTAATAATAATAATAATAATAGTAATAATACTAATAATAGTAATAATAATAGTAATAGTATTAGTAATAATAATAATAATAATAATAATAATAACAGTAATAACAACAATAATAATAGTAATAATAATAACAGTAATAATAATAATAATAATAAAAGTAATAATAATAATAGTAGTAGTAATAATAATACTAATAGTAATAATACTAATAACAGTAATAATAATAATAATAATAATACTAATAGTAATAATAATAATAATAATAACAGTAATAACAATAGTGATAATAATAACAGTAATAATAATAATAATAATAATAATAACAGTAATAATAATAATAGTAGTAGTAATAATAATAATAATAATAATTGTTATTATTATTATTTTAGCTAATTAGGTATTCTGGAGCACTTTTATTGCTACTCTACTGCATAAATTTTTTTGAAAAGGACACCTTCCGTTCTATGTTGGCAACAACAAGGCACAGAGATCTTCTAACCTCTATTTTCTATATACAGGATAAAGCAATTTATCACCAAGCAAAAGCCCCTGCACCCTAATTAATTACGACTAAGCAAAGGATGTTTGGAAAGTCAAATTGCCGTAATTCCCTGGCTGCAACCTGAAAGTCATTCATTATCAAATGTGTGCTCAAAGGTTAGTTTGCTTTTGTGGAGAGGAACTAAGCATTAATTTTTGCGCCTAAGAGCGTGCGTGCCCGTGGTGAGGACAAAGACAGGTGCTTTATTACGAGTGGATCATAGACTATCTGTTCTTAGAGGAACTAACACTCACAGACCTGTCTTGTAACCACTTACTCATTTCCGCAGTTGCTCACTGTATAGGTTTATTCACATTAGTAGTAGTGTTATTATCAGTCACACATCAGCTTTTCAATGGGCGCAAGGCACACAGTAACACCCTGGACAGGGTGCCAGTCCATCACAGGGCAGACACACATACACACTCATATACACACATTATTCACCTATAGGGAAATTCAGTATCTCCAGTTAACCTAACTGCATGTTTTTTGTACCGTGGGAGGAAACCGAAGCTTCCGGAGGTAACCCACGCAGACACGGGGAGAACATGCAAACTTCGCACAGAAAGGACCCAGACCGCCCAACCTGGGGATCGAACCCGGGACCTTCTTGCTGTAAGGCGACAGTGCTACCCACTTAGCCACCATGCTGCCTTAAGGTTAATCATAGTTACATTACTTGATGGCATGTGCACACTTGCAACCATGTAACCACATTATTTTAGTTTTAATTATTTTTTCTTCATAAACAAGTTTTAAATTGAACAGATAGGTCAAATTCAGTTTTAACAGGGGTGTGTAGACTTTTCTATCCAGTAAACAGGCTTGTGACTGTGCTAATGCAAATAGCCTTTTAAGCTATGAATATTGATGGAATAAAAAATATGTGTAAATCTTCCTCTTATTTTGTGAAGCAGGTACTGCTAAACCTTAATACGACGAGCACAGAATCACAAATGATTCATATCTGGAAACTATTCACACTCCACCAACAATCCCCATCTTTTCTGGCATCTGGCACCTCATGAATCATTCATTTTTAATAGATTATGCAAACTTCCCTGCACCTAATATCAACATGATCAATAGCTGTGGCCGTTTTAATTGGTGCTGGAAAGCATTTTGAGAAGGAGCATAATCTGTGCTGGGTTTTTTTGTACAGGAACTATTCATTTGGAAATTGGATTTGGGCCTAAACACCAAAGATCATTCAGCCGCCTCTAAATTGAGGCTTAAGTTTTCCTCTGCTGTTTATCACTGAAGTGTAAACTGTAGTGCTGCCATTAACTCAGGCACAAACTGTACACCTGATCATTATATCCTACACACACCTTATTAGCATTAAGAGTCACAGCGGGGAAAATAAAAACACACACTGTTTACTAAAAATACACACCTTCATTTCCATACTGAGTTTAATAAACACCCACATTCCATTACAGAGGCACATAAACACCCACATTTACTTAGAAAGGCACTCACATTTTCTCCAGTTTAACACTGATAGTTGTTTGAATAGCTCTGATAATAGGTAAAAACTTTTAAACTGTATGTATTGTATTGTTTTAAGCTTGATTTGACTATTACTATTAATTAATTGGTATTACACCATTATGTTGACTTTCTGCACAACAAAGACAACAACAAAGTTTCATTTATGCAACTTAATATACAACTTGACATTGTTTTTTTTTTCTGATTTTTGCTATATGGATGCTCTCACAGCAGTGATGGCTTAGTTACCTTGAAAAAGTAATCTGATTACTGATTACTCCTTTAAAAAGTAACTTAGTTACTTTATGGATTACTTGATTTTAAAAGTAACTAAGTTAGATTACAAGTTACTTTATTAGTTATATAATGCAGAATATTTCAAAGATATTCCTTTGCAATACTTTATCATTTGGCTGCCAACTTGTGTGTACTGATGAGACTCAATTGAATCCCAGAACATGCTAGTGTGAATGCATGGAAAACAAATTTTAATTTTCTTTCAAGAATATGATACAGACTGACCAACACTATTACGCTAAATCAGCATTGAAAATTGACTTTACTTTTAATAGCCTTCTACAATGCTGGAGCTTCTTAAAACGGAAGATTTTCTTTTAAATAGAAGTGTTATTTACCTGCTATTAAATTGTTTTCCAACAAAATCCGCCCAATTTGGCGGATAATCGCCCAATCTGGCAACACTGGAATGCGCAGAGCCAGCTGGCGCTTTTACTCGTAGCGCGCCACGAATACTACTAAATAGTACTACTTCTGTAATTGTGTTGGTGGTTGACATTTATGTTGAGTGTATTACTGCACTGTTTTGGTGAAGAACTACTTATCTGAGGTGCGCTGCTCCTGCGTGCAGAAATGCTTCCGCAAAAAAAATTGCTGGCAAAGCGGTGGTGGGGGGGCCAGGGGGGTGGCCGAAGATTACTTTATGGTGGCCATGGCAACCACTGGCCACCCCCTGGCTCCGCCCCTGCCAAGAAGAAAGCAAAAATATCTTTTCACTAAGGAAAATTACAAAAATAGTAACGCACAGTAACTTGGATAAGTAACTTTAATCTGATTACTGGATTGGAAATAGTAACGCGTTAGATTACTCGTTACTGAAAAATGTGGTCAGATTAGAGTAACGCGTTACTAAGTAACGCGTTACTGACCATCAGTGTCTCACAGTTAGGTAACTCTTGGCAGGAATATCAAGGTTATTTTTAAAAGTTTGGTGCACTGGGCCTAATCAGTGTGAACAAATTCTGAATTTTCTGGACAATGTTCATACCTAGTCCCACTGTATGTTCAGGACTGTTGGATCCATCTAACTTTATCCCCATTATGGGTTTCCCATGCTATTTCTTTTTTTTCTATTTTATTTATGCATTTTCTCCCAAGTTAGCATAGTCAATTTGTCTTCCGCTGCTGGGGGATCCCTGATTGCAGTCCAGTTGGGTATATTGTCCTTAGCAGAACACAGCATTTGAAGACCCCACCCACATAGTCCAGTCATCCCGCCCTAGCAGAAACGTATCTGCTGCAGGCACTGCTAGATGGCGCCCAGCCGACCGGTGGCAACACCGAGTTTTGAACTGAGGAGTTCAGAATCTCGGCGCTGGTGTGCTAGCGGAATATCCCGCTAAGCCACCTGGGCGCCTCCCATGCTATTTCTTTCTTATGTTGATCTTAATTTAAGACTGCCATTATTTTTTGCAGGAAGGTTAGTCAGATCGAACTGATCTTATCTAAAACAGTAAAACATCCATATTATTATTCTTAAAAGTTTAAAGGTTTGTTTGATGAAAAAAAATGCTGGAGTATTTTAATACATAGACTGCATGAGAGATTGTTTTTGAGGTTGATGAAAATACAAGTGATCTTACCTACAGGGTAGCCTTGAGACACGCTGGCACCCAGATCTGAGGAGCTACTGGTGGACAGGCTGCGTTTCACCTCATCATGTCCCGAATTCAATGCAGGAAGAGCATACTCGCTAGCCTGCAAGAAAAAAATTTTTATAATAAAAATAATCTCCTAAATCATAAACAGTGGCAAGACTTGTAATATTTTGTAGTACATTAAACTATTAGAACATACACCGATCAGCCATGACTTTAAAACCACCTCCTTGTTTCTACACACATTGTCCATTTTATCAGTTCCATTTACCATATAGAAGCACTTTGTAGTCCTACAATTACTGACTGTAGTGCATCTGTTTCTCTGCATGCTTTGTTAGCCCCCTTTCATGCTATTCTTCAATGGTCAGGGCCCCCACAGGACCACCACAGAGCAGGTATTATTTGGGTGGTGAATGATTCTCAGCACTTCAGTGACACTGACATGGAGGTGGTGTGTTGTGCTGGTATGAGTGAATAAGACACAGCAATGCTGATGGAGTTTTTAAACACCTCACTGTCACTGCTGGACTGAGAATAGTCCACCAACCAAAAATATATCCAGCCAACAGCGCATGTAGGCAGCGTCCTGTGACCACTGATGAAGGTCTAGAAGATGACCAACTCAAACAGCAGCAATAGATGAGCGATCGTCTCTGACTTTACATCTACAGGGTGGACCAACTAGGTAGGAGTGTCTAATAGAGTGGACAGTAAATGGACATGGTATTTAAAAACTCCAGCAGCGCTGCTGTGTCTGATCCACTCATACCAGCACAACACACACTAACACACCACCACCATGTCAGTGTCACTGCAGTGCTGAGAATGATCCACCATCTAAATAATACCTACTTTGTGGTGGTCCTGTGGGGGTCCTGACCATTGAAGAACAGGGTGAAAGCAGGCTAAAAAGGTATGTAGAGAAACAGATGGACTACATATGGTAAGTGGGGCTGATAAAATGGACAGTCAGTGTAGAAACAAGGAGGTGGTTTTAATGTTATGGCTAATTGGTGTACCCTGTACTTTTCTTTATTAGATAAGAGCTCAACAAATCACACACTTATTTAAAAAAATACATTAAATACATTACAAATACATTTAAAAACATATATTTTTATACTTTAGCCTTAGAAAGAAAGAAATATTGTGTTTGTGTGTGTGTGTGTGTGTGTGTGTGTGTGTGTTGGTGACTATTTAAACAAGAGAGATTGTGGCTTAAAGGAATTAAGCTAGGACTAACGTCTATTCCTTTGCTAGTGTTAAAGTATACTGATTAAGCTAATATTTGCAGATGGAATAATCTGCACCAGTGATTCATTTTCAAGTACCCATGATAAATCCATCCTTAATCATTGGTTCATATATGTGCTTCCATTTGCTTATCATTTCACGGGTGCTCTCAGATTAAAAGTGGCCTCCTTTTTGCCAAACAAACCCTTTAGACCGTATCAACAGATGTGAGATTCTTCCCCTATTGTTATTTAATAAAATGAGACTTCCGGCATCTGCACACTGATAATGTTTGCCAACAGCTTTTTTTGGTGTGTGTGTGTGTGTGTGCGTGTCACAGGGGAGGCCCCCTGACCCCAGCCATGTCTGTCTCTATCACAGATAAACTCTAATTGTCTGCTACAACTGTTCAGCGTGGCCCCAGCCGATGTTCCTCTCTTTCCCTGAGAGGCCCCGGTGCGGAGCAGCCGTATTCTCATGCAGATGCCACAGTTGTGGCAAGAGAAAGATATGAAAAGGATGAGCACATGGCTAGCAGAAGTGTGGGAGGGAAGAGGCCATTGGGATGGCAACTCTAAAATGGCTTTTTAATGCCCTCAGCAGTACCCAGACACCTAACTAATAACTCTACATTTACATACATGATGGGGAAAGAAATAGGGGAGAGAAATGAAGAATGGGCTACAAATAAGAAATTTTCAAATAAGATTAATACCTCTACAAATTAAAGTTGATTTTTCTAAAACATTATGCAGCTTTTGTGGCTATTATTTTCCTTTTCCAATTCCCTCTGTGGTTTCCTGATTTACCTCCCCCCACACATTTAACACCCTGTTTGACTGTCTGTGTGATAGCAAGTCATTTCCAATTCGTTTTGGTATTGATCTTGCAGTGAAAATCAGTTTTGTAATTAGCTGCAAATTAGGTCTACTTCTAGAGGTGAGCGCTGTCGGCCTGATTAATCGCTGAAGTAATGCCACGCGATCACCCCCAAATTAAAATGAACTCAATTAGGTAGTCCCCTTTATGGTGAAGATTTCTCTACTTTCAAGGGAAAATTAATAGTCACTTATTTTTAATAGTGTACCAAAAGTAAATAACGGTTATCAATTTCAATAAACCTGACACTGTATACTATACAGTATGGAAGTAGGAAATAAATGAATAAATGAGTTTTGTATAATACCACCACCAGTCCTATCAGTTCTCTTACAGTCCAAAGGTTTAAATTACACCAACATCTTCTTACACCAACAAAAAGATGCAGATACATTTGAGAATATTTTGGAATATATTAATTATATATTAATTAATTAGATCAAATCAACTTTGTTAGATGGTTGTTTTTCAGTTCAGGTTAAATTCAAATTTGAGAGCATTAATATTTCCTAAAGAGGCACACTGCATTTGGATAGAAAGGTATATAAAATTGCATTTTACACCGACTAGGCATAACATTATGACAAGGTGAAGTAAATAACACTGATTATCTCTTTATCACGGCACCTGTTAGTGGGTGGGATATATTAGGTAGCAAGTGAACATTTTATCCTCAAAGTTGATGTGTTAGAAGCAGGAAAAATGGGCAAGCGTAAGGATTTGAGCGAGTTTGACAAGGGCCAAATTGTGATGGCTAGACGACTGGGTCAGAGCATCTCCAAAACTGCAGCTCTTGTGGGTGGTCTGCAGTGGTCAGTATCTATCAAAAGTGGTCCAAAGAAGGAACAGTGGTAAACCGGCAACAGGGTCATGGGCGGCAGATACAGCCATACCATACTGCATACTACTGTACTATCACTATGCCATGTTATCACTTTGTTTCTATATTAGAATACTACTCTGTACAGTAGTACAGACAAAGCCGGTTTGGGACAAAGCCTCTGATTTGAGTGGGTAGCACTGTCCAATCACAGCAAGTAGGTCCTGAGTTCGAATCCCAGGTGGAGCGGTACGAGTCTTTTCTGTGTGAAGAAAATCCAGTGACTGCATGGATTGTCTCCTACAATCCAAAGACATGGATCCAGGCAAAATTGGATATACAGTGGTACCTTGTAACTTTTGTTTGTTTTTTTTAAATGTATTTACTTAATTTCACTTTGTTCAGCGCTCGGCTTGAGTGATGTGGTAATATGTCATCAGTGCAAATATGAGACGAATCTGCATTTGTGTGGAATAACCGTCAGATTCACTCTGAAAGCTCCATGTATCTGTGTTTAGCTGGATTTTCCTCACTGTTTCACTTTTAATCTTGTGTTACAGCTCGGGGTGCTGAGAAATTATAAGAATCAGCTTTTTATATTAGTGTTTTTATTATATTTGTGTTATTTTCAGTGTATAAGTGTCAAAAACAACCCAATTATTTTACATAAGCCTAAAATATATGCCATGGGACCATGGAACGCATTAACAGGTTTCCCATACATTTTTATGAAAAAAATAACTTGAGACTCAATGCCTTTTGAACTCAACGCCAGTCCCAGAACCAACTGACGTTGAGTTTCAAGGTACCACTGTACTAAAATTGCCCTAGGTGTGCATTTGTGTG
Organism: Trichomycterus rosablanca; assembly: GCF_030014385.1. Lineage (NCBI taxonomy): Eukaryota > Metazoa > Chordata > Actinopteri > Siluriformes > Trichomycteridae > Trichomycterus > Trichomycterus rosablanca. The sequence goes on along the minus strand of NC_085997.1, from coordinate 13,978,703 downwards.
TGTGTTGCCCTGTGATGAACTGGCGACCTATCCATTACACCCAGAGAATTTTATCCACCAACCACACCAAAAGAAAGTTTAGAATGTCTCAGAAAAGTGTTTCCTCAATTAATGCATGTCTACTATTCATCCCACTTTTAGTTGGACAGCTAAAAACCTTGTACTGTTCCAATGAACCATAAAATTAATACAGAAAATAATTTTTGGCTGCTCTCAGGCACACTTCTAAGAAAGCATATTATAGCTTTTATTTCTACCCTTAATCTTATTTTGTCCTTATGAAACTTTTTTTCCCATGTCAGTTCTGATTTATTAGTATAATGAAGAAATTAAAGTCTTTATCAGACCAGAGACTTACACTAAGATATAATTATTGTCATGGTGGGGAAAAAAATACAAAAGCATGTCTGAAATAAAGAAAGATGCTAAAATTCTAACAATCTGTACATGTTTTGTTGTACCATTTTTACACTTTTGGTTCATGTCTTGACAAACAAAACAAGAGGGATGAGAACACTTACCTGTTCTGGTTTAATGTGTTCTGTGCTGGTGAAGACGTCAGGGTAGGCTGGCCGCTCGAACACTCGGTCCAAGGCCTCTAGCTGTTGTTGGGTAAAGGCATCAGCGCGTAGGTGTTTCCTCAAGGTCTCCACACTGCCCTGCGAGTCACTGTTTTGCCCTGAACCCTCTGATCCATCTACAAAAATAAACATAAAAGTACAGAGGGAATTTAGCCAAGCATTTCAGAATTAAAAGTCTTTTTTTTTTATAAAATAACAAATACAAATAAAAATAATTTAAAATAAAGTAAAAACAGTGGAAAGTCGTGATAAAATCAAGAAAAAAAATCAGGCAAAAACAAGCATATCTCCACTTTTAGCGGTTTTCACGTTTTTACAGGTGTTGATTGTGGGTATAAATCTCTGTCTGTCCATAGCAGCTAATATCAAAATGACCAATGAAAAGATGGAAAAATCACGCAATCTGTTTAACGAGTATCTCCATTGGCTGCTAGATTAAATGTGCTGATTTTGACCAGGTATAGTCTATTATAGTAATATTAGACTCTGCTCATGGTAAAACATGCATTCATACCGGCAGTATTTAAAAGAACACACAACAGGCTGTGCAGGAAGTTGGATGTTCTCTTTGGAATTCACCAAAAGAAATCCACGTACGTACCTGTTTGCTGTCCACAATGTACGTAAGTCCATTTCACATATGAAACCGATGGACTGATGACCTGATAAAGATATATTTTTATTTCTGTGCTGAATTGTATCTAAATTGTGCTGTCTGTGGTTTGTTTGCAAAATGTTGGGTTTTTGGAGATACGTGGACAGATTGGACAGCGACAATATATTTAACCAAGCTTTGAACATCTTAAAAATTTGGGGAGTAATTTCCATAAAATGATAGTCTCAATTCAAAAGTGTGAACAAGTATTCTTTTTCAGTTATAATAAAAAAATGGTGGACAGTATTCAACAAGTTTGTGGATACAGATATGTGGTTGGTCAAGCCAAAATTCACAAAAACAAGTAAACTCATATGATGTGATGATATCATTTTTTTGGGACAGTGGTAGCCTAGTGGGTAGAGCTTTGGGATATCAATCGAAAGGTTGAGAGTTCGAATCTTAGCTCTACCACGTTGCCACTGTTGGGCTCTTGAGCACGGCCCTTAACCCTCTCTGCTCCAGAGGCGCCGTCCAATGGCTGACCCTGCGCTCTGACCCAAGCTTCCAAACGAGCTGGGATGTGCAAAGAAGTAATTTTTTTGTACTGTACATCTGTATATGTTTAAATGTCAAATAAAGGCCTTCTATATCTAATCTATTCCACATTTCATAAATAGTCCAACAGTCTTTTCTGGGAAAATAATCGGCACCCTGTATGGAATGTATTCCTGCCTTTTGCCGCAAAAACTTTTAGCACCTGATCCAAAAAAATGGATAAATAAAGAGAAATGAATGAATGAATTAATTAATTAATTAACAAATGTTAAATAATTTTATTTTGCAATGGTTTCCCCCTAGGTGTAAGTAAGTGAGTAAGCAAGTGAATGATTGAGTATGTGATGCTCTTGTTGGACTGGTCATCTGTCCATGGACTTGCCAAAAGTTTTTTTCTGCTCTAAACTCACCATAATCCTGATTAGGATAAAATTGGTTACTTACAAAGAAGGATAAATGGAATTAAAATTCCTTAAAGGCCTTGCCTTGCCTTGCCTTGACCCGACTGAAACTACTTCTGTGTTAACAGAATTAAGAAAAGGAAATTAGCACAAATTGAAATCATGTCTCTATCTCATTTTTGTCAGTCAGGAGGTACAAATCTTTCAAGGTCTATTCATTCAGGGTAGGGGTGGAGGTGACATAGGTCAAATTGAACTATTGTTCAGGTATAAAATCATTATTCAGCCACCACACAATTTGCAAGTGCAGCAATTCCTCTGCATAACCCTCTGACCTGATTAGCCTCTCTCTTAGAGGAGATGGATGTCTTTGCTTTTGTTGCTTTCCTCATTGAAATTGTGGTTTGAAGCTGTTTAGATTTCCCCCTCACATAAACACACTGAGCTGCCACTCTAAATTTGCCACAGATTATGTTTTCTCCTTGGCTCATGAGCCTGATAATGTATGATATGCACGGCCACTATCGATCTCCTAGCAGAAAGAGAGAGAGACAGAGAGTGGGGAGAAAAAGAGAGCGAGAGTGCTCAAGGGTGAGTGAAATAGATAGTAAAAAAGAAAAAGAGAAAAATAGTGTATGAGAGTGAAATAAAGGGTAAAAGTAAAATGCCATGAGAGTGTAGAGGCTGAGAAGGTTAGTGGGGGAAGGGGATGGAGTTTGAAATGAAGCTGAGATGAACATCATGATCCATATAATGCTGAGCTTAATCCACTGCTTTTCTCTGCCGTTAAATTCAATTGATCAATCATGTCTGTCGCTGGTTCCATTTCAGCCGGTTATTGCCTCCCTGCTCCTCTCCGTGACCTTCGTCCCACCATATAACCCTGGGCATAAGCACCTCACACATCACTCACCTGGGGTGTGATCATCAAATTATGATCGTCATCTATGAACTGATGACATACACTAATCAAAAAACATACAGAAGACGTTTGATGAATATATTTCCAACACAATATTTATCTATTTATAACAGAAATGTATATTTTCCAAAAAATAATAAAAATAAAATACATTTTGGGTTAACCCAAAGTGCCACTCTGCTCTAGCAATTTCCCCACATGGTCCTTGCTACATTTTTGCCTCTCTAATCATCCTCCTCACACATACATGTACTTTTATTTTAACAATCTTTAACCAATTGTTTAAACAATTCTGAATGTATATAACACACACAACTAACATGTAGACCACTCTGTAAAGCCTATAGTTTCTGACTTGCAAATGTTCTTGAAGCCAGAGTTTCTTTTTCTCTTCTTGTTCAAAGCACCAAATTCTGTGCCGGCATTTTGTGCAGACAGCTCCATTGGGTCCTAATGGCAGAGGGGAGTGTTTTCCTCAGTGTGCACCAGGGCAAATGGAGTCATTAATTACCCTCCATTACAGGGCCAGGGCTGCCAACCTGATCAATACAAGTGCATTTGTCATGCACTACAGTGACACAAACTTCCCACACACAAACCATACACACTGACACAAACACACACAAGCCAATTACTGCTTGGCCTAATGTGGCTTTGGCATTTTGACTGCAGCTATCAAATGTCATTGTCAGCAGGGCAGCCCTCCAAATCAAAGAGGGAAGCTGTTAATACCTGCTGCTGGCTGAAAAGTGCATTTTTAAGCTCGTTTTAAATCTCTGCTAAGAATCTTAGTGGCTTAAAGCCTGTGGTCGCTTTACTCTCCTGCAAACAGTACATTAAAAACACCTATTAAATATAAAGTGGACCCTTGAGTTACGAACGGTTTACCATACGAACATTTTGGGTTACGAACAATCTGTTTCAACTTAACGTACGGACAAATTTTGGATTACGAACCAAAATTCGCGAAACACGTGATGTCACGAACAAGTTGACTCAGAGCGTCTCTCTCTATATACAGTGTATCACAAAAGTGAGTACACCCCTCACATTTCTGCAGATATTTAAGTATATCTTTTCATGGGACAACACTGACAAAATGACACTTTGACACAATGAAAAGTAGTCTGTGTGCAGCTTATATAACAGTGTAAATTTATTCTTCCCTCAAAATAACTCAATATACAGCCATTAATGTCTAAACCACCGGCAACAAAAGTGAGTACACCCCTAAGAGACTACACCCCTAAATGTCCAAATTGAGCACTGCTTGTCATTTTCCCTCCAAAATGTCATGTGATTTGTTAGTGTTACTAGGTCTCAGGTGTGCATAGGGAGCAGGTGTGTTCAATTTAGTAGTACAGCTCTCACACTCTCTCATACTGGTCACTGAAAGTTCCAACATGGCACCTCATGGCAAAGAACTCTCTGAGGATCCTAAAAGACGAATTGTTGCGCTACATGAAGATGGCCAAGGCTACAAGAAGTTTGCCAACACCCTGAAACTGGGCTGCAGCACAGTGGCCAAGATCATCCAGCGTTTTAAAAGAGCAGGGTCCACTCAGAACAGACCTTGAGTTGGTCGTCCAAAGAAGCTGAGTGCACGTGCTCAGCGTCACATCCAACTGCTGTCTTTGAAAGATAGGCGCAGGAGTGCTGTCAGCATTGCTGCAGAGATTGAAGAGGTGGGGGGTCAGCCTGTCAGTGCTCAGACCATACGCCGCACACTACATCAAATTGGTCTGCATGGCTGTCACCCCAGAAGGAAGCCTCTTCTGAAGTCTCTACACAAGAAAGCCCGCAAACAGTTTGCTGAAGACATGTCAACAAAGGACATGGATTACTGGAACCATGTCCTATGGTCTGATGAGACCAAGATGAATTTGTTTGGTTCAGATGGTCTCAAGCATGTGTGGCGGCAATCAGGTGAGGAGTACAAAGATAAGTGTGTCATGCCTACAGTCAAGCATGGTGGTGGGAATGCCATGGTCTGGGGCTGCATGAGTGCAGCAGGTGTTGGGGAGTTACATTTCATTGAGGGACACATGAACTCCAATATGTACTGTGAAATACTGAAGCAGAGCATGATCCCCTCCCTCCGGAAACTGGGTCGCAGGGCAGTGTTCCAGCATGATAATGACCCCAAACACACCTCTAAGACGACCACTGCTTTATTGAAGAGGCTGAGGGTAAAGGTGATGGACTGGCCAAGCATGTCTCCAAACCTAAACCCAATAGAACATCTTTGGGGCATCCTCAAGCGGAAGGTGGAGGAGCGCAAAGTCTCGAATATCCGCCAGCTCCGTGATGTCGTCATGGAGGAGTGGAAAAGCATTCCAGTGGCAACCTGTGAAGCTCTGGTAAACTCCATGCCCAGGAGAGTTAAGGCAGTTCTGGGAAATAATGATGGCCACACAAAATATTGACACTTCAGGAACTTTCACTAAGGGGTGTACTCACTTTTGTTGCCGGTGGTTTAGACATTAATGGCTGTATATTGAGTTATTTTGAGGGAAGAATAAATTTACACTGTTATATAAGCTGCACACAGACTACTTTTCATTGTGTCAAAGTGTCATTTTGTCAGTGTTGTCCCATGAAAAGATATACTTAAATATCTGCAGAAATGTGAGGGGTGTACTCACTTTTGTGATACACTGTATATACATACTGTGAGCAAACATTCGGACAGCGGACGGTGTTTTTTCGGTGTTGTCTTTATATTTTGTAAAATTCAATATTAAAATGGCCCCAAATAAGGTGCAGAGAAAGCTTAGTGGTGAGAATAAAGAAGGAAATAATAGAGAAATATGAGAGTTATTGTTGTTTCTGGTAGATACATTTTATAAAAAAAGAAGGAAATTTATTATGGTGTATGGTACAGCACACGTACTGTACTGAAATGTGATGTGTGTTTTTATGTACAGTACAGTACTACTGTGTATTGTTGTTAATTATTATTTATTACAGTATTATCTACTCTATAATTTAAGATTAAGGGAAAATATACTTGTATTTATAACAAAAAAAGACAATTTACAACATTAGAGAGGTTAGGTAAGGGGGTGGTTTGGGAGGTCTGGCTTGGATTCATTCTATTTACATTATTTCTTATGGGGAAAACAGGTTTAACTAACGGACATTTTGACTTAAGAACAGCCCCTCGGAACCAATTAAATTTGTAAGTCAAGGGTCTACCGTACATCTGTAAAAAACCAACAAGAAGGGCAAACGAGCCTGAATAACAGTTTATTAATGTTGCTTTTATATTTTTAAATAAAATAATCAATGAACATAAGGTTGGTGCATTTTCTTCAAATGACTTTCTATTGGCTTTTGGCATAAAATTTTAAATTTAACTTAAATCCTCCACAACCATTGTATCATTAAATGCTAAATATTAAGCTGGAGAGTCCAGTATGTTTCCATTTACATTGACTTATTTGACTGCAGACAGTACGAACCCAAGATATTTCATGTCTTGTCTGGTCAGCTTTATTTAATTTGTTAATATACATCCATTCCTGCATTTCAGGCCTGCATATTCCAAAAAAGTTGAGATAATGTTGCTATTCCTTCTCACCACACTTAAAAGACATTTTGGCACCTAGGACAACAAGCGATGAAGTGTTTCAGGTGTTATTTTGTCACATTGGTCCTGTAAACACATCTTAAGGTGTCCAACAGTACGGAATTGTTATTGTTGCTTTTTCGGTTCAAAATCCTCCACAGATTCTCTATTGGGGACAGGTCAGGACTGCAGGCAAGCCAGTCTAGCACATACCCTTGTCCTCCACAGCCATGCCTTTGTAATGTGTGCAGCATGTGGTTTTGCTTTGTCTTGTTGAAAAATGCATGGACGTCTCTAAAAAATATGTCGTCTAAAAGGCAGCACATGTTGCTCAAAGATCTCAATTTACTTTTCTGCATTAATGCTGCCATCACAGAAGTGTAAATTCCATCCTAGATGCCTCCGAACCCAGAGAAGTCGACGCCGCTTCTGGACATGGTTAACATAAGGTTTCTTTTTTGCACAGTAAAGTTTTGTGCATGTGACTCTGTATTGTAGTGCTTGACAAAGGTTTGCCAAAGTAATCCCTCACCCATGTGGTTATATCCGCTATTGATGAATGACGTTCTTGATGCAGTGCCATCTGAGAAATCAGAGATCACTTGTGTTCAGCTTAGGTTTGCGCTTTTGCTTTTTATGCACTGAAATTCCTCCAAATTCCTTACATTGTTTAATGATATTATGCACTGTAGAGGGAGAAATATTCAAATCCCTATTCAAATCTGTATTTCCGGAACATTGTTATTAAACATTTAACCATTTAAACTGGAGATCCTCTGCCTATCTTTGCTCTTCAGTGACTCTTTTCATGGATGCTGCTTTTGTCCCAAATCATGATTACACATCACCTGCTTAAAATGACATAATTATTTTATTTATTATTTTTTACTAGCCCTGAATTGTTCCTGTCCCAACTTTTTTTGGAATGTTGCAGGTATGAAATGCATGTATGGTGGTATATTAACAAATTAAATGAAGTTGACCAGACAAAACATAAAATATCTTGGGTTTATTCTGTCTGCAATAAAACTAAAGTCAAAGTAAATGTAAGAAACTGTTGTTTTTAATTTGCAATTTCTGTACTGTCTCAACTTAGTCTGATTTTTAGTTGTAAATTGCAACATTATACAGATTATATAAATAATGTAAAAATATAGAACATTAAATAAATGTATAGAACATTATAGAAACAGCTTAATACTGTATTATGACGATAATCATAAATGTAAACATTATGCTCAAGATATGATCAAGACACCAGCACACCTCATGTCAGAGATGGAGATGGCATTTTCCCCATCAGTGCTTATGTAATAGTCTTCACCTGGAGCCAGATTGGCTGGGTGGTTTGAGCCACCGGCTCTGAGTGGCACTTTCTCCTGGCCTGCTGCTGGATTATTGATCTGCGACTGTGAGCACTGGATTTGTTTTGACGTGAGGAGGTATTAGATCGAGGTAACGAGGGAGAGGCCACTCTATCAGAGCAGGAGTAGATCTGAAACACTGCGGGATGCTCACACCCACAGGGCATGACCTCAGAGTGAGAGAGAAACGAGGTAAAAGAGGAAAAGAAATGATCATGGAGGGGGTGAATGCTTGTGATAGCAAAAATATGGCAGAAATGGATGGAAAGTCAGCAGGAATGGTTTTATGCTTTTAGTATGATTGAGTTTCAGTGGTTAATGTATAGAAGTGTGTACACTGATCAGGCATAACATTAAAACCACCTCCTTGTTTCTACGCTTACTGTCCATTTTAACCAGCTCCACTTACCATATAGAAGCACTTTGTAGTTCTACAGTTGACTGCAGTCCATCTGTTTCTCTGTATGCTTTATTATCCCGCTTTCATGCTGTTTTTCAATGGTCAAGACCCCCACAGGACCACTACAGAGTAGGTATTATTTGGGTGGTGGATCATTCTCAGCACTGCAGTGACGCTGACATTGTGGTGATGTGTTAGTGTGTGTTGTGCTGGTATGAGTGGATCAGACACAGCAGTGCTGATAGAGTTTGTAAACACCTCACTTTCACTGCTGGACTAGAATAGTCCACCAACCAATAGTATATCCAGCCAACAGCGCCCCGTGGGCAGTGTCCTGTGACCACTGATGAAGGTCTAGAAGATGACCAACTCAAACAGCAGCAATAGATGAGCGATCGTCTCTGACTTTACATCTACAAGGTGGACCAACTAGGTAGGAGTGTCTCATAGAGTGGACAGTGAGTGGACACGGTATTTAAGAACTCCAGCAGCGCTGCTGTGTCTGATCCACTCATACCAGAACAACACACACTAACACACCACCACCATGTCAGTGTCACTGCAGTGCTAAAAATGATCCATCACCTAAATAATACCTGCTCTGTGGTGGTCCTGTGGTGTCCTGACCATTAAAGAACAGGGTGAAAGCAGGCTAAAAGATATGTAGAGAAATAGATGGACTACAATCTTCTATATGGTAAGTGGAGCTGATCAAATGGACAGTAAGTGTAGAAACCAGGAGGTGGTTTTAATGTTATGGCTGATCAGTGTATGAGCAGTACCTTACCTTCTTTAGTACAATATTGGCAGTATTGTTAGCATTTCTTACATACAGTGTATCACAAAAGTGAGTACACCCCTCACATTTCTGCAAATATTTCATTATATCTTTTCATGGGACAACACTATAGACATGAAACTTGGATATAACTTAGAGTAGTCAGTGTACAACTTGTATAGCAGTGTAGATTTACTGTCTTCTGAAAATAACTCAACACACAGCCATTAATGTCTAAATAGCTGGCAACATAAGTGAGTACACCCCACAGTGAACATGTCCAAATTGTGCCCAAAGTGTCAATATTTTGTGTGACCACCATTATTATCCAGCACTGCCTTAACCCTCCTGGGCATGGAATTCACCAGAGCTGCACAGGTTGCTACTGGAATCCTTTTCCACTCCTCCATGATGACATCACGGAGCTGGTGGATGTTAGACACCTTGAACTCCTCCACCTTCCACTTGAGGATGCGCCACAGGTGCTCAATTGGGTTTAGTCCATCACCTTTACCTTCAGCTTCCTCAGCAAGGCAGTTGTCATCTTGGAGGTTGTGTTTGGGGTCGCTATCCTGTTGGAAAACTGCCATGAGGCCCAGTTTTCGAAGGGAGGGGATCATGCTCTGTTTCAGAATGTCACAGTACATGTTGGAATTCATGTTTCCCTCAATGAACTGCAGCTTCCCAATGCCAGCAACACTCATGCAGCCCAAGACCATGATGCTACCACCACCATGCTTGACTGTAGGCAAGATACAGTTGTCTTGGTACTTCTCACCAGGGCGCCGCCACACATGCTGGACACCATCTGAGCCAAACAAGTTTATCTTGGTCTCGTCAGACCACAGGGCATTCCAGTAATCCATGTTCTTGGACTGCTTGTTTTCAGCAAACTGTTTGCGGGCTTTCTTGTGCGTCAGCTTCCTTCTGGGATGACGACCATGCAGACTGAGTTGATGCAGTGTGCGGCGTATGGTCTGAGCACTGACAGGCTGACCTCCCACGTCTTCAACCTCTGCAGCTATGCTGGCAGCACTCATGTGTCTATTTTTTAAAGCCAACCTCTGGATATGACGCCGAACACGTGGACTCAACTTCTTTGGTCGACCCTGGCGAAGCCTGTTCCGAGTGGAACCTGTCCTGGAAAACCGCTGTATGACCTTGGCCACCATGCTGTAGCTCAGTTTCAGGGTGTTAGCAATCTTCTTATAGCCCAGGCCATCTTTGTGGAGAGCAACAATTCTATTTCTCACATTCTCAGAGAGTTCTTTGCCATGAGGTGCCATGTTGAATATCCAGTGGCCAGTATGAGAGAATTGTACCCAAAACACCAAATTTAACAGCCCTGCTCCCCATTTACATCTGGGACCTTGACACATGACACCAGGGAGGGACAACGACACATTTGGGCACAATTTGGACATGTTCACTGTGGGGTGTACTCACTTATGTTGCCAGCTATTTAGACATGAATGGCTGTGTGTTGAGTTATTTTCAGAAGACAGTAAATCTACACTGCTATACAAGCTGTACACTGACTACTCTAAGTTATATCCAAGTTTCATGTCCATAGTGTTGTCCCATGAAAAGATATAATGAAATATTTGCAGAAATGTGAGGGGTGTACTCACTTTTGTGATACACTGTACATTCCTTTACATATTTTCTTTGAGAAATGCTTGGATTTTGGTGAAACTCAGGATGATCTTTAGAAGGAGCTGTGCAAGTGATTAAGTAATATAGTGTAGACCTAACCACCACAAAAATGTATGTAAGCTCACAAATGTGTGAAAGACAACATCACGTCTTCACTTGTTAAAGATAGAGCTAACACACACCAAGTCAGGAGCAGAGCTGTAAAGTAGCTCAGCACACTCTGTGAACCCGTTCTGTATGAGAGGGTGACCGGTGTGATCTTTCATCTCCTTAATAGCCTGAGTGTACGAGGCAGTGGTACAGTAATGGCTGTGATATGAGGTACTAGTGGAGGGGTTGGGGGGGAGCACTATGGATGGTAGATGTTAATTTGTGAGGTAATTACTTTTCTCAGCGGATTTGCAAATTCCCTTAAATGTCACTTCCATCTCACTGCTTGGACAGCCAGGGGTGCATGAGACGGCGCCCATCTCTTCCTCTCTCTCTTCCTCCGACTCCATCTCAGCACTTTTAATTTGCAGTAATCCAGTGGCAGTGGCAGATTAATAGCCGGGCTGACACCTGTGTCCCTGTGGCCGTCCCTGGCAGGGCTGCGGTGTACATAAACGTGTGTCACGCCGCGTTATCTCATTGCCCTGTGTGTAAGAGGAGCTGGAGCTAGAGTCTGCTGCTGAATGCAGCCTTATTGTAAGCTGATTGCTTGGCCTGGCGTCATGCCACAGCGCTGGCTAAAAACAAACCACCGCCAATGCTAACACCATTTATTATGTTGTAGCTGACACGGCGACTTAACCCTCACCAGGGGTTTCTCTGGTGTTATTTCTTTCTCTCTCTTACTGCATTTGGAAAGGTTATCTCCGTATTGCTGACCGTTTTGCCGTTGTTGTGAAACAGGCAGAGAAAACTCTGACTCGGCACTGACTTAGTGGGTTGAAAATCAAATGTTTTAGTTTGAGAATGCTGATCCAAGAGTTGGTTTTAGGACTTTCCTTACTAAAACTCATTAAAGTAAATAGTCTACACAATAAAAGAAAAGTCCAGATCAGAATGCTTATGGTGGTAGTGTAACTATTTTTTTAAATCAAGTACATTGACCAAAAGGTTCAGGTAAACAGTGTTAAACTCATTTTATCATGTGATTATATGATAATATCTGATTAATTTATTTTAAACTATTTAATTTATACATTATATCTTTAATTTAAAAATGGAAACAAAAATAATGACTACATAAACCCTAAGTCATATTAGTAATATTTTAAAATTCTCAATTCTTCTTTTCTACATGTAATGCCAAGTTCACACTACACGACTGATCGGTGATGGGGGGGTTTCACACTACACAATCTATCACCAATTGGAATCGCAGGCAAGCTTCTCTGGCTTTCAAAGTATGTTATGTCATGAAAATGTGAGAAGTGAAGAGGAGTTTAATGATTCCACGTCCAAAAATGCACGTCAACAAGTAGCGAGCGATCAAAGTTTGTGCGGTAATATGCAGCGTAAAATCAAGGAGAAAAAATAAATGAATCTGAGTGGAGTTGGCTACGCAAACAGCATGGATTGTTCTAAATAAATGGTTCTTAATAAATATTTTTGCAATGCAATGTTGGTGTTACATTTTGTAGAGAACGATAAGGTCTCAAATCTCAGAATGTCAAAAATATTTACCTAGTGTTTGGTGACTGAACAATAGCATATCGTCGCTGTCAGATGAAAAACACCTATCTCCGGAAACTCAACTTTTCAGGAAAAAGCAAAAACTTTTTTAAACCACAGACAAACCACAGATGGCGACATTCAGATACAATTCAGCACAGAAATAAAAGTATATCTTTATCAGGTCGTCAGTCCGTCAGTTTCATATGTAAAATGGACTTACGTGTACAAATATAAATCATGTTTACAACCATGCAATTAAATAACCTGAATAAACTGTATAGATCAAACATTACGCATTTCTCAAACAGTACCGGAGGGGAAGGAAGAGGAGATACGTGGTTTTGATGGACAGGTCTAGCAGCCAATGGAGATACTCGTTAAAGAGATTGCGTGATTTTTCATCTTTTCATTGGTCATTGTGATATTCGCTGCTATGGACAGACAGGGATTTATACCCACAATCAACACATGCAAAAAAGTGAAAACCGCTAAAAGTGGAGATACATGTTTTTCATTGGACAGCAATGATATGACGTTCATTAATTTCATCCTAATCAAACCAGTTTGTGCCTCCATTTGCATTTTTGATGATAATCAAAAATGTTCTATCATATAAAATAGCTTTATATTGCTTTGCAATGACCCTTGACACTAAGGAATCAAATGGACTTCAAGCCATGCCAGGTCATTTATGGACTTCAAGCTCATTTATTGACTCAATTATTCAAGGTTTTTTATTTTATTTGTCAACCATCAGTATATTTTTTACACCTATAGATGTGTATGTGTTTGTACGATTTCTATTCTACATCACACACCCTAACCTCCTTCCTCTTTTTCTCTATCCTCCCATTGCTCCTCCTCTCCATCTCCTCACTGCCGATACTTAAATCAAGAAAATAGCCTCCCATCAGGAGGGTCATTTCAGAAGGAGGAAAACCCCTGAAACAGTCAGTCATCTTGTAGACACTCACACCCACCCACACACACACACTTGCACATAGATCTCTAGTCTCTTAGCTCCCATAATTTCCGTCATTCAGCTATAATGTGGTGCTGTGCCCTTGCTGTACCCAACTGAGACAGAGCAAATGGAAGTATCCAATAGTGAGTGATACTCTAAGCGGCCAAATGACCTCTTTTCCAGATCTCTGTACCCATACGCCTGCTAAATGCATCTTCTGTATGTTTCGGCTTCACACTGAGCACCATCCTCATAGAGGTGATTTAACAGCTACAGGCTACATAAAGTAAGCCATTTACTCCCTGTATATAGAATCATCAAGATCTATCTACACTGCATCATTTAGACTGGTAAAAATGGTGCCCTCTAAAGAAAAATACCAAGGTTCAAGCAAGGCTTCGATTGTTTTATGCATACAAAGATTAAATTATTAATCATGTTGGTACGATCTCATATTCTAGACCGGATATGCTTTATGTAGGGTCTCTAAACAAGGTTTAGATTATTGCACAGCTTGACATATCTGCAGTGAAAGTTATGGGCAGCCTACAGAACACAGACTAACAACTGGCTTTCATTTTGAAGGTTTTGCTGTACTTAAATAATATAATTTAAATAAATGAATCAGTTTTTACATTAAATACATTCAGGCAAAACCTTAAGATGCAATAGTAGGGAGAAATGACTACAGCTGGTAAAGTGCATTGTGTGTTTTTAATAATGAAATTGGTCCACTCATGCTGATTTGAGGTGGTGCGTGTAAAATATTATGAAAACAGGGTGGTCAGGCTATAAGAATTAAATTTTTCTGGCATATTAGAGAAACCATATATTCTAGTACTGTTAAGTTTGTGGACTTTGATAACTAAATTGGGCAATTTAATGTGCTGCAGGAGCTTGTGGTACATCTACTACTCATTTGTGTACTTCCCCATAACTTATTATTGATTATGATTGATCTTAGAAGCTTAAAATGTGTGACTTCATGTGCTTATATAAATAGGGCTAGTTTGACTGAAGCTATAATACATGTTATAGTGGTCTCATGTTCTGCTTGACAAGAGAAAAGTTAATTTATGCTAAATGTCACCAACAAAACACGTCTGCCATGAATTAGCTGCTGAAACATGGGGACACTCTCCATAGTCGAGCAACATATACACCGATCAGCCATAACATTAAACATTGTTTCTACACACATTGTCCATTTTATCAGCTCCACTTACCATATAGAAGCACTTTGTAGTTTTACAATTACTGACTGTAGTCCATTTGTTTCTCTGCATGCTTTGTTAGCCCCCTTTCATGCTGTTCTTCAATGGTCAGGACCCCCACAGGACCACCACAGAGCAGGTATTATTTGGGCGGTGGGTCTTGGTGGTGGTGTGTTAGTGTGTGTTGTGCTGGTAAGAGTGGATAAGACGGCAGTGCTGATGGAGTTTTTAAAAACCTCACTGACACTGCTTGATTGAGAATAGTCCACCAACCAAAAATATCCAGCCAACAGCGCCCCATGGGCAGCGTCCTGTGATCAACTCAAACAGCAGCAGTAGATGAGCGATCGTCTCTGACTTTACATCTACAAGGTGGACCAACTAGGTAGGAGTGTCTAATAGAGTGGACAGTGAGTGGACACGGTATTTAAGAACTCCAGCAGCGCTGCTGTGTCTGATCCACTTATACCAGCACAACACACAATGTGTCACTGCAGTGCTGAGAATGATCCACCACCTAAATAATACCTGCTCTGTGGTGGTCGTGTGGGGGTCCTGACCATTAAAGAACAGGGTGAAAGCAGGCTAAAAAAGTATGTAGAGAAACAGATGGACTACAGTCGGTAATTGTAGAACTACAAAGTGCTTCTAAATGGTAAGTGAAGCTGATAAAAAAAAAAAAGGTGGTTTTAATGTTATGGCTGATCAGTGTACATTGCCATGGCCTTAAAGACTGTCCTACAAGACAGATAAATTCTGTATATGTGCCAATAAACACAGCCATGAAAAGATACAGAAATAAAATCCTTGTTTTAAATGTTTTTCTGAGCATGTCTCTTTTTCATTTAGCTTAATAGTTGGCTGCATCGACCTGACAGGTAATTACTGAAGCGCTCTTATTCACAATGCCAACCTACTGTAGGTCACAGCTCTGCAACTACAGCCATCTCTTCCTTATGCTTCTACAGAAACTGAAATGTGGACGGCTTGCAGAGAGAAACTATAAAACTTTCCAATTAAAAATAAAGACAATTAATATAATGTTTGTGATCAGAAGGCATGTAAAGGCATGTGCTCATTGTCTCACTGACATAGAAGCAACAAAAATAATATGTATCAAAAATTAGTTATATTTAGATGGAAAATGTTTTATTTAAAATGAATCAGCAACAATGTCATTCCCATAGATTTGAAACCAATCAGAGCTATGCCTACTAAAATCATAGATCCATGTTGATAACATAGCTCCTTATCATAAGTAAAAGAAATGCAACAGAATATTACATTTGCCAGATAGAATTTTGACCATGAGGGCCACAGACCAGGACCACAGAAACACAGTAGTTAATAGATGGATGGAAGTGGACCAGTAACACATTTATAGCCCAACCTACACTGCTGGGACACTATTTAGGAATGAATGGATAAGGTCATATTTTAAGTCAATAATTGACCAATATGTTTGATGTTGGATGTTTCGGCTGATCACCTGGTTTTCATGTAAGCTTTTTGTTTGTTTGTTTATTAGGATTCTAACGTCATGTTTTACACAATGGTTACATTCATGACAGAAACGGTAGTTACTCATTACACAAGATTCATCAATTCACAAGGTTATATCGAACACAGTCATGGACAATTTTGTATCTCCAATTCACCTCACTTGCACGTCTTTGGACTGTGGGAGGAAACCGGAGCACCCGGAGTAAACCCACGCAGACACGGGGAGAACATGCAAACTCAACACAGAAAGGACTCGGAGCGCCCCACCTGGGGATCGAACCCAGGACCTTCTTGCTGTGAGGCGACAGTGCTACCCACTTAGCCACCGTGTTGCCCCCTTTCATGTAAGCAGGTGTATTTTATGCTGCATTAGTAGTAAAGCCATAATACTGCTATTTGGGTCACTATGAAAAAGGGATACATAATAAATAAGCTTTTTGCAACCCCACACCCAAGGATAAAAACTTTATCAGCTGAAGCATTATCAGTTTATCAAACAGCAGTGAATGATAATACAAATAAAAACAGCATGTTTACCGTCATCTCTTTTCCTCTTCTCTGCATTGGAGCGAGGGATGCCCAGTATGCCGTTGATTGAATAAGAGCCCACAGGATCACTGGATACACTTGATACTGGGGGAGATGCTGTGCTAGTTACTATAGAGGTAAAGAAAGAAGACTTTTTAGATCCCTGTTAAAGAATGTAATATTTATTAGATTCATTCCTAATGCTAGTGTCAGCCAGCCTAGCTTCACTAGCTTATAAAAATCATATCTAATTCAAAATACAAATATAAAGGGGGTGCTGACGTGGCGCAGTCACTCTGGAATCCAGAGTTTGAATCCCCACTGTTGCTACATACAGAAATGATTGGCTATGTCTGGTGGTGAGGGTGGGGGGTGACTGAGCCCCGTGATGGCTTGCCGTCCTGTCCAGGGTGTGTTACTGCTTTGCTGCCCATTACCATGATAAAGCAGTGGTGAAACATAAAAATGTAATACATTTAAGGGAGTGTGGGTAATTTGGTTGGACTGTGCTTAATTTCCCATGCATAAAACAAATAGGAAAGGTATATGTGGTTAACTCACCCATAACCTTAAATGCACATTGTAGTCACTCGTTTAAATAATGAGCTGGTGCAGTAGTCATGATCTCACCTATAGTGTGTCCTGGTGTTGATAGAGATGTACCATCAGGAGACGGGTGGTACTGTTGTTGAACTTTTGTCCGAATAATCCTGTAGGATGAAAATGTCATGGGTTAGATATGCGAAAATGCAGATCCTATTTAATCTTGAATAAATACGCTCTACATATAGACTCATGTCAGGATGTGTAACAACAAATATCTGCTAATCTGAATGTAATTTATTTGTACTGAACTGAGGAACAATTACATAAATTAATGGAGATAATTGCTAATAGGCAGCACGGTGCAGTGCACAGTGGGTGGCGCTGACGTCTCGCAGAGTAAAGGGTTTGAGTGGCCAGGTTTGTATTTTCTTGCTGTGTCCTTGTTGGTTTCCTCCAGGTGCCCACAAGTCCAAAGACATGCAGTCCAATTGGAGCTACTAAAAATGTTTGAACGTGCAAGTGTGTCTATGTCTGCCCTGCGATAGACTGGTGACCTGTGATGGAGTGTTTCCTGTCTTTCGCCAAATTAATTGGACCCACTGCAACCCAGACCAGGATAAAGCCACGGTTAAACAGACAATGAATAAATGAATGAATAACTGATAGTATGAAACAACACTGTCAGTGAGCTGCATATTTATAACTGTTCAAAGTAATGGAAACATTTAGAAAGCCACAAGACATTCAAATATAAAAATTGTATTAAATTAAATAAGGGAATAATGGTAAAATGTGGTAGTGCATTTTAAAATCTTGGAACTATAACCAATCATGATGTGTATTGCATATTACGTAAATGTCTTCAAGTAGTTTAATATTCTGCATTAAAATCATAAAACAGATAGTAGATCGATTAAAAAGCCAAAGATGTGTAGTCCCCAAACGTCTGTGCACACTTTTTGACAAAGCAGTCTACCTATAACATAAAAGAAAATGTATAGGTGCACTTTTGCTCTGAGTGAGTGATCTTGCAAACAAAGCATGAAATCACATCAATTCACCTCAATGATCGACTTCACCATCCTTACCTGCCCTGCACTAATCATTTCTCTTCCCCACAAATGCCCCCCACAGCCTTATTTTCTTTCCCTCTCTTTCTCTTCCTAAGAAAAACCCCAGGGCTGGTGTGGATGAGAGTTTATTGATCCAAACACAGGAATAAAAGTTCGGGATTAGCCACTTGGGCAAACGGATGCAAATAGAAAGCTATAAATTACATGTGACAGGAAAGCGATAGTTGCTCAGCGCAATTGCTTTGGCTTATACCAGCATCTGATTCCTTTAATCTGAGAGGCACTTTAGCAAAAGACCAGACTGCTAGCTCATTTGTAAACTTAAGCTGTATTTGTCATCGGTGACAGTGTATGGTTTAGATCAAATATGCAAAACTTGGGTTAGAACATGGGTTATTTCATTATTTACATAAAAAACATGAAGAAATAAAGTTCCACTATGTTAAAATACCACATACATATTAAGTGTTTGACAAATCAAGTAAAAAATCACCCATTCATTTACATATCCCTTTTTTTAGTAAAAGTCGTGCTGGGTTTAACTCTACACTGAGCACATGGCAAAGACACACCTACGACTGGATCAACGCATAACAGGACATTACATATATTCTTACTTGATAACTAACTTACACCAAAGAGAAATTAAATTTAAACTGCTAGCATAACTCAAAAAAGAGTAAGCACAGGATGCATTTCTAATAAAGGGCATCACAGACACACTGATTTATTCTTACAAGAGAAACTAATCAAACCGCTGGCATTTTGTGAGACATATTCAGAAAATTGGAATACCCAAAGGAAACCCAAAAAGTCATTGGTAAAACATGCCATAAAAAACTCCATACAAGCAGTTTCCATACCCCCCCCCCCCCCCCCACACACACACACACACACACACTAAAATGCAAAAGACTGTTTTAACATCGCCAGTGGACACATATCAATATATATTTATTGTTTCTTGTTCTTTTCTCTTAGTAATTTGACCTCCTGGCTTTATAAATTCAGGAGCTTTATCTGTGATCTTATTGAACAAGTAATTTGAGAGAATGAATTAATGGCATGTCAGTAAGTGAAACCCCCCTGAAGGAATATTAAAATGGCTCTACAAGCGAATCAATAGTATTACCTTGCATTGAGGGCTGTTTTGATATTTGTGGTCAGTATCTAAGTGACTAGAAAAACAGAAACGTCAAAGCAATTGGAACCTATAAGAGTTAATAATGCATGCTAAAGAAAGGTATTTAAAGCTAAAGCATCCTCTCCTGGTCAATGACCTCAAACCAAAAGCAACTACAAGTAGATTTTAATAATATGGATGCATTGTGTTAAGTTATATTAGTTCACTAACTGTTTGATTCATTGTAGTATATGGTATTGCAGAACGTGGAAAGTGTGCTTATTTCAGTGGGGTTTGCTCACTAGTACATTAACCACAGATGTCATGAGACTGACCATGTCAGAAATGATAACTGCCGTTGACACCTGTTTTATGTGCCAGAACCGATTACAAAATAATATTACAATTATTAATAAACAATTATATATTTACTTATTTTGTAGGTCTATGGGAAACTTTGATTATCACAATAAATAATAGAGATGTTTCTGGTTACTGTATTTTGATGGCTGGCTGCTTACACCCAACCAGTTCAAGTCAGAGGAGGGTTTGCCTAGCCACCAGTGGCCAGCTAGACCTAGAGAAAATAGACATCAATTTTAAATGTGCAATGTTTTCTGACAATACAGCACGTTTTAAGTGGCATTTTAGTCTCTTTTTTTTGCTTTATTATAGTATTTATTTTACTAGTGCCATCAGCCAACTGGTATTTTAAGCAAAGAAACCAAAGCAACATGCATTCTGCGGTATGCTGCACCACTAAGCATACTCAGGGAAAAAATAAAATCTAGGAAACACTTTATCAGGCTTTTATAATGACTTCATAAGTCAAGCCCTGCCCTGAGTTTGGTAAACATAAGAATCCAGACACCTAATGAATTGACAAGCTAGATTGGTATTGCATGAGACATATTTAATCCAATTCAGAGAGGTATTTTATGCTGTGAATGTATATAATGAATCTATATTATTAAGCAACCCCTATATGGTACAATTAACCAATTCAGCACTAATGGAGCTTATGAAAAAAAATATATATATATATTTTGAGTGCATATTTATATTTACTCAAACTCATTTTAATTTAAGGTTTTATGAAAGACTTCTAAATGACCATCCTGAGTGGGATTTAATTTATAAAAGCTTAAAGATCTGCTTTTAATTGTATTTAACCAGTCAACATTTGAAATGTCTCATCTGTTTGTATCAAAAGCTGCTTGAATGGGTCATTTTGGGCAACCATGAGGCATGAAATGATTTTTTTCCCCTTTTCTTGTCTGAGGCGTGCCTATTCTTTGCCAATCAGGCTCATTAAAATATAATGCCGAGGTTGGTTTTATGGAAGAGTGCGTCTTAACCAAAGCTCACAGCCTTTCTCTTTCTCTTCTAGAGCTTTCACTTGTTATCAATAACCTCTGTCTCGTTTGCACCTCAGACTTTTCCCATACAGCCTTATTCTAAAAGTATGTGTTATTTATTGGTTGTTTGGACTAAAGGCCGTAAGGAGTCCAACTATCTCTCAAATTGGTACAAATGTTTTAATTGATGAACTTTCTACTTATATATTTACTTGTTTTACAGACTATTTATATGTTCACATTCTTCACCATGCAAAATAAGTACATTTGCCCATAAAATTGCCCATTGCATTAGAAATAAGAAAAGAAAAAAATGCATATTTTAATACTATTCTCCTTTTTGCAATTACTAAAAAATACCAAGCATTAAGTAGTATTTTAAATCAATAGTCATATTTAAAATAAGATCAATAGTCTGATTAAATAATGGAATTAAATATTTGGTTTGACTAATTTGTTGGTTGATTTGTATTTTTTATTTATTGATTTAATTAATTAGTTCAGTTAATCAAATTGAATTAATAGTACAAAATAGAAACATTGTAAAATTCAAGACAATCCTCATACAATTATTTATCTCTTTAGGTTTTATGCACGTAAACTTAATAATATAATAAAAACATTGTCCTCAGACCCTACTCCTGTGCTTAACTGGTTATTATTCCTAACAATTTTGTTTTACACTTCCTTTGCTACTGATTTTATTTTGCTGAATTGTAGGCCAATAAAGTGGTAAGTAAATCAAATCAAAGATCAAAGAACATTTATGTGTTTATTCCAGATTTTATAAACCAGATAATTTTTTTCATTCCTAAATTTTCTTTACGAACTGACTTTTGCAAAAGAGTCATGATAGAAAACCTCTAAATATTAAATATTTAGACTTAATTTTGACCCCCCCCCCTTAAAAAAAGATGTTACCGTGCAATTCTTTCGTTACTTAATTTATTGTTTTAATTATTTGTCTTTCCTTTGTCATTATATATTGACAATTTACTTCTTCAATATATATATATATATATATATATATATATATATATATATATATATATATATATATATATATAATAACTATAACACTGATGATAGATTATACAACTATTTTAATCAATCATACAAAGACAAACAACAATAAAGATTATATCTATATAAAATGTATAATTTATATCTACAGAATTGATCAGAGTTGTACTAATGGATGGCCAGGATTTACCTGTTAATGGAGGAAACGCTGGGCACGGTGTCGTTATCGCAGACGCCCTCTGCCAGCAGCCGGTCCCGGATCTCCCACGCGAACATGGTGGGGTTGTGTCTCTTATAGTCCGCTATTTTATCCACCACCTTCGGAGTGGCCACCTTCGGTTTGGAGCCCCCGATCACCCCTGGCTTAATGCTGCCTGTTTCATAGTACCTGCACCATCAAATATTCAGTACACAACAGCAGCTTTAATACAATAACAAACAGGAAAAAACAGTAACATTTATCAACCTACATTACAATCTCATCTCAGACATAAATCAAAATACAAGTCAATATAGCGTCTAAAACACAAGCAACTACATTACATTAGATCTAGACATTAGAATTTATGTCTGTGTAATTTAATTTATTTATTAAATTATCTTTAGATAGGGCGCCAGTCAGGTAAAAAAGACACTGATATCAAATCACTGTTGTAAGTGATGTATTCGATGGAGAAAAGTTAACGTTGGGATCAATATATTCTAAAACGCACTGTTAAAATAACACGTTAAAATAATTACGTTTGTTTTATTTAATTACTCACAATAATAATAATAATAATAATAATAATAATAATAATAATAATAATAACAATAATTTGTAATTTTATTATTCAAATAAAGAATCATATTTAACTAAAATGACTAGAGTGGGGAGCATTATACATTTTCTTTCTTTTTTTTGTTATATCCCAGATGTTAAAGATCTTTGATCATCATATTAGCTTAAACTTAACATTTTGTTAAATCACTTTCAAATGACATTCTAATAATTAAACTCAATGCCTAATTTAACCAATTCTAATTAGTTTTGAACCCTGGGTATGATGCTCACACGCAGATGATTTCCTCTGATGCCATCAGTTTAAAAAAAGTTACTTTTTAGGGATTAAAATAAAATAAATGTTGAAGTGAATAAATTTGAAATTAACTGTTAAAGAAAATTATATTAGCTAAAACTATATGAGTTATTTATTACATTTTAGAATTAGATAGATAGATAGATAGATAGATAGATAGATAGATAGATAGATAGATAGATAGATAGATAGATAGATAGATAGATAAAATATATTAGGAATAAAGTTTCTATAGCAGCTAATATGAAATAAGGTGGCAGTACTGAGATACCTACTCTCTCACTCATTCACTCCCTCATTCACTCACTCACTCACCTGCCCAGGATCTTGCTGACGCAGCCATGGCTGACTCTCAGTTGGCGGGATATATCACAGGGTCTCACACCTTGGTGCGCGAGTTCCACGATTCTCTGACGCACTACGTCCGGTAACGGCCTGCCGTTTACAAACACCCCACCCAGCTGATTTACCCCACCATGCCCTGAACACATACACACACACGGGTTAACATTACACACTGACTCTAATATTCCAGCAAAAACCATTATGATTACCTCTTTCTATAATCTGCTTTAATTGTAAACTGTAGACTGTTTGAGGTGATATATATGACAATACATCTCAGCGCACCATGCTTAACATATTCAGATAAACTAAACCACTTTTATTCATTTCCATTAAATATTGCCTCAATACACTCAGGTCTCCCTTTTAATTACCAACAATGTAACTTAGAGTAAAACTAAGTTTTTAGATTAATTTTAGACTACATACACAAAGCATGAATAATGCATATGTCAGGATAACAAATCATCAGTAAACAAGGATTACTATTTGCTACTGTTTTATTATAGGGTGAATTATATAATGTTATATAAGTTATAGTTCAAACTAGGTATTTAGGCATTAAAGTGATGCAATAACAAGTAACAAATAGAGATCATGAAAATAATGACATGTATAATTTAAGCAGTATGTGTTTGTATCAGGAATTTGGCATAACAGCAATGTACGCATACAATAGCATGGATCATTTACACTCTCAGAAATAGAAACAGCCGAATTTGTTGTATTCAAAATTATTTTACTATAATGATTATGGATTTTGCAGTGAATTCAGAAGTGTTTGAATGTTGGTCTGTTAGTTTGTAAACAGAATAGTGTTGCATGTACTGTATTTAAAATGTTTTGTTTATAGGCTACGCATTCTATTTAATTTTATAGAATTGTATCCACTTTTATGAGTGGATAAAATGTGGTTTATTCTCTGGTCATAATAGTGGTCCTTGTTATTCTTCAGTGGGCTATTATATTACGAGCTTATTCATATTGCTCACTACGTAATTATAAATAATTAAGAGTTTTTGGATACTCCTGTTACACATCTCTAAAAGAATTTGTCTCATTACTTAAATTAATAATGTTGAATGAAAGGCTGCTGTCAAATATCACAGTGTAAGAATAGATTAATTTCTTTTCATGGAAATTGTAATTATTTTATTGGTTTTGTTCATCCTGCTTTTTTAATTGTAATTTGTTTTTATGGATTTAATAATGCAAATTATTTTCATTTTAAATGATATGTTGGTTGTGTTAATGAACATATTACATTCAAAAAGAAACTAATTTGTTGTATTGAAAATGTGCATTATAACATTTTTACATTTTTGTTATTCCAAAATTGTTCCTAAATCGTTTATTTATATAATATCTAAACGTTGGAATGCTCCTTCTGTACAACTTTCTAACATATCACAGTTTTGTTTGTTTGTTTGTTTACAAGAATACTTCAGTGCAATGGGAAGATTACGAGCTTGATTGAGTTTAATAATAATTTAAAAACAGTAAGATTACTGACAACTGTTAATTTAAAAATGAATCATGTGTAGTTTGGCTTAAATTATTACCAACATTATCGACCTTGATTTTAACTTGATCAAGATGATGTCTAAAATTCTACTGAATTAGATGTTGATGTCTTAGAGAAAATCAACATTGAACTCAGAGATTATGTGTACATATACATATGTTTATAGAATACAGTTATATATTGTCTGTAAATTTGCAAAAATATTTTTATTGTTTATTTTTTTATTATTTTATTTTTATTCACTTTTATTGTTTATTGTTTTACTGTCATCTTTTGCTTCCTTTGTAATTTTATAATTTTATTATCGTTGTAATGCTTTGGCAACATTGTTTTTTTAGTCATGCCAATAAAGCTACTTTGAATCTTGAATCTTGATTAACATTTTTTTATTTATTTTATTTTAGATGTTATAAACCGTGTCTGGATATTTTATAGAATTAAACTACATCAGCTGTTAGACTATTTTGACACATTCAAAAATAAATTGTCAACTGATATAACTTACGGTGCATGGCGGAGAATGGATCTGCTTTGCAGTGAATATCCATTGGATAGCAAAGAAAAGACAGGTAATCAACTGAAGTCGCCGTCTCGGTTTTTTCTGTATATCAAACTTAATAATAAAAAAAGGAAAAGTGCAGGTGTCTGTAAGAACCAGAGCTCTATTCCACCGGTTCCGACCTGGAAAGTTCAGAGAGGAAAAGTTCCCTCTTGTAAAACTGTCTGCTCAGCAAAAGAAAGAGGAGAAATTAGATGGCAAGCATGACCGGATCTTGTTTTTGCAAATGTACACCTGTATCACCAGCAATTCGTTTTTGTTTTACAGAAGCAGGAGCTCCTGATATGCGCTTTCAGTGCGCAGTTATGGATGAAGAGGAAAGAAAAACATTGAAAAAAGGGTCCTTCCCATCGAGCCTGGTCGTGTCCTAAATCCCGGGTGGCCTCGGCTAGTTTCGTAAAGGAGAGCAGAAGGCATGGACAGCCAGAATGGGTTTTTCCTTTAGTCACTTTTCCCCACGGGCTGAAAGGATGCGCGGATGCTGGCTGTGTGGGCCGCTGGTGGAGGTGTGTTAAAGCTGCAGATCTTTTCTTTGCTTATATGGATGACTTCTCAGACAAAGGCAGCAGATTCCGACACTTTGTGATTCGCCAACGTAAAAAGCGAGCGGCTGAAATGAGGAGGGCCCTGCGCCTGTCACTCCAAAAAAAGGGGAGGGAGGATGCGCAGTGCACTCACATCAAAAGCGGCAGCAGTTTAGCGGGCATTTAGGGAATTAGGAAACCAATTTCTTTCCTCTGCCATTATGTCTACAACCAGTCTTATAGACTTTCTTTCTTTCTTTCTTTTTTTCTTTCTTTCTTTATTTTTTCGGGGTTTTTTTATTTTATTTATTTATTTTTTTTGCTTTTTTCGTGTTTTAAAAATTTTATGTACTATGATAGTGTCGGGGAGATATGAGTTTTTGGTTGTTGCTTTATGAATTAAATTGTCATATAATTGCAAAATTGCAAAAAGTAAATAATAATAATTTCTATATTATCGTTTTTTTTGTTTGTTTTTTGTTTTCTTTGTTTTTCCAAATCATTTAGTCTAGTGTTTTGAACATAACGCATGATTGTGTATTGAATTGATTGTGACAGAGATGCTTAGGCTAATTACTAAACTTTGTGTAATTAAATTGGAAAAAGCAAAATGTTACTTAATAATACTGTATTGGGGATTGACTTTTTAAAATCATAATTAGTATTAAAGTATTATCTTTTACATTTATTTATATAACACATTTTGGGGTGAACTGGTTGTACGCAGTGACGATGTACACGACAACTCTGGATGCGACTGTTGCTGTAGGTGGCGCTCTGTTGTTTCAATGCTGAAGGTAAAACGATTAAAGGGTACCCCTGATTATTATTGATAAGTTATTGATCTTATAGACCTGCTTTTATTTGTGCTAGTATTGATCTGAAACGCCGACTTAAAGCCTTTCTTCTGCTGGCTTTTAAAGCAATTTTACATTTTAATAAACAAATAACAATTTGTATCATACTTGAACTCTGATAATAGCCTAATAAAAAAGAAGAAGAGACCGTGTGAAAAAAGCTTTCATTCGTTGTCTGTTTTACCAACGTTTTATCATGGTCAGGGTCGCGATGGGTGCGATTAATTGGGCGAAATGCAGGAAACACCCTGGACAGGTCGCCGCGCGCACACACAGAGCAATTTTAGCAGCTCCAGTTGGCCTGACTGCATGTCTTTGAAGTTGTTGGAGGAAACTGGAAAGGCCGGAGGAAACCTACCCGAACACAGGGAGAACATGCAAACTCTACACAGAACTGACCCTGGCCGCCCAGGAGACTGGAGACTCACTGCGTCACTGTCCCGCCATAGAACATAGTCTGTGCTCTTATTTATTTGAGTTTATATTTATTATTGTTTTATTTTAGGGAAATTTGAAGTGTTTTAGGGTGCCCCAAAAGATCACCAAATGCTCTGTACAGAATAAACGCGTATACAGCACTACTATGGGTTTTTGGAGAGCTCTCTGAGGGCTAAAGGGGGTTGTGGAACAGGCCTCCTAGTTAGGTTAGGGGATGATTTTTCTTGCTCTCGCCGCTTTTGGAGGCGCTTTTGCTACAATATGTAGCACTACGGGCTGCAATTTCACCCTCCGCTGCACACTTACCCCACAGCTAGATTTTTTTCTGAGACCCCCCACTTCTCCTCTCCGGTCTTTCCCCACTTGCCCTTGTGCTCTGCGCGTTTTTCCTTTTTCCGTACTAAAATGAAGTGTCGGGGAGTGTTGTTTTTTCTCTGAAGAAAATCACGACTCGATTGTAAACAGATCAAGTGAATCAGTGGTTTGTTTACTCCGGTCAGTCTGCACCGAGAACAGTTTAACCCCGCTATTATGCAATTACACCTGCTTGTGTCCGCTTATAATCACTATTTACATGAGTATATGGTCAGAATGTGTTTGCAGGATTAAATAAGTATTAAAAAAATGTTGTTTAGCTTTATTTATTTTAATTGTTAATAATGGTTTATAATTTTTTAATCTTTAAACGTTTATATGTGTAGAGTTTAAGGGAGATTAAGTTCGTAATATTTAGGGCTTGTCCTTATCCTGAGCACAATAAGTAACACTCCCACATACAGAAAAATAACATTCAAGCAAATTTAAATAGGTTAAAAAGGTCACAATATTAAAGCTGATGATACTAAATTCCCAAGTAAATTATCATGTATTTATAATACAAATAAAGATAAAGAAAGAATAAAGATTAATACACTCATTTCTTAGTGAGATAAGTTTTACAATAGTAAAATAAAAAAGGCAAATCTAAATCGACACATCAGAACAGTACATTTTAAAAATTGAAATTGAACAAATTGCAAAAATAAAGTGCAATTAAAAATAATAACTGGCCTTGAGCAAAGGAAGAATTACATACATGTTACTAAACATGAGTCTTAACTCCACCTTAATACAGAACTATTTCCTTACTAAATGGTCGTTAAAACATTAAATATACATATAATGTTTCAATATAATATTTTAATGTGTTTTTTTTTCAATAAAGGGACAATTTGGACAATAAAAGTCCAAAGTAATTAGTTAATTAAAGAAAGAAAAGCTAAAAACATGTAGTTTTGCTACAAATAACGTAAACCAAACAAATCTCAATTATTCCAGTCAAAGCAAAACAAAATCTAATGTCTGTAATGTAAAACGTGAGAACTAATTTCATAAAAGCCTCTCAGTATGACAGCAAGTGATCTATCTTCAGTATCTCTCTCTCTCTCTCTCTCTCTCTCTCTCTCTCTCTCCCTCTCTCTCAGTCGCTTTTTTCTTCTGAGGAACTGAAGCAAAGAGGAGATGAAGCTGAACACCACGAGTTCTGCATCTCACAGCAACAGCCGCATTACACCATGTGAGCTGGCTTCCTGTCATCCTCATCATGCACACGGAGGAAAGTTTGATTTCAGGGGAAAGGATGTGTTCCTCTGTAGTTTCCACGCTCCGTTCCACTAATATAGGAAACGTCCAGAATCACACATACCTTACTAAACAGCTGTGTCAGAGCCGTTCGCTGTGTCTGGTAACCATGACAACCACTGCTGTCTCACTACTTACGATATGATTACAAGATGATGCGACTTTTAGATGCATCTATTCAATAGGCACAGTTGTATTGTGATTAAAACAATAAGTGTGTAAGTATCCGTACATAAATAAAGAAAAAAAAGAAAACTTTAGATACACGAGCCAGAGTTATATACACAGTTTATATACAAACCAACAGTTAATTTACATTTCAAGCGTGTCATGCTATATAATTAATTTAGCAGTGTAACAGCAAATCAGCACGTTTACAGTGTAATTTGATTTAAATAATTGTCAGAATAATTAAAAAAAACATCAGAATTGTATTTAATAAATAACGCATCATCATCATTTATATTATTATTATTATTATTATTATTATTATTATTATTATTATTACAAGTAGTAGTAGTATTTTAATGGTAAATTAGTTGTAAAATGTGCTATGCTGGAATATGATTTAAACATTGAGACAAATTCCTGATTTATTATGATGCTAATATTTGTGTTGAATAAACAAAGCAGTATTTAACACAATTCATAATAATTAGCATTATTTTAATACTGGAACTTAACAGGGTAATATACCATACTTATTTTATTTTATAAAGAATTAAAAAATTACAATTGATGAAAACAAATGTGTGCTACAAATAATAATAATAATAATAATAATAATAATAATAATAACAATAATACTAATAACAATAATGATAATAATAACAATAATAATAATAATAATATATTATTATAATATAACAACAACAACAATAATAATAAAATTATTATTATTATTATTATTATTATTATAATAATAATTATTATTATTGCTGCCAATGTTTTAACATTACTATCAATTCTGTTAGCCCATCAAAACATTATTGTTTATTTGTTTATGTTTTATTTTTTATTTATTGAATTTAGTTTTTGCTAAACAAATGTGTGTTTGTAAGTTTGTGTGTGTTCGTGTGTGTGCTTTCGTGTTTAAGAGTTTGTGTGTGCGTGCTGGTGTGTTCGTGTGTGTGTGTGTGTGTATCAATGGTTGCAGGGCTGAACAGATGGAGAGTTTCCCTTCCGCCCTGCGCGCGCTTTTCATTTCGACATCATTAATTAGATCATTACAACTGCTTCTCATTGATCTTACCATTAAGAGCCCAAATTAAAAGGTGAATCACTTTAGTTTTCCATTTAGTCCTATAAAAATGAAGAAAAAAGGGTGATAAACACGGCTGTGTTCACTTACTAGTAGAAGAGCTGCTTTAGTTTGTACTAGTTGTAAGCAACACACTGATAAAAGTATAATTATTAAAATTATATGAATTAGAAACAATTAAAATGCAAAAACTCAACTAGTGTTTGATTATTTTAATTATTTTGATTTTTTTTTCACAAAACATTATTATTATTATTATTATTATTAATATTATTATTATTATTATTAATATTATTAACTTTTGTTACTTAATAATATATATTTTTAAATAATCAAGTACATGTTACGCGTATGTGTTAAATAAAATACATTATTTATTTATTTATTTTTATTTGGTGATTTTATTTATTTATTTACTTTGCAAAAAATAATCTTACATATCTTTAACATGATAACACTACTAGTGTCCATGTGGGGTTTTTAGGTACCTCAGTTTCCTCCCACCTACACAAAACGTAAAAAAAGGACTGCAATAAATTGTCCCTTGGTGAGTGAGTGACTTTTTGGTGTGTTTTTTTTGTGCTTTATGGCTTTGGACCACACCACAACCAAGTGAAAATTAATAATCGTTATGCAGAAATATATATAAAAAAATAGGTAGAGTATTGTGTAAAATAATACCCAAAGTAAGCTTTTTTGTGCAATGAGAAGGTCAGTAGCACTACTACAAAAGTGAATATTTTTAAATCACTCTTGGTAGGACCTTTAAATTATTAAATAAAAATATAACTAAAAATAAGTGTTCAGTATGCATTTGATTAAAATGTTTATTTATTTATTTGTTTTTTATTTATTTTTATTTCTGCTTTTATTGCTTCAATATGTTAGTTTAATATGTTTATAAAAATAATAATTTTAATATGAGTGTTTTATCTGCACACCCACATTGTCTCAGAATTTGTATCTTGATTGAGGAGAGAAAATAAAGATAAAATAGTTTAGTCTGATTTATAGGTTTTTGTATTATGTCAATGTAAACATGGTGCCAAGTTTATAATGGAGTTCAAAACCATTCCCATGTGTGTTTCAGTGTCTGTCAGTGTGTGTCCTGTGCTTGGAAAAGAAACAGCTTTCTGTCATATTGCTGCAATATGGGAAACAGCCCTCCTGTTCCCTCAGATCTGGACATATAGCTTTTTCACTGTGTTTTGCCCTCTGGCATATTAGACCACCTCAGTTTGCCTATAGTTATGCTAATAGACAGATCATAAGTCTTTGACGCCTGCCCTCTTGCTTGTGAGATCGCTCTTGGCTAAGCACTGAGCATAATGAATAAGGGTGAAGACATAATTTTAAAGAGTTTGGGGTCTGTGTTTATTTGGGGTTTGTTTGATTTATTTGTATGAGTGCATTTAAATAATGATACATATGGAAAACATGTTTAGATTTTTATGCAGCACTTCCTGAGAACTGAAAAGGGAAAAATGTACAAACATTATACATTATACATTAACCAAATGCTGTCATTGTATACTAGCCCCTAATGACTCTTGCGTAATATTCAGTGTCACCTTCAACACAGTCATCATCACTGAAAATGTTTGTTTGTTTATAGGATTTTTACGTCATGTTTTACACTTTGGTTACATTCATGACAGGAACGATAGTTATCCATTAGTTCACGAGTTTATATCAAACACAGTCATGAACAATTTTGTATCTCCAATTCACCTTACTTGCATGTTTTTTGGGACTGTGGGAGGAAACCCACACAGACATGGGGAGAACATACACACTTAACACAGAAAGGACCCGGACCGCCCCACCTGGGGATCGAACCCAGGACCTTCTTGTTGTGAGGTGACAGTGCTACCCACTGAGCCACGATGCCACCCTGAAAATGTAACCTTCATGAAAATCCACTGGGTACAAAATATTACAACTTCAAAGAGGACCAAAAAGATGTTAAAATACCAATAATGTCATTACCGTTGCATATTTCTTTATTGTAAATATTATTTTAATATATGCAATGTTGGTACTAATGATGTAAATTTACTTAGCATTCAATTTGTACTTATATTTCTGACTATTAATGAACTTGTGTAAATGTTAGATTTATGTTTTAGCAACCCTATTTATTATGATATACACCGATCAGGCATAACATTATGACCACCTCCTTGTTTCTACACTCACTGTCCATTTAATCAGCTCCACTTACCATATAAAAGCACTTTGTAGTTCTACAATTACTGACTGTAGTCCATCTGTTTCTCTGCATACTGTTTTAGCCTGCTTTCACAAGACCATCATTCTCAGCACTGCAGTGACACTGACATGGTGGTATGCTGGTATGAGTGCTGATGGAGTTTTTAAACACCTCTCTGTCACTGCTGGACTGAGAATAGTCCACCAACCAAAAATATATCCAGCCAACATCGCCCCGTGGGCAGCGTCCTGTGGCCACTGATGAAGGTCTAGAAGATGACCAACTCAAACAGCAGCAATAGATGAGAGATCGTCTCTGACTTTACATCTACAAGGTGAACCAACTAGGTAGGACTGTCTAATAGAGAGGACAGTGAGTGTACATGGTATTTTAAATAGCAGCGCTGCAGTGTCTGATCCACTCATACCAGCACCACACACACTAACACACCACCACAATGTCATTGTCACTGTAGTGCTGAGAATGATCCACCTCCTAAATTATACCTGCTCTGTGGTGGTCCTGTGGGGGGTCCTGAGCAATGAAGAACAAAGTGAAAGCAGGCTAAAAAAGTATGTAGAGAAACAGATGGACTACAGTCAGTAATTGTAGAACTATAAAGTGCTTCTATACAGTAAGTGGAGCTGATGAAATGGACAGTGTGTAGAAACAAGGAGGTGGTTTTAATGTAATGGCTGATCGGTGTATTTACATATACAATAATATTAGTTGTTCAAACCCCATTTCCAGAAAAGTTGAGACATTTTGAAAAATGCATTTTGTACATACAGTATATCCAAAGATAAGAAATTGCGTTTATCACGTTTGTACACATAATCATTTTAGTAATATCTACCCTGACAAGTATGTTTTGCTAGTGTATGTTTTTTTCTGCACGTCTTTTAGTTGCTCTTTTCAATCAAAGTAAAGCTCCTCAGTGGTAATGTGTATACAGTCTCTAACCATACACTGATCACTTACATCTATAGAGAGAAGTATTATAATAAGACTTAAATATGAATTCTGTTGAGGTCCAGTCTGCATGTACTCACCCCTTGCCATATTTTTCCACATTAAAATCAGCAGAGGTTTAATTACCAAATGATTATAGTGTCATATGGTGCTATCATCTCACAGAGCATTCACTGAAAATAGCAGACTGTGAGAGCAGTTTCAGTCTGCTTCAGCCAGATACATGGAGGAGGAAAGATTTTTAAAACGTACAAAAATGCATTTAATGTGAAAACGTTGTATTGTGCGACTGTGCTAATCATTTGTTTGTAAAACAGAAATACAATAGAATAGTATAGTATTTTATTCTTCCTTTGCCTTTTATTAAAGTGCTTTTCAGTGAATCTAAAGTGAATTTGAATGGTTTAGTAGGTTTGTTTGTTTGTTTATTAGGATTTTAACGTCATGTTTTACATTTTGGTTACATTCATGACAAGAACAGTAGTTACTCATCAAACAAGGTTCATCAGTTCACAAGGTTATATCAAACAGTCATGGACAGTTTAGTGTCTCCAATTCACCTCACTTGCATGTCTTTGGACTGTGGGAGGAAACCGGAGCACCTGGAGGAAACCCACTCGGATACGGGGAGAACATGCAAACTCCACACAGAAAGGACCCAGGCTGCCCCACCTGGGGATCGAACCCAGGACCTTCTTGCTGTGAGGCGACAGTGCTACCCACTTAGCCACCGTGCCGAATGGTTTAGAAGGTATGTAGTCTGGTAACTGACTGGTAATCATCAGAGTGAGGAATAATGTGATCTGAGAGACTTTAACAATGGGATGGTTGTTGTTACCAGATGGGCTGGTTTGAGTCAGAAACTGCTGATCTTCTGGGATGCACAATGGCCTCTAGAGTTTACACATAATGGTGTGAAAACAAACAAAAAGGAAAACGTCAGTTATGTGAGCATAAACATGATAGATAAGAATTGAGGATAGATAAGAATGAGCAGACAAGTTATAGTCAAGTGACCACTTTTTACAACTGTACTAATCAGAGAAGCATCTCAGAATGTACATGCCAAAGCTTAAAGCAGACAGGCTACAATGACAGAAGACCAGAAGACCAAAAAAACTGCAATTTCCCTCTGGGATCAATAAAGTATTCTGATTCTGATTCCACTTATTTCAGCCAAACACAGCGATTTAGAACTACACTGGGCACACGGTTAATGAGATCTGACAGTTAAATAAAAATAAATGTCAGTTGTTTTTGTTGCAACATGCAGGAAGAAGGTTCAGAAGTTAGCATAAACTGCATGTTCTTGTTTGACCGGCCTGGAACCTCATGTGTTCTAATGTGTGTGTATCCACCTCAAGGTTTGATGAGAAGCCTAGCAGCTGCAGTAATGAAAAAATAAGTCCAATTGCAAAATTGTTTGACCAAGGAGGCTAAAAGTCACAAACAAAAAGTAGAGCCGGATCAATACCACTTTTTTATGTCCAATACCGATACTGCAAATTGAGTATCTGCCGATACCGATACCAATCCAATACCGTCATTTCTCCTCTCAAACAACTAAGCAGTAATAATACATGTCTCAATGCACCATGGTTAAACTAGCTATCTAAATAACAATGCTCAGACTGTGAAACAAATATTCTAAAGGAATAAATACAGAACCTACAACATCACACTCATGCAAAACTGCTGTTTTTAATTTAACTTTTACACACACAACATTTAGCAGCATTTTTGGTTTCACTTAATCAAACGCGAGGGACCAATTAGAATTGACGCGGAGTTGAGATTTTCCGTTAAAGTTCTGTCACGTTTTTAGATTATTAAACCCTGCTGGATTTTGAAGAGGACATCTGTGGTTAAACGGGAAACAGTGTAGTTTGTTTTATTTCATAGCACTAATGGATTAATTGTTGAGGATGTGAGAGATCTCCAAGCCGGGACAAGATAGGTTTTCTTTATCTCAGGTGAGCGATTTATCATTTATAAAGCATTTTTTTATTGTGTTTAAACAATGTTTTTAGATGTGGCAGTAGTAAATGATTTTTTTAAATGCTAAAAGTTTAAGTA
Organism: Trichomycterus rosablanca; assembly: GCF_030014385.1. Lineage (NCBI taxonomy): Eukaryota > Metazoa > Chordata > Actinopteri > Siluriformes > Trichomycteridae > Trichomycterus > Trichomycterus rosablanca. Next base: position 13,943,415 of record NC_085997.1, on the reverse strand, counting down.
GATCAGTGTGTTTTAATTTCGGAATGGCTGTTGTGGATGAGTTGTAGATGCACATGTTAAAGATGTCATCAAGATTGCCGAGTGAGCTGGCAGTCAACGACACTGTTGGAACGTATCTTTGTGTGTTATTTGCCTTACACACAAACAATGGCCTTATTTACATTAAGTGTTATTTGCATTAAGCAACAGTATCAGATCGGATTACACGTTTTTTTTCTTCTGATATCCGATCTAGTGATTTGGGACAATATCGGACCGATACCGATATACAGTAGAGTATCGGATCGGTGCCAGCCCTAACAAAAAGGGACCATCTCAAAGAAACAACATGGCCAAAATAACAGAAACAGTGAAAAAAGGAGAATTTAAAAGCACAAATACATCTGCAGCCTGCAATGAAGAAAGTTGATAGAACAGGGATTGCACAGAGCTGAGAACTGGTTGTCACAATATGATAAGTTCTTAAAAAGAAGGAAAGATAGAAAACTCTAAAGACACACTGGTGTCGGCAATGCAAGAGCAGCACACCAGACACACCAACTGGCGCATAACATGCATAATGTGGATTGACGTGACAGGGATACCACGCCTGCAGAAGACCAGACCAGACAAAGTCCACAGAAAATCAGGTTGCTAGACAGAGAAACTGGCAAATCTGTGAAAGAAAATCTGATATATAGAAAGACTCCCATCTGAAGCAAAATGACTGTCAATTAAAAGAACACACCAGTCATCTGAGCCCCTGTGACCTCTCTGATGGCCAAAAGTGGCAATGCAGAAGGACACAGCTCCCAATGTGACTCACTGCCAAACTTATTCAACAGCTGTCATGTTACACTTTCAGTCATTTTGAACCAGCCACTGATCACCTACAACAAGGTGTTTCTGACAGCTGTACATTTGTTTGTTATTTTTTACACTGTTCGGTGCCAACCTTGTTATGTATGAAAATCACATTATATCATTAGCTTCTAACAACTCAAATCAGCCCATCAAACACAAACTATCATACAGTGGCAAAGTCACAGATAACATTTTTCCTCATTGTGATGTACTATATAGGATCATTATCTTGAAGCTCTTGACTGGTTGATGAAATAATTGCATTAAAACAAAGGTGTACATGGGAATGTAAAAAAAATGTGTATCTATATATACTAATGAACCAGAACATTTGGACATGTCTAATATCCTGTCATAACAGCTCTAAGCTATTAAGACATGGACTCCACAAGATATCTGAGGCTCTCCTGTGGTATCTGTTACCAGGACATTACTAGTGGGTCTTTCAGCTTTGATATACTGCAAGGTGGCTCATCAGTAGACATTCTTCCATTGCCTCAATGTCTAGTTTCAATGCCTGCATGCCCATTGTATGTGCTTTAAAAGGTTGATAGAAGAGAGCATGGACACTGTAACTGGCCTATGACTAGCACCATACACAGAGGGGTTTGATGCACTGTTGTAATACACCGATCAGCCATAACATTAAAACCACCTCCTTGTTTCTACACTCACTGTCCATTTTATCAGCTCCACTTACTATATAGAAGACTTTGAAGTTCTACAATTACTGTCCATCTGTTTCTCTACATACTGTTTTAGTCTGCTTTCACCCTGTTCTTCAATGGTCAGGACCCCCACAGGACCACCACAGAGTAGGTATTATTTGGGTGGTGGATCATTCTCAGCACTGCAGTGACACTGACATGGTGGTGGTGTGTTAGTGTGTGTTTTGCTGGTATGAGTGGATCAGACACAGCAGCGCTGCTGGAGTTTTTAAATACCGTGTCCACTCACTGTCCACTCTATTAGACACTCCTACCTAGTTGGTCCACTTTGTAGATGTAACGTCAGAGACGATCGCTCATCTATTGCTGCTGTTTGAGTTGGTCATCTTCTAGACCTTCATCAGTGGTCACAGGATGCTGCCCACGGGGCGCTGTTGGCTGGATATATTTTTGGTTGGTGGACTATTCTCAGTCCAGCAGTGACAGTGAGGCATTTAAAAATGCTTTGTCTTATCCACTCATACCAGCACAACACACACTAACACACCACCACCATGTCAGTGTCACTGCAGTGCTGAGAATGATTCACCACCTAAATAATTCCTGCTCTGTAGTGGTCCTGAGAGAGTCCTGATCATTGAAGAACAGAATGAAAGGGGGCTAACAAAGCATGCAGAGAAAAAAATGGACTACAGTCAGTAATTGTGGAACTAAAGTGCTTCTATATGGTAAGTGGAGCTGATAAAATTGACAGTGAGTGTAGAAACGGAGGTGGAGGTGGTTTTAATGTTATGGCTGATCGGTGTATATTCACCTCATCCGCAGCATTAATTTTGTTTTGCAATTTGAGCAGCAGTAGCTATTTTGTTAGTATTTTTTTTATGTCAATACTTTCTTCTTATCTGGCATCAATGAGTCTTGTTGCCTTATTGTTAATTTGCTAACTAAACTTTATTTTGCCTCGGCAACTGAAAAAATTCAACATGTGAAGTTCAAAGGCTTGGTGTACTGCAGAGGTGGGTTGAGTTTTAGACTTTGCTAAATAGTATAGCAGAGTGCACTCACGGTAGCTCATGTGTGTAAAGTGAACAGGATTTGAAGAATAGACATCATTTCTCTTTAGCAGCACCCACATCCCTCACATCCAGTCACATGTCTAAGCGTCTAAAGTGAGATCGATGTCTCTCTCTCAGACCAAAATAACGCCAGAAAAAGAAACCACTTTTTTATTCTGTCCAAAGAGCCTAAAACAAATGACCACAACTATGTCAGAACCTATGCACACACACACACACACACACACACATACATACGTACATACATACTGCGTTTTACAAGCTATTCCAGCTTTCCCTGATTATTTATTTATTTTTTTTAGTTTAGTTTAGTTTTAACTGTTGTCATACACGAGATAGCTATGAATTCTCCAAGGCTATGAAGTTAAAAATCACCCACAATTTTTAAGGCAGACTGGTTAGTCCATTTACCTTCTTTTTACATTGATATGCTCTCATCATCATTCTTAACTGTGGTTATGGTGTTCATGGGATCTCTTACCCCTTATATCACTAAACTACAAGATGAATTGCTGATTGCCAATTGTTTTAATAATTGTTCATCTGATGATTGTTCAGATTTTTAATAGCTTTTGGACACACACCTCTATGCTTCTCTTTGGTCATTTACTGGTAAGGCACTGGACTGTTAATCTAATAGTTGGAGGTTCAAGCCCCGCCACCAACTAAGCTTCCCTTGGGTCCTTGAGAAAGGAAACGCTTTTATTCAAAGCAACTTACAGTACTGTGACAGTATACTGTCTAAGCAATTGAGGGTTAAGGGCCTTCCTCAAGGGCCCCAACAGTAGCAACCTGGCAGTGGCAGGGTTTGAACCAGCAACCTTTTAATTACTAGTCCAGTACCTTAACCACTAGTCTACAACTGATTTGTATACTGCTTCAGTCGGAAGTTATTTTAAATAAAAGCATCTGCTCAATTAAAAATTGGAAAATAGAGACGATTGTACTGTTTTTTTCCGCTGTGACTAAAACACCTGGATATTTACACACTTTTTAGAGTGTATATTTCATAAGAAATACAACCCCAAATCAGAAAAAGTTGGGACAGTATAAAAAATGCAAATAAAATAAAAATGCAGTGTTCCTTACATTTACTTTGACTTTTATTTGATTGCAGACAGGATGAACCTGAGATATTTCATGTTTTATCTGCTCAACTTCATTTTATTTATTAATTAACATCCATTCCTGCATTTCAGACCTGCAACACATTCCAAAAAAAGTTCGGACAGGGGCAATTTAGGGCTAGTAATGAGGTGAAAAAACTAAATAATGATGCAATTTTAAACAAGTGATGTTAACAATTACAGTAGGTGATTGTAATCATGGTTTGGTACAAAAGCAGCATCCAGGAAAGGCTGAGTCTTTGATGAGCAAAGATGATCAGAGGATCTCCAGTTTGTCAACAAATGTGTGAGAAAATGATTGAAATGTTTACAAAGTCATTCTTTTCTGATTTGGGGTTGTAGTATTTTTGAATGTGGTAGAAAATGGCCACAATTTCCTAGTCTCTAAAATCTTGTGGTAGGTCTTTCCAGAAGAATGTAGGCAATTTAAAAGATATTAGTGTTATTAGGCAACTCCATATTAATGACTATTTTTGTAGCTCATGGTCAAGTGTCCACATACCTTTGGTCATATAATGTACATCATATTTGTCCAGCCTTTCCTAAAATGTTTTGTTGTTGACTTACTTTAATATAGCTTTAGATTTCTCATAAATGGCAAATATCAGTCGTTTTGAATGCCATGTAGCCCTTTAAGGGTAGATCAAGAACATAAGGTAGATGCAATAAATACTCGCTGCAGGGTGTTATCCCACTTTTATAATGAAACTGACTGTGTAAAGTTATATTAGAGGTTAAAGATGAATGCCAGCAGCATAAAAATGGGTGTGTTCGAAAAGCTAGTGTGCTGTCTACATAGGCAGCATTTTACGTCATCCTGTGCACACTCCCGAGAAGGAGGCTGTTCGAAATCCTAGATGCCTTAAAATCCACACTTCTGAGGCATCTTATTATTTCAATGTTATTTTGGCTCAAGAACGAGTGAGCATCGAACGCTGCCTTAGTGATCAAGACAATCCCAGCATTCATGGCTGACGGGGCGGAGAAACGAATGGAGTTATTTTGAAACGTAAATAAAATATTACATTTACATTTTCAGCAGACGCTTTTATCCAAAGCGACTTACACAATGAGCGGAACACGATGAGCAATTGAGGGTTAAGGGCCTTGCTCAGGGACCCAACAGTGGCTTGAACCGGCAACCTTCTGTTTACTAGTCCAGTACCTTAACCACTGAGCTATCACTGGCCCTGATATTACTGATTTTTATTTGCAAGTTCGGGCTTGTCAGGAAATTTAACCGTTATCGGTACATGAAGGGAGATGTTATTGACGTTAGCGTGCTGTGCTACCTCAGTTTATTGGTTTTAATGGCGAGATGCTAAATGCTAAACGCAAAATGCTAAACCCGATGGAATCGCTATCTAAGTAGTGCGTTCGAATAACCTGCCTTTTAAGTCACTAACTTATTAGAATCCTCTCTACTAAGTCAGCTGCCTATGTAGACAGTAAGACAGCAAGGCAGCTCCCTAGGTTTTCGAACACACCCAATGTCTGTTGCAATACCCTAATAGGATATTGTAAGCAGAGTGGTGACACCTGTTGTAGTATTATATATGAAAGAGTTATCAAAACCTTTTTTTACTTATTTTAAAGTCCTAATTGTCGTAACAATAGATGAATCTCTAGATTAAATGTTTTAATGTCCTATTGCATCTAGTTCCACATAAGTAACTACGGGCTAGACTAATTTCTCTCTCTCTCATTTTAAATGGCTTCCTGCTTTACATACAATTCTAGCATTTGCCCTACTCACCCTGTGCATGTTGCAAGGATATCAATGTATCACTCACTAACACCTGAAGACAATTTAAAGTAGCAAATCATTTAATGGCCTATTATAGAAAATGGAAAATAGTCAAACAACCGAAAGAGGAAATGTACAAAGACAATGGAAGAAAATTCCAAACTCTATAATGACAGTCACCAGGGATGGGCATCGAACACAGCTCCCCAAGACTATGAAACTTGGATGCAGACCACAACAACCACACCAACACCCTTGCAAGGTCTTGGTCTGGCCCCAAACAAACTCAGTCAAACAGACTGTGGTATGACCATGATCCAACCAAACTAGCATGTAACTCTCTTCTTCTCTGGCCCCAAACAAACTCTGGAGTGGTTTGATTGTGGTGAGACTGTGGTATTACCTCGATCCAACCAAACTAGCATGTAACTCTTTTCTTTTGCTCAATTGTCTGAAGGCAGGACGTCTTTTTTGCAAAGTCTGAAGCATTACAGGATTTTTAAAAGAGGGGCCTTCAAAGTGAATTCGACATACTGCTGATGTAGTTCAGCCTGCTATATTGGTCAGATAATTACCACAGCTATAAACACACACCATCCCTGCTTTTGCTCCATGTTTAATTGCAGAGAAATATGCACTATTCCAAAACACAAGACCTTTTGTTCTAGCCTTAGACGCGGAGTGAATGTTCTGTTACGACCCAGTCTAGGGGGAAAGGCCATAACACTTAATTGTGAGGAAATGAAGAAGTACTGGTTTTAATAGACCGGTTTTTCAAATTGAAACTAAACGGGAAACCAAAAAGGAGACGGACAAGACCAGAATACACGGGAATGGTTTATAATGATTAGTGCAAGTATTTACAAGGTGGGAGAAGTAATACACATGAACACAGAACACAGATGGATGACAGGACAGGCTTACACTTTCTAACACAGACAGAACACTAACTACACAACCTGCACCAAACTACATGACACACATTAACACCACAATCCACAACTCTCAAGAGCCAAAGTCAGTCTGAGCCGAAGCCGCTGGATGGATGACGATGCTCCGCTCTTGAAGCATAAGTCCCGCCTCTTTTCTGAAATCCGCCGCGTTGATTGGCCATGCCGCTGCCGAAACACAGCAATCGATTTGCTGTCCTCCTGATGGAACAGTGATCCATTGGGCATTTTCCTGCACAGAGATGACGGCACTGAAAACAACGCATGAGTGTGCGAATAATACTAACTTGCTGCGTTAGTGCGTATCTATTAATTTGCTGTCTATACCAGGTGGCGTAACACCCCCACCCACAAAACAAAACCCATACAATAATAGAAAATGAATAAAAGAAAACACAAAACTTACATCATTCAACGCGAGAGTGCATCAGCCACTAGGTTGTCAAGTCCCCTCTTATGTAAAATTTCTAAATGATATCCCTGCAGTATTAGGGACCACCTCACCAGCCGATGATTTGCGTTAGCCATTCGGTGTAGATACAGTAACAGGTTGTGGTCTGTGAAGACACGGATAGGACTGCTGCTGCTTCCCAGATATACCTCTAAATGTCGCAGGGCTAATAACAGTGCCAGGGCCTCCTTCTCCACTGTGCTGTAGGCAAGCTGATGTTTCAGAAACTTCCTGGAAAAGTAGCACACTAAATGAGTAACTCCAAGCTCATCCTCTTGGACGACTACAGCACCTGCACCTGTATCACGTGTCAACTTCTAATTTAAACGGTTTATTAAACACCTGGTGCAGCTAACACTGGGGATCCGCTAGGGTCTTGACTGAAACAAAAGCGCTCTCAGCTTCAGGGGACCATGCGAACGGTATGTTTGCATGCAACAAGTTAGTGAGCGGGTTTACTGAAGTTGAGAATTTTTTGCAGAAACACCGATAATAGCCGGCCACACCCAGAAAACGTCACAGCTCTCGTCTTGTGGTAGGCACGAGAACATTCTGAATCACCTGGACCTTGGCATCTAGTGGCTTTACCCGACCACTTCCAACAACTTTGCCAAGATAGGACACGACCCCTTTTCCAAATTCACATTTTTCTAAATTTAGAACTAAATTAGCTTCCTTTAAACGTGCGAAAACCGTTTATATAATCGTTACATGCTGTTCCCAGGATATGGTATAAACGACTACATCATCCAAGTAAACAGCGCTCTGGGGAACATTGGACAACAACATGTTCATTAAACGTTGAAACATTGCTGGTGCGTTCTGTAAGCTGAATGCCATTACAGAATACTGGAAAAACGAGTCCAGAGTTACAAAGGCTGAAGTTTCAGATGCCCGCTGTGTAAGGGGAACCTGCCAATACCCTTTTAGCAAATCCAGCTTGGTCACAAATTTTAGTTACAGAATTGACCTTCCTAAAGTCCTTACAAAAGCAAAATGTACCATCCGATTTAGGTACCAGTACACAGGGTGATGACTACAGACTAAAACTAGGAGTGGCAAGACGTTTTGAATTAACGCAAAATTCTTAAGCAGGAGACTGCGTACTTTAGTCGGATTGACTCTATAGGGATGTTGTTTTATTGGAGGCTGGTCACCGACATCAATATCATGAAATAATACTGAGGTGCACCCGATGGTGTCGGAGAACAATTCAGGGAATGAGTCAATCAGGGCTTTTAAATCTTGCTGCACATCTGGATCACATGGCTTGTTAAGATGCCTTTTGGTGCACTTGGATTTTTCTCTGTGTGAAAAAAAACCAAACCAAGGTGAAAACGCTTGTTAACAAACTTATTCTGACCAGAGCAAACAAACTAAAGATGTGAAAATGCATTGTAGAGAAAGGACAGTACACCTGGAATTTAAAATATTTTCTCTCGGTTTGTGGTTTGATGATTAAGAGTACTGTCAAAAAATTGCCCTAATTAAACCATTTATTAACCCCAGTTGTCCTGTGGATAAAGGCATTGTCACCCTGAAAAGGAAACACCCATCTAGATCTAGATGACCCAAACCATGCCAGCAAAACTTTTGTTACAGTATAACAAAACCAACACACCCCTTTACTAAAGAGATCAAGCATTTAGCTCTGTACCCTTCTCTTGGTGTGCATCATGTGCCATATCACAAACAGACTAGTCAGTTTAGCATTTAGAATTGAGGTTCCTGACATACCACACCCTAATAATAGATCTTCTTTTAGTCACTTGGATCTTGATCAAAGACTGAGGTAAACTGAGCCTGCTTAACATTTCTATACATGCCACACATTGTAGAATGATACCAGCCTAATTCTATAATGCAGTACTGTCTGAAGTGTTTGTATATCAGCATGTCTGTAGAGAACGCTTCCTACAACCCATTTTTACATACATTTTTTGGATTGCATGTTCCATAAAATACTTGTCAATAGTGATAATACTCCAATTTCTGCATTAAAACACTATAACCAACCATATCTGCACTTAGAATAAACACATTGAGAATTTTTGCATGTAAACCTTCCATCATCTTATGATGTAACTGAGAAGTGAATGAAACACATTTCTTTTGTCTTCAGGAGTCACAGGAGAGTAATAACTAAATACAGATGCAGTTAGACAGTAATGAGAGTTGTAGTGAATGGCTCTACACTCATTTTAAAGTCAATTTCTCTTTCCCTATTTTCTGATAATCAATTAAAACATAATGGACAACCTGCTGTGTTTTGTTTGAGAACAATGCACACCTGTATTTCTGTCACATCATTATAATGCATAAAAGGTTTATTATACACTGATGAGCCGTAACATTAAAACCACCTCCTTGTTTCTACACTCACTGTCCATTTTATCAGCTTCACTTACCATATAGAAGCACTTTGTAGTTCTACAATTACTGACTGTGGTCCATCTGTTTCTCTACATGCTTTGTTAGCCCACTTTCATGCTGTTCTTCAATGGTCAGGACTCTCCCAGGACCACTACAGAGAAGGTATTTGGGTGGTGGATCATTTTCAGCACTGCAGTGACACTGACATGGTGGCGGTGTGTTAGTGTGTGTTGTGCTGGTATGAGTGGATAAGACACAGCAATGCTGCTGGAGTTTTTAAACACCTTACTGTCACTGCTGAACTGAGAATAGTCCACCAACAAAAAATATCCAGCCAACAGCGCCCCATGGGCAGCATCCTGTGACCACTGATGAAGGTTTAGAAGATGACCAACTCAAACAGCAGCAATCAATGAGAGATCGTCTCTGACTTTACATCTACAAGGTGAACCAACTAGGTAAGAGTGTCTAATAGAGTGGACAGTGAGTGGACATGGTATTTAAAAACTCCAGCAGCGCTGCTGTGTCTGATCCACTCATACCAGCACAACACACACTAACACACCACCACCATGTCAGTGTCACTGCAGTGCTGAAAATGATCCACCACCCAAATACCTTCTCTGTAGTGGTCCTGGGAGAGTCCTGACCATTGAAGAACAGCATGAAAGAGGGCTAACAAAGCATGTAGAGAAACAGATGGACTACAGTCAGTAATTGTAGAACTAAAAAGTGCTTTTATATGGTAAGTGGAGCTGATAAAATTGACAGTGAATGTAGAAACAAGGAGGTGGTTTTAATGTTATGGTTGATCGGTGTAAACACATTTCAAATTTGATGCCTGCAACACACCAAAAACTGTTGGGACATAGGCATGTTTAACACTTTGTTCCATGACCTTTTTATTAATAAAATGTTTTTAATGGTTTGGGAACTGAGGACACTAATTGTTGTGGTTTTGCTAGTGAAAGTTTTCTCCATTCCTGCTTGATACTAAACTTTAACTGCTCAACAGTCTGTGGACGCTGTAGTCTGATTCTCCACTTCATTATGCACCATACATTTTCAACAAGAGACAGAATTGGACTGCAGGCAGGTGAGTCAAACAAATGCACTTTGAGTCCACACAGCACCACAGTAACACATGGAGAATGGGACCTGGCATTGTCTTGTTGAAAGAACCATGAACTTCCTGGGAAAAGACTACACCTTGATGGCAGCAAGTCTAAAATTCCAATATATGCCTCTACGTCAAATGGTAGCTTCACTAATATGCAAGGCACTCATGCCAGGAGCACTGATGCACCCCCTTACCATGACACATGTTTTTGCATCTTTTGCTGATAACAGTCTGGATGGTCCTTTTTGTCTTTGGCATAGACAACTCTATATCTGTAAAGAAGCTGAAACATGGACTAATCTGACCACAGTACACATTTCAACTGTTTTTCGGTCCATCTGAGATAAGCCCTGGCCCAGAGAATATGTTCCTGTATAAAGTTGATGTACAGCTTTCTCTTTGAGTAAAATAGTTTCAGGTTGCATTTCTTAATGCAGCGGTGGACTGTGTTAAGTAACAATGGTTTTCCAAAGTACTCCCAAGCCATGTGGCTATATTTAGCACAATAGCATGATGGTTTCTCATACATCATATGAGGGTTTAAAGTTCATGCAACCACAATAGTGGTTTCTGGCTTTGCTCTACACAAAGAAATTTATTTCTGAATTCCCTGGATATTTCCACAATATTTTGTATGGCAGATGATGAAAAACCTTAATTATTAAACAAAAATTTTAGTCTAGTCTTAGCCATTATATAAATAAAAAAAAATTATGTATTACTACACACAGATGAATTATAAAGGCCAGTTTATGGAAACTTGAGATCTAGATACATTATACACCTATCAGGCATAACATTATGACCACATTCCTAACTGACTGGTCTGCGGCTATGCAGCCCCATACGCAACAAACTGTGATACACTGTGTATTCTGACACCTTTCTATCAAAACCAGCATTAATTCATCAGCAATTTGAGCTACAGTAGCTCGTCTGTTGAATCAGACCACACGAGCCAGCCTTCACTCCCCATGTGCAGTTTACCACTGTTCCTTCTGTGGACCACTTTTGATAGATACTGACCACCGCAGTTTTGGAGATGCTCTGACCCAGTCTAGCCATCACAGTTTGACCCTTGTCAAACTCACTAAAATCCTTACGCAAAAAAAAAATCATTTTTCCTGCTTCTAACACATCAACTTTGAGGATAAAATGTTCACTTACTGCCTAATATATCCCACCCACTAACAGGTGCCGTGATGAAGAGATAATCAGCGTTATTCCCTTCCCTTCATTTTTATCAAATGTAATTTTGCAACAATATCAGGCACAGCCAGTACAATTTTTTTTATTATTTCTTTGTTGAGCAATGCTGTCTAACTGATGCTAGCTGTGCTAGCTCTTAAGGAAAAATGAAATTAGCTTGTTTTAGTTGATGAGATATTGGCACAGATTGTTCTACCTTACTACTTTTGGCCAAAGTTTTTTACTTGATTCAGCAAAATGTGATTGCAAATACTGTGTCAGCTCAATAAGTGACAGTAAGCGCATGCACCGAGCCTGACTTCACACTTCATTTCCTCATACTGCCTTTCACTGATACTGACTAATTATATGGAAAGACAAATTTATGCCACTGCTTTTTAAAGTGCACTGAAAAATTCTATTTGATTGGAGTCCTTATTTGAGTAATGACTCCGCACTCTGGGGCTTATTGCAGGCATTATATTTTAAATTACAGTGGGTATTTGGATGCTGTGTTAAGGCAGTTTAGCAGTGATGACATGAAATATTGTGTAATGGCATCAAATAATTAAATAGATGTTATTGATCTTCTGAGAATTATAAGCATTTTTTATTTTCAATGTTTAATTAGTATAGTGTACAGCAATACATCAATGCCTAAAGTATTTTACTATACATGGACATAGGTAGTAAAATGTAAAACCTTGAAATACAGGGAAGAGGACAAAATAACAACCGCCTTGTTTCTACACTCACTGTCCATTTTTTTCAGCTCCACTTACCATATAGAAGCACTTTGTAGTTCTACAATTACTGACTGTAGTCCATCTGTTTCTCTACATATCTTTTTAGCCTGCTTTCACCCTGGTCTTCAATAGTCAGGACCCGCACAGTACCACCACAGAGCAGGTATTATTTAGGTGGTGGATCATTCTCAGCACTGAAGTGACACTGACATGGTGGTGGTGTGTTAGTGTGTGTTGTGCTGGTGTAAGTGGATCAGACACAGCAGCGCTGCTGGAGTTTTTAAATACCGTGTCCACTCACTGTCCACTCTATTAGACACTCCTACCTAGTTGGTCCAGATGTAAAGTCAAGGACGATTGCTCATCTATTGCTGCTGTTTGAGTTGGTCATCTTCTAGACCTTCATCAGTAGTCACAGGATGTTGTTAGCTGAATGTTTTTGGTCGGTGGACTATTTTCAGTCCAGCAGTGACAGTGAGGTGTTTAAAAACTCCATCAGCGCTGTTGTGTCTTATCCACTCATACCAGCACAACACACACTAACACACCACCACCATGTCAGTGTCACCGCAGTGCTGAGAATGATCCACCACCCAAATAATACCTGCTCTGTGGTGGTCCTGTGGTGATCCTGGCCATTACAGAACAGGGTGAAAGCAGGCTAAAAAAGTTTGTAGAGAAACAAATGGACTACAGTCAGTAATTGTAGAACTACAAAGTGCTTCTATATGGTAAGTGGAGCTGATTAAATGGACAGTGAGTGTAAAAACAAGGAGGTGGTTTTAATGTTATGGCTGATCAGTGTATATGAGCCAGTCTGCAACGTTTTGAATCACAGCCTGTAAAGTGGAACTTAAGCTTGAACTGAAAAAAACTGATCCAACATCCTACAGTCAATTTCAGACCTACATGACGACTATCCAACAAGGTTTAAAGCTGATCAGGAAGCAAAGTCATTGGCAACCTCACAATAATATGGTGTATTTTTTTTTACAACAGAATCATCTGATTTTACATCTTGCTGTTTTCAGATTTTATGAGCTAAAGAATTAGCTCTTGAGAAGAAAATATTTGCAATCAGCATGTAATTGTTTTGCGTTGCTATGCGGTAGCCTTAACTATTCAGCACAAAGCCACATCAGCATCCACGGTTGCAGCTTTATAGCAGCTGAGGAGTATATAAAGAAAAATGATATTGTGTTAAATCCAAGTTAATGACAAATTTTTAATTTTCTGTACATGGTCATTTTCTGGGTAGTGGATCATGTGCGAGAAGCTAATTACGAGTGGTTCTTAGCAAAAAAATAATAACTCCTCATTTTCAAGGATAATGGAAGAGAAACGTTCAGAATTAATGGCACTATTTATCTTTTTTAAATTTCCATCTTTCTGTGCTGATGGCTCTGCTCCCAAAGGAAAATATTCATAGAAAAAAACGAAATTGAAGCAGTAACTTAATGGGTTATTAAATGTTCTTGTGTGTGGTGCTTCTTCTTTGAAGCAGATGTACATTTAAATTGAAGTTGGTGCCATTTACAGTCACTGGCTTTTTTATTTATTTAGGAAGTTTTAATGATGTCACAGAGAAGTGAGAGGAATACATGCATCTCTGTCAGGTGTTTGTTCATTCAAATCTAACATTTAGCTTTAGTGTACAAGTGACAGCCCAGCAACCTTTAGTCATGTGTAATCATTATCTAATGCTTTAGTTTCTACTATTGTTCACTATTTTACTATACGCTTCTTCAATGCAGGAGGTGGAAAGTAACGAATTACATTTACTCGCGTTACTGTAATTGAGTAGTTTTTTTGTGTACTTGTACTTTTTTAAAGTAGGTTTTACAACCTGTAATTTTACTTTTACTTAAGTATGTTTTGTATTAAGAAATGTAATTCGCTACATTTTAAATAACATCCCTTACTGAGTAAAAAAAAAACGCTAAATAATTGCGTCTAGTGAAAAGTCGCATTTACTTGTAACCTTGACTTGTTTTGAGTTATAGATTTGCATTATGATTGTTGTTTGGTATTTGTTGGTGATAAAAAAGAAGGCTGGTCTATAGAATCCACAATTTATGCCTTATACTTCAGTGGTTATACAGTTTGAAAATGTTTTATGGGATGGTCTGTACTAAAATGACATTACACATCCCTAAATGTTTTAAATGTTGTATCAACATGTTTTTTTTCTATTATATTTTAATTAAAAAACACTATTGTGTGTCCACTTGTCTTGTGTGCATTACACAGGAGACACACCCCCTCCTTCTGTTAAAAAAGTAACGTTTAATTTGAGTACATTTTAAATGGGTTACTTTTTACTTTTTACTTGAGTAGATTTTTAGACTAGTAATTTTACTCATACTTAAGTAAAAGTACTATTACTTTGATGAATTTTTACTTAAGTACAATATTTTAGTACTCTTTCCACCTCTATTGAAATGATGACTGACAGTGTTTGAGTAAAAACTAAGCCTGCACTTACTGATGTTAAAGAAAAAAAAAAGCATTGTCTTTTTTTGCGTACTTGTGGGGTGAATATTGTTTGCCAGTTTACTTCCACTAAACTGTTTGTTTAGTGTTTGGGTTGCACCCTTATGCCTAGTTCACACTACATGATTTTTGCCCTGATTTTCGCTCGCCGACTTGCCGACTTTGCCGGCTCGGGAGCAACTCGGCGTTCGCTCGGCGATCGAAACTCGGCTCTCATTCACTATGTGTGAACTCAACAACTCGATCCAACCGGCTCTGAGGAGAGGACTGAGGAGAGATATCTAGCATGTCAAATATCTGGATAAGAGTCGCCCAGCTGGCAATGAGTGCTATGTCGAACAGCCAGTGAGACCGCAAGATACGGGGTGAGGCGGAAACGCAGGGGAGGAGTTGTGAAAAGGTGGGACAGGAGCATAATATAGTTTATATCAGAATACATCGGCACACACAAAAGTTTTACAGTATTTCTGAGATTATCGTTCTCTACAAAACGTAACACCAACACTGCATTGCAAAAATATTTATTAACCTTCAACTCACTATAGAACAATAGAACAACCATACTGTTCGCGTAGCCAAATCCACTCAGATTCATTTTTTTTTTCTCCTTGATCTTACGCTGCACATCAGCGCACAGACTCTGATCGCTTGCTACTTGTTGACATGCATTTTTGGACGTGGTATCATTAAACCCCTCGTCACTTCTTGCTTTTGTTTTCGTGACAAAACGTAGTTTGGGAGACCAGAGAAGCTTACCTGCGATTCCAGACAGTTGGTGATAGATCGTGTAGTGTGAAACCCCCTATCGCCGATCAGTCGTGCATTACCTTCTTTAGCAATTTGTGCTACAGTAGCTCGTCTGTTGGATCGGACCACACAATTGCCAACACCCAACAAGGGCTTCAGTTTTGGAGATGCTCTGACCCAATCGTCTAGCCATCATAATTTGGCCTTTGTCAAACTCGCTCAAATCCTTACGCTCGCCCATTTTTCCTGATTCTAATACATCAACTTTGAGGATAAAATGTTCACTTGCTGCCTAATATATCCCACCCACTAACGGGTGCCATGATGAAGAGATAATCAGTGTTATTCACTTCACCTGTCAGTGGTCATAATGTTATGCCTGTTCAGTGTATGTAAACTAAAACAAAAGATGGCTGAAAAATAATATATATACAGTATATATTTTTTTTTTTTTTTTTTTTTTTTTTTTTTTTTCTTCTTGTCTTAAGCCTTCTTTTGTCAGCAACTCAAAAGCAAAGTGCATACTTTACTATAGAATTATAAACTGAAGAGTTAGAAAGTCAAATCTCTCTTGTTCACACAAACAAAAATGTACAAAAACTATATTATGGCTAGTCAAATTCTGATTTTTTAAAGACAAAGATACTTATTTGGCAGCCCTTCAAGGCATTATTCACTGCCGTAAAACTCTGAATCTGAAATCTAGTAAATGTTTCTCCTATTAGCAAGAAATGGTCTTAATCTTGCATAGAAATGATTCTGGCACAGACCGTTAAGGTTCATAAAGTTAAGTCCTAAATTGATATTAATATTAACTTACAGATACCTGTAAGATATCTACAGATACCTACAAAAGATCTAAATTATTGAGCATTAATATTTTACACTGAGTAACAGCAAAATAAAATAAGCAAATCATGGCAATAGTTTTACTTTTATTTTTAAACACTATGAGAAATTAAACTGGGTAAAATGATCTTGGGTGATATGACCACAACATGTTATAAACAGTTATAAACATGGTCAAATATGTCTGGAAATGTGATCAGTCAGAACACATTGGGATGTGATCAGGGACACGTATGGCCAAATAACATTTACTGTTTAGTGTGAATGCTAGTGCGACAGTACAGTCATCAAAGTTGCCAAGCTAACAGGCTACCTTCAAACAGTCCAGAAATATTATGGTTGATTTTGGTTTTGTATTTGCACACGTCATTTTATCTAAAAGCATTTAATCATTCTATAGTATACAAGTATACTTAATACATTAATGAAATATTATATTATATTTCCATATTCCATATTCACAGCAGTGGTAGTGAAGGTTTGTGGAAAAGTCATGCAGCACATTCATCTCCATTTTAAAGTAAAATTATTACTGGCTGATTGATTTATGAACTTATTTATTTTTTAATATATTAATATGTTTTAAAAACACTGTACACTGCTTTTATGATTATATTTAAATAAGCTTTTACTGCTGTTGCAATATATATATATATATAAACACCAATCAGCCATAACATTAAAACCACCTCCTTGTTTCTACACACATTGTCCATTTTATCAGCTCAACTTACCATATAGAACTACTTTGTACTTCTACAATTACTGACTGTAGTCCATCTGTCCAGCCAACAGCGCCCTGTGGGGAGCGTCCTGTGACCACTGATGAAGGTCTAGAAGATGACCAACTCAAACAGCAGCAATAGATGAGAGATCGACTCTGACTTTACATCTACAAGGTGGACCAACTAGGTAGGAGTGTCTAATAGAGTGGACAGTGAGTGGACACGGTATTTAAAAACTCCAGCAGCGCTGCTGTGTCTGATCCACTCATACCAACACAACACACACTAACATACCACCACCATGTCATTGTCACTGCAAAGGGTATGTAGGGAAATAGATGGACTACAGTCAGTAATTGTAGAACTACAAAGTGCTTCTGTGCTTCTATATGGGAAGTGGAGCTGATAAAATGGACAGTGAGTGTAGAAACAAGAAGGTGGTTTTAATGTTATGGCTAATCAGTGTATATTGTAAATAAAGAAAAATTTAAAGATGACATTTTCTTAATTGTCTGCACATTTAAAAGTAGTTTTAAAAGTAATATTTTTAAAAGTATTAAATTGTAAATAAAAATAATTGCAACATTATATGGTTAAACAATAGATTTATGGTTGTCAAATAGTAATAAACAAATCATCGTTTTATATATACACTATCATGTTTTGCAGACTTAAATAACATTTTGTCATGGCATGATTTAGACTATGGGACTTTATTCCATCTCTCTGAAACTGTGTCCTATTGAGATAAAGGAACTATATTTAGCAGTCTGAGCGACTGTTTTTATCAAGGTCGGAAGTAAATCTGTCCATTCCACTGAGAGTTTTACTGACTCCTCTGAGCTTATGATGGCTTCTGCAGCTAATCATAAACACGTCTCTGTTATTGGGTGCTAACGATGACACATTTCTTGTTTGGCCTTCAAGGACAAAGCACAGCGCTTTAGTACGTTAGAAACAATGACAGGCAACTAGCTGGGATTATTTCAGGACAGTTTGAAAACACTGGGGAGCTGAAGAGATTTATGTTTTAGTTAAAATTTGTTCCACTAGTCCTGAACATGAAACCGGAGCTGTAAAAAATATACTTATAAAACTAGCTGGCTTGTGACAAAGAATGTGAAACAATTATTACCATAAAAACTGGTTACCTTGTTTGACAAGGTAATATCAATGAGTCAAAGATAGAAAAACATATTTTATGAAACATTAAACTGGCACCACGATGGTAAATAAGCCGAGCTATGTGAAATTACAACCAATTACAACAGCTTTACACAAAATAATTAAGAAACAAGAAATTATACTTAAAGAAAAATGTGTGTTTTTGTACTGGTTGAGTCATGAAGATATATATTAAATCTTAGAGTGGTTATATCTACGGTAAGGGGATTGTATATTTGAATGCTGTATATACGGTATATATATATATATATATATATATATATATATATACAGTATATATATATATATATATATATATATATATATATATATATATATATACAGTGTATCACAAAAGTGAGTACACCCCTCACATTTCTGCAGATATTTAAGTATATCTTTTCATGGGACAACACTGACAAAATGACACTTTGACACAATGAAAAGTAGTCTGTGTGCAGCTTATATAACAGTGTAAATTTATTCTTCCCTCAAAATAACTCAATATACAGCCATTAATGTCTAAACCACCGGCAACAAAAGTGAGTACACCCCTTAGTGAAAGTTCCTGAAGTGTCAATATTTTGTGTGGCCACCATTATTTCCCAGAACTTCCTTAACTCTCCTGGGCATGTAGTTTACCAGAGCTTCACAGGTTGCCACTGGAATGCTTTTCCACTCCTCCATGACGACATCACGGAGCTGGCGGATATTCGAGACTTTGCGCTCCTCCACCTTCCGCTTGAGGATGCCCCAAAGATGTTCTATTGGGTTTAGGTCTGGAGACATGCTTGGCCAGTCCATCACCTTTACCCTCAGCCTCTTCAATAAAGCAGTGGTCGTCTTAGAGGTGTGTTTGGGGTCATTATCATGCTGGAACACTGCCCTGCGACCCAGTTTCCGGAGGGAGGGGATCATGCTCTGCTTCAGTATTTCACAGTACATATTGGAGTTCATGTGTCCCTCAATGAAATGTAACTCCCCAACACCTGCTGCACTCATGCAGCCCCACACCATGGCATTCCCACCACCATGCTTGACTGTAGGCATGACACACTTATCTTTGTACTCCTCACCTGATTGCCGCCACACATGCTTGAGACCATCTGAACCAAACAAATTAATCTTGGTCTCATCAGACCATAGGACATGGTTCCAGTAATCCATGTCCTTTGTTGACATGTCTTCAGCAAACTGTTTGCGGGCTTTCTTGTGTAGAGACTTCAGAAGAGGCTTCCTTCTGGGGTGACAGCCATGCAGACCAATTTGATGTAGTGTGCGGCGTATGGTCTGAGCACTGACAGGCTGACCCCCCACCTTTTCAATCTCTGCAGCAATGCTGACAGCACTCCTGCGCCTATCTTTCAAAGACAGCAGTTGGATGTCACGCTGAGCACGTGCACTCAGCTTCTTTGGACGACCAACGCGAGGTCTGTTCTGAGTGGACCCTGCTCTTTTAAAACGCTGGATGATCTTGGCCACTGTGCTGCAGCTCAGTTTCAGGGTGTTGGCAATCTTCTTGTAGCCTTGGCCATCTTCATGTAGCGCAACAATTCGTCTTTTAAGATCCTCAGAGAGTTATTTGCCATGAGGTGCCATGTTGGAACTTTCAGTGACCAGTATGAGAGAGTGTGAGAGCTGTACTACTAAATTGAACACACCTGCTCCCTATGCACACCTGAGACCTAGTAACACTAACGAGTCACATGACATTTTGGAAGGAAAATGACAAGCAGTGCTCAATTTGGACATTTAGGGGTGTAGTCTCTTAGGGGTGTACTCACTTTTGTTGCCGGTGGTTTAGACATTAATGGCTGTATATTGACTTATTTTGAGGGAAGAATAAATTTACACTGTTATATAAGCTGCACACAGACTACTTTTCATTGTGTCAAAGTGTCATTTTGTCAGTGTTGTCCCATGAAAAGATATACTTAAATATCTGCAGAAATGTGAGGGGTGTACTCACTTTTGTGATACACTGTATATATACGTATATATACACAGTATTCAAATATACAAATATATATATACGTATATATATAAACACTGTTCAGCCATAACATTAAAACCACCTCCTTGTTTCTACACTCACTGTCCATTTTATCAGCTCCACTTACCATATAGAAGGCTGTAGTCCATCTGTTTCTCTGCATACTTTTTTAACCTCCTTTCACCCTGTTCTTCAATGGTCAGGACCCCCACAGGACCACCACAGAGCAGGTATTATTTAGATGGTGGATCATTCTTAACACTGCAGTGGCAATGACATGGTGGTGGTGTGTTAGTGTGTGTTGTGCTGGTATGAGTGGATCAGGCACAGCAGTGCTGCTGGAGTTTTTAAATACTGTGTCCACTCATTGTCCACTCTATTAGACACTCCTACCTAGTCGGTCCACCTTGTAGATATAAAGTCAGAGACGATCGCTCATCTATTGCTGCTGTTTGAGTTGGTCATCTTCTAGACCTTCATCAGTGGTCACAGGACGCTGCCCACAGGGCGCTGTTGGCCGGATGTTTTTGGTTGGTGGACTATTCTCAGTCCAGCAGTGACAGTAAGGTGCTTAAAAACTCCATCAGCATTGCTGTGTCTTATCCACTCATGCCAGCACAACACACACTATCACACCACCACCATGTCAGTGTCACTGCAGTGCTGAGAATGATCCACCACCTAAATAATACCTGCTCTGTAGTGGTCCTGGGAGAGTCCTGGCCATTGAGGAACAGCATGAAAGGGAGCTAACAAAGCATGCAGAGAAACAGATGCACCACAGTCAGTAATTGTAGAACTACAAAGTGCTCTTATATGGTAAGGGGAGCTGATAAAGTAGACAATGTGTGTAGAACCAAGGAGGTGGTTTTAATGTTATGACTTATCGGTCTATATATATACTATATATACAGTGTATCACAAAAGTGAGTACACCCCTCACATTTCTGCAGATATTTAAGTATATCTTTTCATGGGACAACACTGACAAAATGACACTTTGACACAATGAAAAGTAGTCTGTGTGCAGCTTATATAACAGTGTAAATTTATTCTTCCCTCAAAATAACTCAATATACAGCCATTAATGTCTAAACCACCGGCAACAAAAGTGAGTACACCCCTAAGAGACTACACCCCTAAATGTCCAAATTGAGCACTGCTTGTCATTTTCCCTCCAAAATGTCATGTGACTCGTTAGTGTTACTAGGTCTCAGGTGTGCATAGGGAGCAGGTGTGTTCAATTTAGTAGTACAGCTCTCACACTCTCTCATACTGGTCACTGAAAGTTCCAACATGGCACCTCATGGCAAAGAACTCTCTGAGGATCTTAAAAGACGAATTGTTGCGCTACATGAAGATGGCCAAGGCTACAAGAAGATTGCCAACACCCTGAAACTGAGCTGCAGCACAGTGGCCAAGATCATCCAGCGTTTTAAAAGAGCAGGGTCCACTCAGAACAGACCTCGCGTTGGTCGTCCAAAGAAGCTGAGTGCACGTGCTCAGCGTCACATACAAATGCTGTCTTTGAAAGATAGGCGCAGGAGTGCTGTCAGCATTGCTGCAGAGATTGAAAAGGTGGGGGGTCAGCCTGTCAGTGCTCAGACCATACGCCGCACACTACATCATTCTGCATGGCTGTCACCCCAGAAGGAAGCCTCTTCTGAAGTCTCTACACAAGAAAGCCCGCAAACAGTTTGCTGAAGACATGTCAACAAAGGACATGGATTACTGGAACCATGTCCTATGGTCTGATGAGACCAAGATTAATTTGTTTGGTTCAGATGGTCTCAAGCATGTGTGGCGGCAATCAGGTGAGGAGTACAAAGATAAGTGTGTCATGCCTACAGTCAAGCATGGTGGTGGGAATGCCATGGTCTGGGGCTGCATGAGTGCAGCAGGTGTTGGGGAGTTACATTTCATTGAGGGACACATGAACTCCAATATGTACTGTGAAATACTGAAGCAGAGCATGATCCCCTCCCTCCGGAAACTGGGTCGCAGGGCAGTGTTCCAGCATGATAATGACCCCAAACACACCTATAAGACGACCACTGCTTTATTGAAGAGGCTGAGGGTAAAGGTGATGGACTGGCCAAGCATGTCTCCAGACCTAAACCCAATAGAACATCTTTGGGGCATCCTCAAGCGGAAGGTGGAGGAGCGCAAAGTCTCGAATATCCGCCAGCTCCGTGATGTCGTCATGGAGGAGTGGAAAAGCATTCCAGTGGCAACCTGTGAAGCTCTGGTAAACTCCATGCCCAGGAGAGTTAAGGCAGTTCTGGGAAATAATGGTGGCCACACAAAATATTGACACTTCAGGAACTTTCACTAAGGGGTGTACTCACTTTTGTTGCCGGTGGTTTAGACATTAATGGCTGTATATTGAGTTATTTTGAGGGAAGAATAAATTTACACTGTTATATAAGCTGCACACAGACTACTTTTCATTGTGTCAAAGTGTCATTTTGTCAGTGTTGTCCCATGAAAAGATATACTTAAATATCTGCAGAAATGTGAGGGGTGTACTCACTTTTGTGATACACTGTATATATATATTTCTGAAAATTTATTTTATATATGTTCATATTTATACACACAATCAGAAAATATGTACATTTGAAGAAAGAATATGCACTAAAAAATAAAACATACAAAATGATATGGCCATATCTGATGACCAACCAGTTTTAGTATAGAATCAAAGCCCATGAGCAACACCCCAAGTGCAATATATACAACTGTGTCTGGGCCCAAAACATTGTTTTGAACCTTGTCCTCACAATTTCTGATCTGTTTCCTAATTTGTACTTTTGTTTTTATGTCTAAACATAGTGCAACCAAAACTACTCTGCCAACTATATCTATGGAACCACTATCACTCATCAGCTTTTTGATTGCCAGGATGCCATTTACAGTTTGTCCTATTGTTGCACACTGGCCCCTCGTCAATTTTAAAATTAATAACATTTCTTCGGCCATTTCAGAAAAAATCTCCGCTGTGCAAATTTGTCATGTCTAAGACAAGGCCTCCTTGTGGAATCCCCCCCAAGGATCCTCCCCTCCTCTTTTCAATTTCTGCTTAGAAATTCTGCATGGTGAAAAGCTTAAAGTAGAACATATTGGGGTGCTCAGATGCGCCTGACCTGTTTATGCGAGGGGAAGTTGATAGGCTGTCGAATTCCCCTGCGGCTCGTGGCCCAGCAAGGGGGGCTATCTTTTAAACGGACTCTCTGATACTTCCACATAATACGAGGAATAACTCAGACAACGG
Organism: Trichomycterus rosablanca; assembly: GCF_030014385.1. Taxonomy (NCBI): domain Eukaryota; kingdom Metazoa; phylum Chordata; class Actinopteri; order Siluriformes; family Trichomycteridae; genus Trichomycterus; species Trichomycterus rosablanca. The sequence goes on along the minus strand of NC_085997.1, from coordinate 13,919,881 downwards.
GACTGAATATTTCATTTGTTATCCATATTCCTTGTGGGCAGAAATGATAGGGAAATGTAAAAACAGAGATTGGAGCCTCCAGAGTGGGAACATTGGTGATGTTTTTTTGCTGTCTGTAGACGGAGTGGATGCTGAACCCCCTGCCTGAACTGCATCCATCTTTCAGGCAGCTGGCATCACTGCTTTTAATGCTGCCATGTGTTCACTTGCTCTTAAATCTGTGCTGCTAGTACCATCAGTGCAGGATCATGTGGGGCCTATAAACGCTGTGAAGCTAGATTCTTCTTCTTTTCTTTAAATGAAAATGAGAGTCGACTTTTTGGTTTAAATGTGATCAGATGCTAAGGTTCATTTGGAAAGGAAATTTTACCACAATCAAAAACTTAAAATAAAAAGAAAATCTCCTTTCACATTTAGCCCCAAAGCCTACTATATTGTTAACCTGCTTATTAATGTTATAGTCACATTATGGTTATACTTTATGACTGGTACTATAGGTGTACAGTATACACTTAGATCAAAAATTGACTTATTATTTACAATCGTAACAACAAATTTATGTTCAATAAATAGAATTAGAGTTTGGTGTCCATAGTAATAGCTAAATAAGTAGTAGTAACAATTTAACAATAATTAACTAATTAACTAAATAAATGACACGGCTTTAAAAAAAATCAAACTTTTTTTTTAATGAGATGAACTTTAAAATAATGATTTAAATTTAACATTTAAATGTTGTCACAAAACAGGCAGGTTTTAGTTCCATCGTTACTTGTCTTGATGCAAAAACATTACACATAATTACATTAAGCTTAAAAGTATGCCTGTGGTTTTTTATCCTCATTTTTATCCTTAAAGATTTAAATATAAAATATCCTTATTTAAATCCGTTCCTAATTTTTCATCTTCATTTCATTAGGAATGAACAAGATGGTGGGGTGCGGTCATGTTTACCTCAACCTATGAAAGGGTTGTGCTGACCTTACACATGAGCACACCAACAAGCTCTCTACAATCCTAATCATATTTTTAATGTCATTGTTGAATGTTAGTCTTTGCTCATTGTATGATATATTTCAAAACTAGATATTAGTCAGTAAACATCATTATAATGAAGTGATTTTGACTTAATAAAGAGCTGAGACATTAAAATACCTGAAAATAATAATTACAGATTTTCCTCTTGTAATTAATCCACAAACCTTTAAATGTTGCTTTATATGTGTTTGACTGTGTTTGATATAACCATGTGAACTGATGAATCATGAATGTAAGCAAAGTGTAAAACATGACGTTAAAATCCAAATAAAACAAACAAACAAACCCCATTTATACATAGTGTTTAATAGTTTGTGTAATGTTTTGTCGTTAACCCGTCATCTTTATTCTTCCCTCTTATCACTTGCTTTACTGATTGTTTATATTTGCCTTATTATTATTGTTAATAATACCAGTGTGTTTTTATTTTTATTAATTAATGTTAATAATTAGTATTAGTAAAAATTAATTAAATTGTATTAATTTTTTTTTACTAATTTCCACTATTAAAAATATTTTTTGTGTGTCAAATAATCATAACAGAATAGTTTTAATTGAATGTAAATTAAATGTATATAAAAAGTTAACATTCACTTGATGTTTTTGCTCATTATTATTTAATGGCTATAACTATTGGTATGAAAGTTGGAAATGATAATAAAAAAGTGTGTTAATTGTTGTCAGTTCCACTGTTAAAATTACTTTAATTTTTTATTTATTTTAATTTCTATTCTGCTGCATTTCTTTTTTAGAAATTCTGGCAAGCATATAATTTTGTATAGAACAGAATTAGAATGTATTCATGCATATTTATCCTGCTAAAAATGTATTCTTAATACCTTTAACAGAAACATTTTATAATCACATCAAGCTTTATGTTTGACAGTAGACATGAGTACTATTAAGACCCTTCACTCACTGTTAACTTACCTGTTTAAAACGATTACAGGTTCATCTGCATCTCCAGCCCAAGTTAAGCATATGTTGTCAAATCCCTGTAACAGTTCTGTGTTAAATTTGTTTTCCAACAATAAGTCCTCCATGCCTTAGGATCCTTTATTATGTTCTGATAACCTGCTTTTTAACCAGCCATTATATATTTTAGCTCTTCTCGCTTTCTCCTACCGACTCTTATTTCTTCCTTGCCAGTTTTGCACTAATTTTCCACCATCTGCTTGTGCATCTGTTGGAGAGCCAGAAAAAGGAGGTGAAATATTGCTCACAAAAAGAAAAGTCAGCTTTCTTTTTTTTTTGGCTCACTTTCTTTTTTTCCTTCTCTGTTGCTTCTTTTCTCTTATTGTCATTGTACTCTTTTACTATTTTTCAGTAGTGGTGGTGCTGGGGGGGAGGGTTGATTTGCACTGTGAGCTTAAACCTTCACAGACTAATTTTACATGTAAACCTGTGGCTGCTGTAATTGTGTGTATAAAAGAAAGCTGAAACTAAAAAAGGATAGCTTGGATGTGTGTATGAGGGGAGTGTAGGTAATTTCCTTTCCATGTCTGACCGTTTGACCAGTAAGCGGAGTCAACAAGATGGCACAAAAGATCAGAAAGCTGTTTTTGTAATAATCAGACAAAAGCCCTTGTGCTCTTAGAATTACACAACTGAGAAAAGACACTGACCCCCCCCCCTTCATACTACCACAAATCCAAAGCTTCCTTCCTTCTCCACTCTTTGAGGTAGGACAATGGGGGATAGCGGGTGTGGATGCGGGAGGCCCTCTGTCTCCATCAGCGCAGTTCAAGGATTACACATTCCTGGCAAGGCTCTGGGTTGCTCGGCAGTCAAGGCACCCACAGTTTTTAAAATCCTTTTTCTACCAAGCAGCTTATTCAAACTTATTTTTGCTTGAATTTCTTACAGAGCCCTGTTAACTATAACATCTCTTGCCACTGTAAAATTACAGCTGCTGTAAAGTGGAATCTACTGAGAATCTGCCACATATGGAGGACTACAATATTTTCTCCCTATTCTTCCACCAAGTGTACCCAACAAAACAGTAGGATTGCATCTAGCTTTCCCCATCTAGCTTTCTCTCAGACATGGTCAGTTGTGTCTGGTGAGCATTTGAGAAGGCTCAACAGACACAAAAGAGTTTTAGTACCACTGCTGCTCATACATTAATTGTTGTTTTTTGTATTCTTTTAGCAAATTCATATTCAAAGTTAAAGTTTAGCTTGCCTGTCTTACACATTCCTACACAGTATAGAAGTACTAACTAAATTACTGTAACAGTGAGCAGTCATGTGATTGAGTACTTTTCAATGACTATAAAAATGTGGTTTACATTTTTTTATTCATACTGTAAAAAATTGCTGTAAATTTACAGTAAATATTTCACAGTAAAATATTGTTTTTATAATTTACAGTATTATACTGTATATATTTGGGTAAACATGGGCGTGCCTTAGTTTACTGTCAAATTCAAAAAACCACAATGCATGATTGGATTTCCGTTCTTTAGGCGGCAGTTAAAAGCTTACGCCAACACCATTTTCTTTTAATCAGCGTCAGTTTTAGTATACGTCTATATATTCATGTGGTAAACCGCAGTTTAGGAAACAAAAATATTCGTTTTTATATCGGGTCTATTCAAATGTGCCTTGACAGTTGAGGTGGTTGAATCGCAAACTTTATTTAAAACATGGTGCGTATCTGAGGTAAAATATTTTAAAAAGTAAATAATTGACACTATGTGTACATTTCATCGATGCGTTTTAATCAGTGTTAATTTGGTGTTATTTGGTTTCGAGAGCTAAGTTGTTAATAATGCTGTATAACGATAGCGGCGTGTTGAGGTTTTTTTTTTTAGAACATTAGTATACACTTTAACTGATTGTGTTGTTATTATTACAGCTTTTGTTTTAGTATAGTCATTTTAGATATTTCTGCTATTTCTTACCACCAACAAGCCAGACATTGGCGTGTTTTGAGTTAACAAAATAATATAAGACAAGCCCAGACAAATGCCAAAGCTTAAAGTTTTTTATATTTAGATGTAATCTGTAAGGTCACAGTAATTTTACTGTAAAATTATGGTAATTAACTGTTAACACATTACAGTTCTTTACTGTAAAAAGGCTCTACAGTTATTTACTGTAAAATTACAATACTCTGCTGCCAGTAAATTACTGTAAATTTACAATACGTTTTTTTTTTACAGTGTAATATGTATCAGTTTGGGTGGGTCAATTTCCAACACACTTTCAAATTGTTTTGAGGTTATCTTTGTACTAAAAATTAGTTTTAAAATTTTAAATTGCATATTATGACCATTGGTTAAACCACAATTAATCATTAAGCTTCACAGAGTGGTACATTTTTGCAAATATCCCAATCCTGTCATGCCTGTTTTGCATTGAGATTGTTGGTGTGACCAAGGCTTTAATTGTAAGCATGTCATGACATGCTGTCATACAAGGGTCATGTCTAGTTATATAATAATTTCACGTCATCATTATCATAATAGCTGACAGAATGATTGATGCCATAACAGCTAACATCATTGTCATGGGCACCCAAAACTCATTGATGCACGTGGGGAGTGAAGGCTGGTCCGTGTGGTCCGATCCAACAGATGAGCTACTGTAGCTCAAATAGCTGAAGAAGTTAATGCATTGCAGTTTGTTGCGTATGGGGCTGCATAGCCGCAGACCAGTCAGGGTGCCCATGCTGACCCCTGTCCGAAAGCGCCAACAATGGTCACATGAGCATCTGAACTGGACCACGAAGCAATGGAAGAAGGTGGCCTGGTCTGATGAATCATGTTTTCTTTTACATTACGTGGATGGCCGGGTGAGTGTGCGTCGCTTACCTGGGGAACGCATGGCACCAGGATGCACTATGGGAAGAAGGCAAGCCGGCAGAGGCAGTGTGATGCTTTGGACAATGTTCTGCTGTGAAACCTTGGGTCCTGCCATCGTTGTGGATGTTACTTTAACACATACCACCTACCTAAGCATTGATGCAGACCATGTACACCCTTTCATGGAAACTGTATTCCCTGATGGCTGTGGCCTTTTTCAGCAGGATAATGCGCCCTGGTTTGAGGAGCACAACAACGAGTTTGAGGTGTTGACTTGGCCTCCAAATTTCCCAGATCTCAATCCAATCGAGCATCTGTGGGATGTGCTGGACAAACAAGTCCGATCCATGGAGACCCCACCTCACGACTTACAGAGGTTAAAAGGATCTACTGCTAAGATCTTGGTGCCAGATACCACAGCACACCTTCAGGGGTCTAGTGAATTCCATGCCTCAACGGGTCAGGGCTGTTTTGGCTGCAAAAGGGGGGCCAACACAACATAAGATTAGTGGTCATAATGTTTTGCCTAATCGGTGTACAGTATTAACAAGTCAGAAAGTGTAAGTTTTAAAATTCTTTAATAAATGTATTGCTTACAGTGGTGTTAAAAAAAATAGCAGTCCAACACCATTAACTTGATAAATCAATGTTTTTGGTAGAAATGCTATTTCTACATAGCAAAAAATTTACTTGAAAGTGTAGTAGAGTATTGAAAACAAAACAAACCCAACAATTAGGACATGCATGCCGTTCATTCTGAGTAATCGAAGCATTGATTGAAAGGAACTTGTTCAAAATAATAGCAGTGAGGAGTTCAATTGGTGAAGTAATTCATTCTGCAGAAGAATGGGTGTCAATTTTGGCCCTTATTTAAGGTAGGAGGGTGGCAAATGTTGCACAGGTTGGTCATAGTGCATTTCCTTCTGAAATACTGGGTAAAATGGGTTGTTCCAGACATTGTTCTGATGAACAGCGTACTTTGATTAAAAAGTTGATTTTAGAGGGAAAAAACATACAGAGAAGTGCAGCAATGATAGGCTGCTCAGCTAAAATGATCTCAAATGCCTTAAAGTGACAACCAAAACCTGAAAGATGCAGAAGGAAGCGTGGAACTACTGTTTGAATGGATCAAAGAATAGCCAGAATGGCAAAAGTTCAGCCAGTGATCACCTCCAGAAAGATCAAGAAACATCTGAAGTTCCCAGTGAGTACAGAAGATGATTAAGTGAAGCCAATTTACCAGCAAGAACTCCTTGCAAAGTCCCGTTGTTAAGAAAAAGACGTGTCCTGAATGGGTTCAAATTTCCCAAAGAACACATTGACTGGTCCAAAGAGAAATGGCTCAACATTTTGTGGACTGGTGAAAGCGGCCATAGACAGTATGTCAGATGACCCTCGAGCACTGAATTCGAGCCAAAGTACACTGTGAAGACAGTAAAGCATGGTGGTACAAAACTATGATATGGGGATGTTTTTCATACCATGGTGTTACGTCTATTTATCACATACAAGGGATCATGGATCAGTTTAAATATATCAGAATACTTGAGGAGATCATGTTGCCCTATGTCGAAGAAGAAATGCCCTTAAAATAAATGTTTTAACATGACAATGACCCAAAACATCTTGGTTACAGACAAACAAGATTGAGGTAATAGAGTGGCCAGCCCAATCCCCTGACTTCAATCCCATAGAGAACTTGTGGGCTGATATCTGAAACGCGTTTTTTTGAGGCAAAACCCAAAATTGCAGAAGAACTGTGGAATGTAGTCTAATCATCCTGGACTGGAATACCTGTTCAGAGGTGCCAGAAGTTGGTGGACTCCATGCAACACAGATCTCGGAAACAATTGTTATGCCACTAAATATTAGTTCAGTAATTTAAAGTAAAGTGAAACCTCAAACATTTTCAGTTTATAAATACATTTTTTGAGTTTTTAAAGAAAAATGCTGGCACTGCTATTTTTTTGAACAGCCAATATTTATTTTCTTAACTTTCTGTAAAGGATGAACACAAACTGGCTAAATGTTGTTAATGTTTTGATTTAGAATTAAAAGTGTAGTATTTTCAGTGCATTTGCATTTATGGAAATAAAAGTTATTATAATGATTTTGTGCTTTATTCACTTTTTTTAAATCACTGCTATTTTTTTGAACACTACTGTATATTGTGACATTTTATTGCAGTTATCATAAGTATCCTTAAATTATAATGAAATATGCAAAAAAAACATGCATAGAGGAATTTAAATAAAAAACATATACTGTCATTGAATAGTAAAACATTTGTGACTTTTGTATGTAAACCTTTGACTTCAACTGTATGCTTAGTTTTATACATCTGTGTGCATTAAAAAACTCAATTTACTCATTACAAAAGGTGTCCACAAAGTTTTGACATGTACTAAATGTTACTTTACAGTTATAAGTGTCAGAGGTTCTTCATTTAATGTTGTAAGATGATTTACAATCTGTAAGCAATACTGATAGTCTTGTCTTGTGAATTTGTTTGTCCATTTTCCATCACCGCCTGCAGTGATATTTGAGTTGTTGAGACTGTTTATCACCATACTTTTCCCCCGGTTGCTTTCCTCAGTCCATGGGGAACAGTTTAGATAACTCACCACATTACATGCTTCTGTTTTCTCCATGCTGCCTCTCTCTCTCTCTTTTGGTTTTATATTAGTGATCAGCGAAAGATGCCTCGGGCAATCCCTGCGCAAATAAAAGCTGACACGCTCTTTTACTCAAATCTTCTCCCCTCTCACGGCCTGCATGCCCCCTCCAGAGATTACCCCTGTAACAACAATTATTCCAAATGTCAATGCTTCCTGCCCAGAGGGCCTTGAGCGAACAAAGATTAAATCTTTTAACATGGAAGAAAAATTTAAATGTGCTTGAGTAGATGTAGTCTGAAGCAGGGATTCTTGGTCGTCAGGGGCAAAAATTGGTGGTGCTTTAGTAAGTGTATTTTCTTGCTGTTGACTATTAACCCCTCTCTAAGAGGGGCTACATGTCTTGTCACAAGCAAAAGCCCACTGGAGGAAAAGACATTATTGCTATGGTAGAGGCCTGTCAAATCAAATGAGAGGGAGCAAGAAAAAACATGGCTGCCTCTCGTGCTGAAGCAGTCATGCATTATCTTATTATAGTTTTTGTCCGGCTGTTATATTTTTAATTCTTTCTCTGTTTACAGTGCATTTACAAAAGATCAATGCATTTAGGGTATATTCAATGCCAAATTGATTGCAGCAGCTCAGTAAATAGAGCATTAGCATCAGTGTTTTAGTCCAGACCATCACAGCTGAGACTGATACTACTGTTGCAAATGCACAATCTTGTATAGCTGTGACCAGGCCCCAGAGGTGTAAGCCCAATCATTCAGTCATTTGGTCCTATCTAAAACAAGACTGTTTAATTTCATATCTAATTAGACATCTGACTGACAATGCAAAAAATCCATCCAACCCATCCAGGTAACCATTAAGAAAGACCTGACACATTTTCTTAATGAGAATTACAACTTCCAAAAACTTCACGCTCACATATACTTTTTAACCTTATTCAACATATTGTAACACTCCATCACCTAACATGCTGTTTTTTTACAAGCTATATGCATTTGTGTCCAGCTTTAGTGATGTTATGCTCTATACTCTATATACACCGAGCAGCCATAGCATTAAAACCACCTCCTTGTTTCTACGGGGCGCTGTTGGCTGGATGTTTTTGGTTGGTGGACTATTCTCAGTCCAGCAGTGACAGTGAGGTGTTTAAAAACTCCAGCAGCATTGCTGTGTCTGATCCACTCATACCAGCACAACATACACTAACACACCACCACCATGTCATTGTCACTGCAGTGCTGAGAATGATCCACCACCTAAATAATACTTGCTTTTTTGGTGATCCTGTGGGGGTCCTGACCATTGAAGAACAGAGTAAAAGCTATTCTAGCTCTCGTGGAAGACGGACGCACTTTTCCCTCCTCCTTCCTTATCTTCCCTGCTTGGCGCTTCTCCTGTATCGTCTTGTCTCGTCTACTCTGCTCTACAGAGATTTTTCTAGCACTGCTCCTCAAAGAACAAATTATGGAATTGGTTAAATGGTCTCTGAATGCTATTGACACCATCTTCTCATCGAGAAGTTTGGGTTCGGGGGAACCCAAATGCCCCGACGGAACGCAGATGGCAGGATACGCGATGGACTCGTGGGGGAAGTGGAGGGTCATGTGCCTGGCACCTCTTTCGTTGGAGGACGTAGAGGATGTTTATCTATTCGGAACTTTGATTGTGGGGTTTTTGCTGATTGGATTAGGCTTCGCCCTGCTGTATCGGGAAATTAAAAGAGTTGGGTCAGTTGTCAAAGGTCCCCAGAAACTGCCCAATTTGATTGATATGGTGGGCAGAGCCGTTGGAACTCAGACTGTGAATATTAATCGCAATATGGATTTCATCTTGGAGAAACTTACGGCTTTGCGAAATGAGGTGAACCAGAGACGCATTAATTCTGAGAGTTCGTGTTAAAATTTTGATAGTGCTCAGACAAAACAAAAGTCATTTCTGCTCTTGGCTCCCCTGTTATCAGCAACGGCCTAGCTGATAAGGAAATTCCTCCAGAGGACTTGTTGCTATGTACCTACCCTGCCTCCACTGACTGTTTTCATTCTGGGCAGTAAGAGCTGAAAACAGCCATGTTATCGCGAACTTTGTACAGACTTTTTCTTGCTGCGGGAATGGAGAACTGTCTGGACTCTTTCCAACCCAAATACAACGTCTCCACTCTAGTTTCATCTAATTTTAGCTTAATTCCACCAATACAGTAGTTGGTTACTTTTCCGATCCCCCCATCCCTAACCCGTGGCTAGTTGTGTGATGTTTTTACATGTGCTTGTGCTGTATGGGGCTGTTTTTTTTGTGTTACCATAGTGTGCTCCTAAAGGGAGCACAATCTGGTTGCTGTTTTTTTTATCCCCTTCTTTCCCAATGTGTTCATTATTTCTTGTTTCTGCGAATGATGGCGCCGGTGAGGTCGGCTGCCGTCACGACTGCTCCGACAACTACTGTGGCGGATTAGTCACTAAAGCATTTCACTTCTAGTTGTACTGTGTGTATGACCATGTATGTGACAAATAAATCTTGACTTGATTATAGACTTGATTAAAAAGTATGTAGAGAAACAGATGGTAGAATTGTAGAACTACAAAGTGCTTCTATATGGTAAGTGGAGCTGATAAAATCGACAGTGAGTGTAGAAACAAGGTGGTTTTAATGTTATGGCTGATCAGTGTAACTATATCAGTTATGATCAGTGTCTTTAGGGACAGTGGTAGCCTAGTGGGTAGAGCTTTGGGCTATCAACCGGAAGATTGGGGGTTCAAATCCAGGCTTTGCTATGCAGCCACTGTTGGGTCCTTGAGCAAGGCCCTTAACCCTGTCTGCTCCAGGGGCGCCGTATGATGGCTGACTGCGTTCTGACCCCAGCTTCCAAACAAGCTGGGATATGCGAAGAAAGAATTTCATTGTATTGTACTGTACACCTGTATATGTATAAATGACAAATAAAGTATATATATATATATATATATACACAGTATATATATATATATATAATTAGAGGGAAATATTCTGTAATTAAAAGTAAAATAAGGTCATGATGTTACATTTATTACCTACAGGTCACAGTGTTTCATTCCATTTTCAATAGTTTGCTATTAAAATCCGAACTTGTCATTTTTACGTGTATGCAGAGAGAGAGGACCCAAGATGCAGAGAATTAAAAAATAAAAGATTTTATTTGACAAAAGGTACAAAAGGTAAACCGAAACGAACAGAGAACAAAGGGCAATAAACCAAAAACAATCCGGGGATCCCGAATAAAGCCGAAATCGTCTTGGCTAACTGAAAGATAAACAGAGAAAACAAAAACACACAAAACGGAAAACGGAAAACGCGAGTCGCGAACCCTGGTCGCTCACTCGCGGGAGCCGCACTGACACAGCTCGCTACAGCGAGGCTTAGAGGAGGCGGGGACTCAGGCGTCTATGAAGGGGCGCCGTGCGTGAACGCGCTCGGGAAAAACCACCGAGACTTGGCAAAAGGGCAAGAACGAAAGACGGGCTAGCAGGGAGCCCGAACGGCACTGTCACCAGCGTAAGGCTGGGAAGCGGCCGGTAACAAGAGTAATAGAGAAAAATAGCGGAGCCCGGTATCGAACCTGGGTCGCTCCGGGGAGAGCGCGGCTCGCTAGGCGGGAGCCGATAACGCTACTGAATACCCCGGGGAGTAGATAGCGCTCAAAGCGCTGCTGGGCGAGTGCTGCGGCGCTAGCACTTAGCCGGCAGCTAACCGGCTGACAAAGAGAGGACGCTGGTTAAATGAACAGCAGCGCGAGGGCTGCACGACAGTCGCACCAGACTGAAAATGCTAGGTCTAGTTACCTCGGCCTTACGACCTACCCATCCTGCCACCATACGGCGCCAGGAGAACCACCTAAGCTATAAAAAGAAAGAGGCTGGTGCGAGGCAGCCATGAACCAGGTAAGAGAACAAACGGTGCGACGCCGGTAAGCGGGCGATGCCCACTTATATAGTGAGCGCGCAGGTGCCGGTCATTCGCACTAATCAGCGGGCTTCTCTATTAGAAGCCACGCTGCTCTTTGTTCTGTAAGATCTGCGACGCTGAGAACAGGTGGTAAGTCCATCAGACGCCGCAGACCCCCTAACAGGACCCCCCCCTCTAGGGACAGCACCCGAGGTCCCAAGACCCGCAGACCGGTTCCTACGGAACTCGCGGATCAGTTCGGGGTCCAGGATCTGTCGAGCCGGTACCCACGAACGTTTCTCGGGGCCGTAACCTTCCCAATCCACCAGGTATTGGGTGCTACCCTGCACTCTCCTGCTATCCAGGAGGCGGCGGACCGTAAATGCAGGGGCACCCTGGATGATACGAGGGGCGGGAGGTTGTGGGAGGGGTAAAGCTCCCCCGCTCGCGAACGGGCGCAGTTGGGAGACATGAAAGGTTGGGTGTGCCTTCATCCTGGGAGGCAACTCCAACCTATATGTCACCGGGTTGATCCGTCTGACTACCTTAAACGGGCCAATGTACCTCGGTGCCAACTTGTGTGTGGTACCTTTGACGGGGAGATCCCTCGTCGATAAGAGGACACGTTGGCCTGGCCGAAACGTCAGAGCCGGCTGTCGCCTGCGGTCGGCATTGCGCTTCATGGAGCGCTGAGAGACCAAGAGGGCCTGTCTTGCTTTCCGCCAGGCGGCGCGGCAGCGACGGACGTGTTGCTGCACAGACGGCACCGCAACCTCTTGTTCCTGATCAGGAAACAGTGGAGGGGGGTAGCCGTACTGTGCCTCAAATGGTGACATACCCAATGCGGCATGGTGCAGGGTATTGTGGGCGAATTCGGCCCACAATAATTTATCCGCCCAAGTGGCTGGATTCCCTGCTGTTAAGCATCTTGCCTAGGTCTTGGATAACCCGCTCTGATTGCCCGTTGGACTCGGGGTGATACCCCGAGGATAAGCTGGCCGTCGCGCCCAGGAGTTGGCAAAAGGCTCGCCAACACTGGCTGATGAACTGCGGGCCCCGATCCGAGACAATGTCGGATGGGACCCCATGTGCTCTCACCACATGTTGCAGAACAGCCTGTGCTGTGGCCATGGCAGACGGGAGCTTGGGCAACGGAACGAAGAGGCAAGATTTGGTGAACCGGTCTACGATTACCAGTACCACCGTAAATCCCCTGGATTTTGGCAACCCTGTGACAAAGTCCAGTGCCAGGTGGGACCACGGTCTCGAAGGGACTGGCAATGGACGGAGGAGCCCGCGAGGGCGCTCTCTTGTGCTCTTGTTAGTAGCACAGACTACGCAGGTTCGGACTAGGTCCTTGACCTGCCCCTCCATCCCCGGCCACCAGAATTTTCGGCGCAGTAGGATCAGGGTCTTAGAGACTCCTGGATGTGCCGCAAACGAGGACGCATGAGCCCACTCAAACACCTGACGACGAACTGTCGATGGTACGAACAGTCGGTCAGGCGGACCCCCCCCTGGGTCGGGCTCAGCTGCTTGGGCGTCCCGAACAGTCTTAAATATGCCCCAAGTTACAGGGGCTGCTATTTGGCTCGGGGGAATAATGGGAGCAGGCTCCGCTTCGGGTCTAGTCAGGTCCCACTGCCTGGACAAAGCATCCGGCTTAGTGTTCTTCGACCCTGGCCTGTAGGACAGGGTGAAGTGGAACCGACTGAAAAAAAGAGACCAGCGGGCCTGACGAGAGTTCATCCGCTTCGCTTGCTGGATAAACGACAGGTTTTTGTGGTCTGTCCAAACAAGGAAGGGATGTTTAGCCCCCTCGAGCCAGTGTCGCCATTCATCAAGTGCCAACTTGATGGCCAAAAGCTCCTTGTCTCCTACCGGGTAATTACGCTCGGCAGGAGTCAAACGGTGGGAAAAGAAGGCGCAGGGGTGGAGCTTCTTTTCTGGGCCCACTCTCTGGGACAATACTGCCCCTACTCCGACGTCCGAGGCACCCACTTCAACTATGAAGGGTTCCTCGGGGTCAGGTAACTGCAAGACCGGAGCAGTCGTTAAGAGAGATTTAAGCCTGTTAAAGGCTTGTTGGGCCTGCACCGTCCACTTGAACGGACCCTTGCCCGTCAGGACCGTCAAAGGAGCGGCGACCGTGCTAAAGTTCCGAATGAACCGCCTAAAAAAGTTAGCAAAGCCCAGAAATCTTTGCACTTGGCGTACGGAACTGGGAGTCGGCCAAGCCTCCACTGCTTTAGTTTTAGCCGGGTCCATCTGCAGGGCGCCCTGAGAGATTATGAACCCCAAAAAGGAGATTGATGGGGCGTGAAACACGGATTTCTCCAGCTTGACGAACAAATGGTGGTCGAGCAGAAGCTGAAGAACCCGACGGACGTGCCTGACATGTTCTTCGATGGATCGGCTAAAGATCAGGATATCGTCTAGGTAGACATAGACGTATCGGTCAAGGGCCTCCCGTAAGGCCTCATTGATAAAGCGTTGGAAGACCGCAGGGGCATTCATTAACCCAAAGGGCATCACCAGATATTCATAGTGTCCCGTGGGCGTAATGAACGCAGTCTTCCACTCATCCCCTCGCCGGATACGGATCAAGTTATACGCGCTGCGTAGATCCAGCTTCGTAAAAATGGAAGCCCGCTGAAGAGCTTCAAAAGCTGTGGCCATCAGCGGCAGCGGATAACGATCCTTAACCGTTATAGCGTTAAGACCTCGATAATCGATACAGGGGCGCAGGGTCCCATCCTTCTTTCCCACAAAGAAGAATCCCGCCCCAGCTGGGGAGGTCGAGGGTCGGATGAACCCCTGATCGAGCGCCCCCCTGACATACTCCTCCATGGCGATCCTCTCCGGTCCCGACAGGGAGAAGAGGCGCCCCCTAGGAGGAGAAGTGCCAGGAAGCAGATTGATGGCGCAATCAAAAGGTCTGTGTGGGGGTAAGTCCCGCGCCCGGGACTTACTAAATACCTCCTGTAGGTCATGGTACACAGGGGGCACCTGGGTCAGATCAGGGGCCGCCTCTAAGGACGCTGTTGGGGCCGATGACAAGCTTGCTGGCAACAGGCAAGCATCTTGGCACCTAGTACCCCACGCAAAGATTGACCCGGTCTGCCAGTCGATCTGGGGGTTGTGCTTCTTAAGCCATGAGTGCCCCAGTACCACTAAAAGCTGGGGAACCTGGGTCACTAAAAAGGTGACCCGTTCCTCATGACTCCCCAAACGCATCGTGAGAGGACACGTTTGATGCGTGATTGGACTCCCGGCCACCGCCCGGTCGTCCACGGCGTGAACCGCAATGGGGACCCGTAATGGCCGAAGCTCAATCCCCCACCTGTGTACCAGGTTGTGGTCAATAAAGTTTTCCACCGCGCCTGAATCAACACAGACTTTGAGATCAGTGGACCCGGACTCCCAGCGTAGCGATGCGCTGAGAAATAGGCCTTGCCCAGGGATGGCGGAGTGGCACGCCCTCGACTCCCTACCACGAGAGCGGCCTACTCGTTTAACCGAGGGCGAGCTCTCGTGGAGGGGCCGGATGGATGTTGGGCGCCCTCCCGGGTTGACCCAAGTTGCATGGGCTCCGGGCCCTGATCTCCCGAAACGGCCCGGGGCGGACCTTGAGGCCGGAAAAAGGGTTGGTGGGACCCTCGCTCCCGGACGCGTTGTCGGAGTCGGGTGTCAATTGAGGTTGCTAGGAGATAGAAGGCTTTGAGAGATGTGGGAAGATCTCGAGCAGCCAGCTCGTCTTTAATTCTTTCTCCTAGCCCGCGGTGGAAAATGGCGACTAATGCTCCCTCGTCCCATCCGCACTCAGCCGCCAGAGTGCGGAACTCGATGACGTATTCGGCGACTGAGCGTCCGGTGGGGTGAAAGAAGGTATCCTTCAGGGCCTCCCTGAAGGCGGCCTCGGAAGCGCACTCAGGGGCGCCCTGCTCCCAAAGAGCTGTCGCCCATTCTAGGGCCTTGCCGGTTAGCAGGGATGTTATAAAGGCCACCTTGGAGCGCTCCGAAGGGAAGCGGGAGGGCTGGAGCTCGAACGTGAGGGAGCACTGTAGGAGGAAGCCTCGACATTTCTTCGCCTCCCCTGAAAAACGTTCGGGGGGCGGAATGGAGGTTTCCACTCCTACAGGGGGAGCCGGAGGGGGTAAAGAAACGGGAGGGGGGCCGGGGGGCGCCGGGCTGGCCACCAGGTTTGACAGCAGCTGGGCGATCTCAGCAACCTGCTGCGTCAGCTCAGTGAGGGCCTGCTCGTGCCTCCCCAAAGCGACCCCCTGATGCCGGAGGGCATCGGCCATGGGCGGAATCTCTGCTGGGTCCATGGTGGTCGCACCGTACTGTTACGTGTATGCAGAGAGAGAGGACCCAAGATGCAGAGAATTAAAAAATAAAAGATTTTATTTGACAAAAGGTACAAAAGGTAAACCGAAACGAACAGAGAACAAAGGGCAATAAACCAAAAACAATCCGGGGATCCAGAATAAAGCCGAAATCGTCTTGGCTAACTGAAAGATAAACAGAGAAAACAAAAACACACAAAACGGAAAACGCGAGTCGCGAACCCTGGTCGCTCACTCGCGGGAGCCGCGCCGACACAGCTCGCTACAGCGAGGCTTAGAGGAGGCGGGGACTCAGGCGTCTATGAAGGGGCGCCGTGCGTGAACGCGCTCGGGAAAAACCACCGAGACTTGGCAAAAGGGCAAGAACGAAAGACGGGCTAGCAGGGAGCCCGAACGGCACTGTCACCAGCGTAAGGCTGGGAAGCGGCCGGTAACAAGAGTAATAGAGAAAAATAGCGGAGCCCGGTATCGAACCTGGGTCGCTCCGGGGAGAGCGCGGCTCGCTAGGCGGGAGCCGATAACGCTACTGAATACCCCGGGGAGTAGATAGCGCTCAAAGCGCTGCTGGGCGAGTGCTGCGGCGCTAGCACTTAGCCGGCAGCTAACCGGCTGACAAAGAGAGGACGCTGGTTAAATGAACAGCAGCGCGAGGGCTGCACGACAGTCGCACCTGACTGAAAATGCTAGGTCTAGTTACCTCGGCCTTACGACCTATCCATCCTGCCACCATACGGCGCCAGGAGAACCACCTAAGCTATAAAAAGAAAGAGGCTGGTGCGAGGCAGCCATGAACCAGGTAAGAGAACAAACGGTGCGACGCCGGTAAGCGGGCGACGCCCACTTATATAGTGAGCGCGCAGGTGCCGGTCATTCGCACTAATCAGCGGGCTTCTCTATTAGAAGCCACGCTGCTCTTTGTTCTGTAAGATCTGCGACGCTGAGAACAGGTGGTAAGTCCATCAGACGCCGCAGACCCCCTAACAGTCATTATGTGTCTATTAAGCAGTGAAACAACTTGACTGTATTCAAGAAAATTCAAGTGTCAAAAATTCATTCATTTATTCATTGTTTGTTTTACCACTGCTTTATCCTGGTCAGTGTTGTGGTGGCTTTTTTTCTCATAAATGGTTATAAGGAAAAATAGGACTCTGGCATTAGAGTTATGCTATTAAAAATCGGCAAATTTCATATTCACTGCGCAATTTATTAGGTGAGGTACAGTATAGTTTTGCAGGTATTACACATAGTTTATTTTAATTGTGTTAGAGGTCATGGTAATATTGTTGGTATTGTGTAGTTGCTTAGTGTTTTTGGACAGGGACTCGTCCAATGCAGTGAATCTGAGTGTGCCACCCCAGTGAATCTGTCACTTTTAAATAACCTCCATGACCCCATGTGTCCTCCCCCGAGACCTTGACTTTAAAGCCACTCGATTTACGCCAATCTTGTTCTGTGTACAACACAAACCAGCAAAGTGCATGTGGCTTTCTGTAAATAAAGATTAAATTGTGTGTGTGTGTGTGTGTTTGTGTGTGTTTTGGGGGGTGGTTGGTGGGACCTCTTAGAAACCCCCAAATGGCTCACAGGGTAGCCTTTCTGATTAAAACTACAGAACCCATGGTCCAATATTTTGGTTTGTGACTTTTACTATTTTCTCTTTAAAGCCCATAATTTTTTATTATAACATTTTTTTATATACCAGACAACCAGATTTGTGGGAATTTGTACAAGGTTAATTTAATGCAACACAACTTGCTTATCTTTGCACCTCAACATCAGTGTTTAGGCCAGTACAGTGTTACTGGTAGTGTTGGTGCCTTATAGTGTCAGGGACCCACTTTAGTGTGGGTTGTCCTGCAATGAATTGGCACTCTGTACAGGCTATTCCTGCCTTTTGCCCATTGTTTCCTGGTGGAACCGGACCCACTATAAGCCTAACCAGAATAAAGATGTGGTTAAAAAATGAAAAATGTGGTGTACTTCAAAACTAAACAGCTTTACAAAGATTGTTGGACAATATTTTATTGGATTATTACAACCCTAAATCAGAAACTGTTGGGACAGTATGGAAAATGCAAATAAAATAAAAATGCAGTGTTCCTTACATTTACTTTTTTTTGGAAAAAATGGGCGCTGTGTGCTCCGGACCAAAGATGAAAAGGGCCATCCAGACTGTTGTCAGCAACAAGTCCAAAAGCCAGGGTCTGTCATGGTATGGGGCTGTGTCAGTGCCCTTGGCAAAGGTCATTTACACTTCTGTGATGCAGCATTAATGCAGAAAAGTACATTGAGATCTTAGAGCAACATATGCTGCCTTCAAGACGTCATCTTTTCCAGGGACGTCCATGCATTTTTTAAGACAATGCAAAACCACATGCTGCACACATTACAAAGGCATGGCTGCGGAAGAAAAGGGTACAGGTACTGGACTGGCCTGTCTGCAGTCCTGACCTGTCCCCAACAGAAAATTTTGAAACAAAAAATGTGACAACAATGACGACCCCGTACTGTGGCACATCTTAAAACGTGTTTGCAGGAAGAATGAGACAAAATAAAAGCTGAAACACTAAATCACTTGGAATCCTCTGTGCCAAAATGTCTTTTATGTGGTGAAAAGGAATAGCAACATTACAAAGTGGTAAATGCTTTACTGTCCCAACTTTTTTTGGAATGTGTTGCAGGCCTGAAATGCAGGAATGGATGTTTATTAATAAAAGAAATTAAGTTGAGCAGACAAAACATGAAATATCTCAGGTTCATCCTGTCTGCAATCAAATAAAAGTCAAAGTAAATGTAAGAAACTCTGTTTTTTGTATTATTTGCTTTTTACATGCCTTCCCGACTTTTACTGATTTGGGGTTGGGGTCCATAGTGCTTATAAATAAAAAAAATCAAGACAAGTACAATTTATGAAACCAGTTCTTCTAAACTGTACTAATTAATCAAAACTCTACTATTTAACCTATTCCTGGGAAGATACATTCTAATTTAAGTCTTGATACAGAACATTTTAAAAGGCAAATCATACATTTGTGCAACTTAAACAGAAATATGAAATTGGTATATGTCTACATTAGAACCTTAAATACTCTTTGTTGTGTTGCAAACACATCTGCTACTTATCACTGATTGACTGGCTCTGATTACAAACAACAACAAAAGACTGGATAACTTTCTTTGTTGTCAGGGTCAAGGTTTTGTTTTGGTATACTAGGTGGTTGCTACAGTGTTGTACAAAGGTTTCTATGGCAACCGATGTGGTTGCTGGTGTAACTAGCTGATTGCCATCGTACAGCAGATGGTTAAGGTGTTAGGGTGTTGTTTAGCAGTTGCAGTTTGTATTTCAGGTGTTGTTGAAATAGAGGTGTGATGGTTTCCAAGGTTGCTACAGTATTCCAGGTGGTTGCTAGTTTTATCCTCATTGTTTGAGTCACACATGGCTAATAAATACAATGTTTAATTCAGTAAATATGTCTAAAGTGTCATTTTCCGACCAGTTAGGATTATGTTTTGATGTTTGATTAAAAAAAAAAAAAACATTTACTTTATTCACTATTCATCCAAATTGGGATTTAATGCAAGAACTTGAAGGTCCTTGTCCAGGGGCCTTACAGTGGCAACTTGGAGTGGTGCGGCTTGAACTATACATTATGTACACATATTTTTTACTTTTACTCACTCACCCACTCACTCACTTTCTTAACCACTTATCCAATCAGGGTCACAGGGGGTGCTGGAGCCTATCTCAGCTTTTCAATGGGTGCAAGGCACACAGTAACACCCTGGACGGGGCGCCAGTCCATCGCAGGGCAGACACACATGCACACACACACACTCATACAAATACCCATTCACCTACAGGGCAATTCAGTGTCTCCAGTTAACCTGACTGCATGCTTTTGGACTGTGGGAGGAAACCGGAGCTCCCGGGGGAAACCCACGCAGACACGGGGAGAACGAGCAAACTTTGCACAGAAAGGACCTATACCGCCCCACCTGGGGATCGAACCCAGGACCTTCTTGCTGTGAGGCAATAGTGCTACCCACTTAGCCACTTACTAATAGATAGTAAAAAAAGTCATATTTTTTGTTATAGTTACACAAGAGGACCAGTTGATTCTTAGTCACATAGAACTACAATTACACAAATGTAAACATGGTGAAGGTGTTTTGTTCAGCTGAACTCTCAAAATACCAATGCTTTGTAGACAAAGATAAAACACTTAGCAAGTGTTTGGTTCCAGTGGACAGTAAAGCTGCTCTTACTAGTAATCTGGAGTATTTGCTTTTTATTTTGGTAAAAATACATTTAAAAGCAATACTCACCTACAGGCATCATGATTAAAAACTGGTTGATAACCAAAAAAACAAGAACAGACATGCATGGTCACAAATTTGCCTGTTAAGGGCCATTAGGAAGGTGCTAAAAGTTCAAGTGCTGTCAGCAGCACTGGGACCCACAGTATATTGAAAATAAGTATGTGGAGCAGCTTGTTCTCCATTTTAATTGTAAAACAGATAAGCGCTAAACACTCCTCAAGAATAAATGACTTGTGAGTAATTACTATCTATTACCTCGCTTCCCCAGGGAGCTGTTTACGTGAGCCAGATGGCCACCAAAATGGGATTTAGGGAGAAAATTGACAACATTATTCACCAAGGCGTTATCAATTACCTGGCTATCAATTTTACAGTAATCAAGTTGAATATGAGAAGGGTTTCTAGGAGTTGCCATAATTTAAAGCTTGTCAAGGCTCTGGACATTTGGGTGTCATTGTCATTGAGATTTATAAGGTGGTTTTGGGTGACCCTCCTCTTTCGTTGGAACAGGGAAGGCACTAGTAGAGGGTGACGAGAGGACTTACATGGACCATAAAGAACAAAGGCAATAGCTTTTATGTGTTTTGTACATGCATTATTTGCATGGCCAGCTTCAGCAAGGTGAAATGGAGCCATTGTTTCCTGGTCCTAAGAGCGCCAATTACCAAAATGCATCGCTAAGAAGTGACATTAGGCAGCACTTTGGTGCTTCCATTATAGAAGCATAATGAACCCAGTCAAATCAAGTGTGACTTCTATTTTCCTGATTGTCAGGTGTTTTATTTGTGTTTTATGTAATATTTCCGTATTGTAATGATGATTGTGTGGATAAGCACTAACCCACAGATTAAGGGCTAGAGCTTATCATTACCCACTTTCATAATGTCCCAGCACAATTTCAGTTGAAGCTACTATAGCCCTGAGATGCTAACAGTGCCTAAATGCTGTCAGGCTTCACTGACCAAATTTGCCTTTTTTGTAATGGCACAGTTACTAATGACATCAGAGTGAGATGCCATTAAATTGGATGTGTATTCTGCATTTAAACTAGCATGAAAATATTTTTGTATGTTTGCCATTCTCAAATGACACAGTCTACAAAATGTATAATAATAATAATAATAATAAAAGAAGAACAATAAAGTGTCACAATATTCTACTTTTATACCAGCCTTTGACTACCTCGGTATGTGTAGGGTTAAAGTTTTTCAGGACAACTAATTGTAACTACATCTTCTGTTTTACCCTGAGGTGGTTCTGATGGAAACCTGTTCACCCCCTCGAGGTTAAAGACTGCTGGTCGAGACTGCTTTGCCAACAATGCTGCTTCTACTAGATGTGATGGAAACCTGTCGTGTTTGCACCAAAAATGTCCAGAACTTACAACTGACTTTTTCACAGACTGGACTAAATAATGAAGAACTCCTCTCAAGGTTTCTTCCTGTAATTTTAGGGGAGTTTTTCCTTGCCACTGTCGCCCTCAGGTTCCTCAATAGGGGTTTCTGGTGTGTTGGTCCTGGATTCTGTAAAGTTGCTTTGAGACAAATGTCCATTGTAAAAAGCGCTATATAAATAAATTTGACTTGACTTGACTAATTTCTCATTGAGGAAACAATGAGCACAAAACAGGAATACCCTGTACAGAGTGCCAATTATTCGCAGGACAACCCACACTCAGGTGTGTCCCTGACACTTCAAGGCATCAACACTACTTGTCGTAACAAATGTACTGGCCTAGTATATGACAGTATGACAGTATTTTTATTTTTTTCCCGCCACCACCCCCCTCTTTGGGGGACCAATTAAACTTTATTAGTGTTAATTTGAAGTACTAAAGTGTGGTCCTTATGCAGAGGGAAGATGTAATAAGTAATAATTACATGTAATAAGGAAACAATAATATAAGCAAAATAATGAACAAACAGAAAAAGGGGGGTGAGAGCGCAAGTAAAAGAGGAGACAGAATGAGCAGACAGCAGGGAGAAGAAAAGTAATAGTAATAATAAATAAAGAGAGGAAAGAAAAATATATATAAATGTCTTGTCTTATCTCTCTCTCTGTGTGTGTGTGTGTGTGTGTGCGCGTGTATGTATGTATGTGTGCGTGTGTGTGTGTATAGGAACATTCAGGTGGAGGTGATATATATATATATATATATACAGTGTATCACAAAAGTGAGTACACCCCTCACATTTCTGCAGATATTTAAGTATATCTTTTTATGGGACAACACTGACAAAATGACACTTTGACACAATGAAAAGTAGTCTGTGTGCAGCTTATATAACAGTGTAAATTTATTCTTCCCTCAAAATAACTCAATATACAGCCATTAATGTCTAAACCACCGGCAACAAAAGTGAGTACACCCCTAAGAGACTACACCCCTAAATGTCCAAATTGAGCACTGCTTGTCATTTTCCCTCCAAAATGTCATGTGATTTGTTAGTGTTACTAGGTCTCAGGTGTGCATAGGGAGCAGGTGTGTTCAATTTAGTAGTACAGCTCTCACACTCTCTCATACTGGTCACTGAAAGTTCCAACATGGCACCTCATGGCAAAGAACTCTCTGAGGATCTTAAAAGATGAATTGTTGCGCTACATGAAGATGGCCAAGGCTACAAGAAGATTGCCAACACCCTGAAACTGAGCTGCAGCACAGTGGCCAAGATCATCCAGCGTTTTAAAAGAGCAGGGTCCACTCAGAACAGACCTCGCGTTGGTCGTCCAAAGAAGCTGAGTGCACGTGCTCAGCGTCACATCCAACTGCTGTCTTTGAAAGATAGGCGCAGGAGTGCTGTCAGCATTGCTGCAGAGATTGAAAAGGTGGGGGGTCAGCCTGTCAGTGCTCAGACCATACGCCGCACACTACATCAAATTGGTCTGCATGGCTGTCACCCCAGAAGGAAGCCTCTTCTGAAGTCTCTACACAAGAAAGCCCGCAAACAGTTTGCTGAAGACATGTCAACAAAGGACATGGATTACTGGAACCATGTCCTATGGTCTGATGAGACCAAGATTAATTTGTTTGGTTCAGATGGTCTCAAGCATGTGTGGCGGCAATCAGGTGAGGAGTACAAAGATAAGTGTGTCATGCCTACAGTCAAGCATGGTGGTGGGAATGCCATGGTCTGGGGCTGCATGAGTGCAGCAGGTGTTGAGGAGTTACATTTCATTGAGGGACACATGAACTCCAATATGTACTGTGAAATACTGAAGCAGAGCATGATCCCCTCCCTCCGGAAACTGGGTCACAGGGCAGTGTTCCAGCATGATAATGACCCCAAACACACCTCTAAGACGACCACTGCTTTATTGAAGAGGCTGAGCGTAAAGGTGATGGACTGGCCAAGCATGTCTCCAGACCTAAACCCAATAGAACATCTTTGGGGCATCCTCAAGCGGAAGGTGGAGGAGCGCAAAGTCTTGAATATCCGCCAGCTCCGTGATGTCGTCATGGAGGAGTGGAAAAGCATTCCAGTGGTCTAGTTCAGATAAGAACCTATAAATTTTAGATAAGATTTTGTCTGAGGAGGAGATATTGAGGAATTCAGACATTGGTGGAGTAAGTTCTAGAGTTGTTTTATCCTTAATTTTGAGTTTAATATTGATCTAAGTTGGAGAAATTCCAGAAACTGGTTACTCTCAATGCCATATTCCTGTGTTAGATGCTCGAATGTTGCTAGGTTGTTGTTCTGTAGAATGTGATGCAAGTGTGTAATACTTTTTTATTTCCATTTGTGTAATTTCAATGTTTTGTTAGTGGCAGGGTAGTCAGGGTTGTGCCATACGGGTGAGTGTTTAGTGGGTGCAAGTATAGTTTTTGTGTTCTTGTGCAGTTTCCACCAAGCTATTAGAGTTGATACAATTATTGGGTTTTTAAAACAGGATTGGCGTTTTAGTGTTGTACTAATAAATGGTAGGTCTGCAATTTGTATTTTATTACTTGATGTTTGTTCCACTTCTCTCCATATTTCATCTGTCTGATTCGGTTTTACCCATTTAATTATGTACTGTAATTGATTTGCGGCAAAGTATAGTTGGAAATCAGGCACTTCGAGGCCTCCCCGAGTTCTATGTTTTTGTAATTGTCACAGTGGGGCTAAGGCTGAGACCAAGACAAGACAAAAGGGGTGGACACACACGCAGAGATGTGAACACAAACTGAGATTTATTAATAAAAGACAAAACTAGAACATACAATGCTAAACAAAACTAAACACAGCTAAATAAACATAAACTAGAAACAGGACTATGGACGTGACTATGGACGTGACTATGGACATGAGCTAGAAACATGACTATGAACAAGAGCAATAAACCTGACTATGAACGTGACTATGAACATGAGCTAGAAACATAACTATGAACATGACTATGAACATGACTATGAACATGAGCTAGAAACCTGACTAAAAGCAATGACTAAACCTGAGCTAGAAACATGGAAACAAGGAAACATGGAAACATGGAAACATAAAAAACCAAACAGAGTCATGAAAAGAAGTCGAACAAAACAAGGCCGAACAGACATCAAACCAAAGTCAAAGAACGCCAAACAAAAGTCCAATAGTTCCCACAAAACCTGTTCCTCAGCTCTCCTTATAACTGCTCCCAAATTAGGAGCAGCTGGGGCTGATTAGCTGAGGGAACCAATCAAAATTGAGGTATGGTAGGAGAGTGAGTGTGCACACGGAGAGGGGGGCGTGGCACACGGGAGCTCAGTCATGACAGTAATGTAGTTAATTTGATTCTAGGTGGTTTGTTTTTTCAGTAGAATTTGAAGATGATTGAGTCTAAGGTTTTTAGGGGGTGGTTGAATAGGAATCATTGAGAAGAGGTAGTTTACTTTTGGTAATATTGACATTTTGATAGTGGATATTCTGCCGATGAGGGATAGTGGGAGTTTCATCCATCGTTGGACATCCTTGTTTATAGTTGTGAGTAACGGATTAAGATTAAGTGTGTGTAGCTCAGACAGCTTGGTGGAAATTTTAATGCCCAGGTATGTGATGTGTTTAGTGCACATTGGGATAGGGAGGGCCTGAGTTGCTATATCCGCTAAATTCATGTTAAATGGTAGAACGGTTTAGACCATTTAATCGAGTAATCTGAGACTTTAGAAAATTTTTCAATGATTTGTATTGTTTGTGGAATTGATGAGAGTGGGTTCTGTAGAAACAGTAAAATGTCATCTGCGTACAGGCTGATTTTGTGTTCTATAGTATGAGTCGGGATACCGTTGATATTTGGGCTTTGTCGTATAGCTGCAGCTAGTGGTTCTATAAAAATTGAGAAT
This sequence comes from Trichomycterus rosablanca, assembly GCF_030014385.1. Lineage (NCBI taxonomy): Eukaryota > Metazoa > Chordata > Actinopteri > Siluriformes > Trichomycteridae > Trichomycterus > Trichomycterus rosablanca. The sequence goes on along the minus strand of NC_085997.1, from coordinate 13,894,525 downwards.
AGGAGTGGAGAGAGGGGGCATCCTTGCCTAGTACCTCTGTGCAGTGTGAAATTCTGTGATATTAGTCCGTTAGTATTGACTGTGGCTCTGGGTGAAGTGTAAAGAGTTTTAATCCAGTCTATAAATGATTCTCCGAACCCTAGTTTATGTAATGTAGTAAATAGAAATTTCCGATTGACTTTATCGAAGGTTTTCTCTGCATCTAAAGTAACTATTGCAATTTCTAACTTATGGAGTGTTGTGTGATATATCAAATTGAGTAGTCTGCACATGTTGGTATTTGAGTGCCTTCCTTTGATAAAGCCGGTCTGATCCGGGTGTATGAGGGATGGAATGATTGTTTCCAATCTGATAGCCAAGGCTTTACTTACAAGCTTTGTATCTGTGTTAATGAGTGATAGTGGGCAGTAACTGGAGGGTAAGGTAGGATCTTTATTGGGTTTAAGATGGAGTGAGATTGTAGCCATATTCATTTCTGTTGGTAATCTCTTGTTGTGTTTTATTTCAACTAATACTCTACTGAATATTGGAGCGAATAATGTCCAGAAGTGCTTGTAAAATTCAGCAGGAAAGCCATCAGGTCCTGGTGCTTTATTATTAGGCATTTGGTGGAGAGCGTTATGGAGTTCTTCTGATGTTATTGGTTTTTCTAATATGCTTTTTTGTTCTTCGGTTAAATTTGGAAGGTTTATATTATCAAGAAAGGTGTGGATATCTACCGGGTCTGGATCATGTTCTATTGAGTAGATATTTTTATAGAATTTCCTAAATACTTGATTTATTTCTTCTGGTGTTTGCGTGATCATTCCCATCTCATCTTTGGTTGCCGGGATTGTTGTTTTTTCTTTGTTATGTTTTATTTGGTTTGCTAAAAATTTTCCAGTTATGTTGTTGTGTTCAAAATGTTCATGTCTTAGTCGTTGTATTAGAAATTGAGTCTTCTTATTTGTGAATTCATTATATTGTGATTTACATTCACTTAGCTCCTTTTTAGTTTTTTAGTATGACAGTATGTTGATGCCTGAATATGGGGCTGCTGGACATTCCATTTTGCATCTGTGTAGAGTTATAGTGAATGGCATTATTGCTTGTGTGAGATCCTTTTTGTACTTTCTTGAAGTAGTTTATGAAAGATCATACCACTTTCATGGTACTGCATTAATTTGTTCCTGGTACTTTGTTTTCCTATTTTTTTCTTCTGCTGAAAATGAGTGAGCACATTAATCTAATGCTTCAGTAGCCTTGTATTTGTATTAATGTGAATGTATGAATAGGAGTGCAGTCTCTCTCCTGGGAAATGAGAATTAAAATCTCACTAATGATAATAAATGATAATATTAATGAGTTGTCCAAACATAACAAATACAGTGAATTAAAAGACACAGTCTGAAATTTTGGGGAAATAGCTTATCTTTCTCCAAGACTGTAAAACATTTAGATTAGAAACACTAGAAACACTAAAAAAATTTTTATCTGAAAGTGCCCAACAGTGGCTGCAGGAGGGCTGGGATCTACAAGCCCAAATCAGAAAAGTTTGGGACAGCATGGAAAATGCAAATAATAAAACAAAACACAGTTTCTTACATTTACTTTGACTTTTATTTGATTACAGACAGTGTGAACCTGAAATATTTCATGTCTTGTCTGGTCAACTTCATTTCATTTATTAATAAACATCCATTCCTGCATTTCAGGCCTGCAACGGGACAGTAAAGCATTTACCACTTTGTAATGTTGCCATTCCTTTTCACCACACTTAAAAGATGTTTTGGCACCGAAGTGATTTAGTGTTTCAGCTTTTATTTTATTTTGTCTCCTTCAAACACTTCTTAAGATGTGCAACAGTACGGGGTCGTCGTTGTCGCGTTTTTTGTTTCAAAATTCTCCACACATTCTCTATAGGGGACAGATCAGGACTGCAGGCAGGTCAGTCCAGTACCCGTACCCTCTTCTTTCGCAGCCATGCCTTTGTGATGTGTGCAGCATGTGGTTTTGCATTGTCTTGTTGAAAAATGCATGGAAGTCCCTGGAAAAGATGACGTCTTGAAGGCAGCATATGTTGCTCTACGATCTCAATGTACTTTTCTGCATTAATGCTGCCATCACAGAAGTGTAAATGACCTTTGCCAAGGGCACTGACTCAGCCCCATACCATGACAGACCCTGGCTTTTGGACTTGTTGCTGATAACAGTCTGGATGGTCCTTTGCCTCTTTCGTCTGGAGCACACGGCGTCTATTTTTTCCAAAAAAGACCTGGAATGGAGGTATGTTAACAAATGAAATGAAGTTGAGCAGACAAAACATGATATATCTTGAGTCCAAACTGTCTGCAATCAAATAAAAGTCAAAGTAAATGTAAGGAACACTGCATTTTGATTTTACTAGCATTTTCCTTACAGTCCCAACTTTTTCTGATTTGGGGTTGTAAATCTAACCCTTAAGAATGATGGCCCAAAGTCCTAACCACTGAGCTACCACTGCCAAGGCAAATGATCCCATCACAGTAAACAACTGTATATAAATGTACAGTATTGTAATGGTTCATTCGATCTGACAAAAAAACTTTATTTCACTTCTGTTCTGTACTTGTTCTAATTGTACATTAGTTCATACATTTTCTTTTACAAATTTACCGACTAACACTGCAATTTACTTTGCCTGTTTGGTGACAAAATGTCACATTTTACAGTAAAAGTAGACTACTGGGCTTTCAAACTTTGGATTAATTTTCCCTAGTGTTACGGGATAGGGGGTGGTGGACCCAAGAGCAGAGCTTCTGGTTTATTTACTTTAGGTTAAACTGTGAGCGTGAACTAATAACAAAGAAAACATCATATGAGGTGTGGAGATGAACAGACAACGATTGTGTGCTTTCACAGTTATGAGTCCTTGAAGCCAGATTCGAACCGGCAACCCACCAAACCAAGGAGCAGTGCTTTACCACTGCTCTACAGGTGGAGTGGAAAAAGCACTCCAAAAGGTGGTAGTAAAAAAGGCGGGAACAGCAAACAAAGAGACGCTGAATATGGCATACTCAAACAAAGGAAGACAATAGTAAGCAGATAAAGTCCAACACAAAACTATCCTCAGTCTTGGGGCTGAAAACATTTAACTCCTTTAACTAAAATGTTTGTGTTCTCAGAAGTTAATAAACTTTAAAGACAGTGAGCTGAGCCCTTTAAGTTCAGCTCACACTTTTTACCCATGGTTTCTTTCTGAGATAGATCTCAGTTAATCTGTCTGCTGAGGTTTGTAACCTTTGATATTATTTTTATTTTATTTTGTAAAATTTTTTTTGTTTGTTTCAGCTTTACGTTATTTACTCTCTTTTCTTTTACTTGTTTGTTGTAGTTTTCTTTTTTCTTTTTTCTTTTCCTCTTTTCTTTTCTTTTCTTTTTCTCTTTTCTTTTCTTTTCACCTTTTTGCTAGTTACCATACCGTCTGCCCCTCTACAAAGGTGCAGCACTGAGCTATGGTTTGGGTGAGCTTTTTATGCAGAGCCCAGCAGGTGTGTCTGATCAGCCATGATCAGCAGTAATCAGTGCTGGGGCTTCTGGGAAATGGAGTTCTGAGAGCTGCTCCCAGTTGCTTTCTTACTGCGCAGCCCAGGCCCCCTACTGGTGACCGGCAGCGTGGACCGACCCCTTACAACTAGTTCTGGAAACGTTGAGTTTTAGATATCCTTAAATAATTTAGACATGCTTAATAGACCCCTGTTGGTTCTGTCCATTTGGAGATAGTTGTCCTGACAGTTTCTGCATTTTGAAGGAATATGTTACTACTCACATTTTATGTACATATTATATTTTTGTGTTTGTCTCTGTGTGTGTGTTGTGCTGGTATGAGTGGATAAGACAAAGCAGCGCTGATGGAGTTTTTAAACACCTCAATGTCACTGCTGGACTGAGAATAGTCCACCAACCAAAAATATCCAGCACACAGTGCCCTGTGAGCAGCGTCCTGCGACCACTGATGAAGGTCTAGAAGATGACCAACTCAAACAGCAGCAATAGATGAGCGATCGTCTCTGACTTTACATCTACAAGGTGGACCAATTAGGTAGGAGGGTCTAATAGAGTGGACAGTGAGTGGACACTGTATTTAAAAACTCCAGCAGCACTGCTGTGTCTGATCCACTCATACTAGCACAACACACACTAACACACAACCACCATGTCATTGTCACTGCAGTGCTGAGAATGATCCACCAACTAAATAATACCTGCTCTGTGGTGGTTCTGTGGTTGAATGTTGCTGAATATGAAAAGAAAGTCTGTGAACACACTCCTTTTTATTGAGGTTGGTGCAAAAATAGGTGTTTAAAATAGATTTTATTTTAGACAGATCCGACTTCTTTTCTTAAAGTATTTCCTGATTTTTAACATGCCTTTTGATTGCAACTTCACACAGATACAATTCAAAAAGTTCCCAGAAAAGGAGAGGTCATAATACATCAATCTTAGCAGACAACAAAGCACATTTGGAGAACAACTTCTGCAAACGTTCTGATTTTGTACAGTGGTGGCACACAGTAGCATATTTTCTGACTAACTTTTACCCAGGAGCAAATAAAGACAGCTATTCCACTGATTACATGGTTTTCAGATGTGAGGGGTATCCGGACTACACAGAGAAAGCCAAAGTGGGCACAGGGATAGCCAGTCTAATGTCTCACGGACGGTGCGCAGAGACATTGAACAAACACGGGCCCGCAGGAGTCATCCTACTGTTCGGCACCCACATTATCAGCCGAATCACAATGCTACTCAGAAATGGTATTTTAATCAAACCAGACCAGATTAATGAGAGCTGGGATGCTTGTTCAGCAATGGGTCAAAAGAGACCTAAACTGTTGGGTTATAAAGGTTACACTTCTTTCCCAATGACATAGTCAGTGCAGTAATTTAACCAGCACTCAGTACAGTCCACATGTTTAGAGGAAATATGCATATGAAGCTTATCCATCAACTAATGTTTCTTCTGTGGCAAAAACCAATTAATTTTTTTCCTATTGTTTGTTAAAACTTTAACATATGTGTCATCCACAAATTACAAATGATTATATTTGTGTTTCCTCCACTCGTTGACAGTGTATTATTTTCCTCTGCTGTGGCATTTTATGTTTCTGAGCTTTGCCTCTGTGGTGTGTGGTAGCAGCGCCTGATTGAAATTTTAGCAGCAAAGGCTAAGTGAAATATGGGCCGTGTGTTTAATGGAAAAAATAATTACACGTCAAGTGAAACAAAGCATGACGCATAGTTACCAAGGAGATTGGCGGCCTACACGAGTCAGCAATGAGGTCAACACACACAGGCACTCAAACACACTGTTTTACAAACATACACATACCTGTTACTTCCTTATTATCTAAATACTGGCCAGAATATTCACCATATTATGTACAAAGGGATAACATATCACAGGGAAACATAACAACTGCAGGTGCGTCCTAGTTTCACTTTTCCCCTTAGAAGGTTGAGTCATTGCAAATCAATACAGATTAATACTGATTAATTTGATGGAATAAATCTATTCTGATGAAAGTCTCTTCTATACTGACAATGATAATTAATAGGTGTTTACTACAGGGTTAAATAATTATCATTCATATTTATTTTTCTCCTTTATATGAGACCAGGATTGTTTCAGCACTTTACAGAGTTCTTCTGTAGATTTATGCTGTGTTTTATTTTTCCCTCTGTCTAAGTGATTACATCCAATACTGCCTCAATAATATTTAGGGATGGACTCTTAGGAGAAAAGTAAATTTGGATGGTCAGACAGTGAGTTAGACAGACAGACAAGAAATATAGATAGATAGATAGATAGATAGATAGATAGATAGATAGATAGATAGATAGATAGATAGATAGATAGATAGATAGATAGATAGATAGATAGATAGATAGATAGATAGATGATAGATAGATTTACATTTTCAGCATTTAGCAGACGCCTTTATCCAAAGCGACTTACAGTACAGTTACAGTATACAGTCTGAGCAATTGAGGGTTAAGGGCCTTGCTTAAGGGCCCAACAGCAGCAACCTGGCAGTGGTGGGGCTTGAACCAGTGACCCTCTGATCACTGGTCCAGTACCTTAACCACTAGGCTACAACTGGCCGGATGGATGGATGGATGGATGGATGGATGGATGGCTGGATTCTGCTATAAAAACCTCATTTACAAATTATAATGACCAGTTTGACCAGACAGCTAACTAAGGTTCAATGTTTTGCCAAACTGTAAAAACGCCAATTATATATACATATAAGATAAAGTGTGTGCAAGTCGAGAGGTCTAAATCCACTGTACATAAATTCAAAGAAGCTAGAGTGATAATTCTTGATTTATGCCAGTAAGCCCTAACTGTACTCTCTTAAATTTTTAGCTAGGGTGATGTGTTTAGATTTTGTCTGATTTTATATCACTGTAGGACAAATATGTACATACTGTATATAAAACTGCAGCAACCCTTAATAATTCTGGTTAACCCTTGGTAAAGTTCTTTATATTTTTATTCCTTTATGTACATTGTTGCTGTTACTACACAAGGGTCCTAAGATTAATTCAATATTTTCCTTATTTTTGTGTGTTTGAGTTTTTTCATGTGTCTCCACCAAAAAATTTAATAAAATACTTTAATTTGCCCCATGTCTGAGTGTGTAAGTAAATATGTCTGTGATGCCCTGAAATGTACTGTCACCCTCTCTGTTCTATGACCTGTTTTGAATAATAGAATAGGTACTAAAATGAATAAACACATTGTATTTATATTGCTTTAAATGTAAGTTCTGCTACCCAAACACCTATGTGAAATGTACAAATTTAGAAAAAAAAAATGTTAAAACAAATTTTGGGCATTCGACAGATGTCTTTTAGCACTTTTAACTTGACAGAATATAATGCAAGCAAATAAGAGTAAGAGACTTTGCTCAGTTGGTAGTGGTGGGCTAAAACTACTGTCCTTGAAATGGCTGAGCCACCTGACCAAAGTAAAGTCTCCTTAATGTCAAGTATAAATAGTTACTAGTTGGTGTGAGGTGCTAGTCCTGCCTACACAAAATTGTGGTAATAGTCAGTTATTTGTTTGTTTGATTTCTATTAACTAAATTCATTTTTGTTTTAAACCCAAAGTCAGTACAACACTTTGGCATATTATTTAGTGTGCTTGAATTTGGTTTGTATTTGGTAGATTAGTCTTTTATAAATAAACCAGTAGAAATACACAAGTTATGAGTGTGACACTGCAATACTATACTATCATTAGTGTGTACTTTAACGTATGACTATAATCATAAGGGATTTAAGTAGTGTTTATTTTCCATTTAGACCAGTTGGCATATTTTGAGTTTGGCATTTTTGGTAAAATGCAAATCACTTGTCTGTACTGTAATAAATCTGGATTTAGGCAAAAATATGCACTATAATAGGCCATGAGCAACAGGTGGGTTACTGCATACCAAAGCTATATTTATTAATAGATGCATTATAATTAATATATATTATTATACAGTCATATACTGTATGTGTTTTACACCTTTTGATGATGAAGAATAATGTCATATTACCAAGTCTAATAACAACTTGACTGCATTTGTTCTAATTAGGCTTGAGATAAGACAGGTTGAAAATACCAGATGGCAACATATTTGATATCTTCCTGAAATGGCTACAGTTCTTCAAAGCGTGTTTTGATATTTTTAATTAAAGTTGCTTGTCAAAAAGGTAATCTAAGCCAAATTGATGTCATGCAAAATGCAATTAATATAATTTCTCTGACATTCCTAGTAATTATACTGACTCTGAATCACATGTATTCTCATTATTGACACCAGAATCAAGAGCAACTTAAAAATATATAAATTATTCAATTTGAACAAATGCACATTTTTGGGTTATTTTCCAGTTAATTATAAATGATGCTTAACAAAATAGTAAACTATAGGTCTATTTGACATGCTGGAGCAAAAGAAGACCTTGCACATTAACAGATACAATCTTTGTTAAAATAAGCGACCATTCATGTCAAGTTTATAGGTTAAAGTAAGCAAGCAAAAAATCACAGGTTTAAGCTATACAAAGATCAGCCATAACATTAAAACCACCTCCTTGTTTACACACTCACTGTCCATTTTATCAGCTCCAATTACCATATAGAAGCACTTTGTAGTTCTACAATTACTGACTGTAGTCCATCTGTTTCTCTGCATGCTTTGTTAGCCCCCTTTCATGCTGTTCTTCAATGGTCAGGACCCCCACAGGACCACTACAGAGCAGGTATTATTTGTGTGGTGGATGATTTTCAGCACTGCAGTGACACTGACATGGTGGTGGTATGTTAGTGTGTGTTGAGCTGGTATGAGTGGATAAGACACAGCAGTGCTGCTGGAGTTTTTAAACACCTCACTGTCACTGCTGGACTGAGAATAGTCCACCAAACAAAAATTTCCAGCCAACAGTGCCCTGTGGGCAGCGTCCTGTGACCACTGATGAAGGTCTAGAAGATGACCAACTCAAACAGCAGCAATAGATGAGCGATCGTCTCTGACTTTACGTCTACAAGGTGGACCAACTAGGTAGGAGTGTCTAATACAGTGGACAGTGAGTGTACTCGGTACTTAAAAACTCCAGCAGCGCTGCTGTGTCTGATCCACTCATTCCAGCACAACACACACTAACACACCACCACCATGTCAGTGTCACTGCAGTGCTGAGAATGATCCACCACCTAAATAATACCTACTCTGTGGTGGTCCTGTGGTGGTCCTGACCATTAAAGAACAGGGTGAAAGCAGGCTAAAAAGTATGCAGAGAAACAGATGGACTACAGTCAGTAATTGTAGAATTACAAAGTGCTTCTATATGATAAGTGGAGCTAATAAAATGGACAGCGAGCGTAGGAAGAAGGAGGTGGTTTTAAAGTTATGGCTGATCAGTGTATGTGCATGTATGGGACAGTGGTAGCCTAGTGGGTAGAGCTTTGGGACATTATTCAGAAGGTTGTGGGTTTACGTCCTGGCTCTGCCATGCAGCCATTGTTTGGCACTTGGACAAGACCCTTAATCCTTTTAGCTCCAGGAGCGCCGGACAATGTCTGACTCACTGACAAAACTTAAACTCCCAAACAAGCTAGGGTATGCAGAAAACAAAACATTCAATTGTACACATGTACATGTTGATATGACTAATAAAGCCATTAAATCTGCCCTGGATTATTATTTTGTATCACTATGTATCACGCCTTTCACAACAGTTATGCGTACTAGATACCCTGACTTACGCCAGCGTGGAACATCAAACAGCATGCATCTAAAATCAAATATTAACCAACATGCAGTAATCCATAGCACTTTTTTCACTTTACATTCTGTGTGTTAATCAATGCAATAATTACATATGCTTTTATTTGAGCAATCTTGTACCTTGTATCCAATTTCTTATTACCAGCTATATACAAACTTACATTTACACACAGCTGTTTTTTGTGTGTTTGTTTGTTTTCCTTATTTTAAAAAAAGGAAATGGCCTCATAAATTTAAAAGCTGATTGCACTACTTTTAGCTGCAGTGACTTAAATTGCATGTGAGTGTGTTTTATGGGGTCTTCACTGCTGAGCTCAAAGTCAACCTGGATATGATGAGGTAATATACATTTGATAGATCAAGGTCAATTGGACACAGGGACAAAGACCGCAATGAGTTTTTAATCCTCCTGTGTTTTTCTTCTTTCTATGCTAGAAATGTTGCTTTTCTTATATTAAAATATATTATGCATTAATATATTTTACATAAATTTTATTCCAAATTGTACTATTTTTTTGGTTTAAATAAAAATGTAACACATAAAATACAGCAGACCCTTGAGTTATGAACCGTTTATCATATGAACATTTTGGGTTAACGTACAAACAAATTTCGGATTACGAACCGAAATTCGTGAAACACATGACGTCACGAACAAGTTGATTCCGACTGTCTCTCTCTCTCTCTCTCTCTCTCTATATATATATATATATATATATATATATATATATACAGTGAGCGAACATTCGGACAGTGGACGGTGTTTTTTCGATGTTCCCTTTACATTTTGTAAAATTCAATATTAAAATGGCCCCAAATAAGGTGCAGAGAAAGCTTAGTGGCGAGAAAATGAAACAATCTATTACTATTTGTTGTGTTGTACAATTACTCCTGCCAGTAGGTGTTACTGTGTATCAGACAGAGGGGACAGTAGGTGAGAGAGAAGGAAATCAGTAAAGTATTCTTTCTTTCGTGCAATTACACCTACAAAATACAACACTATTGAAACAAAGAAGGAAATCATAGAGAAATATGAGAGTTATTGTTGTTTCTGGTAGATACATTTTATAAAAAAAGAAGGAAATGTATTATGGTGTATGGTACAGCACACGTATGAAATGTGATGTGTGTTTTTTTATGTTTAGTACTACTGTGTATTGTTGTTTATTATTGTTTATTACAGTAATGTCTATTCTATAATTTAAGATTTAAGGGAAAATATACTTGTATTTATAACTAAAAAGACAGTTTAAGACATTAGAAAGGTTAGGTAAGGGGGGGGTTTGAGAGGTCTGGCACGGATTAATTCTATTTACATTATTTCTTATGGGAAAAACAGGTTTAACTAATGAAAATTTTGACTTAAGAACAGCCCTTTGGAACCAATTAAATTCGTAAGTCAAGGGTCCACTGTTCTAAAAATCAAATCAAAAGCACAAAGTGCAGCATCTTAAATCGTCCATGTACACAGTGTGTCCTGAAATTTTTTTTTTATTCTGAAAGCAGAGGTATTATTCAATACAGCACTGATACCTTGTGCATGTAACTCCAAACAACATATACAATATAAAAACCTCTAATCCATTAAAATGATTTATACCAAGCAAGCAGCCTTTACAATTGGGGGCAAAATACACATGCTTTTTAGGCAGGTTTATACAATTTTGTTTTAAACTTCTATATTATTGCCCTACTTTCAGCGGCATTTCCATATGATATTACTACTGATTAAGAAAAAATTGAGATTTTAGAACGTATTTATACATTGTTAGTTAGAAAGGTGTGACAGTAAATGTGTTTTTGTTTCTAAAGATTGGGTTGTTACAACGTCTGTACCCTTTTCTCTTGTATATAAGTGTTGGATTGAGATCATTAATCAATAAAAAAATGTTTATGACCCATGTTTGGGTCTTAGGGTACCAATGATTTTTGACTGTCTGAAAAAAAAAAGACAAGAAAAACTAATATGTTTGGATTTTATTTGATGACCAAAGTCAATGAAAATTTACCAAATCTAACATTTTCCCACACCATATACTTAATGAGTTTTGTTAATAAAAAATTCTGTTGTGGGTTGATAATTGCGCACAATAGCCAAGGAAACTAAATTACAAGGAAACTTTTTACATTTCTGATCAAAACACAATTTTTCAAATGTAAAACCACAATATATTGCAAATATTTATAATAGTTTTTGAAATTAATGTAAACTAGAATTACCATAAATATGTATTGCTATTAGTTACATGTGTAGTCAATTGTCTGACATTCTTTTTATATCCTTGCATAATGTGACTATTTTCTTTGTCCTTAGATAATACATCTATACTAAGAAAAAATGTGTGTGTGTATATATACACCCTATACACCGATCAGGCATAACATTATGACCACCTTCCTAATATTGTGTTGGTCTCCCTTTTGCTGACAAAACAGCCCTGCAACTGTGATGCACTGTGTATTCTGACACCTTTCTATCAGAACCAGCATTAACTTCTTCAGCAATTTGAGCTACAATAGCTGGTCTGTGCGATCAGACCAAACGGTCCAGCCGTTCACTCCCATGCGTGCATCAATGAGCCTTGGCCGCCCATGACCCTGTCACCGGTTTACCACTGTTCCTTCCTTGGACCACTTTTGATAGATACTGAGCACTGCAGACCGGGAACACCCCACAAGAGCTGCAGTTTTGGTGATGCTCTGAGCCAGACGTCTAGCCAACACAATTTGGCCCTTGTCAAACTCGCTCAAATCCTTACGCTTGCCCCTTTTTCCTGCTTCTAACACATCAACTCTGAGGATGAAATTTTCACTTTCTGCCTAATATATCCCACCTACTAACAGGTGCTGTAATGAAAAGATAATCAGTGTTATTCACTTCACCTGTCAGTGCTCCTAATGTTATACCTGGTCTCTCTCTCTCTCTCTCTCTCTCTCTCTCTCTCTGTATATATATATATATATATATATATATATATATATATATATATACCTTATTTTACAGGAAAAAAACTTGCTAAATGTACATGTATATGTGAACACTTTTTTGACTGGTATGTCACACTTTCAAACAATGTTTTTACAGTTAATCAATGTATATTCTTATTAACATTTTGCTTTATAAAAACCAAGCCATGACATAGAAAGAGAAACAGAATTCCACACATATATTCCAATGTTTTATTACCGTCTCACCCAGTGATGGGGAGAACAGGAAAAAAGCAAGTGTCTGTTCTACACCTCTTTCCTCTGCACACAGCATCATATCTATCATATATTACACTGCTTAGGAGTGTGTGTGGGTTTCTGTACATGATTAAATCAATATCGTTTTGACAGCACTTGTTGGAACATGCCTCTTTATTTCATGTGGTACCTTCCGTTTGGTCAGGGACATTTATCAAGTCACTGATGTGGTGTTGGCTAATGGAGATGGTGCTTTAGACAGCACCTGGTGGGGTTTGGAGGAAATTATGATGCATGTTGATCATTTGTGGATATTGACACAAGGACAAAGAGCACCACCCTGCATCTAATAGCTTTGCCCAGGCGTGCAAACATCAGACAAACCACACAATGCTTTTTTATTATTTTATACACATGCTTTTAATTTATGTTTAAATAATAAGGAAATAGCTTAATGTACTATTAACTTTATATTGACTTGCACTATAAAAAACTTAAAGTAGCTTGTATGTATTTCAAATACTCAACTAACCACTGTTAGATGATTATTTAGTTGTGTTACTACAATGTTACTACAATATAATTACATAGTAATTACATAATATAACGTTCTAAATGAAAATGTTTACTCTGTTATGTATAGTAGTTTCACATATTTAATGTAATTATAAAGTTTTCCGTATTCATATACCTATGTGATAAGTAACTGTGTTTAATAATCTGTTTAGTGCTGTTATACTTGTTACTGCACCACAAAGGTCACTTTTGGTCATGTTTATAAAGCATTAACCTAATTACAACATATCAAAATCATGTTTTCAGGTTTAGACACATGCTGAGTCCAGTAAAATGCACATCCTGAATTTAGGATTTAGTCCTACCTGTATTTGTGTTTGACCACTGTTGTAAAATGCCTTTTCTGACCTTTATTTAAATAAACAAAATACAAAGACTTAGTTTTGTTGTTTCCAGATTTTATCTAAGTACACTATATTTATATATCCAAACCTTTGTGCTGGTAAGGTCTCACTCACTTTCTTAACCGCTTATCCAATTAGGGTCGCGGGGGGGGGGGGGGGGGTGCGGGGGTGCTGGAGCCTATCCCAGCTTTTTAATGGGCGCGAGGCACACAGTAACACCCTGGAGGGGCGCCAGTCCATCGCAGGGCAGACACGCATACACACACCCATTCACCTATAGGGCAATTCAGTGTCTCCAATTTCCCTGGCTGCATGTTTTTGAACTGTGGGAGGAAACCAGAGCTCCCGGAGGAGACCCACGCAGACATGGGGAGAACATGCAAACTCCACACAGAAAGGACCCCGGCCGGTCTTTCATCTTTTAATCCCAGAAAAAAGAATGTCCATAATTTCCAAAAATAATTTGTAGAGTAGACTCGTCAGACCAATGCATATAGTACATTTCCACTGTGTGTCAGTTTGTCTGAGCTGAGCTTAAGACCAGTTAAATCAGCAGGTTTTCTGAATGTTGTTGAACAATGGTTTTTACTTTCTGTAGGAGAGACTTTGCGTAGACTGTGTTTCTGAGCCTGTGTGGTTAGATTCATTACTTTTTTAACTGCAGTAAACAATTAAGCTTTTTTGGGAGGAGTGTTTATTTGGAAGAGGGGTTCAAGCATTTCCAATTTATCACTGTACCCAACAATAGCTGTGACAATATCTATGACAGCAAAAATAAACAACAAAGGCAAATGACAAGTATTTCCCCTTCCTCAGTGTTACAGGGCTGATTGGAAACACCTCTTCAGATCTACTCGGCCATGACATAATATTATCTGTACGTTATTATTTATCTCCTGCAAACTTGGTCAAACTCAGCCTTGTATATGTTGTTTTCATCTCTTGGCCAATTTCCCTCTTGTGCCCCTGCTCCCAAGTCACTCCACCACATAATTTATGACTTCCATGGCTCCTCCTGACACATTATTAAAAGCAGAATTAGTTTTTTGCGGCGGCCGTGTCCGCTGGGGATCGGAAGGGGCAGCCAGGGCTCTGGTGCACTAATAGAAGCCGCTGTGATGGGGTTAGAGAGACTAATGATTCGAACGTGCCGAGGCAGCCGTCATGCAGTGAGGCAGGAAGAAGCATCCGGAGCTGTGAGGAAAGGTTAAACCTCCTTCCCACAGAGAGCATTATTGGATTGTTTAGCAGCAGAAAGATAATGTTTTTGTCATAGGCTGTGATGTAGCAAGGCCACTGACAGTTATAAAAACGATGGTGAGAGAGGGAGCATAAAATAGAGATAGGCTGAACTTTAATGAAGAAGAGATGGGTAAGGTTGAAACAATCTATTTCAGAAGTAAGTTCTTTGCGTTTCTGTTCATGGTCATTTGTGGAACCACTTTAAGTGACTGCACTTACACAAGAACTTAGATTTTCTAAGATATATTTAAGTGATTATGTAAAATAAAAACATTGTGATATGACAAATTCAAGAAAATAGTGGGCAATAGTAACTCAGCGGATATGGAGTGTCCCCGGTACAAGTCTCATCACTGCCAGGTTGCCACTGTTGGAATGTCAAACAAGTACCCTAACCTTAGATTGCTTGGATTGGAGTGTATTTTTTCACAATTGTAAGTCACTTATAAAAACATCTGCTATATGCCATAAATGTAAAATCTAAGAGACACCTGCGTTTTTAAGTTACTGGTTATACAATCATTAAATACTGATATTTTCTTTCTACTTTTATTAGTTAAATGTTAAAGAACCAACAGATTCTTTTTTATTGCATCCACCACGATATAGGATTTTCAACACAGCCAGAACTTCTTCTTCTTCCTCTGCCTTTGTCCCGTTCGGTTGCGGGGTCGGCTCTCGGCGGATCATGATCCACATTGATTTGGCACAATTTTTACTCCGGATGCCCTTCCTGACACAACCGGGCTTGGGACCGGCACTACAATGCACTGGTTTTTGCATCTAGCGGCTAGGTATCTTTAGGACAATTCAGTGTTTCCAAATAGCCTGGTGGCATGTTTTGGACTGTGGGAGGAAACCGGAGCACCCGGAGGAAACCCATGCGGACACAGGGAAAACATGCAAACTCCGCACAGAAAGGACCCGGACCGCCCCACCTGGGGATCGAACCCAGGACCTTCTTGCTGTGAGGCGACAGTGCTACCCACTAAGCCACCGTGCTGCCCCAATACAGCCAGAACAATTTATGTAAAAATATAGACATAAAAATAAAGACTACAAATATGTTTAATATTTCCATTTACCTCTTTTAGATCATATTTATAAACAGTAGTGCTATCCATTTTTGTGATAAAATGTATTAGCATATAGGTGGAAAAACATGTATTCTAACAAATCTAAATGAAACAATGTAAAGTAATTGAACACATTTATGGCCTCTAAAAACACCAGCCCCACTGAACAGATACAGTATCCATATCAGTCTACACAACACATCAGCCCCACTGAACACAGAGTCTATTCATGCCAGCCTATACAACACATGAGGGGCAAAGTCCCTGTGTCGTCCAGGACATCTCTCATTCCTTGGTTCCTCTCAGGGGCTCCCCCATCTGGCTTCCTTGTATGCATTTGTGAGTTTCATGCATATGATGATGCAGCACCACAGGCAGTTCAGATCTAGATTCTGTATTTTGCAGGTTTACATGGAATGTAGCACCAGCAGCTCATCAGCAGTGACATTAGGGATAGGGTTGTAAAACAGGGGGAGGTGGTGCATCCACTTGACTCTCTGGCACCGAGCTAGTCTGTCGTCTTGGTTAATAAAGTGGATTATTCTGGAAAAAAATGTGAAAGTTTTCCAGAGATATTGTGGCACAGAAACTCCAGCAAAGATAAGAAGCCCAAAGTATGTACATAAATGGTTTTTGGTCTATGTCCCTCCAACCCTTTCCAAAAACACGCCTTCCCTCTAAATTAGTGCTATCCAGAATAATTTTCTGGATGTCATCCAGAATGAAAAAGTTCAAAAGAAGAATCAATGTCTCCATGTTTTGAGTCTTCTTTTGGCAGGTTCTTCTATGGCTGGTCTTGCAGTGGGCTTCTGATGGGCTGATCCTCTGTCTGACTGCTGATAGGCTGATCTTGTGGCTGGTCCTGTGACAGGCTGCTGAGGGGACCCTGAGGCTGGATGCTGACGAGCTCGTTTTGGAGCTGGCTCAAGGTCAATTTTACCCAAACTCTCAATTGAGAGAAATGTGAGATCTTCAAATTCTGAAAAATATTTCTTTTAATATTAAGCTTCTCTCTCTTCAGAAGAGAGAAGCCCTCTGAGCAGAGATTCTTTTCACCATCTTGTTCAACTGATACTGAGCCACACATGTGATAGAGAGTGAGGAAAATCTGAGGAAATGTGGGAGCAGTAATAATGTTACAACCTTGTACATGAATAGAAGAAGCAAAAAAAACCTTACACACACACACTAGCAGCAGGCCATGTAGAAGGAGGACAGAGTAAAGAGATATAGCACCTCCAATTACTACGTGTTACAGTATATAATATGTAGGGGGTATAAAGTAGTTTAAAATGTGTTGTTTTGTATGTTTTTTATGAAAATGAACCCAGGCAAAAGTCTAAGGTTGAAATAATAATAAATCACAAAATGAAAATTAGAAGGTGGTCCTAATCATTTGGAATATATTTGTATAAAGTGTGGGTGAATCAATGATGTGAATCCGACACGTGTGCAGTAGCCGACTGCATCTTTTCACCTGCACGAGGCGAGCTCATATGCGGATCAGCTTTTGTGTACAGAAAGCCACAAACTGTCCACATTATTCCTCGACTCAGCAGTACAGGTGCCATCAACCAGCCAGCAGAGGTCGTTATTGCATCAGTTATGAGGTCCCTATCTGGCTTCCTGCCCTGTATGAACAACAAGCCAATCGTTGTACACATAGCTGCCCAGCCGGATGCTAGAGCTGAGTGGCCTGAGCAAGGTCTTTAAGCCGCAGTTGGTCCAATTGTATATCTGTCACTTTAGATAAAAATGTCTGCTATATGCTACAAATGTAAATGTAATTACACTCTACTAGTAGCAGCAAAAAAATAAATAAAATAAAATAATAATAATAATTGAATCACTGCTTCATAAAGATATTGCATATAATTGCAAATTATTGCTCCAAAAATCCAGCATAGAGTTGAAAGTTTGTCCCCAGACAATATCCAAATCAATAACTCAGACATGGGAACATCTTAAAATGCACTGCAGGGAGCAAATATCATTCCTTCCCCCGAATGTTTCACCCTCTTACGGTGTTCCTTTTCATACCCATGTCTGTGTGCCTGGTATCGTACATGTATATGACTGTGTGAGTGAACACGAGCGTATATGTGTCTGTGTGTGTACCAGCAAGAATTGTTGAAAAGCAGTAGCACAGCTGAGCACTTCAGCTTAATCTTATGCATCATTAAGCTCTCAGCGGTGTGCCAGCGCCACCCATATACATCATCCACGCTTAATAAACATAATAATGACATAAGATGTAATTCTAGATGAATTTTCATTTTATGGGGAAATTGAGAATTCCTGTGAAAAAAGCAAATAAGCAAGAAGTTAAAAAGAAACCGTGTTTTACTTCTTTTTTTTCCTTGACCAAAAAATAAATGTACTTGTGCATTAGTTGGCAGATGTAGCACTTCTAACCTGGGAGGCAAGCACAAACCCCCCATGTAGAAAAACCTCCTCCATGCTATTTTTAACCAGTAGAGAAGCTAAATGCTGCTAAGTGCTTCAGTGCACCCACAGATAAATGCAAAGGCTTCAACCATCACATGATTATGCAGTTAAAGCTTGGTACGTCAGAGCAACCCTGCCATCTGTCTTCAATTCATTTCAAATTAATTTTAGCTTTTTTATACTTTGATTTCAAGTATAAAATTGGATTGTATCAGTGGTAAGGCTCAGTTTTATCATGTTTTATCAACAACCCTCAAATTTATATTAAGATTTAAAATGTAATTATTACAATGACTACGTGTCTTTTTATGCATACGCATGAACAATTCTTTTAGTAAAATTTTGTGTTCATATAATCCTACCAGCCAATAGTTACAACCCACACACACATAAACATACACCTACACACACAGTGAGTGATAAATGAATGAGTCAGTGCGAGTTCTAATGAACCTGTGGAGCTAATTGCTTCTAGCACTGACTGGCTCAAATGTAAATGAACTGATCAAATGAAGAGAAAAAGGGAGAGAGAGAATAAATAGATACTTAAGGAAGGCCAAATCAATAGCCACCAAGGCTACAGCTCCCAAAGGACCATCAATCATGATGACCATTCCCACTGCTAACTCCCCTCTCCACACCACACACATATAATCACTCTCTTAATCCTCAATGAACCTAAATGCAGACATGAGGTGATGCATGCATTCATGATAGGTCAAATGGAAATTTTGGATAGAATATTTAATAGTCCTAATATCAGCTGTCACGTTGTTCTGGACTTAAGTGAAAATAGTTCCTAAAATTTTACAAAAAATAAATAAATAAAAAATAACATTAAAACCACCTCCTTGTTTCTACACTCACTGTTCATTTTATCAGCTCCACTTACCATATAGGAGCACTTTATAGTTCTACAATTACTGACTGTAGTCCATCTGTTTCTCTGTATGATTTGTTAGCCCCCTTTCATGCTGTTCTTCAATGGTCAGGACTCTCCCAGGACCACTACAGAGTAGGTATTATTTGGGTGGAGGATCATTCTCAGCACTGCAGTAACACTAACATGGTGGTGGTGTGTTAGTGTGTGTTGTGCTGGTATGAGTTGATCAGACACAGCAGCGCTGATGGAGCATCCTGTGGGCAGCGTCCTGTGACCACTGATGAAGATCTCAAAGATGACCAACTCAAATAGCAGCAATAGATGAGCGATCGTCTCTGACTTCACATCTACAAGGTGGACCAACTAGGTAGGGGTGTCTAATAGAGTGGACAGTGAGTGAACACGGTATTTAAAAACTCCAGCAGCGCTGCTGTGTCTAATCCACTCATACCAGCACAACACACACTAACACACCACCACCATGTCAGTGTCACTGCAGTGCTGAGAATGATCCACCACCTAAATAATACCTACTCTGTGGTGGTCCTGTGGTGTTCCTGACCATTGAAGAACTGGGTGAAAGCTGGTTAAAAAGGTACTGTATGTAGAGAAACAGATGAACTACCATCAGTAATTGTAAAACTACAAAGTGCTTCTATTAGTGAAGCTGATAAAATGGACAGTGAGTGTATGAAACAAGGAGGTGGTTTTAATGTTATGACTGATTTGACACTAGACCCTATACTTTACCCAGTACAGACTAAAGCAGGTGCCCAGCACAACCGAAGCTGTCCACTTTCAAAGTTATCTAACACATTCTGAGGGGGGACTACAGCATTCAGCACCTGGCACAAGATCAACCACTTTAACAGGTACACTTGTCAGTACACCTAGACCCAGTGTACTAGAATCTGCATTTCTGCCACCTTTCACAATGAAGTGCTGGATGGTTGCCAGATCACAATGCATCTGGTGTGCAAAGATCAAACCCTCTCTCCAAATTATAAAAAGGCACATATAAACAAATACTAATAAGGCAGCACAGAATGTCAGTGGTGAAGTATAATACACATTATATGGTCATTAGATTTCAGTCTGACCATAGATATGTCAATGCATGTCATAAGAATTAAATCATATAACAGATATATATCATATCATTCATAGATAAGTAATACATACAAAAACAGTTGTCATTGTTGCTCATGTACTGCAAATTCTTGCCTTCCCTCTCTAACACACATTCAAGACAGCTCATGAAGCATTTGTTAATGACCAGCTGTAATAAATCAGGTCTGCAGAGACAGCAGAAAAACAGACGTCCTAGGAGAACAGCTGCGCAAGGCTATAGAATATTTAAGAAAAAAAAGAGAGGTGCAAGTTGTGCACTACTGATGCTGCCTAGCTCCATGTATTTCATTACAGTATTTAATTATATGTTATTAGTATTTTATTAATTACAAGTGTTTCATTCTGTTAAATAGTTCATACACAATGCATTTTTACTTTGTACTTATGTACTTATGAACAGAAATGTACATATACACTGATCAGCCATAACATTAAAACCTGGTTTCTACACTCACTGTCCATTTTATCAGCTCCACTTACCATATAGAAGCACTTTGTAGTTCTACAATTACTGACTGTAGTCCATCTGTTTCTCTACATACTTTTTTAGCCTGCTTTCACTCTGTTCTTTAATGGTCAGGACCCCCCAAAGGACCACCACAGAGCAGGTATTATTTAGGTGGTGGATCATTCTCAGCACTGCAGTGACACTGACATGGTGGTGGTGTGTTAGTGTGCTGGTATGAGTGGATCAGACACAGCAGCGCTGCTGGAGTTTTTAAATACCATGTCAATTTACTGTCCACTCTATTAGACACTCCCACCTAGTTGGTCCACCTTGTAGATGTAAAGTCAGAGACGATTGCTCATCTATTGCTGCTGTTTGAATTGGTCATTTTCTAGACCAGGGGTGGGCAGTTAAATTTT
Organism: Trichomycterus rosablanca; assembly: GCF_030014385.1. Taxonomy (NCBI): domain Eukaryota; kingdom Metazoa; phylum Chordata; class Actinopteri; order Siluriformes; family Trichomycteridae; genus Trichomycterus; species Trichomycterus rosablanca. The sequence continues at coordinate 13,873,467 of NC_085997.1, read as the reverse complement.
CCAAGGGGCCGCATAAGAAACTGTTACTGTTGTGGAGGGCCGGACCAATAGGGTGAACTTCATTCTGCTCAATATTAATAAGATTTATTTTTATTGCCTAAATTTTACAGTTCTGATAAGCCTTTACTGTTAAAAGTAAATGGTACAATCAGAAAATGAAAATCAGGCTGAGTAAAAACATTAATATTATTTCACTATTTAATCAACTTTCTTGAACACAAATGTGAACAAAATGTGCACAAAATGTAAAATTATTTACGTCTGATTTTTAATTGCCACTGACCTCATGTGGGCCATTTGGGGATGGATTGTGGGCCGGATGTGACCTTCCCAGGTCTGTTCTAGACCTTCAATCAGTGGTCACAGGATGCTGCCCACAGGGCGCTGTTGGCTGGATATATTTTTGGTTGGTGGATTATTCTCAGTCCAGCAGTGACAGTGAGGTGTTTCAGCAGCGCTGCTGTGTCTGATCCCCTCATACCAGCACAACACGCACTAACACACCACCACCATGTCAGTGTCACTGCAATGCTGGGAATTATCCACCACCTAAATAATACCTGCTCTGTGGTGGTCCTGACCATTGGAGAACAGGGTGAAAGGGGGCTAAAAAGCATGCAGAGAAACAGATGGACTGCAGTCAGTAATTGTAGAACTACAAAGTGCTTCTATATGGTAAGTGGAGCTGATAAAATGGACAGTGAGTGTAAAAACAAGGAGATGGTTTTAATGTTATGGCTGATCGGTGTATGTGTATAACCATAAATAAAGGTTTTTAAAAATTTAATTAATAGGAAAAACATATATGCAAACACTATATTAAAATATCTTAACTTATGGAAATCAATACTGCAAATAAACACAAACCGCATTATAGTGTAATGGTAAAGACATACTAAGCACTGATGCCCTCAAACCACACCTTAAAACACTTTCTAGGATTTGTTGTGTCCAGGATGGGCAACAGGTTTACTCTGATCCTGAACAGCATAACATGATTAATAAAAAAAAAAAAGTTTAACCCTTACCAATATTACCAATTTTTCCCCCTTACAGAAACCAGACATCTAGGGTCGTAGTTTTAAGTTTGTTGTGTGTATTAAGACAATGTTTGGAAATGGAGCTGTAACTGATGAAAACAAATACAGCACTCCTAAACTGGGCAAACATGCATTTGTTTAGAAATTGCTTTTCAAGTCTGTGCAGATGAAGCACTGTGGATTCCTGCACCACTGGAAAACATTTTTCTTTGCTTCGCAGGACAAATGAACTGTCAACGTTTAATGATAGATATTTGCATTGTGATACAGATTGTGTCCTTGGCCCTAAACATAAGATATAGATCCATTAATAATGAATTCAGATGAAGTGTTCCCTCTTTTTCAGCCACGCTGTCGTAACATCTTAATAGATGTATGCACTCATCACCAGTGGCTGTGGAGCGTTAGAATGGAGACTCGGGAATGCACAATCTATCATATCCACTCACTTTATCCAGTGTTGTTTTATCTTCTGTTCTATACCTTTGTGTAGCTTTTCATAAATTTTACATTTTCATTTGCATCACTGTTTGATTTACACTGATCAGCCATAACATTAAAACCACCTCCTTGTTTCTACACTGTCCATTTTATCAGCTCCACGAGTGGACTGATCCATGAGTGGATCAGACACAGCAGCGCTGATGGAGTTTTTAAATACCTCACTGTCCCTGCTGGGTTGAGAATAGTCCACCAACCAAAAATATATCCAGTCAACAGCGCCCCGTGGGCAGCGTTCTGTGACCACTGATGAAGGTCTAGAAGATGACCAACTCAAACAGCAGCAATAGATGAGCAATCGTCTCTGACTTTACATCTACAAGGTGGACCAACTAGGTAGGAGTGTCTAATAGAGTGGACAGTGAGTGGACACGGTATTTAAAAACTCCAGCAGCGCTGCTGTGTCTGATCCACTCATACCAGCACAACACTCACTAACACAGTGTCACTGCAGTGCTGAGAATCATCCACCACCTAAATAATACCTGCTCTGTGGTGGTCCTGTGGGGTCCTGACCATTGAAGGGTAAAAGCAGGCTAAAAAAAAGTTTGTTGAGAAACAGATGGACTACAGTCAGTAATTGTAGAACTACAAAGTGCTCCTTTATGGTAAGTGGAGCTGATAAAATGGAGTGTAGAAACAAGGAGGTGGTTTTAATGTTATGGCTGATAAGTGTATAAAACAAATCCTTTAACCCCTTGGCAGTCCAGCCTATTTTTGTGCATTTTTCGCCTGAAAGACATACCTAGTTTCTAAGGCTTCTCATTCAGAAAGTTTATAAGATAACACAAAAATTATACTTCAGTGTTATAGAAAACCCTTTAAAGTATCAGAAAAACACAGCCAAATGCCATGATTATATTTTACCATGCTTCTTCTTCTTCTTCTTTCGGCTTTTTCCCTTTTTCAGGGGTCGCCACAGCGAGTCATCCTCATGATCGCTCATTGATTTGGCACAATTTTTACGCCGGATGCCTTTCCTGACACAACCCTCCCTAATTTATCCGGGCTTGGGACCGGCACTACGTGGCGGCTAGGTATCTATAGGACAATTCAGTGTTTCCAATTAACCTGGTGGCATGTTTTTGGACTGTGGGAGGAAACCGGAGTACCCGGAGGAAACCCACGCGGACACGGGGAGAACATGCAAACTCCGCACAGAAAGGACCTGGACCGCCCCACCTGGGGATTGAACCCAGGACCTTCTTGTTGTGAGGCGACAGTGCTACCCACTAAGCCACCGTGCCGCCCATATTTTACCATGCTTAAATAATGATAAAAAAAACCAAAAATGTAGGCGCTTTTTACATTTTTTTTGAAAATCCAAAGTTTCAATGAGTATAAGTAGGACTGCAGGTCTGTATATCACCTAAACAACACTATAGAGTTGTGCTCAAGGGTATTTTCTAACATCAACTCAAATTTTAAATCATTGCTCAATTTATGTGAGTAAATGACTGGAACACATACTTAAAAAAAACACATACACACACAAATTGTAAAATCTTAAAATTTCAAATATGAACAGCAAACAACCTGGATTATAATTCGATGTTGTACAATGCTGTATAATGTAAACCATATTTATGGAATTTGCTTACATTTAAAGGGACTTACAGTTGTGACCAAATACAGGGTGAGTCAAAATTATTATAGTACCATTTAAAGCCCGGACACACATTTTGCAGGGAATAGATCCATTAGTGTTAACATAATTTTGACTCACCCAGTACAATGCAAATAGTTAAGAGTTAAGGCCTAAGATTTTGAATGTTGATGAAGAGTAGTTTCCTTGACATTGAAGTCGCTAATGTTTTCCCACCTTACAACTTACAGCAGTTTTTTTTTTTTACATCTTTTGTCCATCTCTTAACAACTGATCTTCAAGTCAAATCAAATCTAATCTAATCTAACCTCTAATTTGAAGCATAGATAACCAAACCGAACCTGTCTTATTTTGGACACATTATGAGAAGAACCCAATTCATTCAAAAAGACAATTATGCATCAAAGAGTTAAAGGTAAAAAAGATCCACATCCAAAGATCACTATCCAAATGGTCACCAGGAGTCGGAATCAACTTGACGGCACTTAATAATAACAACAATGCCTAAGTGTGTTATAAAGGCCTAGTGTAGGTCCCCATTTAACTTAAGTGTCACAGGCTTTCATACCACATGCCGAGTCTTGTTTACAATGTTTCTTCAGCAGAACTATTATTCTAACTTTTAATACCCTGGTGTGTTTGTTCTGAGGTTGTTACCCAGATTCAATTCCCCCTTTTTCACAGCAAGTGTTTTAGCACCTCTGTCCTAATTGCTGTGGTAACTGCCATGACAATAACTTTAAATAGCTTGTACTCCACATTAGACCTGAGCTTGGCCCTGACAGAGACTGTTTCACCAGTCTTAAGTGCAATGAAGGATGCCTATATGGTCCATCTGAGACTGAGAGGTACAGACAGTGTGAAGAAGGAATGCTTCAGAAAGCCAAGTCTGTTTGGTTTAGTAAACAACGGGGGGTCCGAGCTGTCACTAAATGTGAATAGCACTTCAGGGTCATGTGCTGGGAGGAACTTTTACTGTGCCTTTTTCTTTCCATTGGTTTACTTGTTTAGTGACCAGTTAGGGAATCTTGTGTTTGATCTCCAACAGAAAGTTCATGTCTTCACATTTGCTTATCACCTGGACTTAGGACCCAAACACCTAGCACACATTAAATTAATTAACATCAAACCATTCTAAGACAGTATTAACATGCAAGTATTGATTTTCCTAATGAAAAGTAGTTGTCAGTGACATTTTAATGTGAAAAATAAAGATACAGATATATGACAATGTCAGAATTGTTTTGTTGTCCAATGACTGTTAACTATTTTAAGCAGTTATTTAGGTATTTATAGAAGACAAACAACCACTACAAGTCCACCATTATTGCTCATCCTCACAAATGGTTTTGACCGAATATTGTCTTGTTAGTTAAAAGGCCTCCCAGAAGAGTGGAAACTGTTATAGCTGTAAAGAAGGTGCGTTCGGGATAAGTTGTCCACTGTTTTAAAACAGGATGTCCAACAAGCTTATACTCAGGTGTTAAAATACCTTTGGCTATACACCGATCAACCATAACATTAAAACCACCTCCTTAGTTTTACACTCACTGTCCATTTTATCAGCTCCACTTATCATATGGAAGCACTTTGTAGTTCTACAATTACTGACTGTAGTCCATCTGTTTCTCTGCATGCTTTTTTAGCCTGCTTTCACCCTGTGCTTTAGTGGTCAGGACTCTCCCTGGACCACTATAGAGCAGGTATTATTTAGGTGGTGGGTCATTCTCAACACTGCAGTGACACTGACATGGTGGTGGTGTGTTAGTGTGTGTTGTGCTGGTATGAGTGGATCAGACACAGCAATGCTGATGGCATTCTGTGACCACTGATGAAGGTCTAGAAGATGACCAGCTCAAACAGCAGCAATAGATGAGCGATCGTCTCTGACTTTACATCTACAAGGTGGACAAACTAGGTAGAAGTGTCTAATAGAGTGGACAGTAAGTGGACACAGTATTTAAAAAAACTCCAGCAGCACTGCTGTGTCTGATCCACCAGCACAACACACACTAACACACCACCATCATGTCATTGTTACTGCAGTACTGAGAATAATCCACCACCTAAATAATACCTGCTCTGTAGGGGTCCTGACCATTCAAGAACAGGGTAAAAGCAGGCTAAAAAAGTATGTAGAGAAACAGATGGACTACAGTCAGTAATTGTAGAACTACAAAGTGCGTGTAGAATGTAGAGTGTAGAAACAATGAGGTGGTTTTAATGTTATGGCTGGTCAGTGTATATCTGCAGTTTAAGACACAGTAGTTCTTCAGTTGGTCAGTATCAGATGTCATAGCCTTCATGTCATCTGGCATCAAAGAGTAATTGCTGCCTTACAACCTATAGCCGATTCATGTTTATGTTCCAAGTTCACCATGTATGGATGAAATTAAAACTTAAAGTATAAAAATACTAAAGATGTCTTTTTTTCTAGCTTGTAGTAGTACATAAATGTATTCATCTATCATTGAATCTCTTTCATAAATGTAACCATGCAAGGACATACACTGATATGCATGTTATCCTGGCACTGTAATCATCAAACATTTGATCTTTTGTGCTCAATTATTTTTTTTTTTAAACACTGAAATTGGATCATGTTTAATACACTAAAATTGCAATGCATTTGGGAGGACTTTAATTAACATAATAAAACTACACTTCCATAGTTTATCCATATTTCAGGCAGTCGAGAATAGAACAGCCCGAGGACTCATTCAACCTCAGCTTTTACTAAAAGAGCTCAGGATCAGTCTAGGTCCTGGTGTGTTCCCTGGGTATTTATGGAAAAACATTGAAGTTTATGAGCTGCATACTTAATGAGAGCCTAAGAGGTATGAGAGCTGCAGATGGAACAATATATCTGCCTTAAAGGAGCCAATCCAGAGGTGGCAGCCGCATTTTAACCACACATTACACACCATCTGGTCGTCCTCTTCATCTATCCACTGAGACTAAAGCAGCTCTTGGAGTCAGAGCTTTTATTACCTGGTGATATGCAGGTTAATGACAGACATCATAGTTTAATGCAGAAAAAAATAAAAAATATGTCTGCAACTGCTACTTGATAATATTGTTTCTGGAATCTGATAAATAGATGCACTTGCTTCAAGACACAAATTAGAATTAGTGGATTAGTACAAATTCAAATCTAAAAGAAGCCAACAGAAGTAATGAAACTGACAAAGACAGCAATGACCATTCCTGTGTGTTCCAAAATCATGGCTTGGCCCATGTGCATTGTTTACCCATGGAAGAGATGGCACTAGGATGCACTGTAAGACGATCCACCTCAAAATGTACAAAAATTGAAGGACTAGCTGGTAATATACTGAAACCAGAAACCAGATGGCTCCTTCAGATGTCTTGTGAAGTCCCACAGTTAGCCATAACATTAAAACCACCTCCTTGTTTCTACACACATTGTCCATTTTATCAGCTCCACTTACCATATAGAAGCACTTTGTAGTTCTACAATGACATCTGTTTCTCTGCATACTTTGTTAGCCCCCTTTCATGCTGTTCTTCAATGGTCAGGACTCTCCCAGGACCACCACAGAGCAGGTATTATTTGGGTGGTGGGTCATTCTCAGCACTGCAGTGACACTGACATGGTGGTGGTGTGTTAGTGTGTGTTGTGCTGGTATGAGTGAATAAGACACAGCAGCACTGTAGGAGTTTTTAAACACATGAATGTCACTGCTGGACTGAGAATAGTCCACCAACCAAAAACACATCCAGCCAACAGCGCCCCGTGGGCAGCGTCCTGTGACCACTGGTGAAGGTCTAGAAGATGACCAACTCAAACAGCAGCAATAGATGAGCGATCGTCTCTGTCTTTACATCTACAAGGTGGACCAACTAGGTAGGAGTGTCTATTAAAGTGGAAAGTGAGTGGACACTGTATTTAAAAACTCCAGCAGCGCTGCTGTTTCTTATCCACACATACCAGCACAACACACACTAACACACCACCACCATGTCATTGTCACAGCAGTGCTGAGGATGATCCACCACCTAAATAATACCTACTCTGTGGTGGTGCTGTGGGGGTCCTGACCATTAAAGAACAGAGTGTAAGCAGGCTAAAAAAGTATGTAAAGAAATAGATGGACTACAGTCAGTAATTGTAGAACTACAAAGTGCTTCTATATAGTAAGTGGAGCTGATAAAATGGACAGTGAGTGTAGAAACAAGGAGGTGGTTTGAATGTTATGGCTGATCAGTGTATACGATAATAAATACATTCCTCTAACAATGCAAATATATTATTAATTTGTTAACTAACAGTTTTGTTGAATTTTAAATTTTAACAGCATTCTCGCTGCTTCTTTTCTAATTTTAGTATCTAATAACTCTGTTAAAAAGATCGGGGGGGGGGGTCTATTGTGATTCTGTGAGGCTAGTTAAGATTATTGATGTATTAGATTTTTGAGGGTAGAAAAGACCCATAATGAGATATCTTGCTCACAGGGAAAGCACTCGTGGGTATCTAGTGCAGGTAAGTGAAAACTTGAGCATAGTTTATTGCTATTTCCTAGAATTTAATCATCCTAAATCACTCTGTTTGTCTCCGGCTCTGAAGTTTAAGGCTAAGCTTGGATTTATAGCCTGGGTTCATTGCTGGAGTAGGATCCATTATTCGAAACAGAGAGGAGTCTCTCAGTCAGATATAATATCTAATATGCTTAGGAGCTGATGACCCTGTCAAAAGGTCTTCATTCAGAGTTCTCTATAATACAAAACTTCTTATAAGTATTGTCACTACGTTAAAGGGTACAACTTTTGTAGCAGTAGTAGAGCTTTACCTTAAAAATCCAACAAACATTTAACAATGTTCTTTGCTTGACAGATTATCTCACATTCTTAAGAATTTTCAAACAGAAAAATAAATGTATTGTAAAATAAAATAAAAATGCACCAAAGCCTCTTCACCATCACACTACCACAGTTTGACTGTTATGTCCTCACTAAGAAAATGCTGTATAGCCGCTCAGGCGGTAAAACACACACTGACACCAGAGCTGGGATCTCGAATACATTGTATTGAGTCTCAGCTCTGCCTGCCGGCTGGGCTGAGTGGCCACATAAACAATGATTGGCCTGTTGTTCATATAGGGGCGGGTCATTAAGTCGTATAGGGACTCTCTCATAACTGATGCAACTACGACCTCTGCTGGCTGGTTGAAGGCACCTGCACAGAGGTGGGGAAAAGAGTGCTGTCAGGGTGTGTCTCTCCATACACAGTGCTGATCCGCAGCTGATCTCGTCTAGTGTAGGTGAAAAGATGCATACGGCTGCTGCCCACGTGTCAGAGGGGGCGTGGGTTAGCTTCGTTCTCCTCAAATCAGAGTCGGGACCGGCATTAGTGGAGAGGAAGCGTGACGCAATTGGGCAGTTGGACGCATTAAAAGTTGGGAGAAAAGGGGGAGAAAATGCATAAGCAAGATATATATAAAAAAAGGAAATGCTGTATAAAGAGGACACTATTTTCCAAAAGGTTTAAATTTGGACTGTCCGTAGAGCAAACTAAAAGGTTTAGGGATAATCCTTCATTTATCCTTCATATATTTATCATATATTTATTTACTTTTAAATATGTTGCTGTACAAACTGTAAGATAGGTTGACTTTAATGGTAAGGTTCAAGATGAATGTGATTAATGATCTACAGAACTGGCTAAAATCAATGAGTGTTTACCAAGCTAAACTGGCACACCAGTAAAATCTCATTAAATGGTTTAGTGAGACGCTTGGATGTCCAGTGTTACCCGGTGAAAATGGAATCACTGTTACCCTGACCAGGATAAAGCAGTTGATTAAAATGAAATAAAAAAAAATCATTTACATTTAAGGCATTTAGCAGACGCCTTTATCCAGAGCGACTTATAGTAGTGTGACAGTATACAGTCTGAGCAATTGAGGGTTAAGGGCCTTGCTCAAGGGCCCAACAGCAGTAACTTGGCAGTGGTGGGACTTGAACCAGCAACCTTCTGATTACTAGTCCAGTACCTTAACCACTAAGCTACGACTTGCCCCCAAAGTAATTAAGGTTTTTTAAATCGATGAAATTGGTTCATATTATGTGCTGTATTTTACTTTGTGCTTTTATTACATCTTTGTGACGTTTTCTTTGATCTTTTCTGTTTGATGTGTGATTTTGTCTGAAATTATGTGACACACATGCAGTAACAATCAGAGAAGGATTATTTAATTTTCACACCACTGTACTGGATGTGTAAAAGAAAAAAAAGAACTCTGTACCCTTATCTGGTCAGATGTCATGACTCATTATATTTAGAGTCAATTTGCATAATTCAAGAGCAATCAGATTAGATTTGCATAATGTATTTGATTACACCTGTTATTAACTGCGAGTGACATTGATTTAGCAAATGGGCTGTTTTAAGGTTAATAGTGGCTGTCACCTTCTGCACAAGAGAGTGTCGGTGTATTGATGCTGTTTAAAACCATCTCTGTACCATCTCTGTTCCCTCTTCCTGCACTTGTACACATTAGGATTTAAGCAATAGATAACAGGGTGTATAATTGTGTCAGTAAGAAATAAAACCTATTATTCACTTATCTAGCAAAAATTGTCATGTTTGCTCTGTCTAATTTCATTACATTTTGTTTTGTTTTTTAATTCGTAACTAATAAAGGGGTCATTTTATAACAACATACACCAATCAGCCATAACATTAAAACCACCTCCTTGTTTCTACACACACTGTCCATTTTATCAACTACACTTACCATATAGAAGCACTTTGTAGTTTTACAATTACTTACTGTAGTCCATCTGTTTTTCTACATGCTTTGTTAACTCCCTTAAATGCTGTTCTTCAATGGTCAGGACTCTCCCAGGACCACCACAGAGCAGGTATTATTTAGGTGGTGGATCATTCTCAGCACTGCAGTGACACTGACATGGTGGTGGTGTGTTAGTGTGTGTTGTGCTGGTATGAGTGGATAAGACACAGCAAAGCTGCTGGAGTTTTTAAACACCTCACTGTCACTGCTGGACTGAGAATAGTCCACCAACCAAAAATACATTCAGCCAACAGCACTCCATGGGCAGCATCCTGGGACCACTGATGAAGATCTCAAAGATGATCAACTCAAACAGCAGCAATAGATGAGCGATCGTCTCTGACTTTGCATCTACGTGGTTAACCAACTAGGTAGAAGTGTCTAATGAAGTGGACAGTGAGTGGACACGGTGTTTAAAAACTCCAGCAGTGCTGCTGTGTCTGATCCACTCATACCAGCACAACACACACTAACACACCACCACCATGTCAGTGTCACTACAGTGCTGAGAATGATCCACCACCTAAATAATACCTGCTCTGTGGTGGTCCTGTGGGGGTCCTGAACATTGAAGAACAGGGTGAAAGCTAAAAAGATATGTAGAAAAACAGATGGGCTACAGTCAGTCATTGTAGAACTACAAAGTGCTTCTATATGGTAAGTGGAGCTGATAAAATGGACAGTGAGTGTAGAAACAAGGAGGTGGTTTTAATGTTATGGCTGATCAGTGTATTTATATATGACATTTTATTTTGCATGAAATTTTAATGTCAAGTGGTGTTTCCAATAATTGATTAAACAAAATACCCCTCAACATGTGTTTAAAATATGGAAATAAGCCTGTAAGGCTTTTAATTCTGTCAGTTTAATCAGTTGATGCTGGAAATGGGTGTGGTAGGTTTAATGCTACAAGGCAGGAGTGCAGGGTTAGTTGTTTGTTTCACTTCTAAATGCATTTATGTAGATTTCTTTTTAGTTAATTACAATGGCTCTAAATGTTATCTACAGTAGTGTGTCTAGGTTAACACCCACACACCCATGTCAGGCTTTCACAATAAACTAATGCTCAGCAGTCTGATAATCTTTAGAGAAAGACAGACACACACACACTTTCACACACTAAGGATTTAGGAGGTCAGAGGAAAAACAGTATTGATACCTTACACATCACCCTCATCAGGGCCTCTCAGTGTTATTAGCCACTTTATTAGCCAAAGACATTCTATTTGGGAAATGGATATGGCTGAAGTTAGCACTCACAAGCCCGGAAAGCCACATTAATCCATGGTAATTACCCCAGAGGAGAGCAAATCAAAATGAACTAATGTCCAGTGTGATCATCAATTTCCTCCAGAATGTCCTACATTTTCATACAAGAACACCCTCATTGCCATTACTGCTGCCCTACACTGTCAGAGTTTAGGTACACATTAGCATGTCCTTGGTCAACAAAACATTGCAGTGACGCATTGGAGCAAATTAGGCTATTACCATTAAAAAGAGCATTTACACAGAGGATCAATAGGCCTTCGTCTTGTGCATAAGAGCTTGCAATGTCCTTAAACCAAACCCTTGCTGGGAGATTATGTTTTCAGTAGTTTATCACCTACAGAGAGAACAATAATTATCAATATTTAAATCAGTTTAAAAAAACCCTCACCATTTTTTTTCACAAAGTGTTTTGTACTGTATGAAATATAAAGCCAGTTTTAAAGGGTGTGTGACCAATAAATGACACTAAGTTAACAAACCATAAGCATAGAAAAAACATTATGCCAAAGAAGATTATATATACAGTGTATCACAAAAGTGAGTACACCCCTCACATTTCTGCAGATATTTAAGTATATCTTTTCATGGGACAACACTGACAAAATGACACTTTGACACAATGAAAAGTAGTCTGTTTGCAGTTTATATAACAGTGTAAATTTATTCTTCCCTCAAAATAACTCAATATACAGCCATTAATGTCTAAACCACCGGCAACAAAAGTGAGTACACCCCTAAGAGACTACACCCCTAAATGTCCAAATTGAGCACTGCCTGTCATTTTCCCTCCAAAATGTCATGTGATTTGTTAGTGTTACTAGGTCTCAGGTGTGCATAGGGAGCAGGTGTGTTCAATTTAGTAGTACAGCTCTCACACTCTCTCATACTGGTCACTGAAAGTTCCAACATGGCACCTCATGGCAAAGAACTCTCTGAGGATCTTAAAAGACGAATTGTTGCGCTACATGAAGATGGCCAAGGCTACAAGAAGATTGCCAACACCCTGAAACTGAGCTGCAGCACAGTGGCCAAGATCATCCAGCGTTTTAAAAGAGCAGGGTCCACTCAGAACAGACCTCGCGTTGGTCGTCCAAAGAAGCTGAGTGCACGTGCTCAGCGTCACATCCAACTGCTGTCTTTGAAAGATAGGCGCAGGAGTGCTGTCAGCATTGCTGCAGAGATTGAAAAGGTGGGGGGTCAGCCTGTCAGTGCTCAGACCATACGCCGCACACTACATCAAATTGGTCTGCATGGCTGTCACCCCAGAAGGAAGCCTCTCCTGAAGTCTCTACACAAGAAAGCCCGCAAACAGTTTGCTGAAGACATGTCAACAAAGGACATGGATTACTGGAACCATGTCCTATGGTCTGATGAGACCAAGATTAATTTGTTTGGTTCAGATGGTCTCAAGCATGTGTGGCGGCAATCAGGTGAGGAGTACAAAGATAAGTGTGTCATGCCTACAGTCAAGCATGGTGGTGGGAATGCCATGGTCTGGGGCTGCATGAGTGCAGCAGGTGTTGGGGAGTTACATTTCATTGAGGGACACATGAACTCCAATATGTACTGTGAAATACTGAAGCAGAGCATGATCCCCTCCCTCCGGAAACTGGGTCGCAGGGCAGTGTTCCAGCATGATAATGACCCCAAACACACCTCTAAGACGACCACTGCTTTATTGAAGAGGCTGAGGGTAAAGGTGATGGACTGGCCAAGCATGTCTCCAGACCTAAACCCAATAGAACATCTTTGGGGCATCCTCAAGCGGAAGGTGGAGGAGCGCAAAGTCTCGAATATCCGCCAGCTCCGTGATGTCGTCATGGAGGAGTGGAAAAGCATTCCAGTGGCAACCTGTGAAGCTCTGGCAAACTCCATGCCCAGGAGAGTTAAGGCAGTTCTGGGAAATAATGGTGGCCACACAAAATATTGACACTTCAGGAACTTTCACTAAGGGGTGTACTCACTTTTGTTGCCGGTGGTTTAGACATTAATGGCTGTATATTGAGTTATTTTGAGGGAAGAATAAATTTACACTGTTATATAAGCTGCACACAGACTACTTTTCATTGTGTCAAAGTGTCATTTTGTCAGTGTTGTCCCATGAAAAGATATACTTAAATATCTGCAGAAATGTGAGGAGTGTACTCACTTTTGTGATACACTGTATATATATATATAATAGAATGTGAACATGAATATAGGATAAGTATTATAGTGGTAATATACGGATAATAATAGTAACAATATATGTAGATAAAATAATATAGATTATAGATTAAATTTACAAAACTGTGGTTCATAGTAATTTTAATATAATGTATATTACAAATGATACGTAGAATGCTTAGTACAAGCAATAAATAGGAATGGGACCTATAGCATCAGTTACTAAACTTAAGCTACAATTTAAATAACACACTTCAAACTTGCATTTATATGATGCCACATATTCCATATGGTCTCTAATATAGTTTTTAGTGTCACTTAATACCATTGTATTGTTTTACTACCGCTGTGATATGTGGTAGATCTATGAGTGTTTGCTTGTATCTTTTGAGTAGATGAAGGCTGAATGATCTTTTCATTATGTACTTATGCAGCCAGTCTTTTGACTTCACTGCGTTGTTGAATCTAAATGAATGTAGGACGTGCGCCTCCCCTTCCCCCAGTGTTCACACCAATAATGACCCTAAATGGAAATAAAATGACTTTTTTTCCTTTTTCTCAGTTGTTATGCTAAAGCCTTAACCTCTGAGTGACCGTGGTGTGTGTATGGTACCGGGAGTCTGACGGGGGTCTGTCGGGGTCTGGCTGCAGCTGAATGGGGCAGAGGGACAGCCTTCTGCTCTCCATATGGCTGTATTGTCTTGATAATGCAGCACACTTCTGGCCTCACTGCTACAGAATACACTGCTGTTGTAGTTCACACACACACACACACACACACACACACACACACACACACACACACATGCCTGCACACACTTGCGCGCACACACACACATACACACACAAACACAAGTACTCCCAAGTCTGCAAACACATATATAGACACACAACATAAACACAAACACGTAATATACACTACAATATGCATCTGTACAGAAACACACACACACACACACACACACACATACACATAAGTGCAGTTATATGTCAGAGTTATGAAATAAACATTTTAGCTACCATTCGCATAATTCACACCATTTAAATTTAATAGTAAATGTGACAAATTTCTATAAAAAAACTGATTTAAAATGTAATGTTGTTTTAGCTTTAGTTTTATGACACTATAGGTTTGTTTAGGGTTTTAATGTCATGTTTTACACTTTGGTTACATTCAAGACATAAACGGTAGTTACTCATTACACAAGGTTCATCAGTTCAAAAGGTTATATCGAACAGTCATGGACAATTTAGTATCTCCAATTAACCTCACTTGCATGTCTTTGGACTGTGGGAGGAAACCCACACAGACACGGGGAGAACATGCAAACTCCACACAGAAAGGAACCGGACCGCCCCACCTGGGGATCAAACCCAGGACCTTCCTGCTGTAAGGCGACAGTGCTACCCACTTAGCCACCGTGTCACCCATGACACTATAGGATGGATAGATGGACGGGCGAACTGAAGGACATAATTTTTTTCTCAGAAATTACCAGACTAAAACGTCTAAATCTGTATCTGTAAATTTCTTTTTTAATTATTACACATGTTAAAAGGCAATTTTATAGTGGATGGTCAAATATACTGCTTACCTCTAATAAAAATAAATATAGTATGAATATAAATGTACAGATGCTGGCTAGCTACACAATGCAAAAACCACTTATGTAAAACTAATAGTTTTTATTGAAACACTGACTGGATAGATCTTTTTTGTGGTGACAAAATAATAATTGAAATAAGTATTTTCATTGTTTTATTATGTGTTAATAAATGCACATATTTCCCTAAATTAGCTAAAGTACAATTAGCTATAACCAGCTAAAATATATATTTTTACTTACCACTCTTTCTGTAAAAATAACATAGTATTCAGCACAAAATTGGCAGGACCAAAATAGAAAAACAAAAATCAGAAAATCAGATGAAAGTTGAAGCTGTTAAGACAATTGGACATATAAATTTATACATTTGTAAGAAATACTTTGCCTAAGAAATGGGATTATTTTGTGAAAGAAAACTGACGTTTGTAATGTTAAAATACAAGTTAATGTCTTTACAGTGTAGTTTAATTTGAATTAAGGTTTTAATAATTGCATGAATACATGAATACCAACTGAACATTGTGTAACTGAGTAAAGCATTTGTAATGTGTAAAGCATTTGATGTGTTGGTCTACAGATTTGGAGTAATAACTGGCTAAATATGAAACAGTTAAATAATGATTTAAAGAAATAATGAAATGAATATTAAATAATGAAGAGATATTTACATTGAATATAAAAATAAAGCCATGCCTAGTTTTAAGATCATTTTGTAAAAGGTTTTATTTATTTATTTAAAAGATTTATACATTTATACATTCTACTGTGTTTTATACTGACAGATTAATCACTTACCCTTAACTTTAAAGCAGCTGTAGATCATTAAACAAGCTTTATCTGTTCAAATGTTCAAAATTTGCAGTTTAAATTTACTAACTTTAAATCTAGATTAATTTATGGCCATGGTAAACTACAAAAAATACATAATTCAGTCATGTTTGCTGTTATCCACTGTTTTTGAAAGTTAAATTATTATAATAATTATGCAACAACCTTAAAAACATACATATTATATTTTTATAGTGGGGTGTTCTGATTTCCATGTCCCTGTTTCCCCCCATTTTTAAAATAAACTTTTACAATTTGATGAAAATACATTGTATCAATGTGGTTAAAAGCATTCATTACATAAAAGTATTAATTTGTATTCATTGTCTGTTTTACCACCGCTTTATTCTGGTTAGGCTCACAGTGGGTCCGATTCATTAGGCAAAAGGAAGAAAACACCACGTCTATTGCTTGGCGGACACACACACACACACACTTTAGCCAATTTTATTAATGATGATTACCAAGAAACCTGACTGCACGTCTTTGCACTTGTGGGAGGAAACTGGAGCACCTGTGGGAAAACCCATACTTCTGGCTGTAAGCTAACAGCGCTACACACTGTGCCACTGTGCTGCCCACACAAACAATTTGACAGTATTAATCTTTTTGCATTTTTTAATAATGGCCAGTTAAACACCAAGTAAATCACAGATTTATTTATTCAATATTGGGCGGCACGGTGGCTCAGTGGGTAGCACTGTCGCCTTACAGCAAGAAGGTCCAGAGTTCGATCCCAAGCTGGGGTGGTCCGGGTCCTTTCTGTGTGGAGTTTGCACGTTCTACCTGTGTCTGTGTGGGTTTTCTCCAGGAGCTCCGGTATCCTCCCACAGTCCAAAGACATGCAGGTGAGGTGAATATAACCTTGATATAACCTTATGAACTAATGAATCTTGTGTAATGAGTAACTACCGTTCCTGTCATAATTGTAACCGAAGTGTGTAAAACATGACTTTAAAATCCTAATAAATAAATTAATATTCAATATTAAAACTAATAGACTTCATCCTTTTCTGTATGTCTACAGTTTATTTAGATGTATCAATTAAATCAGTGCCTTACATTGTTTTACTCCTTACGCAGTTATACATGGGACATAATATTAACAAGGCAACATTAACTACATCACCCAGATGATTCTCTGAGAGAAATGAACCGCATCATTACTTTTGTGTTTTTTAATTTTTTATCTTCTATGAAATATTTGTGTAAAAAAACTCATATTAATACAAACATAATATAAGTCTTTAAACTTCTGTTAAGTAAAATCTAAAACCTGGCCTATTTTGTCGAGTTTTTTTCTTTTTTATCGTCTCTTCCTTCTCTTGTTTCACCTCCCTTACTCTCTCCCTACCTATTTTTCTCACCCCTTGTTCCTCTATTTCCTCCACAGCACTCATTCTGTGTCATGTTGACGTGGACGTCTCTGCATTTTGTCCACAGTGCATGCTGGAAATAGTTTAGAGCTGTCTCAGGCCGGCGTGTCTCCACTCCTACGTTCCTGAAGTAGTTCAAGGTCACCTGGTCAGTGAATATGAAGGCTCTTCCTATTACAACTCTGTCAAAGACAAATAACAAAGTGTTGCTAAATGAAATGCTACATTGCACCATTTTGTGGAGGACAAGGGACATTTTCAGCATGGTTGCACGCACGCTTGCCTCGCCACCGTCCCCTGGTAAAAGCACTTTGTTTGAACCTAAGGAGTGAGAATTGACAAAGCAAGCTGGAAGCATTTGTTTCATCTGCTAAGCCAAAGATTGAAAATGATTTCCCGACGCCCGTCTGAGGATCCTGTGAAAGGGGTCATCAATTATTTCCTGCCTGCCGCTGCTGGTGTACGCAAGCTGTTTTTCCTGAGCGCAGGTTTCTGCCTGAGCGGCCGCCGAGCCACTCTCTTGGCCACACTATATTGATGGAGAAAGAAGCCGGAGTAAACAGAGTCCACAGGCGCTTTCTTATTCTTTTATTTTTCTTTATTTTACACTGTAGTTTTTAGAAGCCTGCACTGATGATGTAAATATATTCATTTTACTAGTAAACAGGTACTAGTAAGTACATAATTACATGGACAGTCAGCAAATATTAGTGAGCTTTTCCTTTACAGTGAGCACAACCGCCACATAATGTCCAGGGTCTCACAAGGCCGTGTCATTATCATTAATTCCATTATCGATAGAACTCTGGGTTCATGAGGACCAAGTTCAGAATCCTAACTCCAGTTATTATTTGTAAGAAGTTAAACATGTTTGTCCTATTGTTTACTCTGGTACTATGCCCCACATCTTGGGTGGTAAGTGAATAGGTGAGTTTGTAATGAACTGGTGTGTTTCTAAATACACTGATCAGCCATAAAATTAAAACCACCTCCTTGTTTCTACACTTACTGTCCATTTTATCAGCACCACTTACCATATAGAAGCACTTTGTAGTTTTACAATTACTTACTGCAGTCCATCTGTTTCTCTACATACATTTTTAGTCTGCTTTCACCCTGTTCTTCAATGGTCAAGACCACCACAGAGTAGGGATCATTCTCAGCACTGCAGTGACACTGACATGGTGGTGGTGTGTTAGTGTGTGTTGTGCTGGTATGAGTGGATCAAACACAGCAGCGCTGCGGGAGTTTTTAAATACCGTGTCCACTCTATTAGACACTCCTACCTAGTTGGTCCACCTTGTAGATGTAAAGTCAGAGACGATCACTTATCTATTGCTGATGTTTAAGTTGGTCATCTTCGAGACCTTCATCAGTGGTCACAGGACACTGCCCACGGGGCACTGTTGGCTAAATATTTTTGGCTATTCTCAGTCCAGCAGTGATAGTGAGGTGTTTAAAAACTTAATCAGTGCTGCTGTGTCTTATCCACTCATACCAGCACAACACACACTAACACACCACCACCATGTCAGCGTCACTGCAGTGCTGAGAATGATCCACCACCTAAATAATACATGTTCTGTGGTGGTCCTGTGGGGGTCCTGACCATTAAAAAACAGGGTGAAAGCAGGCTAAAAAAAAGTATGTAAATAAACAGATGGACTACAGTCAGTAATTGTAGAACTTCAAAGTGCTTCTATATGGTAAGTGGAGCCGATAAAATGGACAGTGAGTGTAAAAACAAGGATGTGGTTTTAATGTTATGGCTGATCGGTGTATAAAGGGGTCTTCTTCTGCTCAGGAGTCAATGACGTATAGAAATAGACCTTTCTAGCACTGGTTTTAAACACTACATTATCATAGATCTGTTAAAATAAGCTCATGAAAAGTGCCATAATTATACAGTTATTAAAGATAGGCTGGTAACAAAGAAAATTAAGTGCCAGGCATAGACACCTTTGTGATCCTTAAGCTTTATGAGCATACTTTATGTACACAAGGGCGTATCCTGAGCTCTTAATAGCAGCACAGGTTCATTCTGATTTTGCTGAACTAGCGGAGACTCAGCTGTAAGCAAACCCTCTGCTTTTTGTGAAAATTGCCTTTTAAATTGGCCTTTTAAAGCTGTGAGCAGTAGGCTAATGTCTGGAGGCCCAGACTCAGCCCAAGCCTGTCAGTGATTTATGGTGCGGTTCAGCCGTAAATTGACTCGTATGCAAAGAATGCAAATGGAAGTGGGCTCATTTGATGGAGAAGCTCATTCCCAGGCTTAAACATGTGAAATTAACCACATTAACTCACAAGCTACAATCTAAATGGACATTTTTCTTGCTTTTCATGTTCACCTGCCCCTCCCACTATCCACCCTTAACTTTGTCTGAATCATAAGTCAATTTATTATACAAACAATAATACTGCTCTGAATTTTTGGGGATCAATGGGTTTGATGAAGGGACTTTATTTGGGGAAATAAAAGCTTTGAAATTAGTTCAGTACTAGACTGGATATGTAAATTGATTCGGGCAACGTTTCAAATCTGCTTCCAAATCAACAATAAACGGAAGGAAAAAATCTTTGGATTTACAAATTTACATTTATCCGTTACCCAACCAGCTAACTAATTAGAGACTGTTATGCGTCTGAGCTTTTCTTGCACACTTCGTCTACTCCTATCCAAGACTGTACACATTAACTCTATAATGGTTTGATAATATAATGTTTGTCCAGTTCATTAAACCTAAATTATTCGCTTTCACACTCTCTGATTAGCTAAATCAAGTACATGCTTGAGAGGAATAAATATTGCCTCTCTGGTTTGAGTATTTCCAGCACTTAGTAAAAACCCGACACCAGTCTCATCATACGCTGAATTGATCCATAACTTAATTCTGGTAGATGCATATGCAATTATTCTGGAAAGGAGAAATACACTGCAATACAAACTGGTAATAGCAGTCCTACACTGGCCAAAGAGATCAAAACATCATGTTTAACATTCGGTGGCCACTGCAATGCAAATTGGTCCCAGCAATAACACCATGAATAAAAAGAAACCTTGTCGTATTTTTATCAGTATTTTTTTTGTTTTTTGCATTTTGAAAGTACACATTTTTTTGGGACAGTGCAGCAGAATGTGAACACAGGGTAGCGACGGTGATGGAGCATTCGAACCCAGGACCTTCTTGCTGTGAGGCGACAGTGCTACCCACTGAGCTGTCAGATATTGTATCGATATCATATACTGTATTGGCAGTATCAGTTTTTAGTCATTAATGTAAGTGGGGTTTTTTTTGGAGGGGTGGGGGTGATGCTACAATTAAATACCTATTTTTGATTATTTTGAACAGTTACTAATATGATGTAATTGAGTACAAGTCATTCAGATTATTAAAATAATCCCTCCTATGGGGCAAATATCTTGGTAATATGAGCAAATGACAATCTCATTTGTTTTTACTCAAATATCATTTTATATACACCATTTAGCACACTTTGGTCACTGAGAAACACTGGCCTTCAAAACGCAACACCATGATTACCAATTAGTCTTACTCATGTTGCACCTGTTCAAACTCAATTGAAAGAACACTTCAGTCAGTTGTATAAAAGAGCATTGGTATTGTTGCTTTCACTCGGTCAAAGTTAAGGTAAAATGTTACACAATACACCTGTTTCATCCTCAGCTGGTGTTAATTCCAGACAGTATTTTGTAGTGTTGTACCTTCCACAATATCCCCTATTTTTAAATCTGTTTGTTTTAGAATTTAGAGTGCAGACCCCACGAGCATGTGGCACTACTCCAGGCAAAGAAAGAGGGATTTTATGACATCTATGCAGATGAATGCCAGGGATGGATTTGCCAGGCATTTTTCCCCAGCTTCTTTGCCAGGGAGAACATCACAGCCGATGTGAATAGGGTCCTCTGGCCTAACCAGGATAAGAGGCATTTGTTTCACTAACAAAAGTAAAAATAGAAGATTTTCTGTGTTTTCACCAATCAATTCATTGTATTTTGTACATACAGTATAAACACATTTACATAAATTTGATGCCTGCACATTTAAAAAAAATGGGACTGAGGCATGTTTATTCCTGTGTTCCATGACCTTTCCTATTAACAAAGCTTTTTAATAGTTTGGGAACTGAGGACACTAATTGTTACAGTTTTGAAAGTGGAATTTGTCTCCATCCTTGTCTAGTCTGTGGTCAACGTCATCTGATTCTCCTTTTCATGATGCACCATACATTTTCAATAGGAGACAGATCTACACTGCTGGCAGGCCAGGTAAGCACACACATTCTGTGTCTATAAGGCCACGCTGTTGTTTGTTTGTTAGGATTTAAATGTCATGTTTTACACTTTTGGTTACATTCATGACAGAAACGATAGTTATTCGTCAAACACAGTCAGTCAAACACAATGTTAAACACAGTCATGGACAGTTTTGTATTTCCAATTCACTTCACTTGCATGTCTTTGGACTGTGGGAGGAAACTCCCACAGAAAGGACCCAGACCACCCCACCTTGGGATAGAACCCAGGACCTTCTTGCTGTGAGGTAACAGTGCTACCCACTGAGCCACCGTGCCGCCCCCACGCTGTTGTAGCACAGACAGAAAAAAAGCCTGGTATTGTCTTGCTAAAATAATTATGGACTTTACGGAAAAAACATTACCATGAGGATAACCATTACCATGTCTCTCTAAAATCCCAACAGCCACCTCCACATAAGTGGTTCCTTCACACATATGCAAGTCACCAATGCCATGGGCACTAATGCACTCTTATACTATGTCCATTGCTGGCTTTTGCACCTTTTACTGATTACAGTCTGGATGATTTTTTCATCTTTGGCAAAGAGAACAGTTTGGACTTATCTGACCATAGCACATGTTTCCACCTGAGATGAACTCAGGCCACAGAACTTGAAGGCATTTCTGCATAGAATTAATGTACGGATTGCTTTTTGTGTAATAGAATATCAGGTTACATTTCTTAATGCAGCTGGAGAATGTCTTCATGACAAATCCTTTTCAGAAACTGTGCCACAATATCTGGAAAAGAGTTTAAACATTAGAGGAAAAGGTGTAAAACAATATAGATGTCACGCTTGGAGCCTCAGGGTGATCCTGTGCTCCAGTGTGCCACGCCCTTCTCTCCCCAGTCTCCAGCCAGCCTCCCTCTCCTGATTGGTTAGCTGGGGCTAATTAGCCCCAGCTGCTACTATTTAGGAGAGGCTCAGGGAAAGGCTGGTTGGAGATTATTGAGGGTAACTCTGTCTGTTTGCTCTGGTGACTGTTGGCTCCTTGCTCCTTGCTCCTTGCTCCTTGCTCCTTGCTCCTTGCTCCTTGCTCCTTGCTCCTTGCTCCTTGCTCCTTGCTCCTTGCCGTTTCATCCGGTCTGTTTAGCCTGTCCGTTAGCCTGTTTAGTCTGTTTGGTCTGTTTAGTCTGTTTAGTCCTGTTTAGTCTTTGTTTAGCCTGTCCGTTAGCCTGTTTAGTCTGTTTAGTCCTGTTTAGTCTTTGTTTAGCCTGTCCGTTAACCTGTTTAGTCTGTTTAGCCAGTTAGTCTGTTTAGTCCTGTTCTGTCTGTTTAGTCCTGTCCTGTCTGTTTAGTCTGTTTAACCTGTTTAGTCTGTTTAGCCTGTGTAGCTTTGTTAGCCTGTTTAGTTTAGTCACTGTTCAGCCCCTGTCTGTTAGCTTAGTCCTTGTTTGTTAGCCTGTGTGTATTAGCCTGTCCGTTAGCCTGTTTAGTCTGTTTAGTTCTGTTTAGTCTGTTTAGTCCTTAATCCTGTTAGTCTGTTTAGCCTGTTAGTCTGTTTAGTCCTGTTTAGTCTTTGTTTAGCCTGTCCGTTAACCTGTTTAGTCTGTTTAGCCAGTTAGTCTGTTTAGTCCTGTTTAGTCTGTTTAGTCCTGTTCTGTCTGTTTAGTCCTGTCCTGTCTGTTTAGTCTGTTTAACCTGTTTAGTCTGTTTAGCCTGTGTAGCTTTGTTAGCCTGTTTAGTTTAGTCACTGTTCAGCCCCTGTCTGTTAGCTTAGTCCTTGTTTGTTAGCCTGTGTGTATTAGCCTGTCCGTTAGCCTGTTTAGTCTGTTTAGTTCTGTTTAGTCTGTTTAGTCCTTAATCCTGTTAGTCTGTTTAGCCTGTTAGTCTGTTTAGTCCTGTTAATCTGTTTAGTCCTGTTAGTCTGTTTAATCCTGTTAGTCTGTTTAGCCTGTTAGTCTGTTTAGTCCTGTCCAGTCTGTTTAGTCCTGTTAGTCTGTTTAATCCTGTTGGTCTGTTTAGCCTGTTAGTCTGTTTAGTCCTGTTAATCTGTTTAGTCCTGTTAGTCTGTTTAGTCCTGTTTAGTCTTTGTTTAGCCTTGTTAGCTTTGTTAGTCCTCTTAGCGTGGTATGTCCTGTCTTTTGTTATATTAAATCTGTTGTTTACACATCTCTGCGTTTGTGTCCGCCCCTCCTGTCCGTCTAGCCCACATATCGTTACAATAGATTTAATTTCAGTTTTTGGTAATGTGTCTGTACAGCTCAAGTTTATTCTATTTTTCTTCATCAATAAGCTTTGAGGCTCATTAACATTTCAATACTAAACATATAAAGTGATATGATAATGCAGTTGACTTAACTATGAAACTTCAAAAGCAAATCACAAATCTTTTACAAATTCAGTTTTGTACCTAAGTGCTTTATTTATTTTTACTATACTTTTATTACTTTTAACTAAGTAGTGCTTTGGTTTAAACTTTTAATTGAGTGTTTGTTTGCTTGATTGTTTGTTTGTTTAAAGCAACAGTATTTTACTTGAGTAATGTTGTGCTATTCCACCAGCCCCCGTATACAGAGAAAACTAGTATAGGTTCCCAGCAACCGTGTTTTGTCCCAAGGGCTTGAGGGATTTGCTGCAGGGGACAAAAAGCCCAGAAATATCTTATTCCCAATGGACCGTTATTAAATGTTATTCCATCAAATGTACAGACAGTTTACAAGCTGCTCAATTTGTAATGCACTACACTTTGCCCTAGAGATAAACTCCAGCTCCTTTCTGTTTATAGATCTGAGCTCTTTTAAAATACTCAACAGGAGCTCTTTCATTATCCCATTTATTTAGGAGTCAGAGTCGGAGAGCCACATGAGAGGATGAAAGATAAAACAGAAAGTCTTAAGATAGTACAAAGAACTAAACGTGTTGTGTCATGAAAAAGATTGAGGATGTATTATATCATCGCTCATCCAATAATAACATTTTGATGTTACATGTGCATTTACTTCTGCTACCTATGGTTTTGATTTTGTGATTTTCCTGTATTTCAATTTTTTTTTTATCTGGAATAGCTTATATCAGAAAGAATAAAAGTCCAGGAAAAAGCTCAGGATTGGGCTATTAGTAGCATGCTAGAGTTAAGCATCTAAAGATTATTTATTCTTTCATTCATTTTTATTAACCTGGCAACATGCAGTTACACTTTCTAAAATTATTACAATTATTAGTATTGTTTTTCTACATGTTATAATTATTGTTGATAGTTACATTGTGTACATGTTGTATTTATTTAATATTTGTGTGAGATATTTGACAAGGTACTTGGATGACATGAAAAAATTATAATGTATTCTAAGAAAAGCATGTTTTGTGATTTAAATTCATTTGTAAAATTAACCCTTGTGTGATGTTCATAGTTTTGTTACTCAGCCAATGTTTGCAGGTCTGGTGGACTCACCGC
This sequence comes from Trichomycterus rosablanca, assembly GCF_030014385.1. Lineage (NCBI taxonomy): Eukaryota > Metazoa > Chordata > Actinopteri > Siluriformes > Trichomycteridae > Trichomycterus > Trichomycterus rosablanca. Next base: position 13,848,540 of record NC_085997.1, on the reverse strand, counting down.
ATTCTTGTGTTTTTAAATCAATACAGCCATAACTTATTTAACATACAAAATATCAGATGTTTAATATGTTTACAAGCAATAAATACAGCATATTTGGTTAACATTTACTATTTACCTATGTTGGATCATATTTATAAATAACAGTGCCATCTGTTTGTTGTGATAAAATATAAGAAAGGAAAAATCAATATCAAAATATAGCTGGAAAAACGTGTTTACTTTGAACAAATCGAAATGAAACAACCTTAACAAATGTAAAACATTTATCAGTGTAAGAAACAGCAGCCTGAACAGATCCAGTATCTATATCAGTCTACACATCAGCCTCACTGAACACAGTCTATTCACGATAGCCTGTACAACACATGTGGGTCAGCTTTATTGTGTGTGTGTTACATACATTTATTTGATGCATGTATGCTGTGTCTGTTTGTCTGTTTCTCTCTCTGTCTGTCTCTGCCTGTCTGTCTGTCTGTTCATCTGTTTCTCTCTGTCTGTCTGTCTTTCTCTCTCTGTGTGTCTCTGTCTGTTTCTCTCTGTCTGTCTGCCTCTCTCTCTCTCTGGCACTCTGTCTGTCTCTCTCTCACACACACAGACACACACACACTCACAGTAGGACATGTTGTAGTAGGACAAGACCTGAACACCACATGTGTAATATAAATGTGTAGGGGGGGGGGGGTGTACAGTGTAAACTCATTAAAAACGTGTTATTTTATATGTTCTTCACACAAAATGAGCCAGAGGCTAGGTGTAAATAGCATTATTTTTCTTTTGGTAAACATTGAAAACGGGACCCAAACACCACACAAGGGTTAATTTAATAATTCATTAATTTTTACTTCCAAAAATGATTCACTGTAAACTCATGAGGAAACACAGAGAAAATGTCCAATAATGCGAGGAACAAATTCAGAACTTCAGGACCTACAAAAGTTCACATACACCATGGTAGGCTTGAAAAGTTGATTAAATGATAAAATAAAAATCAAGAATTTTAGTTTTTCGGCTCAAATGCTTCTGTGCTTAAAATAAGCCTTTTCGTGCAGCAGCTTCTAAGCCCTTAGCAATGTAAAGCTTGGCTGTGGGAAGTGTCACCTAGGGTCCTGCAACCTCTAATTCAGGCCAGTAAATGCTTGGCACAACCCTACCAGCTGCAACACTAAGAAATTAAAGTGCATTTTGATAAAATGCTTGCATGTCCACATTTCAGTTATTTTCACGTTTGTTTTTAGAGTGTAAGGAAAGCCATCAGACAAGCTTCAGAAGCAGCAGACAAAGCTTCAAGATGGTTGTGGATTAGGAGGGACAAACCGTGGGCTATTGCTGCTTGGACACAGGCTGGGAACTGATCACTCCTGGTCGGGATGCCTGGGTGAGGGTGTCTGTAGTTGAAAGACCCGAAACACCCCATGACCCCAGGTACTATCACTGATGATGTGTCCATGTGCATCACTAGATGTATCATGCAAATATGTATCTCGGTAAATACTATGAATTTTAAGTTCTGGCATTAATCAACATGTTTCAAAAGCAAAAAACAGTGGACACTTGCTCTACAGTTAAGATTTTTAAATGAACTATTATGAATCTGTTGTTTCCGCTGCCCTGATATTCCAGTACTGAACAGTGTACATTAGGAGTTTACAGAACTTGGGTGTTCTGGTTGATAATCGTTGATCCTGGTGTTTTTGTTCTGTTCCTTTAACTAGTCAGCCATGCTTCTATGGGTTCCAGATCACAAGGACGGATGCTGAATAATGTCTTTCTCCTCTTTTATAGAGGGCCATGCTTGATTGATTAGAGACTAGCTTTGCCAGAATAGCAGAGATGGTGGCTTTTGTCCAGATCTACATAAAGAGAGATCTGAAAAACAGAAGTATAACTGATGTTCCAATATGTCATTCCTGAACATACTGCCAGCATGATCCCACCCTAGCGAATTAATTTTTAGCGAGGTCACATGACTTGAAAAAAGTTGAAGAATTGAGGTTAGAACAGAAGCAGTTAGTATTAGCACATTTACTTACAAACCCATTTGTTAAAAGATCCAGCCATTAGCTTTGCTTTTAGACTGTCTACTTGTCAAACAAATCTGCTTTGTTCCTAGATCCTAGATATCAATAGCCTTTACCTGTGAAAAAGATGGCACCAGGATGCACTGTAGGATGAGCCAACTTCCAAAGGGACAAAAATGAGAAAAAGAGTATTAATGCAACAAAGATATACACTGATCAACCATAACATCAAAACCACCTCCTTGTTTCTACACTCACTGTCCATTTTATCAGCTCCATTTACCATATAAAAGCACTTTGTAGTTCTACAATGACTGACTGTAGTCCATCTATTTCTCTACATACCTTTTTAGCCTGCTTTCACCCTGTTCTTCAATAGTCAGGACCACCACAGAGAAGGTATTATTTAGGTGGTGGATCATTCTCAGCATTGCAGTGACACTGACATGGTGGTGGTGTGTTAGTGTGTGTTGTGCTGGTATGAGTGGATAAGACACAACAGCGCTGCTGGAGTTTTTAAATACCGTGTCCACTCACTGTCCACTCTATTAGATACTCCTACCTAGCTGGTCCACCTTGTGGATGTAAAGTCAGAGACGATCGCTTATCTATTGCTGCTGTTCGAGTTGGTCATCTTCTAGACCTTCATCAGTGGTCAAAGGACGCTGCCCACGAGGCGCTATTGGCTGGATATATTTTTGGTTGGTGGACTATTCTCAGTCCAGCAGTGACAGTGAGGTGTTTAAAAACTCCATCAGCATTGCTGTGTCTTATCCACTCATACCAGCACAACACACACTAACACACCACCACCATGTCAGTGTCACTGCAGTGCTGAGAATGATCCACCACCCGAATAACACCTATTCTGTAGTGGTCCTGGGAGAGTCCTGACCATTGAAGAACAGCATGAAAGGGGGCTAGCAAAGCATGTAGAGAAACAGATGGACTACTCTCAGTAATTGTAGAACTACAAAGTGCTTCTATATGGTAGGTGGAGCTGATCGGTGTATACAGACTGTTTAATACAGCAAATGTGCTGTAGTCGTGCAAGTGAACAGTCTACTAAAGAATCTAAATTAAATCCTTAATTCGGACTGTTCAACAGTGTATATCATTTTTTACTGAACTACATACAATTCTTATTATCTTATAAAATTAAGGTTCATTGTATTATGTTACTAATATTATGTTGCCTTATAATACAAATTGTAGCCACATAAGTAATTATTTTTCTACAGTGTGAACGTGTTTGGACAAATATTTTCTGCTTTACCACACACTTTTCCTATATTAACATAGCCATCCTTTATGTCAAAGCCAATATGTCAATGAATGCTTTGCCATACTGAAATACTGAAACCAGTTCTGTTGGGAACTAGAGCCCGAGGCCGGAAAAGAGACACTTGGGACATGAACACACATACTGTTGTAAAAGGATTTAAATGATCCTGTATTTAAGCGGCCTGTCTCTGCCACACCAGATGAGACACATGCAAGATTTACAAGCTGTCACATTGTGGGTTAAACACATTCAGTGAAAACAGTACCAGAGGGAGGCTACAGTCCTGTGGGGACATTTCAGTTCTGCACTTCCCAATTCAGACAGTACGAACATTAAGGTTTTGTGACAAATAACTCTAGAGACATCCTGTTATCAGTGCATACAAAGATGGAATTCTTGACAGTGTAGTAGTTTGGACACTGGCATTTCCTAAAACAAGGCTTGTAAATATTTGAATAACCCAATAGCTTTATAATGCTAAATTGTGCAATATACTGTATATATCAGTGGCGGCTGCTGGTCTTTCAAAGAGGGGAAGCTCATTGTCGGCTTACATCATAAAATTTGTCAATTTATTTATAAATAAATTCTGCCCTCCGTTCCTTTTCAAGAAAATGGCCTGAAAGGGGTTGCAGTTTGTCCTTCAACTTCACTCGCAAAATCCGCGATGGGACTGAAGCTCCCAGTGATTAAGTGATGGTGTAGAGATCAAAATAGCTGTCAATCAAAATGGGATTCAGCCTTTCGACTGATCCTCCAATCATCTTGCAGAAGCTCAGAGTCCAGACCCGCCCACAGCTCAATTCACCCCCAGAAGGGGCGGGACAAAATCGTGGCATTTATCCAATGACCGGCGAGTTTCAAAGCATTGAAAAAAATCCTCCAATGCAGTCCCATAGAAGTAAATAGACGCTCAGCTTCTGCAGGCAAATGCATTGATGCTACGGGAATGTATGAGAAGTTCGAGTCAGTCGATTTGTGATAAGTAGCTGATTCTGAACGAACTCATCTTCGAGATGAACGTGTTCTAACGCATTTGTAGTCAATGAAATGTTAACACAACTGTACATATTTGACCATTTAATTTTTTACATTTTAGGGGAAGCTGAGCTTCCCTTGCAGTCTTAGAGAAATCGCCACTGATATATATATACACACACACACCTCCTTGTTTCTACACTCACTGTCTATTTTATCAGCTCCACTTACCATATAGAAGCACTTTGTAGTTCTACAGTTACTGACTGTAGTCCATCTGTTTCTCTACATGCTTTGTTAGCTCCCTCTCCCATGACCACTACAGAGTAGGTATTATTTGAAATGACACTGAAATGGTGGTGGTGTGTTAGTTTGTGTTGTGCTGGTATGAGTGGATCAGACAGCAGCGCTGTTGGAGTTTTTGAACACCTCACTGTCACTGCTGGACTAAGAATAGTCCACCAACCAAAAACATCCAGCCAACAGCGCCCCGTGGGCAGCATCCTGTGACCACTGATGAAGGTCTAGCAGATGACCAACTCAAACAGCAGCAATAGATGAGCGATCGTCTCTGACTTTATATCTACAAGGTGAACCAACTAGGTAGGAGTGTCTAATAGAGTGGACAGTAAGTGGACACGGTATTTAAAAACTCCAGCAGCGCTGCTGTGTCTGATCCACTCATACCAGCACAACACACACTAACACACACTAACACATGTCATGTCAATGATCCACCACCTAAATAATTCCTGCTCAGTGGTGGTCCTGTGGGGGTCCTGACCATTGAAGAACAGCATGAAAGGGGGCTAACAAAGCATCCAGAGAAACAATATGGACTACAGTCAGTAACTGTAGATCTACAACGTGCTTTTATATGGTAAGTAGAGCTGATAAATTGGACAGTGAATGTAGTAACAAGGAGGTGGTTTTAATGTTGTGGCTGATCAGTGTATATATACGTGTATATATATATACAGTGTATCACAAAAGTGAGTACACCCCTCACATTTCTGCAGATATTTAAGTATATCTTTTCATGGGACAACACTGACAAAATGACACTTTGACACAATGAAAAGTAGTCTGTGTGCAGCTTACATAACAGTGTAAATTTATTCTTCCCTCAAAATAACTCAATATACAGCCATTAATGTCTAAACCACCGGCAACAAAAGTGAGTACACCCCTTAGAGACCACACCCCTAAATGTCCAAATTGAGCACTGCTTGTCATTTTCCCTCCAAAATGTCATGTGACTCGTTAGTGTTACTAGGTCTCAGGTGTGCATAGGGAGCAGGTGTGTTCAATTTAGTAGTACAGCTCTCACACTCTCTCATACTGGTCACTGAAAGTTCCAACATGGCACCTCATGGCAAAGAACTCTCTGAGGATCTTAAAAGACGAATTGTTCCGCTACATGAAGATGGCCAAGGCTACAAGAAGATTGCCAACACCCTGAAACTGAGCTGCAGCACAGTGGCCAAGATCATCCAACGTTTTAAAAGAGCAGGGTCCACTCAGAACAGGCCTCGCGTTGGTCGTCCAAAGAAGCTGAGTGCACGTGCTCAGCGTCACATCCAACTGCTGTCTTTGAAAGATAGGCGCAGGAGTGCTGTCAGCATTGCTGCAGAGATTGAAAAGGTGGGGGGTCAGCCTGTCAGTGCTCAGACCATACTCCGCACACTACATCAAATTGGTCTGCATGGCTGTCACCCCAGAAGGAAGCCTCTTCTGAAGTCTCTTCACAAGAAAGCCCGCAAACAGTTTGCTGAAGACATGTCAACAAAGGACATGGATTACTGGAACCATGTCCTATGGTCTGATGAGACCAAGATTAATTTGTTTGGTTCAGATGGTCTCAAGCATGTGTGGCGGCAATCAGGTGAGGAGTACAAAGATAAGTGTGTCATGCCTACAGTCAAGCATGGTGGTGGGAATGCCATGGTCTGGGGCTGCATGAGTGCAGCAGGTGTTGGGGAGTTACATTTCATTGAGGGACACATGAACTCCAATATGTACTGTGAAATACTGAAGCAGAGCATGATCCCCTCCCTCCGGAAACTGGGTCGCAGGGCAGTGTTCCAGCATGATAATGACCCCAAACACACCGCTAAGATGACCACTGCTTTATTGAAGAGGCTGAGGGTAAAGGTGATGGACTGGCCAAGCATGTCTTCAGACCTAAACCCAATAGATCATCTTTGGGGCATCCTCAAGCGGAAGGTGGAGGAGCGCAAAGTCTCGAATATCCGCCAGCTCCGTGATGTCGTCATGGAGGAGTGGAAAAGCATTCCAGTGGCAACCTGTGAAGCTCTGGTAAACTCCATGCCCAGGAGAGTTAAGGCAGTTCTGGGAAATAATGGTGGCCACACAAAATATTGACACTTCAGGAACTTTCACTAAGGGGTGTACTCACTTTTGTTGCCGGTGGTTTAGACATTAATGGCTGTATATTGAGTTATTTTTGTCACGTGGGAAGAAAGGACGCAAATGCAGAAGTAAATAAAAATAATAATATTTTATTTAATTATAAGGACAACAGAAAGATAAACAGCAAACGAAAAACAGAACACAAAAAACCCGATCGGAAACTCCGACGGAGCTGCTGGCGCAACTAAATGAAAAATAAACAAAGTGAAACCAAAACAGAAGGAAGCGGGACGCGAACCCCGGTCAGCCGCGTGGCAGCCGGGAGCGTTACCACCGCACTGTAGTGGAGCTGGAAAACGGGAGCGCGAGAACCTCTAATACGCTTAGGAGCGAAGGGAGAGGAGGGGAACTCCGAGGAGCGCTAGACCCAACACCGCGACTAACAATCGCAGTGACCGGTCGGCGCGCCCTGGATCGCGGAGCTGACACACCAATCTGAAACCAGAAAGAAACAAATAAACAAAGTTAGGCAGTTCTAGACTGCGGATTCGAACCGGGGTCTTTAGCACGGCAACCGCTTGCTCAGCGGAGTCGCCACCCAGCGGTTGGAGAATCCAATGTTCAGAATAACTGAAGGCACTGATGCCAGACTACCTTCAGCGCTTTAACACAGCGCTGAGTGAAACCGCTAACGCTAACTGCTAGCGCAAAATGAACTGCAGTTCGAGGACTGCACCGCGTCGCACCACACTATATCTACGAGACCAACAGAACATACCAGTTACCTCAAACCTTGCGGTTTTACTTACCCGAATGGCATACGCCACCAGGGCTACCAGCTAAGGCTACGAACGTGTGGACGAGCTGCCACCACGGACCGGAAAACAAACAAAGGTGCGACACCCGCTGCTGTGTGGAGCTGGCTTAAGTAGTCAGCCCCACGGCTGCGGGTGATCAGCACTAATTAGGAGGCCTGGTATAAGAGGCCTTTGTTTTCTGAGCTCTGTAATGTCTGCTTCGCTGGGAACCCGGGGCACGTTCACCAGCTACCACAGACCTCGTTATAGAACCCCCTCCTCTAGGGACAGCTCCTGAGGTCCCAAGACCCGCAGCTCGGTTGCGCCGGAACTCGCGGATCAGTTCAGGGTCCAGGATCTGGCGAGCCGGTACCCATGAACGTTCCTCAGGGCCGTAACCTTCCCAATCCACCAAGTATTGGGTGCTACCCTGAACCTTCCTGCTGTCAAGCAACCGGCGGACGGTGAAGGCAGGGGCACCCTGGATGATACGAGGGGCGGGAGGTTGGGGAGGGGGTAAAACTCCCCCGCACATAAATGGTCGGAGATGGGAGACATGAAAGGTTGGATGCACTTTCATACGGGGAGGAAGCTCCAACCTATACGTCACCGGATTAATCCGCTTTACCACCTTGAACGGACCAATGTACTTGGGTGCCAACTTATGTGGGGCACCTCGAACGGGGAGATCCCTCGTTGACACAAGTACTCGTTGGCCTGGCCGGAAGGTAAGAGCCGGCTGCCGCCTGCGGTCAGCTTTGCGCTTCACAGAGCGCTGGGTGGCCACAAGTGCCTGCCTAGCTTTGCGCCAGGCGGCGCGGCAGCGGCGGACATGAAGCTGTACAGACGGGACCGCTACCTGCTGCTCCTGCTCAGGAAAGAGCGGCGGAGGGTACCCGAACTGAGCCTCAAACGGTGACATTCCAATCGCCGAATGATGCAGGGTGTTGTGAGCAAACTCTGCCCATATCAACTTATCCGACCACGTGGTCGGATTCCCTGCCGTCAGGCACCTGAGCATCTTGCTCAGATCCTGGATCAGCCTCTCCGACTGCCCATTCGACTCCGGGTGGTAGCCGGAGGATAAGCTGGCCGTGGCGCCAAGAAGTTGGCAAAAAGCCCGCCAGCACTGGCTTACAAACTGTGGACCCCGATCAGACACAATGTCTGATGGGACCCCATGTGCTCTCACCACATGATTCAGGATGATTTGCGCAGTACCCATGGCGGATGGTAGCTTGGGCAGTGGGATAAAAAGGCAAGATTTGGTAAACCGGTCGACAATTACCAATACCGCCGTGAACCCTCTGGATTTTGGCAAGCCTGTCACAAAGTCCAGAGAAATGTGGGACCACGGTCTAGCAGGTATTGGCAACGGATGAAGGAGGCCCCGCGGGCGCTCTCTGGGTGTCTTGTTCAGAGCACACACAGAGCAAGCACGGACAAAGTCACGTACCTGGTTCTCCATCCCCGGCCACCAAAATCTTCGGCGCAGCAAGACCAGGGACTTAGTCACACCTGGGTGCGCCGAAAATGGGGAAGCATGGGCCCATTCAAAAACCTGACGCCGTACGGATGAAGGTACGTACAGTCTGTCAGGAGGTCCCCCACCGGGGTCGGGTTCAGCCCGGTGGGCATCCCGAATGACCTTCGATATGCCCCATGTGACTGGGGCCGCTATCAGGGTCGAGGGGATCACGGGATCAGGTCCGGTCTCCGGCCTGGTCGGTTCCCACTGTCTAGACAGAGCGTCCGGTTTGACGTTTCTGGACCCCGGTCTATAAGACAGTGTAAAATTGAACCTTCCAAAAAATAAGGACCACCGGGCCTGACGGGAGTTCATCCTCTTGACTTGCTGGATGAATGACAGATTTTTGTGATCCGTCCAGACAAGAAAAGGATGATTGGCCCCCTCGAGCCAGTGTCGCCACTCCTCTAACGCCAACTTAATGGCCAAGAGTTCCCTGTCTCCAACCGGGTAGTTCCGCTCGGCTGGAGTCAGGCGGTGCGAGAAGAAGGCACATGGATGCAGCTTCTTCTCTGGCCCCACTCTTTGGGACAAGCTCCGACCTCGGAGGCATCCACTTCGACAACGAAGGGTTCCTCTGGGTCGGGCAACTGTAAAACGGGAGCAGTTGTCAAGAGTGTTTTTAGCTCGTCAAAAGCTTGTTGGGCCTGCACCGTCCATCGGAACGGACCTTTTCCTGTAAGGTCCGTTAACGGAGAGGCGACTGAGCTAAAGTTCTTAATGAAACGCCGAAAAAAGTTTGCAAAGCCCAAAAACCTTTGCAGTTGGCGTAAAGAACTTGGAGTTGGCCACTTCTCCACAGCTGATACCTTAGCCGAGTCCATGCGCAGGGTGCCCTCGGCCACTACAAACCCCAGGAACGAAACCGTGGGGGAGTGAAAGACTGACTTCTCCAGTTTGACAAACAAATGGTTGTCGAGCAAAAGCTGGAGAACTCGTCGGACATGCCCTATATGCTCGTCGATGGACCGACTAAAGATAAGAATATCGTCTAAGTAAACATAGACGAATTTACCAAGAGTCTCCCGCAAGACCTCATTGATAAATCTCTGGAAGACTGCGGGGGCATTCATTAACCCAAATGGCATCACCCGGTATTCATAGTGGCCAGTGGGCGTAATGAACGCAGTCTTCCACTCATCCCCCTGCCTGATCCGGATCAAATTGTACGCGCTGCGAAGATCGAGCTTGGAAAAAACAGAAGCTCGCTGAAGGGCTTCGAAAGCCGTGGCCATCAGCGGCAGCGGGTACCGATCCTTGATCGTAACGGCGTTCAGACCGCGATAATCGATACAGGGGCGCAGGGTGCCGTCCTTCTTGTTCACAAAAAAGAACCCTGCCCCAGCTGGGGAGGAGGAAGGACGGATGAACCCCTGTTTAAGTGCCTCACGCACATACTCCTCCATAGCCACCTTCTCTGGACCGGAGAGCGAAAAAAGGCGCCCTCTAGGAGGAGTAGTGCCGGACAAAAGATTGATGGCGCAATCGAACGGTCTGTGGGGGGGCAAGTCCTGCGCCCGGGACTTGCTAAAAACCTCCCGTAAGTCATGGTACACAGGGGGAACAGCTGCCAAATCCGGCACCTCCATCTTCGGTTCCGTCGGAGCAGAACTCGTGCCACCTTGCAGCAAACACGAGTCGCGACACCGCGTTCCCCAGATGAAGATTGATCCGGTGGCCCAGTCGATCTGAGGATTGTGTCTTTGCAGCCACGAATACCCCAAAACCACCTGGAGGTGAGGAACGTGAGTTACAAGAAAGGTAATCCGTTCCTCGTGGTTTTGCAGACGCAACGTGAGAGGTCTTGTCTGTTGGGTTATCGGGCTGCCCGCTACAGGTCGGCCATCCACCGCATGGACCGACACTGGTGATGCTAGCGGTTGGACCTCAATCCCCAGCCTGTGTACCAGATCGCTGTCAATGAAATTCTCCACCGCACCTGAATCGACACAAACCTGAAGGTTTGTGTTCCCGAGGCCCCAGGACAACCGGGCCTGCAAAAGCAGACCTTGGGCAGGGATGGTAGGTCGGCTCACTCCCGAGTCCCTGACTCGAGAGCGGCCTAGATGTTTTTCCGACCGCCGGGGTCGGGAGAACGAACCCGATGCCGAACGGGCATTGGCACGGGCTGAGCCCAACTGCATGGGTTCGGGATCCAGGGCCGGTGGAGGAGACTTAGGGGGCGCCAGCAAGCGGGTAAACGGGGGACAGGTACCCCGCTCCCGGATCCGCTGGCGAAGACGGGTATCGATGGCTGTGGCCAGCGTATAGGTGGCCTTAAGGGTCGTTGGGCAGTCCCTGGTGGCCAGCTCATCCTTTATCTTCTCCGATAAGCCACGATGAAAGATGGCGGTGAGAGAGCCCTCATCCCACCCACACTCCGCCGCTAGTGTCCTAAATTCGATTACGTAATCTACGACTGGCCGATTACCTTGGGTTAGCTCAAGTAAGCGTGGGCCTGCCTCGCGACCCCCCGAGGGGTGGAAGAAGGTCTCCTTTAAGGCCTCCTTAAAGGCGCTTTCGGATGAGCATTCCGGAGCGTTCTGCTCCCAGAGGGCGGTAGCCCATTCCAAGGCTCGGCCAGTCAAGAGAGAAACGATATAGGCAACCCTCGACCGCTCTGTGGGGTAGCGGGAGGGCTGCAACTCGAAGGCTAGCGCGCACTGGAGAAGGAAGCCACGGCACCTCTTGGCCTCTCCCGAATATCTTTCAGGAGGAGGAATGGGGGTGTCGCGGCTTCCACATCCTCCCGAATGGGGTGGGGGGTGTGGGCCGGCTCCTAAAGCTGGAGACTGCTGGCTAAGCGCAGCTACCTGCTGCGCCAATTGGCTAATGGCCACCTCGTGCCTGCCTAACGCCACACCCTGGTGGCGTAATACGTCGATAGGGGGTGGCGTTTCTGCTGCGTCCATGGTTGGTCGCACCTTTCTGTCACGTGGGAAGAAAGGACGCAAATGCAGAAGTAAATAAAAATAATAATATTTTATTTAATTATAAGGACAACAGAAAGATAAACAGCAAACGAAAAACAGAACACAAAAAACCCGATCGGAAACTCCGACGGAGCTGCTGGCGCAACTAAATGAAAAATAAACAAAGTGAAACCAAAACAGAAGGAAGCGGGACGCGAACCCCGGTCAGCCGCGTGGCAGCCGGGAGCGTTACCACCGCACTGTAGTGGAGCTGGAAAACGGGAGCGCGAGAACCTCTAATACGCTTAGGAGCGAAGGGAGAGGAGGGGAACTCCGAGGAGCGCTAGACCCAACACCGCGACTAACAATCGCAGTGACCGGTCGGCGCGCCCTGGATCGCGGAGCTGACACACCAATCTGAAACCAGAAAGAAACAAATAAACAAAGTTAGGCAGTTCTAGACTGCGGATTCGAACCGGGGTCTTTAGCACGGCAACCGCTTGCTCAGCGGAGTCGCCACCCAGCGGTTGGAGAATCCAATGTTCAGAATAACTGAAGGCACTGATGCCAGACTACCTTCAGCGCTTTAACACAGCGCTGAGTGAAACCGCTAACGCTAACTGCTAGCGCAAAATGAACTGCAGTTCGAGGACTGCACCGCGTCGCACCACACTATATCTACGAGACCAACAGAACATACCAGTTACCTCAAACCTTGCGGTTTTACTTACCCGAATGGCATACGCCACCAGGGCTACCAGCTAAGGCTACGAACGTGTGGACGAGCTGCCACCACGGACCGGAAAACAAACAAAGGTGCGACACCCGCTGCTGTGTGGAGCTGGCTTAAGTAGTCAGCCCCACGGCTGCGGGTGATCAGCACTAATTAGGAGGCCTGGTATAAGAGGCCTTTGTTTTCTGAGCTCTGTAATGTCTGCTTCGCTGGGAACCCGGGGCACGTTCACCAGCTACCACAGACCTCGTTATAATTTTGAGGGAAGAATAAATTTACACTGTTATATAAGCTGCACACAGACTACTGTTCATTGTGTCAAAGTGTCATTTTGTCAGTGTTGTCCCATGAAAAGATATACTTAAATATCTGCAGAAATGTGAGGGGTGTACTCACTTTTGTGATACACTGTATATACGGTATATACAGTATATATATATATACAGTGTATCACAAAAGTGAGTACACCCCTCACATTTCTGCAGATATTTAAGTATATCTTTTCATGGGACAACACTGACAAAATGACACTTTGACACAATGAAAAGTAGTCTGTGTGCAGCTTATATAACAGTGTAAATTTATTCTTCCCTCAAAATAACTCGATATACAGCCATTAATGTCTAAACCACCGGCAACAAAAGTGAGTACACCCCTAAGAGACTACACCCCTAAATGTCCAAATTGAGCACTGCTTGTCATTTTCCCTCCAAAATGTCATGTGATTTGTTAGTGTTACTAGGTCTCAGGTGTGCATAGGGAGCAGGTGTGTTCAATTTAGTAGTACAGCTCTCACACTCTCTCATACTGGTCACTGAAAGTTCCAACATGGCACCTCATGGCAAAGAACTCTCTGAGGATCTTAAAAGACGAATTGTTGCGCTACATGAAGATGGCCAAGGCTACAAGAAGATTGCCAACACCCTGAAACTGAGCTGCAGCACAGTGGCCAAGATCATTCAGCATTTTAAAAGAGCAGGGTCCACTCAGAACAGACCTCGCGTTGGTCGTCCAAAGAAGCTGAGTGCACGTGCTCAGTGTCACATCCAACTGCTGTCTTTGAAAGATAGGCGCAGGAGTGCTGTCAGCATTGCTGCAGAGATTGAAAAGGTGGGGGGTCAGCCTGTCAGTGCTCAGACCATACGCCGCACACTACATCAAATTGGTCTGCATGGCTGTCACCCCAGAAGGAAGCCTCCTCTGAAGTCTCTACACAAGAAAGCCCGCAAACAGTTTGCTGAAGACATGTCAACAAAGGACATGGATTACTGGAACCATGTCCTATGGTCTGATGAGACCAAGATTAATTTGTTTGGTTCAGATGGTCTCAAGCATGTGTGGCGGCAATCAGGTGAGGAGTACAAAGATAAGTGTGTCATGCCTACAGTCAAGTATGGTGGTGGGAATGCCATGGTCTGGGGCTGCATGAGTGCAGCAGGTGTTGGGGAGTTACATTTCATTGAGGGACACATGAACTCCAATATGTACTGTGAAATACTGAAGCAGAGCATGATCCCCTCCCTCCGGAAACTGGGTCGCAGGGCAGTGTTCCAGCATGATAATGACCCCAAACACACCTCTAAGACGACCACTGCTTTATTGAAGAGGCTGAGGGTAAAGGTGATGGACTGGCCAAGCATGTCTCCAGACCTAAACCCAATAGAACATCTTTGGGGCATCCTCAAGCGGAAGGTGGAGGAGCGCAAAGTCTCGAATATCCGCCAGCTCCGTGATGTCGTCATGGAGGAGTGGAAAAGCATTCCAGTGGCAACCTGTGAAGCTCTGGTAAACTCCATGCCCAGGAGAGTTAAGGCAGTTCTGGGAAATAATGGTGGCCACACAAAATATTGACACTTCAGGAACTTTCACTAAGGGGTGTACTCACTTTTGTTGCCAGTGGTTTAGACATTAATGGCTGTATATTGAGTTATTTTGAGGGAAGAATAAATTTACACTGTTATATAAGCTGCACACAGACTACTTTTCATTGTGTCAAAGTGTCATTTTGTCAGTGTTGTCCCATGAAAAGATATACTTAAATATCTGCAGAAATGTGAGGGGTGTACTCACTTTTGTGATACACTGTATATATATATACAGTGGGGTCAAAAAGTATTTAGTCAGCCACTGATTGTGCAGGTTCTCCTACTTAGAAAGATGAGAGAGGTCTGTAATTTTCATCATAGGTACACTTCAACTATGAGAGACAAAATGAGAAAAAAAATTTTTTAAGAATTTATTCGTAAATTATGGTGGAAAATAATAATTTTCCACGCGAGTTCTGCCCAGGTCCAGCAGAACTCGCGTTGCTTTGTGTACCAGCTGAGCCACTAATTTAATGTTTGTGAATACAAATGTTTAAGACACACTAGCAGGCCCCTGATGTTTCAAACACACGTGCCATATTGGACTCCCCTTTCTCTGTAAACATTAACAATGTAAAACCATACAAATCTTCTTAATAAACTCCACTTTTGCACAATATCCATTAACCAATATGGACACACGCCGTGGTCGGGTAATAATAATAATAATAAGCCCGAAATAAGTCCCGCCGTTCAGGCTATTTAACAGCATGTTTCCTGGAGTGGGGGGACATTAGCACTAAGTGTGTGTTAGTGACTGAGATTGGCCTAAGTATTTTCTCAGTGTGAGTCCAGTCTTCAGCCTTTAAATCGCGTCTGAATAAAAGCCACCCTGCTAGGATTATACCAGCATGATTAGGCTCGCTTTTACACCATTGTGTCCACCAGCTTCCTGTTGTACCAGACACTCACATCTGCACTTCACTTATACACACTGAGTAATGGTATTTATGTGGCATGTTTACTTTTTATTTTGTATGCTCTTGTCCTTAATGTCTTCAGTGTTTTTTTTTTTTTTATTGCATTAAACAGAATGGTAGAGCAGCATGTAGCAGGTGGTGAACAGGCCTTCTCACTACTGTTACATACAGTCCATGATAACTTTATTGCATACACCTATCAGTGTATGTATGCATGTGTGTAAATTCTATTCATTTAAATGATTCTCAAGGCCACCCAAAGAGGATGGAGGTCCCTGCTGAATCTGGTTCCTCTCATGGTTTTTTTCTGTATTTTTAGGGGAGTTTATCTTTGCCACTCTCGCCCTCGGCTTGCTCAACAGGGGTTTTTGGTCTGTTGGTCCTGGAGTCTTTAAAGTTGCTTTGAGACAATGTCCATTGTAAAAAGCACTATACAAATAAAATTGACTTGACTATCTGATACGTACATTCATTGATTCATTTATAAGCTGCACCTTATTTCATACATTTGAAATTTGTGTGCAACAGTTACTGACTGTAACCCATCTGTTGCTCTGTACACTTTGTAAACACCTGTAACCCAATTATCAAGTAAACAGGACTCCAGGTCAGGTGTTTTTTGGGTGGTGAACCATTCTTAGTACTGCAGTAATACTAGCATGATAATAACATACTAGCGTGTCTCCTAACTGTACTCCTACAATCAGTACTAACAGGGCAAGTGTTGCTAATAAGAGTAAGTTTAAACAATACCTAAAAATCCAAACAACACTGCTGCACCAGATACACTTGTACCAAAACAACACAAACTACCATGTCATTACAATGCTTTTGTCATTGCAGTGCTGATGAATGGGCCACTACCCAAACATCTTTTGGTCACTGAAGGTACAGAGCCACAGATGAGCTACAGTCACTTATAAATATACATACCAGATAGGTGCTAATGAGTGAAGGTAATTAAATTTGTATTTTTTTTAACATTAAATTAGTGCACATTTGTCCAGGAAAACCTAATTTATTTTGTGATGAACAGATCTTATGCTGACAGCGTTTTCAGTGTGTTGGAAGTGTTTTGGTTAGTGTTGCACTTTTTTATTTGTGGTCTCACTTTTTTTTCTTTGCATTTTTCCCAATTTTCCTCCCAATCTTGTCGTATCCAATTACCCGATTGCATTACGCTTCCTCTCTACTGATGCTGATCTCCACTTCTGATTGACACAGGCCCCCCTCTGACACGTGACTGCATCTTCCCAACTGCGCGAGGCGAGTTCATATGCGGATCAGCTTTGTGTACGGAAAGCCACACACCAATGCATTATTCCTCGACTCTGTGCAGGCGCCATTAATCAGCCAGCAGAGGTCATAATTGCACCAGTTATGAGAACCCTGTATGAACAACAGACAATCATTGTTCATGAACCGACAAGTTTGAAATGTCAGCTCTGGCGTGTTTTACTGCTGCACCAGCTGAGCGGCCGCATGTGGTCTCATTCTGTATGTTGTGTGAACTATTAGTTTTAATATTAATGAGCACTAAAACAATAACAGCAGTTACAGTTGATCAAAGCAGATATAAAAAAAAAGTTGTTTGACAGTTCCAGTTTGAAAGTCACTTGTGTCTTTAATATAACCTCTGCCAGCCCTTGTTTTTTATGACCTTAAGCAGTGTAATACATTCTGTTTCATTTCTTATATCTTATTTTTCTCAAATTACATTAACAGACAGACATATTTTATATTACTTCACTTTCAATTGATTTAAGCAATACAAAAACAACCCAGCTGTGGCTAATAAATGTGAAGCAAGCAGTTTAGATGTTGTTAATATTAAATCCAAAGAAACAATGATTTAGTTGATATAAAGGTTATGCAAAATGCAGATGTAGGTACGTAGGTAGATAGATAGATATTATTATATATAATATCATCTATTATATTATATTATATTATATATATACACCGATCAGGCATAACATTATGATCACCTCCTTGTTTCTACTCTCACTGTCCATTTTATCGGCTCCACTTACCATTTAGAAGCACTTTGTAGTTCTACAATTACTGACTGTAGTCCATCTGTTACTCTGGATGCTTTGTTAGCCCCCTTTTATGCTGTTCTTCAATGGTCAGGACCACCACAGGACCACTACAGAGTAGGTATAAGGTGACATGGTGGTGGTGTGTTAATGTGTGTCGTGCTGGTATGAGTGGATCAGATGTAGCCGCTGAGGTGGATAATATATGTAGCCGCTGAGGTGGTGCAGCGGTAATAAAGTACGCTAGCACACCAGTTGGGGTTTTGAATACATCGTATCGAATCTCAGCTCTGCCTTTCAACTGGGCTGGGTGGCATGAACAACGATTGGCTGTTGTTCATAGGGGTAAAAAGTCGGATCATAGGTCCTCATAACTGGTGCAACTGCGGCCCCTGCTGGCTGACTGATGGCAACTGCACAGGGCTGAGGAATAATGCTGATGGGGGTGTGGCCCTCCGTACACAGTGCCTGTCAGTGTATGAACTTGACTCGTGCAGGTGAAAAATGCAGTCTGTACTGACTGTACGTGTCGAATGTCAGTTGAGAGGCGTCCTCAGTCAGCGGTGAAGGGGTCGAATCAGTATAGAGGACACAATCAGGGTAATTGGACACGACTAGATTAAGGGGAGGAGAAAAACTGGGGGGGGGAATGGGAAAAATAGAAAATTAAAAAAAATAATAATAATAATAATATATGTAGATGATAATAATATAGATTATAACCAATATACACTTATATGTATGAATACAATAATTACACAAACTAAAGAATAAACACTACTTTTTATGAGAAATAACTGAGAAGCATTGCTTTAAATTGCTTTAATAGGAAATTCAAGAGCATGCCTAACCACACCATGTCATATTTTATTTACTTAAACTACTTCTTTTACAATCACACCTCTTTTCCACGTTATCATCTGCATTGATTGTTACAAAGACCCTAGCTGTGTCTACATTCAATAATACATAGGAACAGCATTTCTATTTCTATTTGAGTGATGAGAAAAGTCATTCTCTCAACTTGTTTAGTAACAGATTACATGCAGAAATAGTGACAAAGTTAGAATAAGCAGTGCAGTAATAGATTATACAAAGAAATAAAGTGCAAGGATTAAACAAATCATCTCATGTTCAGGTACGAGCGCTCATTTACACTGATCGCTTAATAAGATGTGTAGAAGTGCTTGCTGTATAAATGAAGCTCCTGACTTCAGGGCTATGTTTTTTTTTCTCTCAGTCATGTATTTATTTACTTTGCTCCGCCGTAAAGATGCGTCTCACGGCCTGCTGCTCGCGCTCAGATAAATTGATCTGTGTCAGATAACCTGCGGCTCTGTGTTACAGATTGAGAGAAGAACGTAGAGAGCCCGAACAGCCCTTCATCGCATCAATAAAACTGTACTGTATATATTCAGCGAGGTGTTCACTCAGTCGAGAAGGCCTGAACACTACTTCGAGGCCCCAAAGCCGCAGCAAAATTGTTCAGTCACTCGGCCCTGACTGACAAAATGGGGTGCAAATGTTAAGTACAGCTAGAAGTAAAGAATGAGGGCATTAGAGAAGGGTGTTAGACTAAAATCCAATAGAAAAGAAAACACTATCAGTGACACACTCGAACACACACGACGATGTTGCTGTGAAATTCAAAACTTGATGGAAGAAGTTACAGCGTGTGTAATGGGGCAGATTAAAAGTCCTTTTCTCACTTTTATTTTTAAGTATATTAAATGTTTAGATACCTGATTGTTTATATACTATATTTATCTATTAACCACACTGAAGGAACGAGTGAAGGGAATGGCAAAGTGTTAGTACTTTTTCATGTGCAAAGTATCTGCAATTCACCTAAGTTTTTCTTTTATTTACTACACTGCAAAGTATAATATAGTTTCTACTCCATTTTCTAAACAGACTTATTACCCTAGAACAGTGATTCCCAAATTGTGGTGTTTGTACAACTGGTGGCACTTGAAGCCCAAGACAAATAAAATTGTGTCACTGCAGGCACCAAAATAAATGTGGAAATTTCGGTGTATATGTAATATTTTCATTTTAATATTATATGGATTGAGTAAAGATACTGTTTTACACTAGAATACTGTTGTACACTAAAATAATGGATCACCCCCATTCCTTTAAACTACAAGACTTATCTTGCTCAGACCTACCAGTTTCATCGGATATAATAAATATCTTACAAAAATTAAGCATTATGTTGTGGCTTAGGGGAACACATGTAAAAAAGGATTAGGTATTATACATCAGCCACATATGCAATATTAGATTGTAACGAATGGGCTAACAGGACAAGAGGGGCAGACACAGATGCAGAGATGCTGTTTAACAAAGTTTAATAATAATAAAAGACAAGACAAAGGTGCACAAGACAAGACCAGACACAAACACACAACCTAAGCTAAATGCTACACATACAATGTGACTAAACTATTCTGAACCTAAGCTAACAATGCTAAAACTAATCATTCACACTAACAGCTAAACTATACTAGACCCCAAGCTAACATCAAACATGAACAAGACTACAACACTTAACAAGACTGAGCATGAACTAGACGAGAGTATGGACTGACAAGAGCATGACCTGACCAGACCAGACCAGACCAGACCAGACCAGACCCATGACAAGTCAAACCAAAATGTTCTCCACTGAAGGACCATTAGCTTCATTGACCAATCATTGAGAAGGGGTGTCAACTTTAAAACATAAACAAGACCCTCTCCAACATATGCTCCTGGGGAGAGGGGCGTGGCACATCAACATAAAAAAAACTATAGCTAGAATTAGCATGAAAACACTTGAAGGCTGATCAAACCTCAGCTATGGTTTTAGTAATATTGAGATGGAGAAGGAACAAAAAGGAGGATGCTTAACAGACTTAATACACATTTAAAATACTATCTATATGCATGTGGGGGGATGGGGCATGTGTGTTTATGCAAGATACATTTTAGATGGTATAGAGGTCTCTATCCCAGTATAATAAATCCATAGCTTAGACAGTTGGGACATTTTGTAAAATGCCATAAAAAGAAGAATGTTTGGTTTGTTAATTTTCTTAAATTTTTATTTAACTAATAAAAGGAGAAAAAAAAGATTTCCAATCTTCTTACTTATCAACTTCATTGTATTTTGTAAATATAAACACACTTTGAATTTGATTCAAATTTGAAGGAACAGGGGTGAAAAAAGATTAAGAGGGTTAAAAGCATGAGTGACTTGCATGTGTGTAAAGGTATCATTGATGTGAAGGCATGTAGTGAGATTTTAGAGAGAGACATAAAACCATCAAGGTGATGTCTTCTCGGGAAGTCAATGGTTATTTCAGCAGGACAATCCCAGGCCTCATTCTACATGCATTTCAACAGTGTGTGCATGTCTGACTTGCCTGTCTGCAGTTCAGATCTGTCTCCTATTGAAAATTCTTTTGACTTTTGTCAGTTGAATAAAGATTTGCTCATTGTCAAATCACATTACGTCTACGTTTTTAATTCTGTGTCAAATTTGATATATAGTATCATGTCCACCAAAATATGGCTTAATGAAAAATAATTCCATATTTGCATTTACATTTTCGGCATTTAGAAGACGCTCTTATCCAGAGTGACTTACAGAAGTGCTTCCACAGTAGACATTACCTTACTCAGCAGTCCAAGAACACAAATCTACTGAAACCTGTTAGAACCAAAGTTGGTGTTTTTGTTTAGTGTAAATACAAGTCAGTTTGAGTGCTTCGTAAAGAGGTGGGTTTTTAATCGATTTTTAAAGACAGTGAGAGACTCAGAAGTACAGACAGACAAGGGAAGTTTTTCCACCACTTGGGTGCAAGTACAGAGAAGAGCCTTGATGCTTGTCTTCCTCGAGTCCTGGGTGGAGGATCAAGTTGAGCGAGACTAGTGGCTCGGAGGTTGCGTGGTACAGAGCGGGGTGGGTGGGATATATTAGGCAGCAAGTGAACATTTTATCCTCATAGTTGATGTGTTTGAACAAGTTTGACAAGGGCCAGATTGTGATGACTAGACGACTGGGTCAGAGCATCTCCAAAACTGCAGCTCTTGTGGGGTGGTCAGTATCTATCAAAAGTGGTCCAAGGAGGGAACAGTGGTAAACCGGCGACAGGGTCATGGGCGGTCAAGGCTCATTGATGCACTGGGGAGCGAAGTCTGGCCCGCGTGGTCTGATCAGACGAGCTACTGTAGCTGAAATTGCTGAAGAAGTTAATGCTGGTTCTGATAGAAAGGTATCAGAATACACAGTGCATCACAGTTTGTTGCATATGGGGCAGCAAAAGGGGGACCACCACAGTATTAGGAAGGTGGTCATAATGTTATGGCTAATCGGTGTATACAAAAGCATGTCATTTCATACTTCATGATGGCAAACAAGTTAATTACACTTTTAACTTTTACCCCAGTATTTTGGATGAATGTGTACTTTGCTTGAATAAGGACTTCTCTCACCAGTGATAACTATTATATAGGCTTAAACAAGGTAAATGTCCTCCATTTATATTCACACTGTGAACAGTATTTCATTTCTAAATATGTGGATGGTATAGTCAGACCACCATTTGTCCTTTTCAGACTCCTGAGTTATTAATACGAGGCTGATGAGATGCCAGCCGATGCTGTTAAGAGTTTCTTAATGACAGTGATGGCCTTTAAAAGCACATTGAGGGACTTTTTTTCATCTGATTTGCTGCTGCTCAGCAGTGCTTTCCTCGTTAATGAATTTTTAATACCCTTAATGACAGCAGAAGAATGATGTAATTAAGGAGGCCAAGTTAGAGAAAAGCGCTGACCAACACTCTTTCTTGAGAATTTCTTAATAGCACTTTCATTAAACCATCATATTATTTTAATGAATAGATTGTCTTTTAGGGACTTTATTCTTTCCACAGGCCAGAATGCTGTCTGTAGGTTAAAAGTTAATGAACGACTGCAGACTCTGAATAGATCGAAAGCACAAATCTGTGCTGACAAAAGGCATTAATAGGCAAATGTACAATGCCAGTCAAAAGTTTTTGGATACCTTGACTTTTTCATTATACTTTTTCTTACAACTTTTTATTTATAATTAAGTGCTTTCTATTTAACTGCAGATAACATGTTTCTTTAGGAAAGTTTGTTTTTGTACCCAGTGTTTTGAGGATAGCCTCAAGACACAGTTGTTGTATTTATTTATTTTTTTGCATGTAGCAATAAAAGGACTAATTGTTGTCTTCATCAGTTTCTATCTGCTTTATTATGTGTATGTAAATAACTTTATAAAATAAAGAAAAATGTGAGCAGTATCCTTCAGTTTTTGGCACTAGAAGAGCAGATAGCTTTTGGCAAAATGTATTTTTTTTTATCCTCAGTAAAAGAGCAGCAGTCATGATACCGATTAAAAAAAGGAAGACATGTCTCTTGGCAATAAAATGAATGGGGAATGATTAATGTCCTTCTCAGTGAAAGAAATTATATGGAATAAATTAAACTACAACAGCAGCAAATTGAAAAATAAGGATGCAAATGAAGTTTGAATGCTTAATTTCTTATAAAGAATAATAGCCAATTAGCCCCAAAAATAGTAAGGGAATGGCTGAGAAACATGATATTAGCTATAATTATCAAGACTTTACATTCTCTGGTTTGAAAATGTAACCTTCAGGAAGAATTTTACTTTAGGGAACTGAGAAATAGAAAACACCAGCGCTGATACAGAAGAAGCAGAAATTAAACTTATTCCTTAAGAATTAAGAATTATACCTAAAACACTAGTGTACTAGTGTACATACACATGTCCAAGATTTTAATGATTCCTGTAACTAAGCAGCTGGATCATGACTGCTACTATCCACAGTCAACAAGGCTTTACATAACTATGGGTGTTTTGGTGTTTCGGTCACAATTGACTATGGTTCTGCGCACTGAGAGTTATATAATGTCTTAATGCAGTTTGGACTTGGACATCTCCTGGTGTGGCTATGCAGGCCTAGGCGGTAGTGGCAGTCCTTGCCACAGCAATTGCACCTGAAGGAAGTGGCTACAGACATGGACTGACTGTTTTTCTCCCTTGACCTTTTCTCCCTTTTCACTTCTGCCAGCAGCTGAAGCTTCTTTTCGCCACTTTTTAGTCTATGGTTTAGCTCACACCTCCAACAAGAGCGATCCAGGGCAAATTCTACCTAACTGTTGATGTCCATGTCTAGGGCCTTTATATCGTGTTTACAAGCATCTTTAAAACAAAGGTGGGGGCGACCTAGAGTTCTTTTGCCAGTTGACAGTTTGCCATATAAAAGGTCCTTGGGGATCCTGCCATCCTGTATCCTACGAACTATGTCCTAGCCATTGAAGACGGCATTGACGCGGAACGGTGTATTTTTTATGTGATCAGCAACAGCTTTGACAAAATACCACTGTTTCATGGTTTTTTTTTTTTTTTTATGTGTTGCAGTAAATCTAGTTCTATCAACAGTGAACAGGCAAGTGGAAGTCACCAGCTATATTCAATCTATAATATAATCATTAACAGGGAATTATGAGCCATATTAATATTGCACTAGTTACCTAGTTTGTTGTATGCTAACTGTATGCTCCATAAAGTCACTGTAATGTTTTAAATAGCTGTTTAATAAAAATCTAAGAATATAATGATTAATGTAATCAATTATATTACTTTCAATAGATATCACACATTTATATGGGTATTTATATGTCCCGATATTTTCTGGTATGCCCTTAATAAAGTATAATAATAAAGTGTCCGTATTATTATTATGTTATATAATTTCATAATAATTTGAGAGTTTTATGTACACACGATTAGGCATAACATTATGACCACTGACAGGTGAAGTGAATAACACTGATTATCTCTTCATCACGGCACCTGTTAGTGGATGGGATATATTAGGCAGCAAGTGAACATTTTATCCTCAAAGTTGATGTGATAGAAGCAGGAAAAATGGGCAAGCGTAAGGATTTGAGCGAGTTTGACAAGGGCCAAATTGTGATGGCTAGACGACTGGGTCAGAGCATCACCAAAACTGCAGCCCTTGTGGGGTGTTCCCGGTCTGCAGTGGTCAGTATCTATCAAAAGTGGTCCAAGGAAGGAACAGTGGTAAACCTGCCACAGGGTCATGGGCGGCCAAGGCTCACTGATGCACTGGGGAGTGAAGGCTGGCCTGTTTGGTCTGATCCAACAGACGAGCTACTGTAGCTCAAATTGCTGAAAAAGTTAATGCTGGTTCTGATAGAAAGGTGTCTCCATGCCTCGACAGGTCAGGGCTGTTTTGGCAGCAAAAGGGGGACCAACACAAGTTTAGGAGGGTGGTCATAATGTTATGCCTGATTGGTGTATATTCTCTTTTCCTTTTAGAATAAACTTTGTATGTAGACTAAATGGTTTGCTTCATACATCAATCAAAAGTGAAATTAACTTCTGAGCTGTTTTGCAGAGGAGTCTGGTAAAAAAAAAATATACCTTTCACAAAACAGAGAGTAGTTTATAATACTTCATTATGATTCATGATGATGCATGGTGCACTGATGGGTATTTGTCTTTCTTTTCAGTAAAAAGGTCAGGCTATTTAAAAGAATCTGCAGTGTGTTATATCATGCAGTGCAGGCTGGCTGCTGTTCTTCAGGTTGCCTAGAAAATATATTTACACTTCCAACAGTTTTAGATGTTTATATTGTGATTTTTTCAGGGAATTTCACTAGCTGGTCACAGTTAAAGATACGGTGTTGAAAAAAATAATACAGTGGTACCTTGTAACTCAACATCCTCTAAACTCAAAATGTTTTAAACTCAATGCACTTTGTGGAGAAATGTGTACCCTTAAACTCGAAACTCAACGTTTTCAGCTTTTTTTATTTCTTTATTTAATTTCAAATTTACAATGAATACCAGAGCTGGGATCTCGAATACATCGTATCGAGTCTCAGTTCTGCCTGTCGGCTGGGCTGAACGGCCACATGAACAATGATTGGCCTGTTGTTCATATAGGGGTGGGATATTAAAAGCCGGATAGGGTCTCTCTCATAACTAATGCTATTACAACCTCTGCTGGCTGATTGATGGCGCCTGCACAGAGACGGGGAAAAGAGTGCTGTTAGGGTGTGTCTCTCCGTACACAGTGCTGATCCGCATTGCACTCTTCAAGGTGTAGGTGACAAAATGCATACTGCTGCTGCCTACGTGTCAGAGGGGGCGTGGGTTAGCTTTGTTCTCCTCAATCAGAGCAGGGATTGGTATTTGTGGAGAGGAAGCATGATGCAATCGGGCAATTGGACATGCTAAAAGGGCCATAAACAGCCGATTTTGTTTAGCGCTCGGCTTCTGGAGTGCAATAAAACGTAATCAAAGTGTGCATATGACACGAATCTGCATTTGTGTGGAATAACCGTCAAATCCACTCTGAACATGTGTTTGTGTTTAGCTGGATTTTCCTGTCTCTGTTTCACTTTTAAAGTTGTGTTATAGCTTGGGGTGCTGAGAAATTGTAAGAATCAGATTTCCGAGTCTAAAACACTTACCGTAACCATACATGACTTCCCCACTAATGAAATTCGTTACTAAACTCGCTAGGGAATACGGTAACGCCTTTTAAACTCAACGCCAGTCCCAAAACCAATTGAAGTTGAGTTTTACGTTATCTAATACCAATTGGCCCTTTGTAAATAAGTTATTGCTCCTTAGTTTCTTGCACTATTCTAATAAAAAGTCAGTAAGTTTAAACAGTATTTAAAAATACTGCTTCCACTGCAACACTCACACCAGAACACACACTCTCATGTTAGTGTCATTGCCATGCAAAAAAAGTTCCATCAGTAAAAAAACAATTATGTCAGTGATTGTCCTATGGTGGTACAGTGTAGCTTATAAAATAATCAGTGAATATACATACCAAATATACCAGTGAATATACATAATGGTGACGCAACAGCCAGACACCTACCAAAAAGAGGCTGACTAAAAAAAGCCTTATTTTGACCATGTCCAAAAGCGGCGTTAAGTTCTCTGGGCTCGGAGGCATCTAGAATGAACCATCACACCATAGAAATGTGTATTAAGATTGGAAAAAACAGTACACCTGATCTTTTTGAAAGAAATGGACGCTGTGTGCTGTAATAATCAGGGCTGTAATAATCAGGGCTGCCGGAGTCTAAAACTCTCTGTAAAACTGTTTTACTCAACTAGCATTGTACATTATTAACTACATTCTTTGTTGTTTTACTCCAAAGGCATTCTGATGGAAACCTGTTCACCCGCCGAGGTTAAGGATAAAAGTCGAGACTGCCGTGACAACTATGCTGCTCCTGTCGGATGTGACGGGTCTGGAGTAATTGCACCAAGAATGACAAGAAATCACTACAGACTTTATTGAAGACTAGAGCGAATAACAACTCTATTATTATTTATTTATCTATTTATTACCAGTTATAACTTTTAGATCATTTCATTCTGTGTTTGTATGCTTTGTGTAAATCGTGTATTTATTTAAAGTATCCTCCAGACCACCCAAGAAGGATGGGCCCTGCTGAGTCTGGTTCCTCTCAAGGTTTCTTCCTGTAATTTTCAGGGAGTTTTTCCTTGCCACAGTCGCCCTCGGCTTGCTCAACAGGGGTTTTTGTATCTGTTGGTCCTGGATTTTGTAAAGTTGCTTTGAGACAATGTCTATTGTAAAAAGCGCTATATAAATAAAGTTGACTTGACTTGACCAAAGACAAAAAGACCATCCAGTGTGTTATCAGCAATAAGTCCAAAAATCAGTGTTTGTCCTAGTATGCTGTTGTGTCAGTGCCCTTGACAAAAAGAATGGGGCAAAACACCTGAAACACTACACTTCTACACCTCATCAATAAAGAAGGAATGGCAACATTACAAAGTGGTAAATGATTTACTGTACCAACTTTTTTTTTGGAATGTGTTGCAGGCATGAAATGCAGGAATGGATGTTTATTAACAAATGAAATAAAGCTGACCAGACAAAACATGAAATCTTGGGTTCATACTGTCTGCAATAAAATAAAAGTCAAAGTAAATGTAAGAAACTCTGCAGGGTTTTTTTGTTTGTTTGTTTACCATGTAGTAGTGATCTTTCTCCATCTCCTCTGTCCCACTTATCAAAGTTCTTTATGTACTATGGGATAATTCTAGTGTCAATGATCAGAATAAATATGAAACATGATTTATCAGAATATGGTAGGGTAACAATGCTTCAAAAAGATCAATCATGGGTCAATACAATTTTCTAAAGGTTTGATTTAAAAAATCCCCCAGCTAGGCTGACTAAAATGCCCTAAAGAAGTGGTCAAAAGGCCAAAAGGTAAAAAAAAAAAAAAAAAAAAGAGACCTTCAGCAGGGATGTTGCATTACTGAGTTAATTATGTATGGTCTACTTTTTGGGGATGTCCCAATAATAAGCTTGTAAACTCTGCTTTCATTAGAAACATTGTGACAACATTAAAAACAAAACTCATATAGCTCAATAACTACTGGTTACGGGAATTTAAATCAAATATGAGTATATTTATGAAGGTAATAACTTATTTGTGGCCAGGCCTGTAAAACTGTCTGATGTTGAATAAGCAGCTGCTTTTCACAACTGCTGTTGATGAGGATATAAACTTTGTCAAAGGCCAGATACTACCAGTCCTGTGGCAAACAGTGTTTAATTATAAATGCACCTGTTTTCATTGGAGTGAAGTGTATAAAGTCTCAAAGAACTAATTAAATGCTTTAATTAAGATTCAGTATTTTAACAGCCAGATGTTCTATCATATAAGATATGAATGATTAATTTTTTCATTATTAAAAGGAAAAAAAATACTTGTAACTGTTTAAAGCTTAATTGTGCTTCACTATTATGGGACCTGCAAAAATCCTTGAGCTGCAAGACAACGGGGTGAGGAGGATCAAGTAAACATATAAAGAGTAAGAATAAAGAGTTATACCTGTCATACCTGCAAAAACAAATATGAATGTGTATTATAATTGCATTAGTTACAGCATTAAATAAATGCTTGGATCCCCACCTTTGAGATCCAAGCTTGAGCTGAGCAATCAGCCAGCTCTCAAGCCCTGTGATGGATGGTGTTGTGTTGCTGAATATTCCTGCCTTGGTCCAGTGTTTCCTGGTAGAGACAAACCCACCACAATCCTGACCAGGATGAAGAGGTTGATAAAAATGAGATGTTAAAAACAATACAATACATACAATCCACACCCCCCAAAAATCTCATTTTTAAAGTAGCTGAAACATTTCAAATTTGACTTGCATTGTTATTGTATTACAACCCCAAATCAGAAAAAGTTGGGACAGCATGAAAAATGCAAATAATAAAAAAAACACAGAGTTTCTTACATTTACTTTGACTTTTATTTGATTGCAGACAGTGTGAACCTGAGATGTTTCATGTTTTGTCTGGTCAACTTCATTTCATTTATTAATAAACATCAATTCCTGCATTTTAGGCCTGCAACACATTCCAAAAAAAGTTGGGACAGTAAAGCATTTACCACTTTGTAATGTTGCAATTTCTTTTCACCACACTAAAAAGACATTTTGGCACGGAGGCGACCAAGTGATTTAGTGTTTCAGCTTTTATTTTTTCCCATTCTTCCAGCAAAAAAGACCTGGAATGCTGATTCATCTGACCACAATACACGTTTTCACTGTGTGATGGTCCATCCTAGATGCCTCAGAGCCCAGAGAAGTCACCGCCGTTGCGTTTAATGATATTATGCACTGTAGAGGGAGAAATATGCAAATCCCTTCCAATCTTTCTTTTAGATACATTGTTTTTAAACATTTTAATTATTTTCTTACACATTTGTTGACAAACTGGAGATCCTCTGATCATCTTTGCTCATCAAAGACTCAGCCTTTCCTGGATGCTGCTTTTGTTTAAACCACCTGTTGACATCACCTGTTTGGAAACACATTACTAGCCCTAAATTGCCCCATCCCATTTTTGGACTGTGTTGCAGACCTGAAATGCAGGAATGGATGTTTATTAACAAATGAAATGAAGTTGAGCAGATACAACATGAAATATCTCAGGTTCATCCTGTCTGCAATCAAATAAAAGTTAAAGTACATGTAAGGAACATTTTTATTTTATTTGCAGTTTCCATACTGTCCCAACATTTTCTGATTTGGGGTTGTAGAATCTGATAGTCATGTCGAAGTTTTGCGATAATATGATATTTAGCATAATACACTGTGGCATCTTTTTACAATATTTTGGCCTGTATATTTTTTTCTTTGTGAAGTGGCGTAGAGATGTCAAGCATTTTTAAAACACTGCAGCCTCACATTCTCACAATGCTGTGCTACACATTTCAGTTTTGCCCCATCAGTTTGTCCAAGACAAAGAAAATGTCAAACAGACAAACAGCAATATGCGATGCACACAAAATAATCATGTTTCCCTTCAGAAAAAAATATTGGATATTAGAGAAGATGCAAAGACAAGATTTTAGTCTGGGAAAAAGCAGGCTGAATGACAGCCTCAATCTCCTAATTCTCTTTCTTACACACACATAAGCACACTTCTCTTCCATTAAATCAGCGGTAATACATTAAAAAGTCACATAACATATTATGTCCTTGTCAAATAATATGAAATCTAAGCCAGCCAAGACAAAAAACTGCATTCCTAATATTGTTTACATTTTCTATATCCCCTACAACAAAGGAGAGGATCAAACCCAAACTTTAGGACCATGTAGAATGCATATTTGGGTGCTCTAAGGCAGAGATGGGGACTTGAGTCCGAGTCGTACGTAAGTCGCACACACAGCGACTTCAGACTCGACTCGGACTTGTTTCAAATGACTCGGACTTGACTCGTGACTCGCAAAAAATGACTTGTGGACAACAAAAGTCAGCAGCATTAGTTACGTGTGACAATTATATATATATATGATACGACATCATTCTGATCGTGTCATTTTCTGCTCTCTAATAACGATCCGGCCGTCTTAACCTGCAACGCACACAATGGCTAAATGTTCCAGCCAGTTTCCTGTGTAGTGATGAAGCGTCGCTCCCTACTCCCTCCTTTAAATATGAATCTCACTTAAAATGGTGGAATACCCTACGTAGTGCACTTCACAGTAACAGATAATGTGAATGCAACGCTCCTACAGAATTGGCGCTAATTTCTGAACCAATCAGACCTTCTGATTTTATTTTTTAGTAAGAAATGCTGTTATCTGCATGTATTTAGTTTGCAGCGCCACACAGATGATGTGTCAATGAAACGCTTGATTGGCTTTCTAACGAGTTCGTGTTTTACTTTACAACCAGGAAAGGTTGTAAAGGTAAGGTAAGCAGTATTATGGATATTTTGCTGTGTTTTGGATTTTGGCCGCTGTGCCGTAATTTGCAATGAAAACAAATGCCAGTTTAAGCTTTTAACTGGTACCTAAAGTAAAGGCACGAAGTAAAACGGCAAAATACAGTCGCTAATCTGTTGTTGTTTTTATCTGAACTTACATATAATTTGTTTATTTCTATGTTACATTTCCAATATATGTTTTGTGTAGATTATATTGACTCATGACTTGACTCGGACTCTAGCCTAAAGACTCGTGACTCGACTCGGACTCTAGCGTAAAGACTCGTGACTCGACTCGGACTCCAGCCTAAAGACTCGTGACTCGACTCGGACTCGTATTTTGTGACTTGTGAACATCTCTGCTCTAAGGGAAAGTTGAGGTGTATTTCAGAGGAGGTGGAAACCTGTACAGTAACTTAGCAAAAGTTAAGCAATGCATTTAACTAAAGCATTTTCAATGCACTTCCATTCATCAGTGTCAAACACAGGCGGTTTGTATAGATTTAAATGCACTGATGCATGCTGCCATCTCTTCCTCCCTGCTCTGTTACCGTGGCCGACTGGCTATAATATCAATTCAACAATACTTGGACAACCACTCCAATCAATCTGTTTGCATTGCTGTGTGATCCTGCATTTATTTGATGAAATCTATACTATTAAAATGTAGAAAAAAGGATATAAAGCAAAACAATTAAGTATTAAAAACATACAATTTGAATTTTAAACTGCACATTTGATAAAATCTGCAATACAAAAAATGTTCACTGCAGCTAAGATATTATTACATGTTCAATAATTGGATGGCATGGTGGTACATGGTAATGAGGGTGGTACATCAGGTACATCAGGTAATGTTTGTTTGTTTGTTTATTGGGATTTTAACGTCATGTTTTACACTTTGCTTACATTCATGACAGAACAGGTAGTCACTCATTACACAAGGTTCATCAGTTCACAAGGTTATATCAAACACAGTCATGGACAATTTAGTATCTCCAATTCACCTCACTTGCATGTCTTTGGACTGTGGGAGGAAACCGGAGCACCCGGAGGAAACTAACGCAGACACGGGGAGAACATGCAAACTCCACACAGAAATGACCCGGGCCGCCCCACCTAGGGATCGACCGAGGACCTTCTTGCTGTGAGGCGATGGTGCTAACATCAGGTAATGAGGGTGCTGCACAGCTTTAAACTTCACACAGAAAGAACCCAGACCGCCCCACTTGGGGATCAAACCCAGGACTTTATTGCTGTGAGGCGACAGTACTACCCACTAAGCCACTGTGAGTTTAAGTGTTTTGACCATGCTAATTGCTAAAACGTGTATGGAATCAATTAGCTCATGTACAAAAAAAGTGTTTAACTTTGCAGCAACAGATTTTAGCACTTGCTTAATGTGCCACTGTGCACAAAGTGAGATCCATAAAGATGTTATGATGAGTTTGTTGTAGTTGAACTCCAGTGAACTTATTGCAAAAAATTCTACAACTCTATGTCACATACTGCTATTCAATCTGTTTTGACTAAATATGCACAGATTTCAACAGACACACTTCAAAATCTTATGAAAAGCCTTGCTAAAAAAGTGAAGTCTTATTTACTTTAAACTCCATAATAATACCCAAAGATTTCCAATTTCCTACAAGCTTATGGTCAGTTACCCACTTTTGACCCAACAGTATATGTCAAGATTACAAATTATTATTACTATTATTAATAATAATCTTGACATACACCGTTGGGTCAGAAGTGGGCAACTGACCATAATCTTGTTGTAAATTGAAAATCTGTGGGTATCATTATGGAGTTTCCATGCATATTTCATCTGGATTTATTATAAAATGTAACTAATTAGAAAGATTTT
Source organism: Trichomycterus rosablanca (assembly GCF_030014385.1). Lineage (NCBI taxonomy): Eukaryota > Metazoa > Chordata > Actinopteri > Siluriformes > Trichomycteridae > Trichomycterus > Trichomycterus rosablanca. The sequence continues at coordinate 13,815,866 of NC_085997.1, read as the reverse complement.
TTGAGACACAATCATTAAACAACAGTAACTGGAAAAAGCCAAAGAACCTTAGCAAACACCACTAACATCCACATCAGTACAAGTGGTTCAATAACACGCAAGTGAAACGTTCAAAACACAGAAATCATCCCCAAACAAGATCTCATTATATGTTCTTAGAATGTGTAGGATGGAAATCATGGATCCATACATTGCTGTAATAGTTGTATTATTAAAACCACCTCCTTGTTTCTACACACATTGTCCATGTTTCAGCTCCACTTACCATATAGGAGCACTTTGTAGTTCTACAATTACTGACTGTAGTCCATCTGTTTCTCTGCATGCTTTGTTAGCCCCCTTTCATGCTGTTCTTCAATGGTCAGGACCCCCACAGGACCAACACAGAGTAGGTGAATCATTCTCAGCACTGCAGTGACACTGACAGTGAGGTGTTTAAAAACTCCAGCAGTGCTGCTGTGTCTGATCCACTCATACCAGCACAACACACACTAACACATCACCACCATGTCAGTGTCACTGCAGTGCTGAGAATGATCCACCACCCAAATAATATCTGCTCTGTGGTGGTCCTGTGGGGGTCCTGACCATTGAAGAACAGGGTGAAAGCAGACTAAAAGTATGCAGAGAAACAGATGGACTACAGTCAGTAATTGTAGAACTACAAAGTGCTCCTATATGGTGAGTGGAGCTGATAAAATGGACAGTGAGTGCAGAAACAAGGAGGTGGTTATAATGTTATGGCTGATCGGTGTATGTAAACAGGTAATAAGAGGACATGTCAAAAGTGCACTCAGAATACAGTGATCCAGAATCACCAAGCAGTCCATCAAGGCAAATCTAGATAAACTCAATATCAACAACAAGGCAAATACCCCAGTCATACATTAAATAAACAGTCACAAAGCACTAGCAGTGTTAACTAGGCTTAGACTTACAAGAAAGGTCCATGATCTTATTATACACTGCTAAACACTTGTTTGTTTGAGAGAACCAAGAAGTGCAGTCCAGAATGTAAGCCCTCTGGTGGCTTGGCAGTAGAATGACTTGGCTATAACAACTATTTTTATCATAAAAGCAGTTATTACAAGAAGAGAATTAAATCTGCAGTCTTCTACTCATGATGGCTGGTTTGCCCTACTGTACTAAACTTGAATAAGGAAAATGCTTAATGAAGCATGTTCTGGGTTTTTAAATAATAATTAGTATGGTTTTGTTGCAATCAAGTAAAACCCTGTCTTAACCCTGTCTTGTTTTGCTCCCAGTGCATCGTGGTAGGCTGTGGACCCACTACAACACTCATAAGGAAGAGCAAGGCAGGAATACCCTTGACAGAGTGCCAGTGCATCAGAGCACAGCTTCCATTTGGTTACCTTCCATCCAGATCTCAGCATTGTGGGAATAGCATAATAAACCAGGGCACCACCCAAGCACAAAGTAATTAATGCATAAATGAATTAACAAACATTGTTTTGTTACAGGTGGCACGGTGGCTCAGTGGCTCAGTGGGTAGCACTGTCGCCTCACAGCAAGAAGGTCCTGGGTTCGATCCCCAGGCAGGGCGGTCCGGGTTCTTTCTGTGCTGAGTTTGCATGTTCTCCACACAGTCCAAAGCAAGTGACATGCAAGTGAGGTTAATTGAAGACACTGAATTGCCATGTGTGTGTGTGTGTGTGCGTGTGCGTGCGTGCGTGCGTGCGTGCGTGCCCTGTCCAGGGTGTTACTGTGTGCCTTGCGCCCATTGAAAAGCCACCCCACGACCCTAATTGGATAAGCAGTTAAGACAGTGAGTGAGTGAGTGTTTTGTTTGAGTTGCTGACATCAAAACAATAGTTGTTGTTGCTTGGTTATTTTATCAAGACAAAATTCTGCCCACAGTGAAAATAGTTCACCAATGTATGCTCTGCTTTTGTTCTTTACCAGATTTGATTCTGATCACAGTTTTTTAAAAAAACAACTAAAGACTTACCTTTTCAAGCAGGCATTTGTTTAATGTTGAATGAATTGTTTATTTATTTTTATTTTCTTATTTAATCATTTATTTGCTTTTTTATTTATTATTATTATTATTATTGTTGTTTAATTTATTTTATGTTGTGTTTTATTATGTAGATGAGTGTATATTTTGTCATGCAATGTTTTTGTAAAGCACTTTGTGATTCTTATCTGTGAAAAGTGCTATATAAATAAATTTTACTTACTTTATTTACTTACTTACAGTTTGCTGAATATGTTGGTTTGTAAATCATTCTCAACATTAAAAACCTCAGAAAAGCTGCATCTGATTTACTAATACTTCCATTTCTTTTACTGTAAGTTGTTATTCTTTGATGGATGGTTATTTTAACAGTGTGGTAATCAGTTTGCGGTGAAAGGTTTGACTAATGATACATTTTTCAGACTCGCTGCATGGTTGGGTATTTGCCTGATGGTGTCTAGTATTGTTCAGAAATCAGAGCCTGGCACTAAAGCCCTAATTTTTTTCTATTTTGGATTAAAGACGATAATAAAGGGCTTCAAATGATGCACTGATTTAAAGCTTTGAGCAACTTATTATTAATGTCACATGAAATTAAAAAGTTCGGAACATTTATCAGAAGTAATTTAGTTTCTCAATGTTCATGGTTTGTAATTTACTTCATTCTAAATGATTTAATTCACTGTAGAAATGACTTCTGATGTTCATCCATCATAACATAGGAACAACAAGTAGTATTCCAATCAGACGTGGACGTACAATGTAGCAAGTATTTTGCTTAGAAACCAGGGGAACTGAGATTTATGTGTCTTTTATAAAACAAAACACCTCTATAATCAACACTTTTAGCCTCATTATTGGAAAATTCATTAGCATATACACCGATCAGTCATAACATTAAAACCACCTCCTGGTTTCTACACACACTGGTCAGGACCCCCACAGGACCACCACAGAGCAGGTATTATTATTATTGTGTTGTGCTAAGTTTTTAAATACCGTGTCCACTCACTGTCCACTCTATTAGACACTCCTACCTAGTTGGTCCAACTTGTAGATGTAAAGTCAGAGACGATCGCTCATCTATTGCTGCTGTTTGAGTTGGTCATCTTCTAGACCTTCATCAGTGGTCACAAGATGCTGCCTACGGGGCGCTGTTGGCTGAATATATTTTTGGTTGGTGGACTATTCTCAGTCCAGCAGTGACAGTGAGGTGTTTAAAAACTCCAGCAGCATTGCTGTGTCTGATCCACTCATACTCATGTCAGTGTCACTGCAGTGCTAAGAATGATCCACCACCCAATAATACTTGCTCTGTGGTGGCCCTGTGGGGGTCCTGACCATTGAAGAACAGCATGAAAGGGGGCTAACAAAGCATGCAGAGAAACAGATGAACTACAGTCAGTAATTACAGAACTACAAAGTGCTTCTATATGGTAAGTGGAGCTGATAAAATGGACAGTGTGTGTAGAAACAAGGAGGTGGTTTTAATGTTATGGCTGAGCAGTGTATGTTTACTGGGATAATCACTGTGTTTATTAAAGACATAAAAAAGTTGTGGTAGTTTAGAAACAACAGATCTATTAATTTTTTCTTAAATAAAACCCATACTAAAGTTAATACTTAGAGTAATTAATGCAGAAATTCAAGTCTGTAAGTCTTGACAGGTCACTAATATACTTGCAATTTCAAGTACTGTATGTGTGGTAAAGTGCTTAATTAAGTAAACCACACAGTAGTTCACTTGTTCCAGCAGCCTGTAGCTGCTCCAGCTGCAATCCAGGCACCTGGAGGAGATGTGTGTATGTATTTATGTATGTGTGTGTGTGTGTGTGTGTCTTTGTGTCTGTGTGTCTGTGTGTCTGTGTGTGTGTGTGTGTGTCTTTGTGTCTGTGTGTCTGTGTGTGTGTGTGTGTGTCTTTGTGTCTGTGTGTCTGTGTGTCTGTGTGTCTGTGTGCATGTGCGTGTGTTCCATTTGAACGACGGCGGTTAATACAAAGGCATGTCGGTAATAACCATGTCCCTCTCAGAGGTGACAGAGACAGAGTGGGTGTGCTAGGAGCATTCAGGCCTAAGGAACGCCTGACGGCTCTGATAGATCCTCGCCCAGAGCATTTGAATTTCTTGTCCGGGAAGAAGCAGCCATCATTAAAAACTCTAATTTCTGTGTCAGGTGGACTTATAGGTAATCGATCATCTTGTCAGCCTTATTTCTTTCTTTTTTTCTGTTTGTTCCTGCACCTTTCCAAGTGAATTCTACCTCTTTTTCAATTAAACCTGATGTGAAAGCGAGAACAGGAAAATGTCTGTGGCTATTAAAGCTACATTTTGCCATTGTTAGGTTTTTTGCTTCCTGTTCATGGTGAGTTCCTCTGCTTTTAAGACAGATGGGCTTTGAGTTACATTGTGTTAATGTTATTCTGTATTTGGTGGGTTGGTTCAAATGCAGTTTTGTGGGTCTAGCCAAAAATCCTGAGTATGGTTTTAAACCATATCATCAAGTCTTAAACTTGATCTTAGTGGTACAGTATACACTGATCAGCCATAACATTAAAACCACCTCCTTGTTTCTATACTCACTGTCTATTTTATCAGCCCCACTTACCATACAGATGCACTTTGTAGTTCTATGTACAATTACTGACTGTAGTCCATCTATTTCTCTACATCCTTTTTTAACCTGCTTTCACCCTGTTCTTCAATGGTCAGGACCCCCACAGGACCACCACAGAGCAGGTATTATTTAGGTGGTGGATCATTCTCAGCACTGCAGTGACACTGACATGGTGGTGGTGTGTTAGTGTGTGTTGTGCTAGTATGAGTGGATCAGACACAGCAATGGTGATGGAGTTTTTAAATACCGTGTCCACTCACTGTCCACTCTATTAGACACTCCTACCTAGTTGGTCCACCTTGTAGATGTAAAGTCAGAGACAATCGCTCATCTATTGCTGCTGTTTGAGTTGGTCATCTTCTAGACCTTCATCAGTGGTCACAGGACGCTGTCCATTGGGCGCTGTTGGCTGGTTATTTTTGGTTGGTGGACTATTCTCAGTTCAGCAGTGACAGTGAGGTGTTTAAAAACTTCAGCAGCATTGCAGTGTCTTATCCACTCGTACCAGCACAACACACACTAACACACCACCATGTCAGTCAATGATTGATTTACTTAAAAAAATATTTATGCACTTGGGTATGCTAGCTCAACACTGCAGAAAGCACAAGCTCTTGAGGTCAAATCTCTGTGGTGCTACCGATCTGGCCCTGGCATCCAAAAGACACAAATGCCCATGCTTTAGTGAAGGAGATTAACAGTGTTTTAATTGTTGTTGCAAACATGACCTCTGATAGCTGGAGTCACACAATACATTATGTGATCTGGCTCTCTGTATGCGACTAGAAACGATTGGGAGAAAAAGGGAGGAAGATTAAAATGAATAAATAAATAAGTTGCTGTTACTATCATGTTTTTGCTCATTTAGAAATTTATTGAGGGTCCAAATGCCTCTGAACTACAGATTCAATAAAATAAAAGCCATATACCATTATACATTTGGCAGCTGAGTATGATCTATTGTGTGGTGACAATATATTGGCCTTAAAGTCTCCTCTGACTCTCCTGTCCGGCCCAAAAGTCCAATTTTTTTTTTTTTTAATTTGAACAGAGACTTTCACAGTGCTGAAGAGACCGAGCTGATTAGCCGGGTTCTTCCAATCATGCATCATGTTGACAAATGATTGACTGAGAACAATATATAAAGTGATGAGGATAAAGTACCCACTATTTGAGTCCTCAGCAGAATTCTAATGTCAATTACGCTTTAGCCCACAGTCCAAATCAAGATTATTTTCTTGGCATTGAAGCTCTCACTTTTTTTATCTCTCTCTCTCACGCACACACACACACACACATACTCTGTGTCACTTCAAACTCTGTTAATCATGAATAAGTGAAACAGTTAAAGTATTTACATACATTTTATTCACATACGGTAAGCTACTATAGCCCATTTCTCCAGCCCTGCTCTCTCTTACACTCACACAAACATACACTGATCAGCCATAACATTAAAACCACCTCATTGTTTCTACGCTCACTGTCCATTTTATCAACTCCACTTACCTTACCATATAGGAGCACTTTGTAGTTCTACAATTACTGACTGTAGTCCATCTGTTTCTCTACATACTTTTTTATCCTGCTTTCACCCTGTTCTTCAATGGTCAGGACCACCACAGAGCAGGTATTATTTAGGTGGTGGATGATTCTCAGCACTGCAGTGACAATGATACGGTCCACTCACTGTCCACTCTATTAGACACTCCTACCTAGTTGGTTAAGCATGTAGATGTAAAGTCAGTGACGTTCGCTCATCTATTGCCGCTGTTTGAGTTGTTCATCTTCTAGACCTTCATCAGTGGTCACAGGACACTACCCATGGGGCGCTGTTGGCTGGATATTTTTGGTTGGTGGACTATTCTCAGTCCAGCAGTGACAGTGAGGTATTTAAAAACTCCATCAGCATCACTGTGTCTGATCCACTCATACCAGCACAACACACACTAACACACCACCACCATGTCAGTGTCACTGCAGTGCTGAGAATGATCCACCACCTAAATAATACCTACTCTGTAATGTTCCTGGGGGGTCCTGACCATTGAAGAACAGCATGAAAGGGGGCCAACAAATCATGCAGAGAAATAGATGGACTGCAGTCAGTAATTGTAGAACTACAAAGTGCTTCTATATGGTAAGTGGAGCTAATAAAATGGACAGTGAGTGTAGAAACAAGGAGGTGGTTTTAATGTTAAGGCTGATCAGTGTATTAGTAAGTGATTAACATGAATAAGTTAAAGTATTTACATACATTTTATTCACATACAGTAAGCTACTATAGCCCATCTCTCCAGCCCTGCTCTATCAGCACTAGGGCTGACCAGAAATAACAACATACCGAGAGAACAAGAAAAATAGAAGACAGAGAGGTGACAACATGAAAAGTAGAAAGTGAAACACAAATAGGCTTTAAGCTTTACCGTTATTAATGATTTGCTCTGAAAGCTTGCTGCTTTTCCAATCTCGCAGAGAAGCGCTTGAAGGAGCTCGCAGATGAGGACGACCTTCAGAGCATTCTGTGCTCTTTAGTTAAGAAATTCACTCTCCATTACGCCATCATTAGGGAAACAAGGATAAAATTACCTCATGCTTAATGATCTATGGAATCCACACCAAAATTTGTCTCAGATCTAATAAAACCAAGCTTAACACTCTTAAATGAATCACCAACTCTCTAATGCCAGGTGCTGAATTATTTTCCGCAGCCAGTGAGAGTAAAGTTTGCAAATCAGCTGCTGGGATTGAATGGTATGGATGATTACATTTCTTCATGTCTCAACCTAATGACTTTTAATATGGAAATTTTTAGGTGTGGTTCAAAAGCTAGGCTCCATTGGATCTCACAATTGACTGAAAAATATTACGCTATAAATATTAAGATATCTTGGGCAGCAGAGTGGCACGGCTTGTAGAGTGGGTGCCGGACAGCAACATGGATTCTGAAACCTTGGTTTGATCATTGCCTCAATTTATTTTTGGGGAGATTTGCATGCTGCCATGTACACACATTTCCTCGGGGTACTTTGATTATCTTGCATTAAGCATACAATACACATTAAATAGAAATAAATGAAACTGCCTCTTGATGTGAGGGTTGTGTGATTGTGTGTTGCTCTGTTATAGTCTTCCTGTCCAAGGTGTTACTGATCGCACAAGACCCACTGGGGGCAATACCAGTCTAAAGAGTGTAGAGAAACTAAATAAATATAAAAATGGCTTTCTAAATGCAACAAAGGCCTCATCTGTTGATGCTGAGTCTTTGCAAACAATGTCTTTGTAATTGACAAAGCAAATAAATCTGCCTAGCAACACCTAATTTACCCATGGCAACTAACCTGTTAGCATAGCAGGCGGTGTATAGAAATGGAGTTGTTGGTCCTGTAAAGAAATGCTAAGGCATGGAAATCCATCAGCCAAGGGTAGTCCCTCTAACCCAGAGGAAACAAGTAAGCGATTATGCATCTAAAACATCATGTTTACTTATTTACATACCAGTAGATTGGTTGGCTGCTTTAACTTGGCTCTAGGTGCGAGTGAATTTGTGAGTGTGTGTTGCATTGTGATGGACTGCTGTTCTGTCTGGGATCAATGTCTAGCATGCTGTCTATGGTATCTCATTTTAAATTTACTGATACATTTGTACAATACCAATCCCAAAAAAGGTTGTAGAAATTATTTAAATAAATACAGACAGCAATGAATTGCAGTTCTTTTTTAACATGACTGGGTTTGCCTGGCTGGGTAAGCGAACTCAAGCTGTTCTTGCTGTGAGGTGACAGTGCTACCCAATGTGCCACCATGCACCCTGGTAAATATTATTTTATTTTATTAAAATATACACCGACCAGGCATAGCATTATGACCACTGACAGGTGAAGTGAATAACACTGATTATCTCTTCATCACGGAACCTGTTGGCCAGTAGTGGGTGGGATATATTAGGCAGCAAGTGAACATTTTATCCTCAAAGTTGATGTGTTAGAAGCAGGAAAAATGGGCAAGCGTAAGGATTTGAGTGAGTTTAACAAGGGCCAAATTGTGATGGCTAGACGACTGCAGCTCTTGTGGGGTGTTCCCGGTCTGCAGTGGTCAGTATCTATCAAAAGTGGTCCAAGGAGGGAACAGTGGTAAACCGGCGACAGGGTCATTGATGCATGCATGGGAGTGAAGGCTGGATCGTGTGGTCCGATCCAACAGACGAGCTACTGTAGCTCAAATTGCTGAAGAAGTTAATGCTGGTTCTGATGGAAAGGTGTCAGAATACACAGTGCATCACAGTTGCAGGGTTGTTTTGGCAGCAAAAGGGGGACCAACACAATATTAGGAAGGTGGTCAAAATGTTATGCCTGATCGGTGTAGGTGCTGTTTGTAAATCAATTTCTGTAAAAGCCAGTCTGCAATTCACTGCTTTTGTTTTTTTTTATTAGCATTTTACTTACTGTCCCACTTTTTGTGGAAAATGTAGACACCATCTGTAAACAGAATGTTCAACTGCTAATTAGATTTTAAATACCTTAAACTATTAAAATGATAGCAAGGCAAGGCAAGGCAAGTTAATTTGTATAGCACCTTTCATACACAGTGGCAATTCAAAGTGCTTTACATAAGGAAAAAAAAATTAATTAAAAGCATTAAAACATTCCTGAGATCTAAAACCTCAGAAAGACGTCTTGCAAACATTTAGCTACAATTAAGAACATGAAATTCAAACAAGAGAGATAAAAAAAAATTAAGGACATGAAAAATTAAAAGAAATTATTGTAAAGTATAACCTACAATTTAGGGAATATGAAATTAAAACAAGAGAGATAAAAAATTAAGAACATGAAAACTAAAAGAAAATATAGTAAAATATACCCTACAATTTAGAAGAGCATGAAAAACTAAAAGAAATATGGTAAAATGAGGGTAATAGCAAAAATTTCGAGCTCAATCATAGGCACAAGAAAAAAGAAATGTTTTTAACCTGGATTTAAAGATTTCTACATTTGAGGAACATCTAATATCTCCTGGCAGTCTGTTCCAGTTATATGCAGCCCAACAGCTAAATGCTGCTTCACCATGTTTAGTTTGGACTCTGGGCTCAACTAGCTGACCTGAGTCCATGGATCTAAGAGATCTACTGGGTTTATATTCTCTAAACATTTCTGAGATGTATTCTGGGCCGAACCCATTCAGTGATTTATAGACCAGTAGCAGCACTTTAAATTCTATTCTGTAACTAACTGGAAGCCAGTGTAGAGATTTTAGAACTGGAGTGATGTGCTCAGTTCTCTTCGTCTTAGATAAAACTCAGCAGCGTTCTGAATGAGCTGTAACTGTTTAATGGTCTTTTTGGGAAGTCCAGTTAAGAGACCATTACAATAGTCCACCCTACTGGAGATAAAAGCATGGATCAGCTTCTCTAGGTCTTGTTGGCACACTAGACCCTTGATTTTGGCTATATTTCTAAGATGGTAGAAGGCTGTTTTGGTGATGGTTTTTATATGGCTGGTGAATGTGAGATCTGAGTCTATTAGAACGCCAAGATTTCGGACTTTTTTAGAGCCCGGGAACTGAGGTGTTCATTGACACTGGTCCTCTTTTCTTTGCTACCAAACACAACAATCTCTGTTTTGTCCTTATTTAACTGTAAAAAATTCTGGCTCATCCAGTTATTGATGTCCTCCAGACACTGACACAGTGAATCTATTGGGCTGTAATCATCTGGTGAGAGAGCCAGATATACTGTATCTGTGTGTCATCTGCATAACTATGGTAATCAATGTTGTTATCCTGTAGCATTTGGCCTAATGGCAGCGTATAAAGATTGAACAGAAGAGGTCCGAGAACTGATCCCTGGGGGATTCCACATGTCATAGCCACCCTGTCGGATTCACAGCTGCCAATAGTGACGAAGTAACTCCGGTCTTCTAAATAAGACCTGAACCAATTAAGGACTGTTCCGGAAAGTCCAACCCAGTTTTCCAACCTATCCAGCAGTATTCTATGATCTACAGTGTCAAAGGCTGCACTAAGATCCAGTAAAACCAGAACTGATATTTTACCCGAGTCAGTATTCAGCCGTAGATCATTTAACACATTTATGAGAGCCGTTTCAGTGCTGTGGTGAGCTCGAAAGCCTGACTGAAATTTGTCAAAATAACCACTGGAATTCAAAAAACTGCTGACTTGATTGTAAACAACTTTCTCAATGATCTTAGCTATGAAAGGAAGATTTGAGATCGGCCTGTAGTTGTTTAACACAGACGCATCCAGAGTTCTCTTTTTTAGGAATGGCTTGATGGCAGCTGTTTTCAGTGACTTTGGGAAAACGCCTGATGCTAGTGAGCCATTAACTATTTGTTGCAAATCAGTTTTTACAGTTAAAAATAGTTTTAAAAAATAGTTTTAAAAAATTCAGATGGCAGTATGTCGAGACAAAATGTCGATGATTTAAGATGCTGAACTGTTCTCTCCAGTGTTTTTTGGTCTATTGTATTAAATTGTGACATAATAGTCATGTTATTTTTAGGTGTCTGTAGGGGCGGCATGGTTTCATCGTTTGACTGAGTGGCGTTGATGGTCAGTCTAATAGTTTGGATTTTTTCACAGAAGAAATGAGCAAATTCATTACATTTCTCTGTGGACAGAAGTTCTGGTGTGATCCGTTTTGGAGGATTTGTAAGCTTGTCGACCACGTTGAATAGAGTGCGGGTGTTGTTGATGTTCCTGTTAATGATCTTAGAGAAGTGTGACAGTATGACAGTGAGCAATTTAACTGCCTATAATTCTATAGTAATCTCATATAGTACGAATGACATCTCAGCAAGACCTACATGAGGTTGAAAACCCAAGGTTGAGACCTTGTTTGGATTAAAATTAGGGCAGCTTAAAGAAACAATGCATTATAAAGCATTTTTTTACAATAAAAACTTAATAGTATCAATCAACCAACAAAACATATAACAAAGTGAATTAAAATTTATACAATATACAGTGGGGGCCAGTGACAGGAGTGCTCACTGTCATACACTTTCTTTCCTTCTTAACCTAAACCCCATCAAGCAATTACGTGAGTGTTTAACCCTAGAACGCTAACGCCGGGTGATTTTCACCCACACAATTTTTGTCATGTGATGTTCATTGTGTTGCTGCTGTCTGAGTTGCATGGGACTTTGGGTAGCTTCAGGGCGCTCATTGATGTCATTAAAGACAGAGAAAGCCACGCATTTAGTGACATCACAAAATGTTCTTTGGAAAAATGTTGAAGTCCATACTAGCTTTCTGTCATTACTGTCATCACTGCAAAAGAGGAAACAAAACAAATACTAAAAAGATCTGCTATTTATTTTAATTTGTAATGCTGATTATATGATTTGCATTGAAATCATTCTATCACATATGAGAAATAAGAAATAAGAAATGTTAAGAAGGCGCCCAGGTGGCGCAGCAGGATATTTCGCTAGCACACCATAATTGGCAGTGCCTGCAGGGAGGGATGGCCGGACGATGTGAATGGGGTCTTCCAACGCTGTGTTAGGACCCTGATTGGCAGATAGAGAGGCGCCTGTGCAGAATGCATGGGTGAAAAAAGGTTCTGCTAAGGGCTGCATGCGGGTCGGAGGAGGCGTGAACAGCAATATACCCCCCTCAACTGCAATCAGGGATCCTCCAGCAGCGGAAGACAAAATTGGGAGAAAATGGAAGAAAAGGCATAAATAAAAAATGCTCATCAGATGATTGAATAGGTTTATCTCTTTAAAAAATGTTTTATATGTATAGCAGCGTCATTCAGCAGCAGTTTAAAATACTTTACAGGACAGACAATTGCCTAGATACAACAAGTCAAATTAAAGAATAAAAGGCAAGAATCAAATAACAAAAGATTCTTGGTTAAATGAATTAATACATTAATGAATTAATTAATCCACTGTAAATCAGCAAGTCACTGATGCCCCAGAATTTTAAGTTAATTATGTAATTTAAGAAAATGTGTTGGCAGAAAACATGCATGAAACATGGTAGAAAACTGCATGAAATAGACTGTACTCCTCAGGTTGGGTCCTTGGTCTACCAAATTTAGAACAGGACTTTAAGCAGGATGTGTATCATTTTATGTACAACCCCAAATCAGAAAAAGTTGGGACAGTATGGAAAATGCAAATAAAATAAAAATGCTGTGTTCCTTACATTTACTTTGACTTTTATTTGATTGCAGACAGTTTGAACCCAAGATATTTCATGTTTTATCTGCTCAACTTCATTTCATTTATTAATATACCTCCATTCCTGCGTTTCAGACCCGCAACACATTCCAAAAACAGTTCAGACAGGGGCAATTTAGGGCTATTAATGAGGTGAAAAAACTAAATAATTATGTGATTCCAAACAGGTGATGTCAACAGGTGATTGTAAACATGGTTTGGTACAAAAGCAGCATCCAGGAAAGGCTGAGACTTTGATGAGCAAAGATGATCAGAGGATCTCCAGTTTGTCAACAAATGTGTGAGAAAATGATTGAAATGTTTAAAAACAATGAACCTCAAAGAAAGATTGGAAGGGATTTTTCTCCCTCTACAGTGCATAATATCATTAAAGGAATTTCAGTGCGTAAAGGCCAAGGGCGCAAGCTGAATGGAGGTTTTTAATAAATGAAATAAAGTTGACCAAACAAAAGATGATATATCTCAGGTTCATCCTGTCTGCAATCAAATAAAAGTCAAAGTAAATGTAAGAAAGAAAAAGTAAGATTGTCCATGCTGTCCCAGCTTTTTCTGATTTGGTGTTTTATTTGTGTTATTATGGAGGATTTAACCCCATACACAGAACTACCAATATTGTCAAATTTTTTGTGGATTAAATTATTTTGCACATAAACACGTTTGCGAATGTACTGACTCTCCACATCGTGTTTTTTTTTTCAGGTATATACAAAGTTTTTGCTAACTGGGAATAGCATGCTACTAGAGCAACACAGTGCTGGTTTCTAAACTATAATGGCTTTTGGTGTCTTTAAACTTTAATCTTTCCTATTAATTCCCTGCAACTAGAGGATGTAAGCAAGTTAATGTCCTGTGAATATGTTGCTCGCTCTACAATCTCTCCAAGCTAATTACACTCAGAAACTAAATGGAGGGAAATTGCTACCCGTTAGAAGAGACAAAATGTCAACCCCCACTCTTGACTGATTTTTTATGGATGTAAAACATTGAGATTTACAAATATTCTTTCTAAAACTAAGGCTCGTTATGTTCGCCTCTGTGGGTGTTAAGCAACAGCCAGCAGTGAAAATACAAGTATTTAACCACAATATCTTTTATTAAATATATTTCCATTGTGCCACTTTAAATGTATACAAGTGGTGTATCTTTACAGTTAAAATTTTGTTTGTTTGTTTGTTTGTTTATTAGGATTTTAACCTCATGTTTTACACTCTTTGGTTACATTCATGACAGGAACGGTAGTTACTCATTTCACAAGATTCATCAATTCACATAGTTATATCAAACACAGTTATGGACAGTTTAGTGTCTCTAATTCACCTCACTTGCATGTCTTTGGACTGTGGGAGGAAACTGGAGAACCCGGAGGAAACCCACGCAGAACATGCAAACTCCACACAGAAAGGACCCGGACCGCCCGACCTGTAAAAATTTGAACATAAACTAAGATATGTATTAAAAACTGTTGTATTGAACTTGTGTCTGTCTTTAATTTATTACTAAATCAAAAGTATCTGAACAGCAGAATGCTTGTAAAAACAAAATCATTCAAAACCCATGCTCATAATTATGGACAAATTTATTTGTTTAATTTTACTAACCATTTTACCATGGTCAGGCTCACACTGAGTCCAAAGCCACTAGGATACATTGGGTGAAAGACAGGAATATACCCAGTTCATCACAGGCCATATTTATACTTTTACTCTCTCACTCCTAGTTAAAGGCAATGTAACAAAATCAGACCAGCCTCTGAATGTTTTTGGAAGGTTGCTCTTACTGTGTGGCATACATTTTACCACAGGGGTATCAAACTCATTTTCACTGAGGGCCACATCTGCATTATGGTGGCCCTCAAAGGGCCGATTGTAACATATCCTGCTGTGATTGCAGTCTGCCTTTTATTGTCTTGGACAATTTGTTGTTTTTCCTGAAGGCTAAATTCTGTGTTTGGTGTCAAATTGGCAAATTTATACTGTATATTTATATTGTATATCTACATTTATATTGTACTCTTTTACCACAGACACGGCCTCATAACACAAGAGACGTACCGGTTTCTCTTCTCTTCTTCAGGATGCGGTCACTTTGCATAACATAAAATCAGCATGCATTGTGAAAGATGCAGTTTATGTATGCTTTTACAGTGTATTGTAAGACAATCATACGTCTTTTAAGCTCTCGTGGGCCACATAAGATGACGTGGCGGGCCTTGAGTTTGACACATGTGCTCTACCAGATGCACTGGCAGGCAGTCCTGAAAAAATTTATATCTTTGCAGAAGGCTTTGATATTAAATAAATATTCAAGTTATTGACTATTGATGGAATTGTTGAGCTGGTTAGTGGTGCAGTACAGCACCAGGGTCCGGGAGCCCGGGGTTTAGTCCCTGTCTCCGGTCACTATACGTGAGGAGTTTGTTTTGTTTACCCCTTTCCACATGGGTTTCCTGCAGGTACTCTGTTTTCTTCTGTAAATAACATGCAAAAGGTGCTTTTGCTGTAAACTGCAATTAGCTGTGAGTAAGTGGGTAAATGGGTATGTGGTGTGCATTTTGATGGATTGGTGTCATGTCCCGCTTGTCTTTCTGCCTTGCACCCAGGGTTTTTAAGTGTCACCTGACTAAAAGTGACATTGATTAGAATAAATTGGATATTAAAGCTGTTATTAAATATGTTAAAAAAAAACCTTGTGCAACTAAGAGGCTGTGGGAAATTTTTGAAAAGAAATTTTGAAAAGAATGGTATGTTTCATTTATTAATAAAAAGACAAGTCACATCATGCACAAAAAAATATTAATTTATAAAGAGAATTAAAATCAGTAAAACAAAAACTATATGTGTATGTCTAGGTGTATCCCCTTTTCTTTTGTCCTGGCTAAACACAGGCTGCTGCAGCACAGAGCTTGTGTAGGTAGGGAGGTAGGGTCCAGAAGGAGGGGTAACGATCAGGCTGAAAGCCTCTTAAAATCAGCCAAGCTTCAAAAGTAATGAATATTAAATCTAAGCCTAAATAACTGTGGTCCAAGTGTGACACTGTAGGATTAGACCTCCCGATTTGTCCTCAGCCCTTAGCCAAGCCCCGGTGATAACCAAATCAAATCTAATCACGTGTAACTGAGCACGATATAGGAATATTCAGCAGTGCATGTGTATACATTTCAGCCAGTCAGGTGAGAGGAAACATCAGTACCAGAATAATACATGTTTATGATATCAATGTTTTAAAATTCACTCACATCTGAAAAAGCTGTACTACTAACATACACAGATCTGTACAGCATGTTTTAAAGGTACAGGAGGCAACTTTTATCATTTAGATATTTGAACTGTGGAAACCACTAGAAGCAAAAAGGGACGTTCAACTGGGAAGTGGTAGACAACAACATTTTATACAACAAGACTAACAAGTAGTAAGCATGTTTAGCCACACATACAGTAAATGACTGTCACAACCTGAGATATGTGTAAATCTCACCAGGAACAGTTATTTTGGCACTTATGTTAGCTTATAAAATTCTCTCTAACCTGTATTAAATAAGCTATAAATATAGAACTTGTGCTTTTTGTAAATATACACCGACCAGGCATGACATTAGGACCACTGACAGGTGATGTGAATAACACTAATTATCTCTTCATCACGGCACCTGTTAGTGGGTGGGATATATTAGGTAGCAATGAACATTTTATCCTCAAAGTTGATGTGTTAGAAGCAGGAAAAATGGACAAGCGTAAGGATTTGAGCGAGTTTGACAAGGGCCAAATTGTGATGGCTAGATGACTGGGTCAGAGCATCTCCAAAACTGCCGCTCTTGTGGGGTGTTCCCGGTCTGCAATGGTCAGTATCTATCAAATGTGGTCCAAGTAAATTTCCCACATCTCAATCCAATCGAGCATCTGTGGGATGTGCTGGACAAACAAGTCAGATCCATGGAGGCCCCACCTCACAACTTAGAGGAGTTAAAGGATCTGCTGATAACATCTTGGTGCCAGATACCACAGCACACCTTCAGGAGTCTAGTGGAGTCCATGCCTCAATGGGTCATGGCTGTTTTGGCTGCAAAAGGGGGACCAACACAATATTAGGAAGGTGGTCATAATGTTATGCCTGATTGGTGTACATCTTTTTTATAAATGAAGACTAAAAACAGTATGGAAAAACTGAATGTACATTAATTAACTGTGTGATGTAAAACACTCTGTAAGCAGGCTGGCTACTAGCATTAGCAAAGCATGACATAGCATTAACTTTGCTTTTGCATTTTGCAGCTTTACATGAGTTTACATTAATAAATTGTATGAGAAACTGAATTTACATTATTAAATTCTCTTAATTAAAAAAAGTTGTAGCCTAGTGGTTAAGGTACTGGAGTAGTAAGCAGAAGGTTGATGGTTCAAACCCCACCACTGCCAGGTTACCACTGTTGGGCCCCTAAACAAGGCCCTTAACCCTCAGTTGCTTAAACTGTATACTGTAAGTCGCTTTGGATAAAGGCGTCTGCTAAATGCTGAACATGTAAATGTACATGTTAGCACACTGATAACAGACTAGCAGTTAGTTGCAACTAGCATTAGCAAAGCATAACATAGCATTAACTTTACAGCTTTTGCATTGATGTCTGGAAACATTATGAGAAACTGAGTTTACATTAATAAATTGTATGAGAAATTTACATCATTAAATTCTCTGTAATGTAAAAACAACTGATTTAATGCAGAAAATGTTAGCACACCGTTAGCAGGCTGGCAGTAGTTGCTATTAGCATATGCAAAGCAAGACAAAGCATTAACTTTGCAGCTTTTGCATTGATGTCTCAAAATAGTATGAGAAACTGAGTTTACATTAATAAATCATATGAGAAACTGAATTTAGATTATTAAATTCTCTGGGACATAAATAAATAACTAATTAAATGCTGAAAATGTTAGCACACTGTTAGCAGGCTGGCTGTTAGTTGCAACTAGCATTAGCGGAGCATGAGTCTTAAAACAGTATGAGAAGCTGAATTAATAAATTATCTGTATTGTAAAATAAATAACTGTGATTAAATGCAGAAAATGTTAGCACACCGTTAGCAGGCTGGCAGTAGTTTCTATTAGCATATGCAAAGCAT
Source organism: Trichomycterus rosablanca (assembly GCF_030014385.1). Taxonomy (NCBI): domain Eukaryota; kingdom Metazoa; phylum Chordata; class Actinopteri; order Siluriformes; family Trichomycteridae; genus Trichomycterus; species Trichomycterus rosablanca. The sequence continues at coordinate 13,797,948 of NC_085997.1, read as the reverse complement.
GACAAAGCATTAACTTTGCAGCTTTTGCATTGATATCTCAAAATAGTATGAGAAACTGAGTTTACATTAATAAATCATATGAGAAACTGAATTCACAATATTCCATTTTCTTTGATGTAAGAGGCAGGCTGGTAGTTAGTTGAAACTAGCATTTGCAAAGTATGGCAGTAGTTGCTATTAGCATATGCAAAGCAAGACAAAGCATTAACTTTGCAGCTTTTGCATTGATGTCTCAAAATAGTATAAGAAACTGAGTTTCAGGCAGGCTGGTAGTTAGTTGAAACTAGCATTTGCAAAGTATGACATAGTCTTAACTTAGCAGCTTTTGGTAGATGTTAACATTTTCTATTGTAGGTTTGTCTGTTGGATGTAATTCGATTTCTGCATTGTAATATTTCATTGACATCAAAGCCACTAAATATAAGCAGCATCAACCACCTAAAAGGTTTACCTTCATTTATTTACTTTAGCATTTATTTATTTAAATTGTTCACAAACAGGGCAGCACGGTGGCTCGGTGGGTAGCACTGTCGCCTCACAGCAAAAAGGTCCTGGGTTCTATCCCCAGGCGGGGCGGGCCGGGTCCTTTCTGTGCGGAGTTTTCATGTTTTCCCCGTGTCTGTGCGGGTTTCCTCCAGGAGCTCCGGTTTCCTCCCACAGTCCAAAAACATGCAGTCAGGTTAATTGGAGACACTGAATTGCCCTATGGTGATGGGTGAGTGTATGTGTGTGTGTGTCTGCCCTGCGATGGACTGGCACCCCATCCAGGGTGTTACTGTGTGCTTTGCGCCCATTGAAAAGCTGGGATAGGGGCCGCTCAGGTGGCGCAGCGGTAAAAACACATGCTGGAACCAGAGCTGGGATCTCAAATACATCGTATCGAATCTCAGCTCTGCCTACCGGCTAAGGCTGAGCGGCCACATGAACAACGATTGGCCTGTTGTTCAGATATGGGCGGGACTAAGCCGGATGGGATCTCTCTCCCGTGACTGGTGCAATTACGACCTCTGCTGGCTGATTGATGGCGCCTGCACAGAAATGAGAAAAGAGTGCTCTCAGGGTGTGTCTCTCCGTACACAACCCTGAGCTGCACTGCACTTGTCAAAGTGTAGGTGAAAAAATGCATACGGCTGCTGCCCACGTGTCGGAGGGTGTGTGGGTTAGCTTCGTTCTCCTCAGTCAGAGCAGGGATCGCATTGGTGGAGAAAAAAAGCATGACGCAATCGGGCAACTGGATGCACTAACGGAGAAAATGCATAAACAAAAAATTATAAAAAAATAAAAAAAAGGGCTCTGGGATAGGCTCCAGCACCCCCCGCAACCCTGATTGGATAAGCGGTTAAGAAAGTGAGTGAGTGAGTGTTCACAAACAAGGTACCCGGGTGGCGCAGCAATAAAATAGGCTAACATGCTACTTCTGGGATCCAGAGTTTGAATCCCCAGCAATGTTATGAGCCAGTCAGGCATCTACATGCAGACCTGATTGGTTATGTGGGGGTGGTCAGGGATGGCTGAGGCACTGTAAGAGACTGGCATCCTCTCCAGTCAGTGTTACTGCATTACACCAAGTGATTCTGAGGAAACCGGACACATCATGACCCTGACCAGAATAAAGCGTTGGTAAAACAGAAAAATGAAATAAAATAAAAATATACAATCCAAATTCTGAAAATGTTAAGATTAAATGATTAATGTAAATAAATGAAGACAGGGAACATATACAGTATGTGCAAAAATCAATAACATTGTTATATTTAGTTTTACCTGCTGTTCCAACTTTTTGCGCTCCATTTAAATTTAAGCCATTAAAAATCTAAAGCTACACTTGTCTGAAATAATGGATATGACAATGTCTTTACGTGCTTCACTCCAGCAATTGCTCTCTCTGCTGTAACTGACGGCTGCCAGCATATCTTCTCAAGCCAGTGGCTACTGTGTTGTCGGATTTCTCGGTGCATATAGAGAACACCGGTTTTTCATGTTTGCTACATGAGCATGGGTAATCAGGTTTTCATACCCAGCCGTGATTGACACATAGCACAGCTGCATCTCAGACCTTGATCTCAGCTTGAGCGACTTCTTTCTTTTATGTTATACCCTTTTAGGGGATTGTAATTTACTCATGCATCAATGGTATTAAAGAAATACATAATGTAAGCAGTCATATTTTGGTACTTTAAAAAATTCTTCAGCATATCATTAGTATACACCTTATACGCCCAAATGGGACATCCCATTCTTAAAGCATAGACAATAATATGGGGTTCCTTCATACCAAACTAGATTCACTGACTTGAATCTCAGTGGAGATGTTGGCCAACCAGGCATCTACCCAGACATTATATACAGTGTATCACAAAAGTGAGTACACCCCTCACATTTCTGCAAATATTTCATTATATCTTTTCATGGGACAACACTATAGAACTAAAACTTGGATATAACTTAGAGTAGTCAGTGTACAACTTGTATAGCAGTGTAGATTTACTGTCTTCTGAAAATAACTCAACACACAGCCATTAATGTCTAAATGGCTGGCAACATAAGTGAGTACACCCCACAGTGAACATGTCCAAATTGTGCCCAAAGTGTCAATATTTTGTGTGACCACCATTATTATCCAGCACTGCCTTAACCCTCCTGGGCATGGAATTCACCAGAGCTGCACAGGTTGCTACTGGAATCCTCTTCCACTCCTCCATGATGACATCACGGAGCTGGTGGATGTTAGACACCTTGAACTCCTCCACCTTCCACTTGAGGATGCGCCACAGGTGCTCAATTGGGTTTAGTCCATCACCTTTACCTTCAGCTTCCTCAGCAAGGCAGTTGTCATCTTGGAGGTTGTGTTTGGGGTCGTTATCCTGTTGGAAAACTGCCATGAGGCCCAGTTTTCGAAGGGAGGGGATCATGCTCTGTTTCAGAATGTCACAGTACATGTTGGAATTCATGTTTCCCTCAATGAACTGCAGCTCCCCAGTGCCAGCAACACTCATGCAGTCCAAGACCATGATGCTACCACCACCATGCTTGACTGTAGGCAAGATACAGTTGTCTTGGTACTTTTCACCAGGGCGCCGCCACACATGCTGGACACCATCTGAGCCAAACAAGTTTATCTTGGTCTCGTCAGACCACATGGCATTCCAGTAATCCATGTTCTTGGACTGCTTGTCTTCAGCAAACTGTTTGCAGGCTTTCTTGTGCGTCAGCTTCCTTCTGGGATGACGACCATGCAGACCGAGTTGATGCAGTGTGCGGCGTATGGTCTGAGCACTGACAGGCTGACCTCCCACGTCTTCAACCTCTGCAGCAATGCTGGCAGCACTCATGTGTCTATTTTTTAAAGCCAACCTCTGGATATGACGCCGAACACGTGGACTCAACTTCTTTGGTCGACCCTGGCGAAGCCTGTTCCGAGTGGAACCTGTCCTGGAAAACCGCTGTATGACCTTGGCCACCATGCTGTAGCTCAGTTTCAGGGTGTTAGCAATCTTCTTATAGCCCAGGCCATCTTTGTGGAGAGCAACAATTCTATTTCTCACATCCTCAGAGAGTTCTTTGCTTCACGATTTTGCGTGTCATCCTTGCGCAGGGGCCATGCTAATCTTCTCTGTATCGTTCCAATCTTAGTATATGTGCTGCCGTAGCAAGCATCCTCAGAGAGTTCTTTGCCATGAGGTGCCATGTTGAATATCCAGTGGCCAGTATGAGAGAATTGTACCCAAAACACCAAATTTAACAGCCCTGCTCCCCATTCACACCTGGGACCTTGACACATGACACCAGGGAGGGACAACGACACATTTGGGCACAATTTGGACATGTTCACTGTGGGGTGTACTCACTTATGTTGCCAGCTATTTAGACATTAATGGCTGTGTGTTGAGTTATTTTCAGAAGACAGTAAATCTACACTGCTATACAAGCTGTACACTGACTACTCTAACTTATATCCAAGTTTCATGTCTATAGTGTTGTCCCATGAAAAGATATAATGAAATATTTGCAGAAATGTGAGGGGTGTACTCACTTTTGTGATACACTGTATATATACAGTATATATGCATTGTTTATGCATTTTCTCCCCTTTTTCTCCCTTTTTTAGTGCGTTTTTTTAGATCCCTGCTCTGATTGAGGAGAACGAAGCTATCTCCCTCTTATTCAGCATTCGATTTATTAAATTATATTTTACATTTATTTAACTGATCATTGATTATTACATTTTCAGTAGACTTTACTGTAGGTTTACTTATACCACACTGGTGTTTCTACAAACTGTGTTTCTTTTTACTAAGTTGTTTTTCTTCTAAAATGAAATGTTTTTTCTTCCATTTATAGTCTTTTTTCTCCTTTTTTTCAAATAAAGCAGCTGGGCTGTGTGCTGGTACATGCTGAGACTGTTGCTCCAGTGTTTGATCTCCTTCTGTGGATGGCACAGTAGGAAGTAAAGGATTAAAGGTCTTTTCAAACTGAGGTCTAAATGCAGAACAAGCAAAGAAAAAGCTGCTCATTTCCTTCTATTGAATGATACATTCACACTCTGCAGGCGTCGTAATATTAAGAACTCGAAATCCTCTCTATGCATGCCAGTGTTGTTAATGCTGATGGATTTGGGAAAAGTTTACTAGTAATAGAGTATTGTTATACATGTCAAAGATGTATTTTAATATGAAAATGTATCAGCAAAACTTAAATGCATTTAATGTATTAGTTTAATTTTTTAATATTCTGGTATGGTCCTTATTATATTTTGATAATATAATTTTAATAAAAAATAAAAGTTTTACTACATAACATAAAAAAAAACTGAAAAAAAATTACAAGCAAAAATTATTTTCTAATTTATTTATTTCCTAATTCATTGTCTGTTTCCCACTGCTTTATCCTATTCAGGGCCGTGGTGTGTCCAGTGCTCTGGGCAAAAGGTAGGAAACACCCTGTACATGATGCCAGTCCATCACAGAGCAAACACACACATACCCACATTCACACAGACTCACACTCAGGGCAACTTTAGTAGCATCAGTTAACCTGACTGCATGTCCTTGGACATGTGGGAGGAAACCAGAGCACCCTGAGGGAACTCATACAGACACAGTGAACAGTGACACGGTATTTAAAAACTCCAGCAGTGCTGCTGTGTCTGGTCCACTCATACCAGCACAACACACACTAACACACCACCATCAGTGCAGTGCTGAGAATCATCCACCACCCAAATAATACCTGCTCTGTCGTGGTCCTGTGGGGGTCCTGACCACTGAAGAACAGCATGAAAGCAGGCTAAAGAAAGTATGTAGAGAAACAGATGGATTACAGTCAGTAATTGTAGAACTACAAAGTGCTTCTATAAGGTAAGTGGAGCTGATAAAATGGACATTGTAGAAACAAGGAGGTGATTTTAATGTTATGGCTGATCAGTGTATACGATTAATAATAATAAAAATAACAGTGTAAGAAACCAAAACAGCAGATCTAGACATTGCTGGTGGCATTCCTATGTGTCTAAACTTGATATTATTTTAATATAACAATAATGACTCCTGGAACAAAACAAAAAAAACAAAACCTGTTTTCCCTATGAGGTATATAAGAGCCTTTAAGGCCACCTGCTCTCTCTCTTTGATGCCTCTTTCTTTATCAGTCCAGGGTCACCACACGGGGCGATGGAGGGAGATCACTCGACTGAAACTCTCCATGCTAATCCAATTTGCCACCTCCCCCAGCTACAGATAATTACTAAAATTAAAGAGAAAGAGGGTGGGGGGGCTCTGGGTTTCTTGAATTGCTCACTTGTCTCAAAGGGAGAAAACTTAAGCTGTGGCATTGTTCAAAACTAAGAGAGTGTGTTAACTACGGGCACTAATGGAATTCACTAGCAGAGCGGACCCCCATAGCCAGGGTGTGTCATAACACACCCAGATCCTTACTGAACCCCAAATAGGAAATAGCTAAGGAATAAATGGTTTTTATTTGAAGTTTTGTTTTTCAGAAACTAAAATTTTAATTTGGATTAATCATGTCCATTAATTCCATTCATTAGTTTTAATTAACTCTTTTGTCCTGGTCATAGTGGGTCTGGTGCCACCAGAAAATACAGCATGGCAGAGCTCATTTATCACAGAGCGATATAAAAGTGCGGAGTGAATGTATAGCATTTAACTTTTTAAATGACAAGGGTTGTGTTCTCATACCACAAACATACTAAAAGGGCTGAAATCCATGTTGTTTAATCAAATAAAAAAAAAATAATAATATGCTTATTCTGATTTAAGTATGCAGCATCTAAATAGGGTATTTAGATTAAAACTTAAATAATCATTGAACTGCAAAAATCAACAATGCTAATTGCATCATATGGCAGAAAATATGTGGACACCTGATCAAAAGCTTGTTGGAAATAATTTTAAAATTGTACACAATAATAATACACAAATATGATTTTAATAGATTTCATTTTTACCACTACTGAAGTGAGTCTTCAAAAACGTGTGACCATTCAGTCAAAATAGTATTTGTGAAGTCAGGCAGTGTTGTTGGAGGAGAACTCGCTCACAATTCATTTATTTTATTTATTTATTTTGTTTATTCTTTGTATATTTTATGTTTTGGGGTTATTTGGGTTTAGGTTCAGACTTCTGGTGGGTTTCTGGAGTTTTTTTTCACACTAAATTCATCAAACCATGTCTTTATAGCCATTGCTTTAAGCACAGGGACAAACCTCGCCACACGGCCTCCATGAATGTGTAAGCATATAATTTTTTTTAAATTGATATAAAAACAATGTACACTGATCAGCCATAACATTAAAACCATTAGCCTGCTTTCACCCTGTTCTTCAATGGTCAGGACCCCCACAGGACCACCACAGAGCAGGTATTATTTAGATGGTGGATCATTCTTAACACTGCAGTGGCAATGATATGGTGCTGGTGTGACTCACTGTCCACTCTATTAGACACTCCTACCTAGTTGGTCCACCCTGTAGATGTAAAGTCCGTGACGATCGCTCATCTATTGCTGCTGTTTGAGTTGGTCATCTTCAAGACCTTGATCAGTGGTCACAGGACGCTGCCCATGGGGCACTGTTGGCTGGATATACTTTTGGTTGGTGGACTGTTCTCATTTATTTATTTATTAGGATTTTAATGTCATGTTTTACACTTTGGTTTCATTCATGACAAAAACTGTAGTTATTAGTTACACAGGATTCATCAGTTCAAGTATAAAGTCAAACACAGTCATGGACAATTTTGTACCCACACAGACACGGAGAACATGCAAACTCCACTCGATAAATTGCAAGAATTAATACGGGTGTGCAGATAATTTTGGCCAAATAGGATAGTTTGCATGTTAACACAGTTAATGTGGTCAAAAGGTGCAAAAACTTACCCTAAGTTTTATTGATAAAAATGTATAACAATAGTCCATCACAGGGCAAACACACACACACAACCGGAGCTCCTAGAGAGGAAACACGTGAACAAGGGGAGAACATGCCAACTCCACACAGAAAGGACCCAGACCGCTCCATCAGAGAATCAAACCCAGGACTTTCTTGCTGTGAGGTGACAGTGCTACTCACAGAGCCACCACGCTGTGGCACATTATAAAGTGTGACTATGTAAAACTAAGACAGTAAACAGGTATAGTGCAGAGTTCAGCCATTGAGAGCCTAGTCTTTACGTAAAAAATCAAGTCTGTAAATTCATTCATTATAATTTGCTTTTACTTCTAGGTTTGGTTTTGGTTGGTGACAACACAGCAGTCTGACTTCAGGGATTGTGATGTAATTTTGCTTTATGCATTTTTACACTGAATTTTCTTCAAATGTTAGATCACTTTAATATACTTATAGCGTGTGGTTGCTATTGTCAGAAACCAGGTGTGCCAAACACCCTTATATACACATTCCTTATAAGTGTAAGCAGGACTTCAGCTGTATACAATTCATTAGGTATTACAATATTCCATTATATTACAGAATGCTACAGTATGACACCAGTAAGAACCCTGACTTGAGGGCTCAAGAAAACCAACAAGCATTAATACTTTGTGATAACAGTATTTTGAATGCAGACCAAACTTAAATTAAAACTGTATTTGCTGTTCGTTTGTGCTACTGCCAAAGTGCAGTGAGATTTAAACTACTTGTAGTTGTGGTTCTATATATAATGGATGGCCAGCAGGCTTTGTGAACTAATAGTCTATGTAAGGGACTAAATTAATGAGTCCCCATAAGCAAATGATTTAATCTTTACCAAATCTTTTCCTTACATCAGAATATTATAAATATGTTAATTACCTTTGTAAATAAAGTGCTACAATGATGTGTTTAACATAATTTTGAATTAATTACACAAATATATTTAAAAGAAACCTTTTTAAAGAAGTTAAACATTGTAATCTGTCAAAGACAGTAATGATTCTTAAACATACATTGTGCTTTATGTGGATGTATTAACAAACTGTAAAATCAATCAATACTGTTTCATAACATAAGATCTGTTTACAGTTATAAAGGTGTTATACAGTTCTTATAAAAGAAAAACATGACTGATAAATAGCACTGCTAGAAAAAAAAATGTGTATGATCTAAAACATGGTGCAAAAGCAAATACAGTGTTACCTTGAAACTCCACGTCAGTTGGTTCTGGGACTGGCGTTGAAATTAAAAGGTGCTGAGTTTCAAGGTATTTTTTTCCATAAGGATGTATGGGAAAACCTGTTAATGCGTTTCATGGTCCTGTGGAACTCAGTCAGAGAGTCAGTCAGAGTCAGAGAGGTTTTATTGTCATTTCAGCTACATACAAGTACATATTGAAACGAAACAGCGTTCCTCTAGGATCACGGTGTAACACGGTACAAAAAGTGCAAGACAATACAAAACAGTGCAAATACAACAATAATACAAAAAATCCTATAATAAATAACTACAAAAGATATTCCTAATTATCCCTAATCTAAACAAGTACTTAGAAGACAGGACTAAAGACAAGTGTTAGTACATGATGGTGAATAGATGGTACAATGGTTCATGAGGTAGTGACATGTTGTACATTAGCAGCGTAAAATTGGCAATGCAGATAAGGTGCCTAAAAAGTAAATATGGTGCAAAATACAAGTAAGGTGCAGAAATTATTGTGCATTTCCAGGAGGTGTGCAAAAATGCAAGTAACAGTCAAAAATGCAAGTAACATAGTCAAAAATGCAAGTAACAGTCAATACAGATCAGTGTGTGGCAGCAGAAAATTTCCGGAGGAAATTGTTACAGTCCTGAGTTTAGAAGTCTGATTGCTTGAGGAACTGCATATATTTTAGGCTAATGTAAAATAATAGGGTTGTTTTTGACACTTACACACTGAACATAACACAAATATAATATTAAAAACACTGAAATACAATTCAAAACAGTTAAAAATTAACAACTGTTGCACAAAGCTTAATGTGACTTATTGTACTAAAATGAGTGAGGAAATTTATTAGTGGAGAGAACTTAGAGAACTTGGAGCAGTAATAATTAAGAGAGGTTTAGTGTTTCTATGCATAATTTTAATACATTAAGTCATGTTAAGCTTTTTTTTTTTTTTTACAATAAGCGTTTTAGACCCTCTCAAAAAAAAGCTGATTCTTACAATTTCTCAGAAAATTACCCTGAGCTGTAACACAAGTTTAAAAGTGAAACAGGAGAAAAATCCAGATAAAAACAGATACATGTGGAGCTTTCAAACTGGATTTGAGACATATGCAGATTCGTTTTATATGCGCATCTTGATGACGTCTTACTGCACCGCTCAAGCAAAGCGCTGAACAAAGCGGCTGTTTATTGTTAATTTGAAATTAAATAAACCAATTTAAAAAAAAAAGGTGAACATGTTGAGTTTAAGGGAAATGTTGAGTTCAGGGGTACAAATTTCTCGACGAAGGGTGTTGAGTTTCAAAGATTTTGAGTTTAGGGGATGTTGACTTACAACGTACCACTGTATGTAAATATTGTATATATTTCTTAGTTACTTATAAAAGTTTCATATAAAATGTGAATAAAACGTAAATATAACTATTATAACTTTTTATCTGACATGTTAGAAAAGGAACAGTACAGTAATTAATAGACTTTGACCACATTTGTTCATAAAAGCCTGAATATTTTTATTAATTTAATTCTATTTCTATAAGTTTGTGTGCTAGTTTTCTCTTACTCCTTATTATTTCAATTGTTATTAGTGCTTTATTAATGTAATTAATTTCATATGTGGTACATTTACTATTACTATTACTATAACTAAAATAAATTTTTACAGAAATATATTTACAGGTTATGTTATTATAACATTTTTTTTTCTTGCAAATGATTCTTAGAAGTTGCAAAAGCAACATGACAACTAAAGTGTTCTACTGCCCTCTAGAGGTCTCTCTCTCTCTCTCTCTCTCTCTCTCTCTCTCTCTCTCGCTCTCTCTCTCTCTCTCTCTCTCTCTCTCTCACTGCCTCTCGTTCTTTCTCATTTACTTTTACAACTGTTCATTTTCTTTATTGTGTTGAAATTCCAAAGCTTCAAAATGGACTAGGATTGTCATAGATACAATATTAATACTGTAATACTAAATAATTCATGGAAAACTACAACCCCAAATCAGAAAAAGTTGGGATAGTATGGAAAATGCAAATAAAATAAAAACACAGTATTCCTTACATTTACTTTTACATTTACTTTGACGTTTATTTGATTGCAGACAGTTTGAACCCAAGATATTTCATGTTTTGGGCAATTTTAGGCTAGTAATGAGGTGAAAAAACTAAATAATGATGCGATTTTAAACAGGTGATGTTAAGACAAAAAGGACCATCCAGACTGTTATCAGCAGCAAGTCCAAAAGCCAGGGTCTGTCATGGAATGGGGCTGTGTCAGTGTCCTTGGCAAAGGTCATTTACACGTCTGTGATGGCAGCATTAATGCAGAAAAGTACATTGAGATCTTGGAGCAACATGTGCTGCCTTTAAGATGTCATCTTTTCCAGAGACGTCCATGCATTTTTCAACAAGACAATGCAAAACCACATGCTGCACACATTACAAAGGCATGGCTGCAGAAATGCAACAACGACGACCCCATACTGTTGCACATCTTAGGACTTGTTTGCAGGAAGAATTGGACAAAATAAAAGCTGAAACACTAAATCACTTGGTATCCTCTGTGCCAAAACATCTTTTAAGTGTGGTGAAAAGGAATAGCAACATTACAGAGTGGTAAATGCTTTACTGTCCCAACTGTCTGAAATGCAGGAATAGATGTTTATTAATAAATGAAATGAAGTTGAGCACATAAACATGAAATATTTCAGGTTCATCCTGTCTATAAAATAAATAAAAGTTAAAGTAAATGTAAATGTAAGAAACTGTGTTTTTTTATTATTATTTGCATTTTCCATGCTGTCCCAACTTTTTCTTATTTGGGGTTGTAAAATGCTGACCTATACTTTACCTTTAAAATCAGATAAACACAAATATACTGGTAATTCTGTATTATTGTAACTAATAATCAAATAAAAAAATTCTACTTAATATGTCATTTATTTGTCTAAGTGAAGTGAGACTAAACAGTCTTCAAGTAAACAGTCTCCAATCTCTAATCAAATAAGAGATTTGTAAGAGCAAAGGTTTGGCATTCGCCACTGTCTCTGTAACCAAAAAGTGTAGTCATAGGAAACAATTAATTTCACCTACTGAACATGTACTTATGTGGAGAGAACATACAAAACTCCTAACAGACAGTGACTGGAGTAAAGGCCTGACCATTATTTTAACTTTTACACATATTTTATACCAGAACAAAACAAAAAAAGAACATTTTAAAAGATTCACAAACAGCCCAATTCTTACAATCCAATTACTGGCGGCTCTGGGTGCGATTATCTGTGCAATCATTTGAGGCTGATGTCTGGTGGTACATTACTGTGATCATTAATATTAGAGGATGGAAACTGATGGAGCTGAACAGACTGATTGAAGCCTAAAGTAGTTAAAAACTGGTCTGGATGATTTGATAGCAGATTGATTGACAGGGCTTAGTTCCTATTATTACAGTGTATCTGACAGTAATGTGCGCGTGTATTATACATGAAGTTGGTCGTTATTGCACAAGCATTCAAATAAAGCTGTTCAATAAACATGGGGATATAAATGTTACATAACATCAGTGTCTGTATAGAATTTAACAGTTTATAAAACTGTAACATTAAGAAATGGGTTACCCATTGCTGCTGCAATTGTGGCTGATTAAGGCATCTGCACAGAGATGATTGATTTGCAGATAGCAGTGCGTGACTGGCTCTTTGTAAGCCACCCTTGGGTGATGCAGTGGTCTTTATGCTAGCCCACAGGTTTGGTATTGGTGCTTTGCACCCCCGTTTTACCCCATATTTCTAAATCTAATTAGTACCAAATCTCCTGTTGCAATTCTCTTGCCATTTGTACCATCACAAGCCCTCTTCACACACTCGCCAGTGCTGAAGTCTCACAAAGAGCCATACCACATACAGAGAGACATGCTGGGAACGATCATAAACATCCTAACATTAGCGCTGGTGCCTTGACCAGCCAGCAGAAGTGGCATCTGTACAGTGGCAATAAAGTCCAGGAGGGGGGCTCCTGGTTCATTTACTTTAGGGTAAACAGTGACTGTGAACTAATATAACAAAGAAAAGAATGCATGAGGTGTGGCGATGAACAGACAGTGTTTGTGTGCTTTCACAGTTGAGTGCTTGAGGCCGGATTCGAACCGGCAACCCACCGAACCACAGGGGGAGTGGAAAAACAGGTGGGAAAAAGCACTCCAAAAATGGTAGTAAAAAAAGGCGGGAACGGCAAACAAAGGGGATGCTGAAAATGGCGTACTCAAACAAAAGACGACAATAGTAAGCAGATAAAGTCCAACGCAAAACTATCCTCAGTCTTGGGGCTAAAAAAAACTCATTTAACTAAAATGTGAGAATGTGTTCTCAGAAGTAACTAAACTTAAAGACAAAGACAGTGAGCTGAGCCCTTTTAGTTCAGCTCACACCTTTCACCCTGATTTTCCTTTTTCCTTTCCTTTCTCCTTTCCTTTCCCCTTTCCTTTCTCCTTTCCTTTCTCCTTTCCTTTCTCCTTTCCTTTCTCCTTTCTCCTTTCCCCTCTCCTTTCTCCTCTCCTTTCTCCTTTCCTTTCTCCTTTCCTTTCTCCTTTCCCCTTTCCTTTATTCTTTCCTTTCTCCTTTCTCCTTTCCTTTCTCCTTTCCCCTTTCCTTTATTCTTTCCTTTCTCCTTTCTCCTTTCCTTTCTTTCCTTTCTCCATTCCTTTCTCCATTCCTTTCTCCATTCCTTTCTCCATTCCTTTCTCCATTCCTTCCTCCATTCCTTTCTCCATTCCTTTCCTTTCTCCTTTCCTTTCCCCTTTCTCCTTTCCTTTCTCCTTTCCTTTCTCCTTTCCTTTCCCCTTTCCTTTCTCCTTTCCTTTCTCCTTTCCTTTCTCCTTTCCTTTCCTTTCTCCTTTTTCCTTTCTCCTTTCCTTTCTCCTTTCCTTTCTCCATTCCTTTCCTTTCTCCTTTCCTTTCCCCTTTCTCCTTTCCTTTCTCCTTTCCTTCCTCCATTCCTTTCTCCTTTCCTTTCCTTTCTCCTTTTTCCTTTCTCCTTTCCTTTCTCCTTTCCTTTCTCCTTTCTCCTTTCTCCTTTTTCCTCTCTCCTTTTTCCTTTCCTTTTCACCTTTTTGCTAGTTACCATACCGTCTGCCCCTCTACAAAGGTGCAGCACTGAGCCATGGTTTAGGTGAGAATTTTATACATTAATTTTATGTAATCAGCGCTGGGGCTTCTGGGAAATGGAGTTCTGAGAGCTGCTCCCAGCTGCTCCCTTACTGCGCCGCCCAGGCCCCCTGCTGGTGACCGGCGTCGTGGAATGACCCCTTACACACTGCCGTTCAAACTCAAACTAAAACGTAGCTTTATTGGCATGACAACATCTGGCCATTTGTATTGCCAAAGCTTAGTTACATATTCAGAAAATATAAAAGTAAAAATAAAAATAATGGTAAGAGAAAATAGAAACTATACAATATATGAACATTACAGATATACAAAAATGTAAGAAAAACAGTAAAATGCAAATGGTAATAACAATTTAAGAAATAAAAATTACAGTGACATGAAATAAATTTAAGCAGTGTGAAGAACAAAAGTGTGTGTGCGTGTGTGTGTGTGTGTGTGAGAGAGAGAGAGAGAGAGAGCGAGAGAGAGAGAGAGAGAGAGAGAGAGAGAGAGAGAGAGAGAGAGAGAGAGAGAGAGAGAGAGAGAGAACTATATCAGCACTATAACTGATCCAAAACTCAGAAACAGCTTGACAAGGTACAGACTCAGCGAACACAGCCTGGCCATCGAGACGGGACGACACAGACAGTCCTGGATGCCCAGAGAGGAGAGAGTGTGTCAACACTGCTCTTCAAACCAAATAGAGACAGAGCTGCACTTCCTCACTGAATGTACAAAATACACACAAATTCAAAAAAGTTTTTTTACCTAAATCAACAAAATTATCCCCAATTTTAATTCTCTCTCAAACCCTGACAAGCTGCCCTACCTACTGGGGGAGCACAGAGCGAGCTGCACACTCGCAGCTCTCTACTTACACACCTGCCACCAGGTGAGGGACAGTGAGTGACCTTATACTGTATCCCATACACACTCACGAATATTCACACACACACACCATCATACACATACCATACACACACACCATCAAATGCACACACACACACTTACAAATACTTTTTCCACACATACTGTATACACACTTTATATACTTGTTCTAATTTGTTTCTGTTAATTTTTTAAGGCTAATTACTAAGGTTATTGAACATCCTTTAAATTAATATGAATGTTTATGTATGCAATTATTATTATTTTATTTTTTTTCATTTATTATATGTTTGTAAATGCGCTTTGGCAATACAAATGTGAATATTTGTCATGCTAATAAAGCACTTTTTTGAATTGAATTTTTTGAATTTGAGAGAGAGAGAGAGAGACATGGTCACCCACTGTCCCTCACCTGGTGGCAGGTGTGTGTATAAAGCGCTGCTAGTGTGCAGCTCTCTTTGTGCTCCCCCAGAAGGTGGGGCAGTTTGTCAGGGTCTGGGAGGGAGTTCAAGTCAGGAATGATGTTTATAAATTTGGGGAAGAATTGGGAGCGGATGTGGTGGTACTTGGTACACTGGGTGAGGAAGTGCAGCTCCGTCTCTACTGTACTGAGAGTGCAGTGCTGGCACAGCCTCTCCTCCTGGGGCAGCCAGGACCGGGTGTGTCGCCCCGTCTCCTCTTTATTACAGTATTCAACTTTATTGTCATTGCTCAAAGGCAACGAAATGTAGTACAAGGCAACAAAATGTAGTGTGTGTGTGTGTGTGTGTACCTCGTCAGGGTGTTTCTTAATTTAGGGTCGGATACTGTGCTCAGATAATCTGCTGCACTGTAGTGTCTGTTTAGGGCCAAATAACAAACTGCATTTTACTCTGAGCTTTAGTTTAATTTTCCCAATAGTTCAGATATTTAGTTCTGAGTCTTTGTGTAATTTGGTTTATTCTAATTGTGTTTGCAGATTTCTCCTGTTCCTGAGTCTTTGTCGTGATAGTGGTGTGTCTGTGTGTGTGTTAGTGGTGTGTCTGTGTGTGTTAGTGGTGTGTTGGTGTGTGTTAGTGGTGTATCGGTGCAGTGACTCAGGACCAGTTGGATGAGGGGACTGGTATGTTTGCTCAGCTCTTGGTGTTTCAGGGCTTTATAATGATAAGATTGGGGGGCAGTCTCTTTTAGATGTTTCCAGAAATGAATTGCTCTTTTTTGTATGTTGATAATAAGAGGAAATCAGCCTAATTCTACCCTGCACGCATTGTTCATTGTGTGTCTGTTGAGAGATTCACCCCTCACCTACTCCCTTTCCCCGTCTCCTAAAGACACCTAGTCCTTTCTCCTCACACCTTTTCTTATCTTGTATTACCCGTTATAAATCCAACACCCCTTTTTTCACACTACCCCAATTTTTGTTCACTTTTGTAGTCCCCCTCTCCATTGTCATTTCCTACCCCCTTAACCTCCTCCTCTTTTTCCTAATTCCTCCCCTCATTTCTAGTGTAGATAAGGTGTCCCCAAAAATATGTCTATATACATCTGTATGTGTTAATAAACTATTCTACCCTGACGACCTGGTCTCCTGACTCCTGTATGCCGAATTTCTAACATTGTGCACTTTTAGGATGGTTTTACAGAACTCTGTGTGCAGGGTCTCTAATGGATGTTTGTCCCAACTGTGGAATTGATGGTGAGTTAGCGAATCCCACACTTCACTGCCATATAGAGCAATTGGTTCAATTATTGATTCAAAGATTTTGAGCCAATTTCGAATTGGGATTTCCACAAGTGTTTGTCTTTTTATGGCACAGAAGGCCCTGTGAGCTTTTTCTTTCAGTTCATTTATTGCTAGGTTAAAGTTACCACCTCAGCACCCCCACGTAATGGTATGTTTTTTAGATTTATGACAAAGCCAAATACCAGAGAAAACCTACACAAACTCAGAGGAAAACACATTTAATAGGCTTGGTTTGAAGCTAGACCTGTGCTGCACACACACTGCTTTCTGTGCCAGTGTGTTGTGACATTACTTTGCATTATACTGCACTGTAGTGAATTATTATTCAACACTTCACCGTAAGACATTTAAACTGCTGACATCTCTGCAGCAAGGTACATTTACCTTACATCACCATAAAATGAGAAATATGCCAACTGATCAGGTTTAATTGCTGAAACACCATACACTGAAACACAACAAAAACGTTTACATTACACTCAACATCTATAGCGTGTTTAGGCCCAAGGGCCCCCCCTGTAGTTACGCCACTGTCTAGTAATCAAAAGGTTGCCGATTCAAGCCTCACCACTGCCAGGTTGCCACTGTTGGGCCCTTGAGCAAGGCACTTAATTCTCAAATGCTTAGACTGTATACTGTTACAGTACTGTAAGTTGCTTTGGATAAATGCAGAAAATGTAAATGTGAATTTATACCCTCCTTAGATGCCACTGGGGTTCCCAGCAGCGGATTGGCTATGCTAAATTGGGAGAAAAATGGGTAAAATGCATAAATAATCAAAATGTTAATGTAATGTAATCTTGCTTATTTGTCACAACAGTATAAAAAGCAATATAATTTATCATATCATAAGGCCTTTGTCTTTTCCTGTTATTGCCACTAGGTGGAGCTGTAGTTGTTTTTTAACCAGCAGTAAGTTGCTTCGTAATGCGTGTGATAACACTGAATGTATACATACAGTACTTACACATACGTATATTTATTTACATTTACATTTACATTTTCAGCATTTAGCAGACGCTTTTATCCAAAGCGACTTACACAGTGAGCGGAACACAATGAGCAATTGAGGGTTAAGGGCCTTGCTCAGGGACCCAACAGTGGCAACTTGATGGTGGCGGGGCTTGAACTGGCAACCTTCTGTTTACTAGTCCAGTACCTTAACCACTGAGCTATCACTGGCCCAATGTACAGTGTATCACAAAAGTGAGTACACCCCTCACATTTCTGCAAATATTTCATTATATCTTTTCATGGGACAACACTATAGACATGAAACTTGGATATAACTTAGAGTAGTCAGTGTACAGCTTGTATAGCAGTGTAGATTTACTGTCTTCTGAAAATAACTCAACACACAGCCATTAATGTCTAAATAGCTGGCAACATAAGTGAGTACACCCAACAGTGAACATGTCTAAATTGTGTCCAAATTGTGCCCAAATGTGTCGTTGTCCCTCCCTGGTGTCATGTGTCAAGGTCCCAGGTGTAAATGGGGAGCAGGGCTGTTAAATTTGGTGTTTTGGGTACAATTCTCTCATACTGGCCACTGGATATTCAACATGGCACCTCATGGCAAAGAACTCTCTGAGGATGTGAGAAATAGAATTGTTGCTCTTCACAAAGATGGCCTGGGCTATAAGAAGATTGCTAACACCCTGAAACTGAGCTACAGCATGGTGGCCAAGGTCATACAGCGGTTTTCCAGGACAGGTTCCACTCGGAACAGGCTTCGCCAGGGTCGACCAAAGAAGTTGAGTCCACGTGTTCGGCGTCATATCCAGAGGTTGGCTTTAAAAAATAGACACATGAGTGCTGCCAGCATTGCTGCAGAGGTTGAAGACGTGGGAGGTCAGCCTGTCAGTGCTCAGACCATACGCCGCACACTGCATCAACTCGGTCTGCATGGTCGTCATCCCAGAAGGAAGCTGACGCACAAGAAAGCCCGCAAACAGTTTGCTGAAAACAAGCAGTCCAAGAACATGGATTACTGGAATGCCCTGTGGTCTGACGAGACCAAGATAAACTTGTTTGGCTCAGATGGTGTCCAGCATGTGTGGCGGTGCCCTGGTGAGAAGTACCAAGACAACTGTATCTTGCCTACAGTCAAGCATGGTGGTGGTAGCATCATGGTCTTGGGCTGCATGAGTGTTGCTGGCACTGGGGAGCTGCAGTTCATTGAGGGAAACATGAATTCCAACATGTACTGTGACATTCTGAAACAGAGCATGATCCCCTCCCTTCGAAAACTGGGCCTCATGGCAGTTTTCCAACAGGATAACGACCCCAAACACAACCTCCAAGATGACAACTGCCTTGCTGAGGAAGCTGAAGGTAAAGGTGATGGACTAAACCCAATTGAGCACCTGTGGCGCATCCTCAAGTGGAAGGTGGAGGAGTTCAAGGTGTCTAACATCCACCAGCTCCATGATGTCATCATGGAGGAGTGGAAGTGGATTCCAGTAGCAACCTGTGCAGCTCTGGTGAATTCCATGCCCAGGAGGGTTAAGGCAGTGCTGGATAATAATGGTGGTCACACAAAATATTGACACTTTGGGCACAATTTGGACATGTTCACTGTGGGGTGTACTCACTTATGTTGCCAGCCATTTAGACATTAATGGCTGTGTGTTGAGTTATTTTCAGAAGACAGTAAATCTACACTGCTATACAAGTTGTACACTGACTACTCTAAGTTATATCCAAGTTTCATGTCTATAGTGTTGTCTCATGAAAAGATATAATGAAATATTTGCAGAAATGTGAGGGGTGTACTCACTTTTGTGATACACTGTATATATCAATTCATATATCAATGAATGTACACATACTATACTATACATTAACACACACACACACACACACACACACACACATATACAGTGTATCACAAAAGTGAGTACACCCCTCACATTTCTGCAAATATTTCATTATATCTTTTCATGGGACAACACTATAGATATGAAACTTGGATATAACTTAGAGTAGTCAGTGTACAGCTTGTATAGCAGTGTAGATTTACTGTCTTCTGAAAATAACTCAACACAGCCATTAATGTCTAAATACAGTGCCTTGCAAAAGTATTCAGCCCCCTTGAACTTTTCAACCTTTTGCCACATTTCAGGCTTCAAACATAACGATATGAAATTGTAATTTTTTGTGAAGAATCAACAACAAGTGGGACACAATCGTGAAGTGGAACGAAATTTATTGGATATTTTAAACTTTTTTTAGAAATAAAAAACTAAAAAGTGGGGCGTGCAATATTTTTCAGCCCCTTTACTTTCAGTGCAGCAAACTCACTCCAGAAGTTCAGTGAGGATCTCTGAATGATCCAATGTTGACCTAAATGACTGATGGTGATAAATAGAATCCACCTGTGTGTAATCAAGTCTCCGTATAAATGCACCTGCTCTGTGACAGTCTCAGAGTTCTGTTTAAAGCGCAGAGAGCATCATGAAGACCAAGGAACACACCAGGCAGGTCCGAGATACTGTTGTGGAGAAGTTTAAAGCCGGATTTGGATACAAAAAGATTTCCCAAGCTTTAAACATCTCAAGGAGCACTGTGCAAGCGATCATATTGAAATGGAAGGAGTATCAGACCACTGCAAATCTACCAAGACCCGGCCGTCCCTCTAAGCTTTCAGCTCAAACAAGGAGAAGACTGATCAGAGATGCAGCCAAGAGGCCCATGATCACTCTGAATGAACTGCAGAGATCTACAGCTGAGGTGGGAGACTCTGTCCATAGGACACAATCAGTCGTACACTGCACAAATCTGGCCTTTATGGAAGAGTGGCAAGAAGAAAGCCATTTCTCAAAGATATCCATAAAAAGTCACCTGGGAGACACACCAAACATGTGGAAGAAGGTGCTCTGGTCAGATGAAACCAAAATCGAACTTTTTGGCCACAATGCAAAACGTTATGTTTGGCGTAAAAGCAACACAGCTCATCACCCTGAACACACCATCCCCACTGTCAAACATGGTGGTGGCAGCATCATGGTTTGGGCCTGCTTTTCTTCAGCAGGGACAGGGAAGATGGTTAAAATTGATGGGAAGATGGATGGAGCCAAATACAGGACCATTCTGGAAGAAAACCTGTTGCAGTCTGCAAAAGACCTGAGACTGGGACGGAGATTTATCTTCCAACAAGACAATGATCCAAAACATAAAGCAAAATCTACAATGGAATGGTTCACAAATAAACGTATCCAGGTGTTAGAATGGCCAAGTCAAAGTCCAGACCTGAATCCCATCGAGAATCTGTGGAAAGAGCTGAAAACTGCTGTTCACAAACGCTCTCCATCCAACCTCACTGAGCTCGAGCTGTTTTGCAAGGAAGAATGGGCAAAAATTTCTGTCTCTCGATGTGCTAAACTGATAGAGACATACCCCAAGCGACTTGCAGCTGTAATTGCAGCAAAAGGTGGCGCTACAAAGTATTAACGCAAGGGGGCTGAATAATATTGCACGCCCCACTTTTCAGTTTTTTATTTCTAAAAAAAGTTTAAAATATCCAATAAATTTCGTTCCACTTCACGATTGTGTCCCACTTGTTGTTGATTCTTCACAAAAAATTACAATTTCATATCGTTATGTTTGAAGCCTGAAATGTGGCAAAAGGTTGAAAAGTTCAAGGGGGCTGAATACTTTTGCAAGGCACTGTAGCTGGCAACATAAGTGAGTACACCCCACAGTGAACATGTCCAAATTGTGCCCAAATGTGTCGTTGTCCCTCCCTGGTGTCATGTGTCAAAGTCCCAGGTGTAAATGGGGAGCAGGGCTGTTAAATTTGGTGTTTTGGGTACAATTCTCTCATACTGGCCACTGGATATTCAACATGGCACCTCATGGCAAAGAACTCTCTAAGGATGTGAGAAATAGAATTGTTGCTCTCCACAAAGATGGCCTGGGCTATAAGAAGATTGCTAACACCCTGAAACTGAGCTACAGCATGGTGGCCAAGGTCATACAGCGGTTTTCCAGGACAGGTTCCACTCGGAACAGGCTTCGCCAGGGTCGACCAAAGAAGTTGAGTCCACGTGTTCGGCGTCATATCCAGAGGTTGGCTTTAAAAAATAGACACATGAGAGCTGCCAGCATTGCTGCAGAGGTTGAAGACGAGGGAGGTCAGCCTGTCAGTGCTCAGACCATACGCCGCACACTGCATCAACTCGGTCTGCATGGTCGTCATCCCAAAAGGAAGCTGACGCACAAGAAAGCCAGTAAACAGTTTGCTGAAGACAAGCAGTCCAAGAACATGGATTACTGGAATGCCCTGTGGTCTGACGAGACCAAGATAAACTTGTTTGGCTCAGATGGTGTCCAGCATGTGTGGCGGCGCCCTGGTGAGAAGTACCAAGACAACTGTATCTTGCCTACAGTCAAGCATGGTGGTGGTAGCATCATGGTCTTGGGCTGCATGAGTGTTGCTGGCACTGGGGAGCTGCAGTTCATTGAGGGAAACATGAATTCCAACATGTACTGTGACATTCTGAAACAGAGCATGATCCCCTCCCTTCGAAAACTGGGCCTCATGGCAGTTGTCCAACAGGATAACGACCCCAAACACAACCTCCAAGATGACAACCGCCTAGCTGAGGAAGCTGAAGGTAAAGGTGATGGACTAAACCCAATTGAGCACCTGTGGCGCATCCTCAAGTGGAAGGTGGAGGAGTTCAAGGTGTCTAACATCCACCAGCTCCATGATGTCATCATGGAGGAGTGGAAGAGGATTCCAGTAGCAACCTGTGCAGCTCTGGTGAATTCCATGCC
Source organism: Trichomycterus rosablanca (assembly GCF_030014385.1). Lineage (NCBI taxonomy): Eukaryota > Metazoa > Chordata > Actinopteri > Siluriformes > Trichomycteridae > Trichomycterus > Trichomycterus rosablanca. Next base: position 13,775,774 of record NC_085997.1, on the reverse strand, counting down.
CAGGAGGGTTAAGGCAGTGCTGGATAATAATGGTGGTCACACAAAATATTGACACTTTGGGCACAATTTGGACATGTTCACTGTGGGGTGTACTCACTTATGTTGCCAGCCATTTAGACATTAATGGCTGTGTGTTGAGTTATTTTCAGAAGACAGTAAATCTACACTGCTATACAAGTTGTACACTGACTACTCTAAGTTATATCCAAGTTTCATGTCTATAGTGTTGTCCCATGAAAAGATATAATAAAATATTTGCAGAAATGTGAGGGGTGTACTCACTTTTGTGATACACTGTATATATATATATACTGTATATATACAGTATATACATATATATATATATATATATACACATTACAATAGCTTGAGTCTTAAACTGATCCCAGATACCAGTGATGATTTCTCTAAGACTGCAAGGGAAGCTCAGCTTCCCCTAAAATGTCAAAAATTAAATGGTCAAATATGTACAGTTGTGTTAACATTTCATTGACTACAAATGCGTTAGAACACGTTCATCTCGAAGACAAGTTCATTCAGAATCAGCTACTTATCTCAAATCGACTGACTCGATTTTGTTAACTTCTCATACATTCCCGTAGCATCAATGCATTTGCCCATAGAAGCTGAGCGTCTATTCACTTCAACGGGACTGCATGGAGGGTTTTTTTTCATTGCTTGGAAACTCGCCGGTCATTGGATAAATGCCACGATTTTGTCCCGCCCCCGGACGCTGAGCGTCTCTGGGGGTGAATGGAGCTGTGGGCGGGTCTGGACGTGGAGCTTCTGCAAGATGATTGGAGGATCAGTCGAAAGACTGAATCCCGTTTTAATTGACAGCTATTTGCTGCCCATTGAGAGGACACTGGTCAAGTCCCTGGAAAATACGCCTACTTGGTACGATAGGATCACAGGCCATTTTCTTGAAAAGGAACGGAGGGCAGAATTTATGTATAAATAAATTGACAAATTTTATGATGTAAGCCGACAATGAGCTTCCCCTCTTTGAAAGACCAGCAGCCGCCACTGCCAGATACATAGTGTGAAGTCTAGTCGGTCAAGTGCGGGTCATCATACTGTAGTCACAATTTTGTGATTAAACACGGACTATGCTGAGTAAAGCCTGTGTTGACATGTAAACACATCTAAACTCCACACAGACTGAAAACGTAACGATAGAAGTAAAAGATAAGTAATATTAGACTAGTGATAATATCAGTAGTAGTAGCAAACACACTGATATTTACAACAGCAGCAGCAGTAGCTTAAGTAGTTGTAGTACAGTTAGCACTTGTTGTAGTGAAATAATAGTTTGTTATGTTCTTGTTTATTTTGGTATACCCTGGTAACCGACCAGATTCCGGAAGATATCACAAGATCACATTTACAGTAGGACAATAATGTAGTATACTATTGCAGCAGGTGTTTTACTATAGTTATTTACCTTTGTAATCTGTAATCTAGTTGCTGTGAGCTGGTTAGACCAGTTTGTCCTGTGGAATTGCACACAATCACTGACAGGAAAGCAGGATCCATGAGCATTAATGCTGTTAGCCTAGAGGTTGTAAAATAAAACACATGCCTTATATAGTGCTGATGTGCCCTTAAAGTGTGCTTGCTTATTTTACTGTGCCCGATGCAATCTGTAGATTCAAAATTTCTCTGTCTAATTTACGTTGTGAACTAATATGTTCCCAAAAAATCTGGCGTATGTTGTTGGTGTATGTTAAGACATTTACTGTGTCTACTGTGTCAGTATACTGTGTCAATATACTGTGTCAGTATACTGTGTCTACTGTGGAGACCTTCAGGTTCTTGGGAACTACAATTTCCAATGACCTAAAGTGGGAGTCCAACACCAAGTCCATCCTCAAAAAGGCCCAGCAAAGCATGTACTTGGCCATTTGTAGCCTAGTGGTTAAGGTACTGGACTAGTAACCAAACGGTCACTGTTTCAAGCCCCACCACTGCCAGGTTGCTACTGTTGGGCCCTTGAGCAAGTCCCTTAACCCTCAATTGCTTAGACAATATGCTGTCACAGTACTGTAAGTCGCTTTGGATAAAAGTGTCTGCTAAAATGGCAAAAACGTAAATGTAAATGTAAAAATGTACTTTCTGCGTCAACTGAAGAAGCATGGTCTCTCACCGGAGCTGTTGATACAATTCTACAACCCTCTGGCAGGCCCTAGAACCCTACACTTAAAATCAAACAGACACAGTAACAGTTTTCTTTCCAAATGAAATCAAACGTATTAATAACTTTACCTAACTAAATAACTAAATAACTGAACTGTTGTTTACATACCGCACTGCACTTTATACATACTGTATAATACTGTAACTGCATTTTAATCTTTACTATTTATCCTGTGCCATATTTGTATCTTCTGTGTATATGCAAAATTCTACCTAGCATGGTATAATTTGTACATTGTCTACATATAGTTTTGTCTGTATATTGTATTGTTTGTATATTGTAGAGAGCTAACAACAGCCAAAAACAATTCCTTGTATGTGTAAACATACTTGGCGAATAAAGCTGATTCTGATTAGGAATGGAAAAAGGCAAGATCATTTTAGTAGTATAAAGTATTTCATATTTTCATTCAAATATAAAATCTGACTCAGCTAAATATGAATGTAACCTTATTGACAGTGGGGTGAGGTTGGGGAATGTATAGTCTAAGTCTACAGTATACACCCATTTCCCCCACCCATTACTGACCATATAAAAGATTTGTGGCTCTGTGATGTGGTCTGGCATTTTGGAATTGAAGGTGTATAGAGTAACATTTTACTGATTACAAAGTGAACTACAAGAGCAGTTTTTCTTGTCACAGTATCCTACTATGCTAGCCATTTAGCAGTCTGCCATGGTTTACTTTGTAAGTAGTAAATATTGTGGTGAAATAAAGGCTTTTTAATCTAAGGAATTTGTTTGTTTCAAAACATTTTTACATTAACTGCAAGCACATTGTGTTCACCATATTTTTTACATTAAGGAAAATTAAATAATTTATCAAAGCTTATGAACAAAAAACGATAAGCGTTACATTCATAAATTTGACTGAAATTTAATGCAAATTTTAATTTTAAAGTAAAAAATCTTTAAAAAAAATTGCAATTTCTGACAAATGCTGTTTATTTGCAGTGTCACCTAATAACGAATTGTAAATGTTAGGCTTAAATGTTTACCTGCCTAGTTAACTATTAGGGTTCCTAACATTATACATACAGTACATATATTGCCAAAAGTATTCACTCGTCTGCCTTCACACGCATATGAACTTGAGTTACATCCCATTCTTAACCCATAGGGTTTAATATGATGTCGGCCCACCCTTTGCAGCTATAACAGCTTCAACTCTTCTGGGAAGGCTTGCCACAAGGTTTAGGAGTGTGTTTATGGGAATTTTTGACCATTCTTCCAGAAGCGCATTTGTGAGGTCAGACACTGATGTTGGACGAGAAGGCCTGGCTCACAGTCTCCGCTCTAATTCATCCCAAAGGTGTTCTATCGGGTTGAGGTCAGGTGCAGGCCAGTCAAGTTCTTCCACACCAAACTCACTCATCCATGTCTTTATGGACCTTGCTTTGTGCACTGGTGCGCAGTCATGTTGGAACAGGAGGGGCCATCCCCAAACTGTTCCCACAAAGTTGGGAACATGAAATTGTGCAAAATCATTTGGTATGCAGAAGCATTAAGAGTTCCTTTCACTGGAACTAAGGGGCCGAGCCCAACTCCTGAAAAACAACCCCACACCATAATCCCCCCTCCACCAAACTTTACACTTGGCACAATGCAGTCAGACAAGTACCGTTCTCCTGGCAACCGCCAAACCCAGACTCCATCGGATTGCCAGACGGAGAAGCGTGATTCTTTACTCCAGTGAACACGTCTCCACTGCTCTAGAGTCCAGTGGTGACGCGTGCTTTACACCACTGCATTCGACACTTTGCATTGTGCTTGGTGATGTAAGGCTTGGACGCAGCTGCTTGGCCATGGAAACCCATTCCATGAAGCTCTCTACACACTGTTCTTGAGCTAATCTGAAGGCCACGTGAAGTTTGGAGGTCTGTAGTGATTGACTCTGCAGAAAGTTGGCGACCTCTGCGCACTATGCGCCTCAAAATGCCATCCTTTTACGTGGCCTAACACTTCATGGCCAAGTTGCTGTCATTCCCAATCGCTTCCACTTTGTTATAATACCACCGACAGTTGACTGTGGAATATTTAGTAGCAAGGAAATTTCATGACTGGACTTGTTGCACAGGTGGCATCCTATCACGGTACCATGCTGGAATTCACTGAGCTCCTGAGAGCGACCCATTCTTTCACTAATGTTTGTAGAAGCAGTCTGCATGCCTAGATGCTCGGTTTTATACACCTGTGACCGTGGAAGTGATTGGAACACCCGAATTCAATGATTTGGATGGGTGAGTGAATACTTTTGGCAATATAGTGTATGTTGGCAAACACAAATGCCAGCTAACATTGAATTAATTTGGAATTATTGGAACACTGGAATAAGACTTTGGGTAAGATAAGGGTATTTGGGTTTGGTTGTATAATCTAACTGTATAGAACTTATTGTGTTAGTTAAAAATTTACAACATGTCTTCAAAATGGTTATTTAAGAACCAGCCTTTTGTTTCCACCTTTATTTAATACATATAAAAACACATTTTCAAAAAAAGTTGGGACATATAATTCATATACAGTAATTGATAATTTACTTTAACTTTTATTTAACTGAGAAATGTTTTGGAGATTGTATTTTACAAAATTGTATTTTGCACATATAAAAAATGTAGAATTTAATGCCTGTAATGGCATGTTTTTCACTGTAAAGTTCCATTTCCTATTAATGACACTTTTAATCATATAAGATCTGAAAATACTAACTGTTTTAGTTTTGCAAGTGCAGTGTTCGCCCGTTGATTGAGACCTGTCATTTTCTTTTTGAAATAGCAATAGACTTAATAAGAAAAAAAATTTAACCTTCACAAATTTCTACTGTCTTTCTGTCTCATCCAAGATGAGCTGGGGTCATGCACTTTGCAACATTTCTGACCAGAATTAATTTAGGGCTTTGCGAAATAGAGTTTTGAGTTGCATTTGTTAATGCAGCAGCAGATTGTGTTTCTAAAATACTTCCAAGCCCATGTGGCTATATTTATCAAAGCAGCATGGCAGTTTCTCCTCTAAGGGCTCAAAGGTCATGCACATTAAAGAATGTTTAATTGTAACTGATTGACAGTACTCTCATGAGGTTTGACACAAAGTGGTGAGCCACGACTCATTTTGTTTGAAAACATTAAGCCTTTGGTGGATCCTCCTTTTTTACACAATCGTGATACCCTCACCAGTTTCCAAGTTTTTTAAGTGTGTTGCAGGCATTAAGATTTACAAAACACAATTAAGTTGCCCAGCCAAAAAATTAAGAGTTTGTATCTAGGACCTTGTACTTTTAGCAGTAAAAGAAAGGTTCAAGACAATTAACAAATCACATTATTCATTTATTTATTTTTTGCTAAATTGTACGAGGGTGGCACGGTGGCACGGTGGCTCGGTGGGTAGCACTGTCACCTCACAGCAAGAAGTTCCTGGGTTCGATCCCCAGGTGGGGCGGTCCGGGTCCTTTTTGTGTGGAGTTTGCATGTTCTCCCCGTGTCTGCGTGGGTTTCCTCCGGGAGCTCCAGTTTCCTCTGACAGTCCAAAATTAGCAATCAGTTTAATTGTAGACACTGATTTGCCCTGTAGGAGAATGGGTGTGTGTGTATGTGTGTCTGCCCTGCGATGAACAGGGTCCAGGGTGTTACTGCGTGCCTTGCGCCCATTGAAAAGCGTGCCTTGCCCCCCCCCCCCTAATTAGATACCTGGTTAAAGCAGTGAGTTAGTGAGTGAGTAAATTGTTGGACTGTGGCATCCCCTGAAAAATAAACAGCTGAAAAACAAACAAGCAAGCTCACATTATTTATTTATTTTATTTTTTGCTAAATTGTTCAACGGTGGCATCCCCTAAAAAACCTAAACAGCTGAAAAACAAACAAGCAAGCAAAGAAGCAAACAAACAACAAATGTCTGTTTTTAAAAAAACGCATAGGTTGTGCTCCTAGAGCGTATAGGATAATTCACAAGTTTTTCTCAGACTTAGTATACCAAGAAATGCTGTTATCTGCATGTATTTAGTTTGCAGCGTCACACAGATGATTGTCAATGAACCGCTTGATTGGCTTTCTAACGAGTTCGTGTTTTACTTCACAACCGGGAAAAGTTTGGAGGTTTTTAATTATAAGCACATTTACAAACTAACGGATTATATTTCTAATGGGACAACACACGGTTATAAATTTAATAGCATCTGAAAGAACATAAGCTAAGATAAGCAGTATTATGGATTTTTTGCTGTGTTTGGGATTTTGGCCGCTGTGCCGTAATTTGCAATGAAAACAAAATGTCAGTTTAAGCTTTTAACTGGTACCTAGAAAAGTAAAGGCACTAAGTAAAAGGGCAAAATACAGTCGCTAATCTGTTGTTGTTTTTTGTCTGAACTTACATATTATTTGTTTATTTCTACGCTACATTTCCAATATATGTTTTGTGTAGATTATATTGACTCATGACTTGACTCGGACTCTAGCCTAAAGACTCGTGACTTGACTCGGACTCTAGCCTAAAGACTCGTGACTTGACTCGGACTCTAGCCTAAAGACTCATGACTTGACTCGGACTCCAGCCTAAAGACTCGTGACTCGACTCGGACTCGTATTTTGTGACTTGTGAACATCTCTGCTTCTTTGTCACATATATAGACTACTATTTAGGTAATATACAAATTTTGGGTGGCACGGTGGCTAAGTGAGTAGCACTGTCGCCTCTCAGCAAGAAGGTCCTGGGTTTGATCCCTAGGCCGGGCGTTACGGGTCCTTACTGTGTGGAGTTTGCATGTTCTCCCCGTGCCGGCATGGGTTTCCTCCAGGTGCTCCGGTTTCCTCCCACGGTCCAAAGACATGCACGTGAGGTGAATTGGAGATACTAAATTGTCCATGACTGATGAATCTTAAAGAGTAATGAGTGACTACCGTTCCTGTCATGAATGTAACCAATGTGTAAAACATGACGTTAAAATCCTAACATTTGCACACCATCACGCAGACTAAGGTCGTCAGACACAAATCAGCTTTCTGTTCCTAGATTTAGGATGTCCACTATGGGCGGCAGATCCTTCAGCGTTCCCGCCCAAACACTCTGGAACTCTCTGCCCCCGACTCTTCGCTCTATCTCATCTCTTTCTGTTTTTAAGGTCTCTCTAAAGACCCATCTCTTTTCACAACATTTTCATTCTATTTCTTGAACCTATATTTCTAACCTATCCTCACACACTTCTGTTTGTTTTTGTTTTGTTTCCACTCTCTATTACTGTACAGCGACCTTGAGCATGGTTAAAGGCGCTATATAAGTTGAACTTATTTTTATTATTATTATTAATAAACAAACAAACAATATACAACTTCTAAGCATGGCTGGATTACTGACCGGGCCAGTGGGGCCAGCGCCCAGGGGCCCTTGAGGTCAGGGGGCCCCGGGGGGGCCCTGGCCCAAAACATTTTGCGATGTCTATCAACATTTATGATACAATATATTTTTATTTCCGAGGGCCCTCCATTTTAAGGATCCTCTGACTATTAGGGACTTTGACCCCAGGGCCTCTTGGGGGCCCTAGCCATGCTTTTGGGGCCCCTAGCCATGCTTTTGGGGGCCCTAGCCATGCTTTTGGGCCCTAGCCATGCTTTTGGGCCCCTTATGAAAATGGATGAGGCATTGTGGCACTGCTCTGACTTCGACTTCTGGCTATTAGGGGTCCTAGGAAAGAGGGGGGCATATTTTTAGAGGGCCCTGGTTATGAGAGCCCCTACCAGGGGACCCTAGAGAAGAGCAGGGCATACCATTAGAGGGCCCTTGATCACGAGGGCCCCTGCTATGGGGCCCTTGACTTCCATAGAAGTCGTTTACCATGGCTCCTTGACTTTCTAGGGACCTACAAATTGCCAGGCAAGCTACCATATTTCATAACAGACGTTTTGTTGCAAATATGCGATTCAGGCCCTTACTTAATGTTTCTGAATTTGTATTGTTTCAAAATTATTATGTTCAATTTCTCTTAAGCGCAGAGACACAAATTAATTTAGCAATTTTGCAATTATTTAAACTTAAGACAAGCAATTTCAAGCAGTTTGAATGCATACACACACTTAACTGAGCTATTTGATGTTCTTTTCATGCCTGACAATATGTCCAACAGTGAGCTCACTTTAAAGGCTAACTCACTCGCTGCAGCATATCCTTCAGATCTGAACATGAGCCTGGCAGATGAATTGATACAATACAAATCATTCATAACAGAAAAAGAAAAATGTCCTAGTAAAATGCTCAAAACCATGATAAATTTGAATTTACAGTCGACCTTTCCAAATGTCTACATAGCACTTAGACTTTTTTTGACTGTGCCTATCACAAATTGTGAAGGGGAGCGTTCATGTTTTTTGGGGGGTGGGGGCCCAGACTATCCTTAATCCGTCCTTGCTTCTAAGCATTGCATTGTGTTTTATTGATGATGGGACTTTCTTCCCTGGTAAGAGGACAGGTGTGGTACGTGATTGATTACGTCTTAGCCACTCATATTACAGAAAATTTCAGAGATCCCGCCTTAAATAAAAAAACGAACCAATCAGAGCGCGGATTACCTCCTCCCTTTTGGTTTTGTTGTAGTGCTGACCGAACGAGGCTTTCCGTTCCGAAAAGGATTACGATGTGGAAGTAGAGACGTGTACTCCTTTAACTGAACAAGCTTATTTAACAATTTATATCACCTTATTTATATATATATATATATAGAGTTAAAAGTTTAAGCTGGTGCATGTGGGTTTAAACCTATGCTTAAATTCTCTGTCTTGAGAAGTATAAACGACTTAATATACGCCGGACGGACGAAGCGTGAAAGTCCGAGTGAGTAGCCAAGCTAACAACTTTTCCCCTTTTATTTACACTTTAACTTATTTCTCCTAAAATATCCAGGAGCTGGTGTATAAACTACATATTTACTTCTGCTGGGTTACGTGTAGACAGTGAAACTAACGCGACTCTGTCTAGCTTGGTTTTGTTTGTATTTGTTTGACAGCTGTGAATGCCAGCCTCAATCTTCGTGTGCCTGTCTAGTTCTGTGTAATGTCCCAATACTTTTGACTAACTAGCTTAAACACTTTCCAGTTTTTACCCAGGAAACATTTTACGTCGTGTTAAACAGCACGATACATTCATGAACTCTTTTATTGGAACGAACTGCTTTATCCTGGTCAGGGTCACGGTGGCGGCGGCCATCCGGAAACACTAAGCGAAAGGCAAAACACACTTTGGACAGGACGCGTTTCTATCGTGGAGCATCACTCTTTCATTCATTCATTCATTCATTCATTCACTCACTCGCTGGGTAATACCTGTGGGCGTTTCAGAGCAAGTTTACTACTGTGTTTCTGATAGGTGTAAACAAACAAACAAAACCCTCACAAACAGCCCCGGTTCTGGACTGCTTTGCTTGGGGGGGCAGTAAAACCTAATGAGGGGGCATGTTGATAGTCATGTTTTTGAAGCCAGAAATATATTCAAGGCTTGATTTGTGCATGAATGATGACAGCCAAGCTATTGATACTGGCTTAAAGTGATGTATGAGGTAAAGAAATAAAAATGCATGTTTTCGAACTTAAACTTAAAACCCAATGATTAAAAAATACATGTTGATTATGTAAATGTAGAAAAAAGATTATCTAATTGTATTTCATTTTAATACGCCCCCTTAATTAAATTGCCATTACTAATAGAACAACTCTATTTCTTGAAAGGCTTTAATACAAATTTAAGTCAAAGCTGACAAATGTACCTACACACAGACTGAGAATATTCAAACGTGGAAATAGGAATGAGTGAGAATATTTATATTATTGGGAAATTAAAATATAAAGAAAACAAAAGAATACTAATTCTGTAAAAAAAAAGTGTTTACCAGTATACCTGCCTCTCGCTCACACTAACAGAACATATACTGCCGAACTGAACTGTTTGGGGCAGTCTGCCGATTTTTATATGACTCAAAGAGCCAATCAGGAATAAGCAAGGAAATATCTTCACACTGTAAAACAAAATGCATTTTTGTGATTGTTTCAGAGATAATTTTAAAAATAGCCGTTGCTTGCATTGTGCTTGGGGGGGGAAAGACACAATTTGGGGGGGCAATGCCCCCTTCAGCCCCCCCCCTAGCGCCGGCCCTGCTCTTTGTTAATGTGTCATTAACCAGAGGCGAGATTCGAACCTGTCTCCCCAGGTGACACAAGCCTTTACTAGTTGCACAAAGCACTCTACACCGATCAGCCATAACATTAAAACCACTGTCCATTTTATCAGCTCCACTTACCATATAGAAGCACTTTGTAGTTCTACTCTACATACCTTTTTAGCCTGCTTTCACCCTGTTCTTCAATGGTCAGGACGCCCACAGGACCACTACAGAGCAGGTATTATTTAGGTGGTGGATCATTCTCAGCACTGCAGTGACACCGACATGGTGGTGGTGTGTTAGTGTGTGTTGTGCTGGTATGAGTGGATCAGACACAGCAGTGCTGCTGGAGTTTGTAAATACCGTGTCCACTCACTGTCCACTCAATTAGACACTCCTACCTAGTTGGTCCACCTTGTAGATGTAAAGTCGATGTATAGACGATCGCTCATCTCTTGCTGCTGTTTGAGTTGAGTTCATCAGTGGACACAGGGCGCTGCCGGCTGGATATTTCTGGTTGGTGGACTATTCTCAGTCCAGCAGTGACAGTGAGGTGTTTAAAAACTCCAGCAGCGCTGCTGTGTCTGATCCACTCATACCAGCACAATACACACTAACACACCACCACCATGTCAGTGTCACTGCAGTGTTGAGAATGATCCACCACCCAAATAATACCTGCTCTGTAGTGGTCCTGACCATTGAGGAACAGCATGAAAGGGAGGTAACAAAGCATGCAGGGAAACACATGGACTACAGTCAGTAATTGTAGAACTACAAAGTGCTTCTAATGTTATGGCTGATCGGTGTATTGTGGTCTAGATTTTAGCTTCTCTGTCTTCATTATACCGTTCATTTTACATCAAATACGATAAATATGCAAGAACATACACCCAGTTCACTATGTATACTTTGTGGCCAAAAGTATGTGGACACCTGACTAAGAGATGACTGAACACCCCATAACAATACAATGGGTATTAACATAAAGTTGGTTCCACCTTTGCAACTTTAACAGCTTCCTATTGTCTGACAAGACTTTCTGCAAGATTTTGGAGTATGTCTTTGGGAATTTGTGGCCATTCAGTCAAAGAGAATCTGTAAAGTCAGGCATGGATGTTGGATGAAAAGGTCTGGCTCGCAGTCAGTGTTTCAATTAATCTTAACGGTGTTTAAGTTTCTCCACACCAAACTGTCAGACCATGTCTTTATGGATCTTGCATTGTGCACATTGGCACTTGTGCAATGTGTGTCAAATGCACCTGAATTAATTTGGTGGGGTGTCCACATACTTTTGGCCATATTATGTACTTCTGCTTCATAGCTACACATGAACCATTATGTCAGGGGAAATATGTTAATGATATTTTTCACATTTAATGTAACCACACAGCAGTGTAACAATAGCATCTAGATCCCCTTTCACAAGGCTGTAGAGGTCACTGATAGTTGAAGACTACATAAATTAATTAGTCTTATCCTGTGCCTTTTAAAGATTTTGGACCGATGTAAAATGCTCTCCCCAACATAACCATCATCAAAACAGTTGAAAGACTATCTTTTGGAACAATGTTCCATGTATCCAGTACAGTTTAAGACAGGGTCTAGATGGCAGCCTATGTTTTAAAATGCATATGTACCCCTTAGCATTAATGGTGCCTTCACAGATGTGCATGATACTCATGCCATTGGCACTAACACACTCCCATGCCATGACAGATGCTGGGCATTAAACTTTGGTATGGTCCCTTTCCTCTTTCCTTTGGCCCAGAAATCACACCAATCAAAGGTGGACACGTCACACCACAGCACACATTTTCACATAGCATCAGTCCATTCAAGAGGAGTTTAAGTCAGAGAAGGCGGTGGCATTTCTGCATGCTGTTGATATGTGGCTTCTACTTCAGTCAAATCAAATCAAGGTTTATTTGTCACATACATAATCATACACAGTACAACTGGCAGTGAAATGCTTTTGTGACTGCTCAGCCACAGTAGTTACAAATACTTGGTGTTGTGGAGACTTAACTTGTATTCGTAGATGCAGCAATGCACTTGCAAGTGATTTCTGAAGTTTTGGTTATATTCTTTATTGAAGCATTTAGATTTTTAATGCAGTACCATAAGATGTAATTATGGGTTTTGATATTGTGTTTTATGCATTTTTCTGGATCCCTTGAATCTTTTGATAGTGTCATGAACTGTTAATGGTTAAAGCCCTAAATTCCTCATGACAGTGCTTTGAGACACATTGTTTTGAAACTCTTGGACTATTTATTCATGTTGTTTAATTCAAAGTGGCGAATCTCACCCAATTCTTCTTTGTAAATAACTAAGCCTTTTATAATTGCTCCTTTTATTAGCATATGAGCGCATCACCTGTGCAGCTTTTCTCTTTTCGTTTCACAGTTCACCAGTGTGGCTCCTGACTCTTTTTTGGAATGTGTTGCTGGTGTCAAATTAGGGATTACATTATATTTAAAAAAATCGAATTAAGGTTGATAAGATTAAACATTGAATATTTATGTATTGTTCTGTTACATACCTTACATAAAATGCAGTTAACTAGTTTGTGTGTTCCATTTTTATTTGCATTTTACCTACTGTCCCAACCTTTTTTGAATGTAGTTTGTAGGTAGACAATTGCTATTTGCAATTTGGAATTACTAAAGTTGATTTCAAAAGTTTGTATGGTTAGTGTATCTGTTCTAACAGTTCCAGTATTTGTAGAAATTGCTGGTTGTTTCTTGTCATTAAGCTAATTATTTCTGGTGTTGCGCTGTTCAGCTCTTTTATTATTATCTGAGTAAGAGAGACACTCCAGTAACTGAGAACAGATACTGATGGTGTGAAAGCTTCTCTACAATACAAAATGTGTATGCCAACCCTTTGGTCTATCCATCTAATTTCCATGTTTCCAGCTTTGCCCCCAGCAACAAGCAGTGGCGAGCAAATGGTGGCATACGCCTCAGCATTTTCTTAGTTCCTTTCAATTTTCTGACCAATAATTATTTAATTACTAGTTAGGACTAGTAAAATGAATTTTGGCCAGGCAATTTTTTTGCCCAGGAGTGTAAAAGTTCACTTACATGGGCCATGTTATGTTTAAATATAAAATGTAAAACGGATTGGCTGTTTTATTTTTTTTATTTTTTATTTTTTTTTTATTTATTTTTTTTTTCCCACACTTGGACCATTTACAAGACATAGTCTCACAATCTTGAACACCTAATAAATTGAACAACACTTAACACGGTAACATCTTAGTAGATATCAAGTGTCAGCTGCTGGAAATGAATGAAAGTGACATTTTAAATAGACAACATTAATCGAATAATGAGTTCTTTGTCAGTTATTGGTTAATAATTTAAATCTCTAATTAGCCTGGCAGGAATATGACCTCTGGTTTCTGCTGAGGATCTGTCCCTTGCAGGTTGCTGTGTCAGATATCATTGTTCACTTTCTTGCTTTCTGTATGAGGTGTCAGTTGACACTCTCTCCTAATCTGATTCTGATTGCTTTTAAATACTGGACCTCACTACTGTGTAATTATTTATTCAGAAGAGAGATGTAAAATATGTCTGGTCTTTAGCTATACTCTTTATGTCGCCTCATTGGTGGGACACCTCATTTCTATTTGCATTACATTTGTTTAGTGTTGGCATTAAAATGCAGAAGATTCCAGAGTGTATCGTGGGAGGTGTGTGAAATGTGGATGTAGGACAGCTGCTTTGGGAGAGTGTTTTCTTTGGTATTCCACTTACATCAATAAAGCCTAAGTGTCAGTTTTGGTATTTGGAAATGACTCATTGCTTAGATTGAACAGATTTGGATACAGACAGTACTAACCTACAACAAGTAATTTACTCTTCCTCAGTAGTGAAACATATAAAACAAAACATTTACGTGCATAAAAATATAATAATAATCACAGTAAAAAAATGAAAATAAGTACACATGATAACATTTAACCAACAAAATTTAAGTATTGTGCAAAGAGAGGTTTGTGACCATCCCTCTATTTTTCATCCATGACATTCCAGATGTTTATAATTGGTTTTAGGAGATTGGAAACTTTGACCTAGTAGACAAAAGCAAGTTTTCTTTCAGAATAATCTTGTACCTGTCTTCACTCATGTGTCCTCCTCAAATTCAGATCCTCCCGATATCCCAAAGTCAACACCGATTCTCTGTCATATTTCACTTTGGGTGTGAGGAACTGTAGCTAGTAGACCTTCTTCAGGTCTCTGTTTAACCATTAAACTTTCAGGTGTTGGGCCAAGTTAAAAATTGGACTCACGGTCCAATTCTGGTACTTTTTTGCATCTCATTGATTAAATGCTTTTTCTAGCTTTGCAAGCCTTTAACCCAGCCCTGTGCTGCTGCTGTTAACCATTCTTTTAGTAGGTCTCTTGATGTCATTCCACAGTTGTTAAGTGACAGTAAAGTAATAAGGTCAGTGGAGATGCAATGTAGTTTTCACCTTCTGTTGGTCTTTAGATTTGTTGTCCCAAATGTCTGCTGCTTGATCTTCAACTTGTTAACTTCTAGAATGGAAATTTTAATACTGGAAGCAACCTGACGCTCAGTGAATTCCTCTTCCAGTTAACCCAGAACTGATCTTTTTTTGATTTCAGTTATTTTTGCCACTGAGCTGGTCCTATTTCAGGAGGATAGTAACCAAAGGAGGGTTTTTTTAATGCTTTTGAGGTGTTCAAATTTAACAGACACTGGAATATAATGTCTGCCATACATACATATAGAGATGCTGGTTTAAAAAAAAAAAAGGTAGCTCTGCACAGAACGTCCTGAGTTTTCAAAGCTTCTACAAAACACATGATGTTAAAAAGTCAGAGCTGATGTATTTCTGCAGGTTGGTGGATAGGCAAATAGATATTATATGAATCATGGATATGACGTTGGATGAGGTGAAGGGGCTTCTAGTTAAAAAAGTGCTCCTAAATCTAGAGGTCTGACTTTTGCAACTGCAAAGCCTCTGTCCTGAAAGCATTAGGATGAGCAGTCCATAAGTGCTGTGAGTAGAGTCATCCATAATGTTTCTGCCCTTTCTCTGGCTGCTGTTGTGGCTAAATGTCTTTCATGTAGACCATTTTCAGGGACCATGTAAGATTGTGTGAAGTTTGTAGGAACTCACCATTTCCACTTCAGTAAGAAATTGTGTTGATCACACTGAGAAATGACATTATTGAATGACTAATGTAGGGTTCCCCTAATTCTAGCACTGAAGTGCATGTGAACCTAGTAATTAGAATTAGGGCTGTACCTAACAATTTTTTTATTTTTTTTATTTATCTAACGACCATTTTATTTAGATTTGTCAATTAATCTAATAACTAATTTACTGATTATTTGAAAGGGGTTTATGTGTGCGCTCAGTTAAAATAATTTACCCAAAATAATGAAAAAACAGAATTCATTATGCACTTTAGGGCAATATTCTGCAAAAAAATACATGTGTCAAACATAAAATTTCCAATAAAATTAAAGTAAGAACTTGTAAAATTCAAGTAAAAGGAATATAGTGCAATAAAATGTGTGGAGTTTAAGTAATACTCTTTCTGTTTTAACAATCGTCTGGAGGATCCTGTCAGAAAGTGCAACAGCTATCTGGGTGAACATGGACTTCAGTTTCTTTTGTTGAAAAAGTCCTCCACACTTCTTTGCTTGACCCTTAAAAATGATACATAAGGGACATTAGAATAACAATGATAGTGGCATATTTCAAAAATAGTCTGCTTTCCATGTCACTACTGTGTTGTCAGATGTCTTATCAGGAAAACACTAGACCTGAAATTCAAATTGCTGTGGGAGTTTTATTTGATCACTGTAACTCATAGCAACTTTTTACCTGTAATAGAGTATCAATATTCTACTTAAAAACTAGACATAAACTTACAATTGTTATAACTTGGAATTATTTAATTCCATTGAGGTTTTATAAAATGTACACTACACAGCTTTCGAAGTTGTCAGACCGTTGTACTGTTCACACTTCACAACTTGATCTATTGTAATCGGGAGTCTTTAAGTCATTGTGGTTTTCACATTACGCGACAGAGCAGCGATAGGGGTTCACTCATGAAACAATTAAATTAAATTAAATGCTGAAAAGTCTGTCTGGTTTCCAAAATTACATTTTGTCTCAAAAACACCCACAAGAAATGACCACCAGGATGACCAGACAGGTTTTTCTTCTTCTAAGAAATGATCCAAGTTGTTTGTGTGCTGATAGGCAGTAAAAAAAGGGGGGGGGGGGGGGGATCTGTGTGAAGGAGTAAATTGAGATATGCAGTCAGCAGGGATTGTCTGTTCAGTTGCAGCTGGAGGTTAAATAAATTGTTTTGCACAGACTGAGAGATTAGACAATAGCTGCTTACAGAACCTATATGAACAGTTTCCCTTTAATCAGTTAAATAGTTGCTTGATAATTGTGTCTGGAGAAAAATCACAAAATGGATAACTCAAGCTTGGTTGGGTCTAGGTGGTCCTTTTGCTGTGCATTCCTAACATTCCTTTGTTATTGTATCTGCTTTGAGGAGATTAAGGCTGAGAGAAGGTGGTCTAGAAAGGTGTGAATTATTAAGTTGCAATGAACTTCTGTTAAGATTCAGCGTTGTTTAAGATTTGTGATGCAGAGAACACTGACGGAATATCGGACTTGGGGGGGGCAAAAATTAGGAAACAAAATACTTTTCATTCCTTTTATACTTCTGCGTCTGTCAGTGAAATTAGTGGTGATTAATTATGTGACTGAATACAGTGCAAGTAATAAAGGGTTAAGGGCCTTGTTTTTTTTAAAATTTTGTTTATGCATTTTCTCCCCTTTTTTGTCTCTTTTGCCCGATTGCATCATGCCTCCTCTCCACCAATGCCAATCCCCGATCTGATTGAGGAGAACGAAGCCAACCCACGCCCCCTCTGACACGTGAGCAGCAGCTGTATGCATCTTGTCACCTACACTTTGACGAGTGCAATACAGATTAACACTGTCTACGGAGAGACACACCCTTACAGCACTCTTTTCCCATCTCTGTCCAGGCGCCATCAATCAGCCAGCAGAGGTCGTAATTGCACCAGTCATGAGAGAGTCCCTATCCGACTTTAATATCCCACCCCTATCTGAACAACAGGCCAATCAGTGTTCATGTGGCTGCTCAGCCCAGCCGGCAGGCAGAGCTGAGACTCGATACGATTCATTCGAGATCCCAGCTCTGGTTTTCAGTGTGTGTTTTTACCGCTGCGCCACCTGAGCGGCAAGGGCCTTGTTAAGGGGACCAACATTTGCAACTTGACGGAGCTGGGGCATAAACCAGCAACCTTCTGCTCCTATGTGTGATACCCAGTGGAAGACTGCTGGAGTCCGGGGCTTTATTTCTGCTCTGTGCCAAGTAATGCCAGGGTAGGCTCTGGTGCTACTGTACCCATGACCAGAAGAAAGTGGTTACTAAGGATACATGATTAAGTGTCTGAGATGTTCACTTGTTTTATTATGAGACTTGATGTTGCTCACTTTGAGAAATCTAGTGAAGGTGAAGTGAAGAGTACAATCCCGATGAGAAAAGATGAGGTGAATGGGTAGGAAAAGCTCAGCATTTCATTTGTCTTTATTACAGAGTACAGTTTGCAAACACAGCACAGTGATTCAGCTGTGCTGACACCTGGGTTATTGAACATTTCTGCTGCTAGGTACCCAGCTGGCTGGCCTTAGTGCTCCGGGTTTCATAGTGTCACATGATCACACTCCCAGAAGAAGCAGTCTGCAACAGACTGGGACGTTTATTCATGTATTTATTTTAGAAACGCAACTCTGTTTAAATAAATCATACGTGTAAATAAGTTGCACTTATGATGATAAGAATGCTTTAGAAAGTGCCATCTTAAGCTATATTTGTACTCCGATTACTTAGGACATCATTAAAAATGAAATATTATGGTAATATTAAATAACATGTATTATTAAGTATTAGAAAAAGGACGCTCAGGTGGTGCACTGATAAAGCGGTTAAGTGGTAGTGATCACACTAGCTCACTACTGCTTTATTAAAAGTTTATTGAAAGGCTGGTTTTTAGTCACTATTAGGGATGTGAATGATTAAATAGTTAACTGCCAAAGAACTCATGTTGAACTGCAGCTACAGTCCACACTACTATACACTGATCAGCCATAACATTAAAACCACCTCCTTGTTTCTACACTCACTGTCCATTTTATCAGCTTCACTAACCATATAGAAGCACTTTGTAGTTCTACAATTACTGACTGTAGTCCATCTGTTTCTCTACATACCTTTTTAACCTGCTTTCACCCTGTTCTTCAATGGTCAGGACCCCCACAGGACCACTACAGAGTAGGTATAATTTAGGTAAAGTCAGAGACGATCGCTCATCTATTGCTGCTGTTTGAGTTGGTCATCTTCTAGACCTTCATCAGTGGTCACAGGACGCTGCCCACGTGCACTGTTGGCTGGATATTTTTGGTTGGTTGACTATTCTCAGTCCAGCAGTGACCGTGAGGTGTTTAAAAACTCCAGCAGCACTGCTGTGTCTTATCCACTCATACCAGCACAACACACACTAACACACCACCACCATGTCAGTGTCACTGCAGTGCTGAGAATGATCCACCACCCAAATAATACCTGCTCTGTGGTGGTCCTGGGAGAGTCCTGACCATTGAAGAACAGCATGAAAGGGGGCTAACAAAGCATGCAGAAAGAGATGGACTACAGTCAGTAATTTTTGAACTAAAAAGTGCTTCTATATGGTAAGTGGAGCTGATACAATGGACAGTAAGTGTAAAAACACGAAGGTGGTTTTAATGTAATGGCTGATCGGCGTATGTACTCTTACCCAGCTCTATGTGCAACCATATTTGAAGTTCTAATTTCAGGTTTTTTATGCATTAAATTACAATACAAAGTTGTTTCGCGTCACTATTGAGGCTGACAGCATGTTTCACTCTGCACATGTTAATCTGTGTCTAATAATATGGATATTTTGCATCATGCTTTTCCTGTATAAAGCCAAAACGCTGTTTATTATCTTATAAAAATGGCACAATGCTGTTAGGAAAAGCTTTAATATAACTACTGCATCCTTATTATGATTAGAATGTTTATTAGTGTATTACTTATTTTGCTGTTGCTGACTCTTTATAAATCTGCATTCTGAACTGGTTCTGCTTGATGTGTTCATGACCTGAAGGTCTGTGAAATGATTTATTTTATAAGCTTGTTGGTTGTCAGTTAACTATCCACTTATGACAGTTGGTTATCGGTTAAAAGTAAGTGGCAAAATGTGCATCCCTACTCACTATGTTATAATGGTCAGGGATGTGGTCATGTAAGCCTTGCAGTGGCACAAAAAGACAGAAGAGGGACATGGAGATGACGGAGATGAAGATGCTGCAATTCTTGTCAGGAATGATGAGGATGGACAGGAGTGGCAACGAGTTTATTAGAGAAACAGAGCAGGTTAGATATTTAAGAGACAAAGTTTGAGCTGACCAGATTGAGATGATGTGGGCATGTGCAGAGGAGAGCAGATTGTTCTTTTGGGAGAAGGGTTCTGAAGATGGCGCGACCAGGCTGGAGGAGGAGTGGAAGGCCAAAGAGGAGGGTGTTCAGGACAGGACAAGATGAAGATAATTGACTGCTGTGGTGACCCCGAAAGTTGTAAGATGACACAGCAGAGATGAATACTTGCAGTGCTCATACCACTGCAAATATCACAGTTAAAAAGCATGAGGCAGACTTTTTAGCCTGGTATTTTAGGCACCTCTCTCCATGGTCTGATCATTAATAATTCAGCTATGCTGGGAAATAGGAAAACAAGGACTAAAATAAACCATCCATTTGTCTGAGATTGAATAAAAACATTTAAACCTTCAGTAAAAGCTACACATGATCCATAGATATTTTCACACACACACACACACACACACACACACACACACACAACCTTTATGTGCAAAAATAATTAGCTAATTTTTATTGATAGGTTCATTGTTGCGGTAACGGTATGGATTTTACACATACACAATACGGCCAACGCTGGTGTGACGCAGCGGTCTATCACTAGGTGCTGATTCCAAGGTTTGAGTGTTTCTATACTTGGACTGTTTTAACATTTGAAGTGGACTTAGGCTGCAGAGTCATGGTTTCTTATTTATTTATTAGTATTTTAACATCATGTTTTACACTTTTTGGTTACATTCATGACAGTGGCACGGTGGGTAGCACTGTTGTCTCACAGCAAGAAGGTCCTGGGTTCAATCCCCAGGGTGGGCCGGGTCCTTTCTGTGTGGAGTTTGCATGTTCTCCCCGTGTCTGAGTGGGTTTACTCCGGGTGCTCCAGTTTCCTCCCACAGTCCAACGATATGCAAGTGGGGTAAATTGGAGATACAAAATTGTCCTTGACTGAGTTTGATATAAACTTGTGAACTGATGAACCTTGTGTAATGAGTAACTACCGTTCCTGTCATTAATGTAACCAAAGTGTAAAACATGACGTTAAAATCCTAATAAACAAACAAACACGGTCATGGACAATTTTGTATCTCCAATTAACCCCACACGTGTGTCTTTGGACTGTGGGAGAAAAAGTAAGTTATCATCACAGCTGCCAGTAAGCATCCTTTTAACCCATTTAATGCTGTCCATTTCTGCTGTGTTTAACACGTGAACTCTGAACCACCATCCCAACATTTAATATGGCAGACTATCACATTCACAATTGTCATTAAAGTCTGGTCCCAGTGTGTTAACTCATTGAAGTTGGTTTATCATTCTGGATGATAGCGTCTGTTATTTATTGAATAAATCTACTGAAAGATTCAAGGTTATTGTACCATGAAATATCAGGCAAAACTTCACCCACAAAAATTACACTATCATTTGTAGGGCTTATTTAATTGTGCATGTTAAATGCTACCTAAACAAGTCAATATTTATCAAAATATGATACATTTCAAATATGATCAGAAACAGCCATATTATCTAAATAAAAAAAATCACACTGTTCCATTGTGGGTTATTTCACTGGCTGAAAATGTGCAGATTCAGACATTTCTTCTGTGCTCCTTTTCAAGTTTTGAATTCTGGAGGATTTGTCAGTGTACACAGGAGGCCAAATTTCTGAGTGTTTGTGTGTGTCACCTAGTAATCCCTTTATTGTGAGGGGCTGTTGGCTTGCTGTTGGATATCTTTGGTTCTATGTCCTACATTAATCGCAGCACACTCCAAACCTTTGATTAGAAAAGAATAGCATTTTTAACTTGACATATTGTAATTTTGTTGCTTTATGTCCTGTTTCTATGTCCTGCTTCCCCACCGTCATCAAACCTGAGTGATCGGACAAGAGAGGCAGAACGCCTCACTCTATAGAAAACAGTTGTTCCATGCAAAAGGGCTTGCACTGCGTACCATGTGAATGCAACCTTACTGATGAGCAGGCAGGAAAAGGAACCTTAAATAATATGTAAATCTTAAAGCATTTCCAGCACTGTTTATTGTTATCAGCCCTGCTGTGCTAGTGTGCTGTATTCACCTTGGTCTAGCTAAGCAGTAATAATGGTGTGTGCTTGTTTCCTTTAGTGTGAATTGGGGCAGTAATGCTGATGAAGGTGGAAGGAGAGAAATGAACCCTGGGAGTCTCTTAATAAGCAACATTCACTTTGTTTGAGCTTTCACAGACAATAGACTCTGTTACAGTGCATGGCATTTTTCTTCTCTCTCTTTCTCTCTTACACACACTTACAAACACTCATAGCTGAGGCAGCAGTGCGGACAATGAGACATTTATGTAGCTGCACAGCATTTTTCAACAAGTTAAGCATTGGTCCTCTTTTCATAAGTGAGATAGTGTCACATAATGATGGGGCTTATGTTTACCTGTATTTCCTGAAAGGATTCTAAGGTGGGGATTTCCTGCAGGATATGACTGAAGCACATTAGTAATTAGCCAGCAGCTTACTTTACTGGCTATGTTAACAGATGAAATAAGCAGAGGTGGAAAGAGTACTAAAATATTGTACTCAAGTAAAAGTACTATTACTTTAATGAATTTACTAGTTACTAGTCTAAAAATCTACTCAAGTAAAAAGTAACTTGTTTAAAATGTACTTAGTTACTTAGTTACTTTTTTAGCAGGAGGGCGTGTCTCTTCTGTGTAAAGCAAACAGGACAATTGGATATAAATCTCACAATAGTTGTTTTCAATTAAAATATAATAGAAAAAAAAACATGTTGATACAACATTTAAAACATGTAGGGGTGTGTAATGTGTAATTTTAGTCCCATAAAACTTTTTCAAACTGTATAACCACTAGTGATGTGTCGTAGAATGATTCGATTCTATTGAACGGCCCTTTAAAATGAAACAAAGGAACCGAGTCGCTCTTCTGGGAGTCGTTTTATATGTATACGGCTCTTTAAAAGGAACCGAGCCAAATGATCCGACTCCCCACCGCAGAATTCACTGCAGCAGTTTCCCAGACGCGATATTTTTTTTTTTTTAGCATTATTTTACTCAGTAACGGATGTTATTTAAAATGTAGCGAATTACAATTCTTAATACAAAACATACTTAAGTAAAAGTAAAATTACAGGCTGTAAAATCTACTTTAAAAAGTACAAGTACACAAAAAAACTACTCGATTACAGTAACGCGAGTAAATGTAACTCGTTACTTTCCACCTCTGGAAATAAGCAGTTGAAATGAATTCAAATCACCTAACATATACTATATGATCAAGGTACAGTGATGTGGAAAAGTGTGTTTCCTTTCCCAATTATATGCTATGTTAGCATGTTCTAAAGAGATTTAAATACAAAGCAAAACAAAGTTATTGAAATCTACCAATCCTGAAAGGGTTTCAAACCACTGTTTAGGCTCTCTGTGAGAGCTATAATCCACAAAAGATCACCAAGGATGCATTGATGACACATCCAGGCAGTTACAAAAAATCCAAAGATCTAAAGAACGGCAGGCCCCATTTGCCTAAGTAAACACATCACATTTGCAAAAACAAGATGTAGTTTTCAGTTGCACTGATCAGCCATAACATTAAAACCACCTCCTTGTTGCTACACTCACTGTCCATTTTATCAGCTCCACTTACCATATAGGAGCACTTTGTAGTTCTACAATTACTGACTGTAGTCCATCTGTTTCTCTACATACTTTTTTAGCCTGCTTTCACCCTGTTCTTCAGTGGTCAGGACCCCCACAGGACCACCACAGAGCAGGTATTACTTGGGTGGTGGATCAT
This sequence comes from Trichomycterus rosablanca, assembly GCF_030014385.1. NCBI lineage: Eukaryota > Metazoa > Chordata > Actinopteri > Siluriformes > Trichomycteridae > Trichomycterus > Trichomycterus rosablanca. The sequence continues at coordinate 13,752,152 of NC_085997.1, read as the reverse complement.
TCTCAGCACTGCAGTGACACTGACGTGGTGGTGGTGTGTTCGTGTGTGTTGTTCTGTAGCCTAGTGGTTAAGGTACTGGACCAGTGATCAGAGGGTTGCTGGTTCAAGCCCCACCACTGCCAGGTTGCTGCTGTTGGGCCCAGACTGTATACTGTTTGGATAAAGGCATCTGCTAAATGCTGAAAATGTAAATGTGCTGGTATGAGTGGATCAGACACAGCAGTGCTGCTGGAGTTTTTAAATACTGTGTCCACTCACTGTCCACTCTATTAGACACCCCTACCTAGTTGGTCCACTTCGTAGATGTAAAGTCATCTATAGCTGCTGTTCAATCAGTGACAGTGAGGTGTTTAAAAACTCCATCAGCATTGCTGTGTCTGATCCACTAATACCAGCACAACACACACTAACACACCACCACCATGTCAGTGTCACTGCAGTGCTGAGAATCATTCACCACCTAAATAATGAATGTAGAAACAAGGAGGTGGTTTTAATGTTATGGCTGATTAGTGTACATTCTATGGAGAGATGAGTCAAAGATGAAACTATTTTAGAAGACATGGGTCCTGTTTACACCTGGCGTAAAGCTAACATTGCATTCTATTATAAGAACATCACACCATCAGTCAAACATGGTGGTGGTAGTGTGATTGTCCGGTGCTGCTTTGCTTCCACAGGACCTGGACGACTTGTCACTATTGAGGAACCATAAATGTTGCTTTCTATCAGGAAATCCTGAGGGAGAATGGCTGGCCATCAGTTTGTGACCTAAAGCTCAAGGGCAGTTGGGTTATACAGCAGGAAAATGTAATGTGTAATGTGAAAATGTTTTCAGACGCTGGATGGCCAGTAGAGGGATAGCGTAATAGACCATTTGCACCACCCAAGTACCTTGGTTGAAATGTTTTGTCCAGAATAGTACTTTCCATGTTGCATGAAACAAATAAGTTGCATATACAGTCAAGCCGGAAAGTCTGCACACTCCTTTCACCTTCTCCATGTTTTATTACGTTACAGACTCATTCTATAATAGATTGAGTTCTTTTTTACACAAACATCTTCCACAGATGTTTGATTGGATTCAGGTCTGGGCTCTGGCTGGACCACTCAAGGACATTCACAGACTTTCTCCAAAGCCACTCCTTTGTTCTCTTGGCTGTGTGCTTTGGATAGTTGTCATGCTGGAAGGTAAACCTTCTCCCCAGTCTGAGGTCCAGAGTGTTCTGGAGAAGATTTTCTTCAAGGATCTCGGTGTATTTAGCTGCATTCATCTTTCCCTCTATCAGGACTAGTCACCCCGGTCCCGCTGCTGAAAAACATCCCCACCTCATGATGCTGCCACCACCATGCTTCACTGTAGGGATGGCATTAGCCAGGTGATGAGAGGTGCCTGGTTTCCTCCAGACGTGATGCTTGGTATCCAGGTTTCATCAGACCAGAGAATTTTGTTTCTCATGGTTTGAGAGTCCTCTAGGTGCCTTTTGGCAAACTCCAAGCGGGCTGTCATGTGCCTTTTACTAAGGAGTGGCTTCCGTCTGGCCACTCTACCATAAAGGTGTGATTTGTGGAGTGCTGCCTGGATGGATGATCTTCCGATCGGTCCCAGCTCTGTCAGAGTGACCCTCGTGTTCCTGCTCACCTCCCTGGCCAAGGCCTGTCTTCCCCGATAGCTCAGTTTGGCCAGGCGACCAGGTCTAGGAAGATTTTTGGTGGTTCCAGACTTCTTCCATTTACGAATGATGGTGGCCACTGTGCTGTTTGGGACCTGTAAAGCTGCAGCAATTTTTCTGTACACTTCTCCAGATTTATGCCTTGACACAATCCTGTTTCTGAGGTCTGCAGATAATTCCTTTGACCCCATGGCTTGGAGTTTGTCAAATCAATTGAATTTACCACAGGTGGACTCCAATTAGATTGTAGAAACATCTCAAGCAGTATCAGTGAAAACAAAATGCACCTCAGCTCACTTTTGGCTGTCATATCAAAGGGTGTGCACACTTGATTTTTAATAAATTAGCACAAATGTCTAAAAACCTGCTTTGACTTTGTCATTGTGGGCTATTTTGTGTAGAATTTTGTGACAAAAAAAGAACTCAATCTATTATAGAATGAGTCTGTAATGTAATAAAACGTGCAGAAGGTGAAAGAGGTGTGCAGACTTTCTGGCTTGACTGTAAGCTACATTATAGGAAATGTAATTATATAGCAGCTGTATTGCTTAACCTTGTCAGCTTCAGGTGTTGCCGTACAATGGCTGACCCTGTGCTGTAACCCCAGCTTCCAAACAAGCTGGAATATGCTGAAAAAAATGACTTGTGCCAGCTAAGGGTTTGATGCTCTTCAGATAGCATGATGGTTGTGTGTAATTTATTGCATCATTTGAAACCTGCTATGGTTTTATTAGAAGCATGTAGCGTTCAATAGATTTTCATTTGATTGAACAGCATTCATGAAAGATGAATTTGCTGAAATCTACACATGTAAACACATTTACTCTAAGTAGAAATAAGATCCTAAGTGATGATTATTTCCTGTATGGTCTTGCCCAGGTGGGGTAAATGCTGGTTTAATTGGGTAATACATGAGGAGGGATGTGAAAGGGGAACACACACACACACACACACACACACACACACACAGCAGTGCAACCAGACTCTTCTAAACAGTTTCTATAAACAGCATTGGCATCGGTTTAGTGGTGCTAATGTTTGTCCCATATGGAGCACCTCAGGAAAAGCTCTCCTGTACTCAAGTGGTGATCACAGGGTAATTGCCTCTTTATACCATTATGCTAAACATGTTTTGGTTCAGGTAGCTGGGAGTTTGTTTTAGTGTATGAAAAGCTTGTCTGTTTTTCTATATTCATGCAAAAATGTTTGTATTGTTTTAAGGAATCTTGTGTGAGAGGTCTTGGAGCTTGGATCATTTTACATGAATATTTATATAATGGTGATTATAAGGTCACCTCTAGTCTAAGCGCCCGGGTCAGCTTTAAGCCACAGCAGTGGTGGGCTAGCATTTTTGCCCGCCGTACAAATCTTTTCACTTCTACAGAATACACGTCATGTCTTTTCTTATTTATAAGATTGTGTGCTTGTGTAATATGCAAGTGTTGGAAAAAGTTGCAGGAAGTTGATATATTAGCCTTCATTTGGTCACATACACACATCCAGACTGAGGAACACTTTCTTTCCCAAACATGTTAAGACACTGCATGTAAAGGGTGGTCTTGGCCTGGTTTCAGATCAACTCTAGTCTTGTTTTATCACTGTGGGAACGGGATTCTAATTCATTTAACATACACTTACAGCTTTAAGCAGATGCCAATAAGGGGCGGCACGGTGGCTAAGTGGGTAGCACTGTTGCCTCACAGCAAGAAGGTCCTGGGTTCGATCCCCAGGTGGGGCGGTCCGGGTCCTTTCTGTGTGGAGTTTGCATGTTCTCCCCGTGTCTGCGTGGGTTTCCTCCGGGTGCTCCGGTTTCCTCCCACAGTCCAAAAACATGCAAGTGAGGTAAATTGGAGATACAAAAAAAATTGTCCATGACTGTGTTTGATATAGGCTTGTGAAGTGATGAACCTTGTGTAATGAGTAACTACCGTGTCTGTCAGGAATGTAACCACAGTGTAAAACATGACATTAAAATCCTAATAAACAAACAAACAAACCAGTAAGGCTCAGTGACTCGATGGGTGACATGCTCGAGCCTTTGGCATTTCACAGAAAGAAGGTCCTGGGTTTGATTTTCAGGTGTAGAGGTTCAGGTTTTCTCTCTGTGGAGTTTGCTTTGCTTGTTTGTTTATTAGGATTTTAACGTCATGTTTTACACTTTTGGTTACATTCATGACAGGAACGATAGTTACTCATTACACAAGGTTCATCAGGTCACAAGGTTATATCTCCAATTCACCTCACTTGCATGTCTTTGGACTGTGGGAGTAAACCGGAGAACCTGGAGTAAACCCACGCAGACACGGGGAGAACATGCAAACTCCACACAGAAATGACCCGGACCGCCACACCTAGGGATCGAACCCAGGACCTTCTTGCTGTGAGGCAACAGTGCTACCCACTTAGCCACCGTGCTGCCCGTGGAGTTTGCATGTTCTCCCTATGTCTATGTAGGTTTTTTTCCAGGTGTTCCGGTTTCCTTCTACAGTCCAGATATGTTAAGTTAGATCAATTGGAGGTACAGAATAACCTGTGACGCTAAATAAATAAGCAAATAATTACTCCGAACTGACTTACAAATGTCATAAATGCAGTCCATGCAATTGAGTGTTAAGGGCCCTGCTCAAGGGCACAGCTGTAGCAGCTTGGCATATGTGGGGCTTGAACCAGCAACCTTCCAGTTCAGTTCAGTACTGCTGAGCCACCACTGCATTTGCGCTAATTTTATATTCTGCAGTTCAGTTGTATGAGGTATTCTTAAGGTACTGTTAGTATTTCCAAATTGGGTTCAATTGTATTATAATTAGTTTATTACAAAACAAACCCCACACGTCTATTCCAGCATGTATAAAGCCGTTGGTCACTTTTTCATACGAGCCAGCAGTCGATTCTTACAGAGATTCTCTGTACATGTAGAGGACCTCATTACTGTACCTACCATTATCTTTTTTGACTCGACAGTCAACAGTTTACGTTGCTGTTGTGGTGGCATAGGCTGAATCCCCATCTGGCACTTCCTTCCTCAGACACGCCCAGTTGTGGTCAGCTTCAAGCCACAGCAGTGGTGGGTTAGCATTTCAGACAACTGTGCCCACTGTGCAAATCTTTTCCCTTTTACAGATTTCACGTCATGTCACTGTGCCGGCATCTCTTTGTGATGGTCCTCTGTCTCATGTTGCTTGTAGCCGACTAGCTTCTAATAATGCAATCCACGTTGTTATGTTTATCCAGCTTATTCTTCGTCTCCTGAATTCTTTCACAATTCCTGTCCTAATTTTCAGATTTAGGACTGAATCTAATTCTAATTCATGTGATATATATTATACTTACAGACTAAGATTAAAATCTAACAATGTCAGCTCATTCACATGCTTCAAAAATAAACTTGTAATGAAAAAAGTAATGATCAGTTGATCCTACGCACTGGGGGTAGAAAACTAAATCACGGTCATAAACATTTAATAACCTGACGATACCTGCTCAATCACAACCTCTGCATGCTGGGTTTGATATTAGTTTTTCAGTTCAAATTATTATAGCGTAATTAGATGATGTGTCAGTGGCATTCTAACAGCCTCTTGGAAATGTACTATATAACTCCATTACCATATAACTGACCATATCACCCTTAGATATTTAGTGTGAAGGGAGTTGGAGCATTGTGTTAAAAGCTATTTAAAAAAATTGAAAGCCAAACAGCATAGTTTTAATAAGGGCTGGGCAATATGACTAAAAACTCATATCTCGATATGCTTTTGAGAAGTAGCGATATACGATACAATACAATGTAAACTTAACAAAGTACCATGGCAGGCCACTGCTATTTTACTTCAAATAAATGAGCATAAAAAAAACAGCAGCACCGCGACCCAGATCAACCACACAGCACCACATACCAAATCTATACCCGTGTGTTGTTCCATTAAGGATAAAATCTAGTTTTTTGTAAATGTTTTCCTTCATGTTTCCTTCATGTATATATAAATATTAGGGATGTCCCGATCAAGTTTTTTTGTTCCCGATCCCGATCTTTAATTTCTCAAACCGATACTTGTATTTTCTAGATATTGTCTAGATAAGAACTAGATAATACTGTTCACACAGTGCACATTTTAAGTACATTACAATTATTCAGATTAACTGAATAGCTCTGCAGTGCTGTAGGAAAAAAATTGCCTGCATCCAAGCTATTGCTTAATGTTCTTTTATTGTTACAAAATAAAAGTAAACAAACTTAGTGCAGTATTGTAGTAGTAAAACTCAAAATGAAGTGAAGATTCTTTTTGAGGAAAATCAGCATCTCTGCCGTGTTAGCGGACAGCCGGTTCCTCTTCTCATCATATAATAATAAACTCGCTGTATTCGACTGAGTGTTTATTTTTTAGGTGCCGTATCAAAGTGGTAGTAATTGTAGATCGTTTGGTTAAATTATATCTGGTTTGTTTCTTATGAGCCACCATACTTGTATGCGTGTTGTAACTGTAACAAATTTTTCTGTGGTTGTTTTGTGACAATGGTTTGATGGACGTTTCTACGCAAAGTGAGTGTGTTTTGACCCTTTGGGGCTTCCATAGTGCATGGAATAGCGTGCTTGGCTAACGCGATGATAGGCTAATAGCTGTCCGCTATTCGGTACCATAACAGAAGAAGTTAATAAAGTGTTATGCTCCCTACAATTTGTGAATATACCGTGTATTTATTTCTTTATTAAGCAAGTGCATCACTACGTTGTTTTGTAAACCGGTGTAATCCTTGACTCACACACCATATAAATAGTACAATTCTACAGTAATAAACGCAGCTCTGCTCCTACCGCCTCGTGAAGCGCTCGCATTGCAGACATTACACTTCACTGTTGGACTTGTTTCACTTTCCAATTAAAAGTATTTCCACACAGTGGACATGCTGACATAAAACGAAGGATCGTGCTTAGGATCGGCTTTAGTAAAGCCGATACTGATCAGTTAAAAAATGCCTTGATCGGCCCCGACTCCGATCTTTGAGATTGGATCGGGACATCCCTAATATATATATATATATATTATATATACATATATATATGGAAATTTATTGTGAGGAAAAAGTTAGGACACCCTATGCCCTAACAGCTGGTATTTCCCCCTTTGGCTTAAATAACCTCAATTAGACATTTCCTATAACCATCCACCAGTCTCTGACATCGACTGAGAGAACATTTTTCTCACTCCTCTATGCAGAATTTCTTCAGCTGTGTGAGGTTTGAGGGGTTCCTTGAATGCACAGCCTTTTTCAAATCACCCCACAGCATCTCAATGCTTCAGTTGTAGGGACAGATGGTCTTACATTTTCCTCAAGCACCCGCTGATACAGTGAAGAATTCATCGTGGATTCTGTAATGGAGAGCTTGCCAGGCCCTGCCATGACATCCCAAACCATGACATTTCCACCTCCATGCTTCACAGTTGGTATGAGGTTCTTGTGCTCAAATGCTGTGTTTTATTTGCACCAAACATGTCTTCTGTTACTGTGCCCAAATACTTCAACTTTGAATTTATCTGTCCAAAGCACATTGATCCAGAAGTCCTGGTCTTTGTCTAGGTCTCTGGTAAACTTTAGTCTTGCCTTGATGTTTTTTTTGACAGCAAGGGTTTCCTCCTTGCACACCTCCCATGACAGTCAAATTTGTGCAGTCTCTTTCTGATGGTAGATGCATGTACCTTGCTATCAACTGTGACAAGAGCTACCTGTAGGTCCTGTGATGACATTGTAGGATTATTGCAGACTTCTTTATGCATCTTGTAATCTGCTCTTGGGCTGAACTTGCTAGGACGGCCTGACCTGGCCATGTTGGCAGTTGTTTTAGATGTTCTCCACTTGTACATTATTTTCCGGACAGTGGAATGGCTGATTTCTAATTGTTTTGAGATCTTTTTAAATCCCTTCCCAGACTCATATGCATCTACAACCTTCTTTCTGAAGTCCTCAGAGAGCTCTATAGATCTCACCATGATGATAACACTCACTTCAACAATCAAGAGCAAACCAAACTAATGTCTGAGGTTTAAATAAAACTCCAACGTCCTCTAACGATGGTCTAATCATTGCAGCTGATGTGGTGCACCGGATTCTAATATTAGACATTTGAATGTGGGGGTGTTCTAACTTTTTCCTCACAATAAATTTCCATTTTTGTTAATTTCATTTTAAATTAAAAAAAAAAAAATTTTTGTTTAATGATATAAGCTCCATCTCTCATTACTGTTTAAATGGATCTCGATTGTTCATATGTTACATATATTCATATCCAATGGATAATTTATTCCTTTTACTTTGATAGCCCACACTTCAGCTGTACAGATGATTGACTAAAAATTGGGTTGATTATTGTACATCCCATTTTTACTTGAGTTGTGGCTCTTTATGGCACTGATCCATGTCATGTCTCATTACATATTCATCATAACCTTGTGACACACATTGTTCTTGTTTTCCCTAGTTTTTCCACTCTCCCATCTCGTGTATCATTCCATCCTGAGGGGGAGTCAGCTTACACAGCAAGGTCAGCTCCTTAGATGAGAAGAGTGGGAGGAGGACTTACCAAGTTCTTTTTTTCCTTGTTTTTTTTGGTTTGCCTAAGAGTGAGCTTATTTGGCATTGGCAGAGTCAGCTTATATAGCAAAGTATTTTGTAACATCTTAAAAAAGAGCATAATTATGGGTAATAATGCATAACAATGTCTGCAGCATGACTCTGTATAAACGAGCAAACAAACGGAATGGAAATAAATCTGACTAGGTGGAGCAGCAGTCCAATACTCCAACCAGATGTTTTGAAGCATTCATACTCTTGATATCGGGGAATATATCTTAACATCTTGATATCTTGTTTGTTTGTTTGTTAGGATTTTAACATCATGTTTTACACATTGGTTACATTCATGACAGGAACTGTAGTTATTGATTACACAAGTTTCATCAATTCACAAGGTTATGTCAAACACAGTCTTGGACAATTTAGTGTCTCCAATTCACCTCACTTGCATGTCTTTGGAGTATGGGAGGAAACCGGAGCACCCAGATAAAATCTTGATAGAGGGAAGTTCAAACTAGGTTTCTTCTCATTGCCGCTGCAATAATGTCCCTGCTGTTGCTTAATATAAATAACACTTAATGTAAATAAGGCCATTCAGAAATAAAACACACTAATCTAGTTAAACTTTTAGCATTTAAAACAAATCATCTACTACTGCCACATCTAAAAACACTGTTTAAACACAATAAAAAAACGCTTTATAAATGATAAATCGCTCACCTGAGATAAAGAAAACCTTGATCTTGTCCTGGCTTGGAGATATGTCACATCCTCAACTATTAATCCATTAGTGTTATGAAATAAAACAAACTACACCGTTTCCCGTTTAGCCACAGATGTCCCCTTCAAAATCCAGCAGGGTTTTTGATAAGCGCGCTTTGGTTTTTAATCATCTAAAAGCATTACAAAACTTTAACGGAAAATCTCAACTCTGCGTCAATTCTAATTGGTCCATCGCGTTTAATTGACATCCATATCTTCCAATTGTAGACACTTTGGACGACACGCCGTAAAGCGAGATGTGATGTTGTAGCTTCTGTATTTCTTCCTTTAGAATATTTGTTTCACAGTCTGAGCATTGTTATTTCGATAGTTTAACCATGGTGCATTGAGACATGTATTATTACTGCTTAGTTGTTTGAGAGGAGAAATGACGGTATCGGATTGGTATCGGTGTTGGCTGATAATCAATTTGCGGTATGGGTATCGGACATACAAACGTGGTATCGAGCCAGCCCTAGTTCATACTGTCTGCAATGAAATAAAAGTGAAAGTAAATATAAGAAACACTGAATGTTTTTTTTTTTGCATTTTGTATGCTGTCCCAACTTGTTCTGATTTGGGGTTGTATAATGTCATCTAATCACCCAGCAGCATTTGAAACAGCAGTAAACCTGGGATTGTGTGAGTGGGATTAAACTGTTCCTCCTCCATGCCAACAGGCTGTGTGTTGTGTGGAACAGTTCCATACTAAACCCTACAGTGATTAAACTGTCATGTTAATAAATAATGCAGTTTCTTCCGCTATCTGATTCGAACAATGAGTCTGTTCATGCCCAGACTTTACTGTACCCTTTCTCACAGGCTACTGCGGAATGGGTTCATTGGTCAGGCTTTTGAATGTGTGCCAAATTCAAATAAGGGTGCATAGTAAAGCACGAAGCCACCCCTCTTTATCTGGTTTTCCTTGACATGAGTTACAGTGGAGCCTCTCATCCCCTGTGCTTTTAGACCTACTAAGATCTGGTTCATGCTTCTAAATGTTGTTCATCTGCCTGTTTAGCATGTACATTTTATTATTAGGCTTTGTATTTCTTTCTTAAATTTTAGAAAGTAGAAATATAGGTGCACTGACGTGTAAATCTATTACTGGAACTTGGCTAACCACAGTAAAGACATAAAACAGACTAAAACAGCAATTATGTTTTCCACCAGTTCACAAAAGCTACTACCATGGTTTGTTTACAAAGCTTAAAAGCTTCACATACCATCTCCATAATACAAGACAATAATACAGTAGACCCTTGAGTTACGAATGGTTTACCTTACGAACATTTTGGGTTATGAACGATCTGTTTCAACTTAACGTACGAACAAATTTCGGATTACGAAACGAATTTTGCGAAACGTGATGTCACGAACAAGTTGACTCCGTCTCTCTCTCTCTCTCTCTCTCTCTCTCTCTCTCTCTCTCTCTCTCTCTCTCTCTATATATATATATATATATATATATATATATATATATATATATATATATATATATATATACAGGGGTTGGACAAAATAACTGAAACACCTGGTTTTAGACCACAATAATTTATTAGTATGGTGTAGGGCCTCCTTTTGCGGCCAATACAGCGTCAAATCGTCTTGGAAATGACATATACAAGTCCTGCACAGTGGTCAGAGGGATTTTAAGCCATTCTTCTTGCAGGATAGTGGCCAGGTCACTACGTGATGCTGGTGGAGGAAAACGTTTCCTGACTCGCTTCTCCAAAACACCCCAAAGTGGCTCAATAATATTTAGATCTGGTGACTGTGCAGGCCATGGGAGATGTTCAACTTCACTTTCATGTTCATCAAACCCATCTTTCACCAGTCTTGCTGTGTGTATTGGTGCATTGTCATCCTGATACACGGCACCGCCATTGGATGCACATGGTCCTCCAGAATGGTTCGGTAGTCCTTGGCAGTGACGCGCCCATCTAGCACAAGTATTGGGCCAAGGGAATGCCATGATATGGCAGCCCAAACCATCACTGATCCACCCCCATGCTTCACTCTGGGCATGCAACAGTCTGGGTGGTACGCTTCTTTGGGGCTTCTCCACACCGTAACTCTCCCGGATGTGGGGAAAACAGTAAAGGTGGACTCATCAGAGAACAATACATGTTTCACATTGTCCACAGCCCAAGATTTGCGCTCCTTGCACCAATGAAACCAGTGGTTTTATGTTTTTTGGATACAATCCGGGTTAGCACCCGAACATCCCTTTCAGACAGCTTCCTCTTGCGTCCACAGTTAATCCTGTTGGATGTGGTTTGTCCTTCTTGGTGGTATGCTGACATTACCCTGGATACCGTGGCTCTTGATACACCACAAAGACTTGCTGTCTTGGTCACAGATGCGCCAGCAAGACGTGCACCAACAATTTGTCCTCTTTTGAACTCTGGTATGTCACCCATAATGTTGTGTGCATTGCAATATTTTGAGCAAAACTGTGCTCTTACCCTGCTAATTGAACCTTCACACTCTGCTCTTACTGGTGCAATGTGCAATTAATGAAGATTGACCACCAGACTGGTCCAATTTAGCCATGAAACCTCCCACACTAAAATGACAGGTGTTTCAGTTATTTTGTCCAACCCCTGTGTGTATATATATATATATATATATATATATATATATATATATATATATATATATATATATATTAGGGGTGTAACGATACACTCTGCTCACGATTCGATTCACGATACTGAGCTCACGATTCGATTTTCTCACGATTTTTGTTTTTTGAAGTGTAAACAGTGCAAAACAATGCACATTTTCTTGTACATTTTTTAAACAAAAAAAAAACTTCAGTCCCTTGCAATTAAAGGTAATTACCAAGAACAGAGTACTTTACTGTAACCTAACAGGTTTACCAAATTTAATTTGTCTTTAAACAATTTTCTTTGTTGCTTGAACTAATGTATTAACAAATTACATGTAAAATGAATTAATAATGTAAAAAATATTGTATCAAATGCTTATTATTTAAATTGCTTTATTTATATACTCAACATGGAACAGAGTGCTACAACAATAAATTATAATATACAAAAACAAAGACCCATCTCAATTAGACCAAAAGGTCTGATTGTGTATATTACTTGTAAATTTGCATCTAGAGTGAAAGAACACATCAACAAAGCATCACTCAACAAAATATAAATGAAAATGTGCAAAAGAAAAAGCAGCATCCAGGTGACAGTATTTGTAAGTATTTAGTGAAGATTGGCATTCAGAAAAACCGAGCTCATCTTTGAGGGGTTGATCCTGTTTCTCCTTTCTGTTATGATCTGCCCTGTTTTGGAAAAGATTCTCTCTGAGGGGACAGATGTTGCTACAATACACAGTGACATGTATAAGATGTGGGTCTCAGTGGGTCTGAACTTCTCTGTTAAAGTGGTTCCTCGTGTCCAAACTTTACTGTTTCCTGTCACTCATTTTCCTCACCTTTCCAGCGTGTAATATCTGGCTCTCTCTCTCACTCCCTCCTGTTCATGTGCACGCTGTCCGTGTGTGTGTGTGTGTGTGTGTGTGTGTATGTAACCCCGCCCCTCCTGCTCAGTGTAAACACACAAACGTCACCACGCATCTTGACCAATCACGTGCGGCTTTAACGAAAAAAAACCCCGGAAAAAAAAACGAATCGGCTCCGGATCCTGCCGTTCACTTTAAAGAGCCGACTCTTAGAGCCGGATTGTTCGCGACCGACCCATCACTAATAAATTACAGAACGCACGTGCACTCGTACAATCGCGCAGATGTCCACGATGCAATGTATCGTTACACCCCTAATATATACAGTGTATCACAAAAGTGAGTACACCCCTCACATTTCTGCAGATATTTAAGTATATCTTTTCATGGGACAACACTGACAAAATGACACTTTGACACAATGAAAAGTAGTCTGTGTGCAGCTTATATAACAGTGTAAATTTATTCTTGCCTCAAAATAACTCAATATACAGCCATTAATGTCTAAACCACTGGCAACAAAAGTGAGTACACCCCTTAGTGAAAGTTCCTGAAGTGTCAATATTTTGTGTGGCCACCATTATTTCCCAGAACTGCCTTAACTCTCCTGGGCATGGAGTTTACCAGAGCTTCACAGGTTGCCACTGGAATGCTTTTACACTCCTCCATGACGACATCACGGAGCTGGCGGATATTCGAGACTTTGCGCTCCTCCACCTTCCGCTTGAGGATGCCCCAAAGATGTTCTATTGGGTTTAGGTCTGGAGACATGCTTGGCCAGTCCATCACCTTTACCCTCAGCCTCTTCAATAAAGCAGTGGTCGTCTTAGAGGTGTGTTTGGGGTCATTATCATGCTGGAACACTGCCCTGCGACCCAGTTTCCGGAGGGAGGGGATCATGCTCTGCTTCAGTATTTCACAGTACATATTGGAGTTCATGTGTCCCTCAATGAAATGTAACTCCCCAACACCTGCTGCACTCATGCAGCCCCAGACCATGGCATTCCCACCACCATGCTTGACTGTAGGCATGACACACTTATCTTTGTACTCCTCACCTGATTGCCGCCACACATGCTTGAGACCATCTGAACCAAATAAATTAATCTTGGTCTCATCAGACCATAGGACATGGTTCCAGTAATCCATGTCCTTTGTTGACATGTCTTCAGCAAACTGTTTGCGGGCTTTTTTGTGTAGAGACTTCAGAAGAGGCTTCCTTCTGGGGTGACAGCCATGCAGACCAATTTGATGTAGTGTGCGGCGTATGGTCTGAGCACTGACAGGCTGACCCCCCACCTTTTCAATCTCTGCAGCAACGCTGACAGCACTCCTGCGCCTATCTTTCAAAGACAGCAGTTGGATGTGACGCTGAGCACGTGCACTCAGCTTCTTTGGACGACCAACGCGAGGTCTGTTCTGAGTGGACCCTGCTCTTTTAAAACGCTGGATGATCTTGGCCACTGTGCTGCAGCTCAGTTTCAGGGTGTTGGCAATCTTCTTGTAACCTTGGCCATCTTCATGTAGTGCAACAATTCGTCTTTTAAGATCCTCAGAGAGTTCTTTGCCATGAGGTGCCATGTTGGAACTTTCAGTGACCAGTATGAGAGAGTGTGAGAGCTGTACTACTAAATTGAACACACCTGCTCCCTATGCACACCTGAGACCTAGTAACACTAACAAATCACATGACATTTTGGAGGGAAAATGACAAGCAGTGCTCAATTTGGACATTTAGGGGTGTAGTCTCTTAGGGGTGTACTCACTTTTGTTGCAGGTGGTTTAGACATTAATGGCTGTATTTTGAGTTATTTTGAGGGAAGAATAAATTTACACTGTTATATAAGCTGCACACAGACTACTTTTCATTGTGTCAAAGTGTCATTTTGTCAGTGTTGTCCCATGAAAAGATATACTTAAATATCTGCAGAAATGTGAGGGGTGTACTCACTTTTGTGATACACTGTATATATATGTATGTATACATACACAGTGAGCAAACATTCGGACAGCAGACAGTGTTTTTTCGGTGTTGTCTTTATATTTTGTAAAATTCAATATTAAAACACGTGACGTCACGAACAAGTTGACTCCGACCGTCTCTCTCTCTAAAAATATATATATATACAGTGAGCGAACATTCGGACAGCGGACGGTGTTTTTTTGGTGTTGTCTTTATATTTTGTAAAATTCAATTTTAAAATGGCCCCAAATAAGGTGCAGAGAAAGCTTAGTGGTGAGAAAATAAACAAATCTATTACATTTGTTGTTGTATAATTACTCCTGCCAGTAGCTGTCACTGTGTACAGTGGGGCCAAAAAGTATTTAATCAGCCACTGATTGTGCAGGTTCTCCTACTTAGAAAGATGAGAGAGGTCTGTAATTTTCATCATAGGTACACTTCAACTATGAGAGACAAAATGAGAAAAAAAATTCAGGAAATCACATTGTAGGATTTTTAAAGAATTTATTTGTAAATTATGGTGGAAAATAAGTATTGGGTCACCCACAAACAAGCAAGATTTCTGGCTCTTACAGACCTGTAACTTCTTCTTTAAGAAGCTCTTCTGTCCTCCACTCGTTACCTGTTTGACCTCGTTATCTGTATAAAAGACACCTGTCCACAGCCTCAAACAGTCAGACTCCAAACTCAACCATGGCCAAGACCAAAGAGCTGTCGAAGGACACCAGGAAGAAAATTGTAGACCTGCACCAGGCTGGGAAGAGTGAATCTACAATAGGCAAGCATGTTGGTGTGAATAAATCAACTGTGGGAACAATTGTAAGAAAATGGAAGACATACAAGACCATTGATAATCTCCCTCGATCTGGGGCCCCACGCAAGATCTCATCCCCTGGGGTCAAAATGATCATGAGAACGGTGAGCAAAAATCCCAGAACTACACGGAGGGACCTGATGAATGACCTGCAGAGAGCTGGGACCAAAGTAACAAAGGCTACCATCAGTAACACACTATGCCGAGAGGGACTCAAATCCTGCAGTGCCAGGCGTGTCCCCCTGCTTAAGCCAGTACATGTCCAGGCCCGTCTGATGTTTGCCAGAGAGCATATGGATGATCCAGAAGAGGATTGGGAGAATATCATGTGGTCAGATGAAACCAAAATGGAACTTTTTGGTAAAAACTCAACTCGTCGTGTTTGGAGGAAGAAGAAGAACCCAAGAACACCATACCTACTGTGAAGCATGGGGGTGGAAACATCATGCTTTGGGGCTGTTTTTCTGCAAAGGGGACAGGACGACTGATCCATGTTAAGGGAAGAATGAACGGGGCCATGTATCGTGAGATTTTAAGCCAAAACCTCCTTCCATCAGTGAGCGCATTGAAGATGGAACGTGGCTGGGTCTTCCAGCATGACAATGATCCCAAACACACCGCTCGGGCAACGACGGAGTGGCTCCGTAAAAAGCATTTTTAAGGTCCTGGAGTGGCCTAGCCAGTCTCCAGACCTCAACCCCATAGAAAATTTGTGGAGTTCGTGTTGCCCAGCGACAGCCCCAAAACATCACTGCTCTAGAGGAGATCTGCATGGAGGAATGGGCCAAAATACCAGCTACAGTGTGTGCAAACCTGTTGAAGACTTACAGGAAACGTTTGACCTCTGTCATTGCCAACAAAGGTTATGTTACAAAGTATTGAGTTGAACTTTTGTTATTGACCAAATACTTATTTTCCACCATAATTTACAAATAAATTCTTTAAAAATCCTACAATGTGATTTCCTGGATTTTTTTTTCTCATTTTGTCTCTCATAGTTGAAGTGTACCTATGATGAAAATTACAGACCTCTCTCATCTTTCTAAGTAGGAGAACTTGCACAATCAGTGGCAAACTAAATACTTTTTGGCCCCACTGTATCAGACAGAGGGGACAGTGAGTGAGCGAGAAGAAGGAAGTCCGCTGAGTAAAGTATTCTTTCTGTCGTGCAATTACACCTACAAAATACAACACTATTGAAATAAAGAAGGAATAATAGAGAAATATGAGAGTTATTGTTGTTTCTGGTAGATACATGTGTGTTCTTATGTACAGTACTACTGTGTATTGTTGTTTATTATTGTTTATTACAGTAATGTCTATTCTGTAATTTAAGATTTAAGGGAAAATATACTTGTATTTATAACAAAAAACGCCATTTAAGACATGAGAAAGGTTAGGTAAGGGGGTGATTGGGGAGGTCTGGCACGGATTAATTCTATTTACATTATTTCTTATGGGAAAAATAGGTTTAACTAACGAACATTTTGACTTAAGAGCAGCCCTTAGGAACCAATTAAATTCGTAAGTCAAGGGTCCACTGTACAATAAAACTAGTATTAAACACCAATTCCTGCCATGAATATCATAAATATGACAACATGCCGTTATAAAAACAAACAAACAAACATACCCTCTCTCAGCACTTTATAATAAGGTACACTATCTGGTATCAACATTCCTGAGTCTGGTAGTTATACAATTTACTGCCTGTAGCATAGCTCATCTGTTGCTCTGTACACGTTGTCACCTCCCTTTACCATATTTATGATGTGGGTCCCCCCACTACCAGATGAATAGGATTTTTACATACTGTTTAAACTTACAGGCCTCTTCATTAGGAACACATACTCTTAGCTTTTGCTGTTGATGTACAGTTAGAGACTAGAACTGTTTTCTTTTTTTATCCACCATTTGTGTTAATATATCTCTGATCTTTTATCAATAGACTCTTTCTAATTACAGGATGCTGTTGGCTTTATAATGGCTTATATCATTATTCCCCTCCCAGCATTCACACTGATGTTTTCTAAAATCCCAACAATGCTGCACCTAATGCACTCATATCAGATGATGCAACACATACTTTATATGCACAGCAGAGCACAAAGTGTTTCTGACCATATACACTGATCAGCCATAACATTAAAACCACCTTCTTGTTTCTACACTCACTGTCCATTTTATCAGCTCCACTTACCATATGAAAGCACTTCGTAGTTCTACAATTACTGGCTGTAGTCCATCTGTTTTTCTGCATGCTTTGTTAGCCCCCTTTCATGCTGTTCTTCAATGGTCAGGACTCTCCCAGGACCACTACAGAGCAGGTATTATTTAGGTGGTGGATCATTCTCGGCACTGCACTGACACTGACATGGTGGTGGTGTGTTAGTGTGTGTTGTGCTGGTATGAGTGGATCAGACACAGTAGTGTTGCTGGAGGTTTTTAAACACCTCACTGTCACTGCTGGACTGAGAACAGTCCACCAACCAAAAATATCCAGCCAACAGCACCCCGTGGGCATCATCCTGTGACCACTGATGAAGGTCTAGAAGATGACCAACTCAAACAGCAGCAATAGATGAGCGATCGTCTCTGACTTTAAATCTACAAGGTGGACCAACTAGGTAGGAGTGTCTAATAGAGTGGACAGTGAGTGGACACGGTATTTAAAAACTCCAGCAGCGCTGCTGTGTCTGATCCACTCATACCAGCACAACACACACTAACACACCACCATTACGTCAGTGTCACTGCAGTGCTGAGAATGATCCACCACCTACATAATACCTGCTCTGTAGTGGTCCTGTGGAGGTCCTGACCATTGAAGAACAGAGACACTTTTGTAAATATTAAGTATGGATAACCAGTAAAAAACCCAGTCTGGGTAAATATTGCAGTTAGTTTTGTTTAAGGAATGGCATTGCACCTTTGCATACAGTGTATCACAAAAGTGAGTACACCCCTCACATTTCTGCAGATATTTAAGTATATCTTTTCATGGGACAACACTGACAAAATGACACTTTGACACAATGAAAAGTAGTCTGTGTGCAGCTTATATAACAGTGTAAATTTATTCTTCCCTCAAAATAACTCAATATACAGCCATTAATGTCTAAACCACCGGCAACAGAAGTGAGTACACCCCTTAGTGAAATTTCCTGAAGTGTCAATATTTTGTGTGGCCACCATTATTTCCCAGAACTGCCTTAACTCTCCTGGGCATGGAGTTTACCAGAGCTTCACAGGTTGCCACTGGAATGCTTTTCCACTCCTCCATGACGACATCACGGAGCTGGCAGATATTCGAGACTTTGCGCTCCTCCACCTTCCGCTTGATGATGCCCCAAAGATGTTCTATTGGGTTTAGGTCTGGAGACATGCTTGGCCAGTCCATCACCTTTACCCTCAGCCTCTTCAATAAAGCAGTGGTCGTCTTAGAGGTGTGTTTGGGGTCATTATCATGCTGGAACACTGCCCTGCGACCCAGTTTCCGGAGGGAGGGGATCATGCTCTGCTTCAGTATTTCACAGTACATATTGGAGTTCATGTGTCCCTCAATGAAATGTAACTCCCCAACACCTGCTGCACTCATGCAGCCCCAGACCATAGCATTCCCACCACCATGCTTGACTGTAGGCATGACACACTTATCTTTGTACTCCTCACCTGATTGCCGCCACACATGCTTGAGACCATCTGAACCAAACTAATTAATCTTGGTCTCATCAGACCATAGGACATGGTTCCAGTAATCCATGTCCTTTGTTGACATGTCTTCAGCAAACTGTTTGCGGGCTTTCTTGTGTAGAGACTTCAGAAGAGGCTTCCTTCTGGGGTGACAGCCATGCAGACCAATTTGATGTAGTGTGCGGCGTATGGTCTGAGCACTGACAGGCTGACCCCCCACCTTTTCAATCTCTGCAGCAATGCTGACAGCACTCCTGCGCCTATCTTTCAAAGACAGCAGTTGGATGTGACGCTGAGCACGTGCACTCAGCTTCTTTGGACGACCGACGCGAGGTCTGTTCTGAGTGGACCCTGCTCTTTTAAAACGCTGGATGATCTTGGCCACTGTGCTGCAGCTCAGTTTCAGGGTGTTGGCAATCTTCTTGTAGCCTTGGCCATCTTCATGTAGCGCAACAATTCGTCTTTTAAGATCCTCAGAGAGTTCTTTGCCATGAGGTGCCATGTTGGAACTTTCAGTGACCAGTATGAGAGAGTGTGAGAGCTGTACTACTAAATTGAACACACCTGCTCCCTATGCACACCTGAGACCTAGTAACACTAACAAATCACATGACATTTTGGAGGGAAAATGACAAGCAGTGCTCAATTTGGACATTTAGGGGTGTAGTCTCTTAGGGGTGTACTCACTTTTGTTGCCGGTGGTTTAGACATTAATGGCTGTATATTGAGTTATTTTGAGGGAAGAATAAATTTACACTGTTATATAAGCTGCACACAGACTACTTTTCATTGTGTCAAAGTGTCATTTTGTCAGTGTTGTCCCATGAAAAGATATACTTAAATATCTGCAGAAATGTGAGGGGTGTACTCACTTTTGTGATACACTGTAGGTATTGCCACTGATGCCACTTCTACAATCTTGGTGAGCCTGTTTTCACAGCAGCCTTAGATTTCTTCCTATCTGCGTAAGGGTTTAACATGTTTAACAACTTTTTGCTCACCATGTTTGTGCCTTTTGGTTAGCTATTACCAGTGTAGCCATGTTGACTGAATAAATTGCCACTTAATGGATGTTTTTGTTTTTCAGTGCTCTGGCGATTTTTAGGCATCCAGCAATTTTGGACATACTTAAATCAGCCACTTTAAAAGTTGAATGTGTGTTGGTTTGAGACTTAGTATCCACATTTTACATGGTCATTGAGATGTCAGTATCAGCTCAATGGTTTAATCAGCATCACTATGCAGTATTTTGTATTGCAAATGTAGAAGAGGAGTGTGATGTAGATATTTGTAGTTTTGTTCAGATACTGTAGCTAGAGCATCACGCCTGTAGGTCAAAGTCCACCTAACACTAGTGCCTTACCACTTACCTGCTTTTCAGTATCAGTAAAGGGACCTACACAATAGCACTTTTGTTCTGAACACACCCTGTCCCACTGGCCGCTTTATCAGAGATGCGTGCACACCTGGCTCTCAACACCTCCCCTCAGACTCATACAGATGTGGGATAGTTTTCAAATTTAGGGTGGGACATTTGCATATTGTCGGTTTCATATTCTCATGATGATTACCTCTTCACCAATCACACGCACACACATTGCATAACACATATTGCATTGCATCTCTTTGCTAGGTTGCTTAGGGGGTTTTCACACAAGAAGCTGTTTAGACCGTTTTATGTTTTGGTCCAGGGGTCTAAACCTTACAGGTGTTTGTTGATACTTATGGCACCTGGTACATGTTGATCACTTCTAGGGATCGGCATCGAACTATGTGATTGGTCGAACGTGTCACATTACTTAAGTGAATGATTTCATTTAGCTGCTCCAGTTAGATGTGGTTACAGCTAATTATCCGTCCGCATATTTCATTTGTATTTTATTTATATTATTCAGTAAGCCATATTTTGGACAGAAAAGCAAATAAACCGACTGACTTTCAGTATTTCAGTCATAATAAAGTCATTACAATCTAAAATAAATGAGTGAATCGAAACTCAATGAGATGCAGAGACTGTGGGTTGAAGGAACTGACATTAAGACTTCATCCCCCTAAGCTGGTCATCAGTGGCAAGGCAGGTGGGTATGATACTGTAGCCGATTACAATTCCATTATAAAATTTTACACGCATGTGAACCTGAGTGACGTCCCATTCTTAATCCATAGGGTTTAATATGATGTCGGTCCACCTTTGGCAGCTATAACAGCTTCAACTCTTTTGGGAAGGTTTTCCACAAGATTTAGGAGTGTGTTTATGGGAATTTTTGACCATTCTTCCAAAAGTGCATTTGTGAGGTCAGATACTGATGTTGGACGAGAAGGCCTGGCTCACAGTCTCCGCTCTAATTCATCCCAAAGGTGTTCTATCAGGTTGAGGCCAGGACTCGCTCATCCATGTTTTTATGGACCTTGCTTTGTGCACTGGTACGCAGTCATGTTGGAACAGGAAGGGGCCATCCCCAAACTGTTCCCACAAAGTTGGGAGCATAAAATTTCCAAAATCTCTTGGTATGCTGAAGCATTAAGAGTTTTTTTCACTGGAACTAAGGGGCCGAGCCCAACTCCTGAAAAACAACCCCACACTATGGGTGTGTTCGAAAACCTAGTGAGCTCTCTACATAGACGCATTTTACGTCATCCTACGCGCGCTCCCGAGAAGGAGGCTGTTTGAAATCCTAGATGCCTTAATATCCTCACTACTGAGGCATCTTAACATTTCAATGTTGTTTTCGACTCAAGAACGAGTGAGCATCGGAAGCATCCTTAGTGATTAAGGCAATCCCAGCATTCAGTGCGGCAGCTCTTCTCTCACAGAAAAAAAAAAAAAACATGGCTGACGGGGCGGAGAAACGAATGGAGTTACTTTCAAACGTAAAAAAAAAATATTATTGATTTTTTAACTTGTATAAAAGAGTTTTTATTTGCAAGTTCGGGCTTGTCAGCGAATGTAACCGTTTTTGGTACACGAAGGGAGATGTTAGTTGACATGCTAAATGCGAAACCCAATGGAATCGCTGTCTAAGTAGTGCGTTCAAATAACCTGACTTATAAGTCATTGACTTGTTAGAATCCTCTCTACTGAGGCAGCTGCCTATGTAGGCAGTAAGACAGCAAGGCAGCTCCCTAGGTTTTCGAACACACCCTATAATCCCCCCTCCACCAAACTTTACACTTGGCACAAGGCAGTCAGACAAGTACCGTTCTCCTCTCAACTGCCAAACCCAGACTCGTCCATCGGATTGCCAGACGGAGAAGCGTGATCTGTCACTCCAGAGAACATGTTTCCACTGCTCTAGAGTCCAGTGACGGCGTGTCTTACACCACTGCATCCGACGCTTTGCATTGCGCTTGGTGATGCAAGTCTTGGATGCAGCTGCTCGGCCATGGAAACCCATTCCATGAAGCTCTCTACACACTGTTCTTGAGCTAATCTGAAGGCCACATGAAGTTTGGAGGTCTGTAGCGATTGATTGCAGAAAGTTGGCGACCTCTGTGCACTGTGTGCCTCAGCATCCGCTGACCCCGCTCTGTCATTTTACATGGCCTAACACTTCGTGGCTGAGTTGCTGTCGTTTCCCAATCGCTTCCACTTTGTTATAATACCACTGACAGTCGACTGTGGAATATTTAGTAGCGTGGAAATTTCACGACTGGACTTGTTGCACAGGTGGCATCCTATCACGGTACCACGCTGGAATTCACTGAGCTCCTGAGAGCGACCCATTCTTTCACCATGGAAGTGATTGGAACACCTGAATTCAATGATTTGGATAGGTGAGTGAATACTTCTGGCAATATAGTGTATCTCATTTTCTGTCTAAACAGAAAGCATTAAGATTTATTTAATTATACGTGAAAATGTACAAGGAGAAAAATTAAGTATGACCTGTGTCAAACTGTGAAAACTGTGTAAGAGCATAAATATTTCAGATTAAACTGTTGTAACCCAGTTCTAATATTAGGGTTGAAATGTCTAGACACATGTTGCAAGATTTTCACCGACGAACTTGAGCTCAAGTTTCATGGGTGAAATTCAAGTCCAGGGTTGGAACGAGTTTAGTAATCTAAACGTAGATGGCCCCATCTAGTGGTGAAAGTTTGTACGCTGATCAGCCATAACATTAAAACCACCTCCTGGTTTCTACACTCACTGTCCATTTTATCAGCTCCACTTACCATATAGAAGCACTGCAATTACTGACTGTAGTCCATCTGTTTCTCTACATACCTTTTTAGCTTGCTTTCACCCTGTTCTTCAATGGTCAGGACCCCCACAGGACCACCACAGAGCAGGTATTATTTAGGTGGTGGATGATTCTCAGCACTGCAGTGACACTGACATGGTGGTGGTGTGTTAGTGTGTGTTGTGCTGGTGTGAGTGGATCAGACACAGCAGCACTGCTGGAGTTTTTAAATACCGTGTCCACTCACTGTCCACTCTATTAGACACTCCTACCTAGTTGGTCCACCTTGTAGATTTAAAGTCAGAGACGATCGCTCATCTATTGCTGCTGTTTGAGTTGGTCATCTTCTAGACCCTCATCAGTGGTCACAGGACGCTGCCCACGGGGCACTGTTGGCTGGATATATTTTTGGTTGGTGGACTATTCTCAGTCCAGCAGTGACGGTGAGGTATTTAAAAACTCCATCAGCATCACTGTGTCTGATCCACTCATACCAGCACAACACACACTAACACACCACCACCATGTCAGTGTCACTGTAGTGCTGAGAATGATCCACCACCCAAATAATACCTGCTCTGTGGTGGTCCTGGGAGAGTCCTGACCATTGAAGAACAGCATGAAAGGGGGCCAACAAAGCATGCAGAGAAACAGATGGACTACAGTCAGTAATTGTAGAACTACAAAGTTCTTTTATATGGTAAGTGGAGCTGATAAAATGGACAGTGTGTAGAAACAAGGAGGTGGTTTTAATGTTATGGCTGATCGGTGTATTTATCAATTGGATGTAAAAGGTTTATACTTTTTGTTCTGCTTTTGTATCTGTAGTCACTTCCCTGAGCTGTATACACGTTTGCACAGTTGTTTTTAATTTACAGCAATGCTCTTTTGCTTCAGTGCACCAGGTTTAATGCACAGCACTGATCGGTCTCTGAACTGTATGATGTCTGTATGGGTTTGTTTTCCCCCACACATGCTCTAAGCAGTTTTAACACCTCTAGATTGCTCCTAGGTAGGATCTCCCAGATATTAATACATTTTTTTATGCAAAAAAAATGTGATGTTAAGATCAGTGATGGTTATTGAAGTAGAGGTCTAGCAGTAATCTAAAAGTAAAGGTTATGATTGTTATGTTTAGTCAGATGCATTGATTTAGAATTGAAACTTATTTACAATAAACTTATGATCAGTGGCTTGGTGAGTAGCACTGTCGCCTCACAGCAAGAAGGTCCTGGGTTCGATTCCCAGGTGGAACGGGCTGGGTCCTTTCTATGTGGAGTTTACATGTTCTCCCTGTGTCTGTGTAGGTTTCCTCCGGGAGCTCCGGTTTCCTCCCACAGTCCAAAGACATGCAAGTGAGGTGAATTGGAGAGACAAAATAACTGTGTTTGACATTAAAAGACTTGAACTGATGAATCTTGTGTAATCTGTAATTACCCGTCCTGTCTTGAATGTAATCAAAGTGTAAAACATAATCTGGGCAGTTGTAGCCTAGTGGTTAAGGTACTGGACTAGTAATCAAAAGGTCACTGGCTCAAGCCCCACCATTGCCAGGTTGCCATCGTTGAGCCCTTGAGCAAGGCCCTTAACCCTCAATTGCTTAGACATATTTATACTGTCACAGTACTGCAAGTTGCTTTGGAAAAAAAGCGTCTGCTAAATGTCAGAAAATGTAAATGTACATGACGTAAAAATCCTTATAAAAAAAAATATATTACGATCAGTTCTGCTTTAGAGCACCAAATGAAATAAATCGTACTGCCAGCCAACCAGCTAGCATTTTCTCTAAATATAGTATATAGTGGAATAGTGGATAATATTTTATTCTACTTTATATTTTTTGCACATGTAACCGTTCTGTATATTTTTGTTCTGTCTTATTTTTATTTTTAATATTTCCCTGTAACTTGCTTTGGCAATACGAATGTCCTTATTTGTCATGCCAATAAAGCTTCTTTTGAGTTTGAGTTTAGTGGAATGACCATGGCAAACTAAAATGCTTCCAGGATGGACTGTCCATAAGGGCATTACTGTCCACTCTCTAAGAGTGATTAGTGTCTTCATATATTTAATGAATGAGTGCATTGAAAACCTTAGAATGTTTGTGTGATGGATTTGATTTCATTTTCATCAACTGCTTCATCCTAATCTGGGTGGCATCGGTTTCAGTTCCCCCAGGAAACACTGGGTGCAAGAAATACATTGGACAGGGAGCCAATCCTTCCAGGGCTTCAGTCACCCCACCAACAGACATAGCCAAAAAAAATGTCTGTGTAGACGCTGGCTGATTCTAACCCGGGTCTCAGCTGTGGTAGACTAGTGTAATAGACTTCTGCGACACCCAAGTGCCTCTGGATATTTTGTAGATGGTAAATGTACCAAAGATTTTAAGTAAAAAGAATGATCTTCAAATGTTTGTGCCTAAAACTTATGGGTATTTTTAAACAAACCCATGTGAAAAGTTATTTAAGTGTTCTGTACTATACACTGATCAGCCATAACTTTCAGAGTGCCTTGTTTAAGAGTTCTATGACAATTTATGGGATTTTTGTTAATAGTAGTGAGAACTGGCAGTGTGCAGTTTGATAGAGAAATTAAGTAAATATTTGATCAGTTATTCAGGCTTTTAATTATTGTTGTTGTTGTTATTATTATTATTTGTGCCGTCGATTCCAACACCTGGCAACTTTATGTTTCTCAAGAGCATCCTGTCTTCTGTTTGTCTTCAGGATTCTTGATGGCTTACTCATTGTTCTAATTGTTCATCCATCTTGTTGCTGGCCATCCTCTTTCTTATTTACCTTCTGTTGCTGCATATATACACTATATTGCCAAAAGTATTCACTCACCTATCTTGTCTGACGGTACTTGTCTGACTGCATTGTGCCAGGTGTAAAGTTTGGTGGAGGGGGTATTATGGGGTGTGGGTTGTTTTTCAGGAGTTGGGCTCGGCCCCTTAGTTCCAGTGAAAGGAACTCTTAATGCTTCAGAATACCAAGAGATTTTGGACAATTTCATGCTCCCAACTTTGTGGGAACAGTTTGGGGATGGCCCCTTCCTGTTCCAACATGACTGCGCACCAGTGCACAAAGCAAGGTCCATAAAGACGTGGATGAGCGAGTTTGGTGTGGAAGAACTTGACTGGCCTGCACCAACTTGAGTCCTGACCTCAACCCGATAGAACACCTTTGGGATGAAGTAGAGCGGAGACTGCGAGCCAGGCCTTCTCGTCCAACATCAGCGTCTGACCTCTCCTAAACCTTGTGGAAAGCCTTCCCAGAAGAGTTGAAGCTGTTATAGCTGCAAAGGGTGGCCCGACATCATATTAAACCCTATAGATTAAGAATGAGATGTCACTCAAGTTCATATGAGTGTGAAGGCAGACGAGCGAATACTTTTGGCAGTATAGTGTAGTTTAATTTTCCAGTAAACTGGTTCTTCTTATGATGTGTCCATTATAAGTGAGATTTAGTTTGGTTATCTGAGCTTGGTGTGAGAGGTTGGGTTTGATTTTGTCAGGAATTAATTCGTCTTCTTTGCTTTTTAAGAAGATTTTACCAAAATTCAAAGGCATCAGTATTTTTATTCTGTTCTGATCTTTGTTACAGAGACATATCTTACATCTAAAGATCTTTGCCAGTTCCTCCGTTCTTGTTCTGCCAATTGCTAGTCTGTTGAATTTCCTGACTGTTGGATCCTTTGCTGTTAATAATTGATCCCAGCAGTCAAAAATTGTCCACCACTTTAACATATCCTCTATTATTAATAAAGTTTATGGTCTTTCCTGTTGTCATGACATTTGCTGAAGTTCCATTGTTCACTCTGTTCTTTAACTTCTTATAAGAGCCTTCAAGTCTTTCTGATTTTCTGCTATGAGTGTTCCGTCATCTGTGTATCAAAGGTTATTGATGTTTCTTCCACCAGTCTTGAGTCCTCAACTATCTTCTTTCAGTCCTGCTTGTCTCATTATATGTTCCAGCAAGTTGAAGTTGAACAGGAATAGCTACAGCATGCAGCATTGTTTAACTCCTTTGCCTTTGTCTCTTTGTCCATGTTCTGTTAATCAAATAATAATAATTTGTTTTTAGTAACTGCTTCATCCTGGACAGTGTTGGGATGGGTCTAGAGCCGCTTAGGAACCCTTGGTACAAGTAAGGAGGCATACATCTTGAACGGAGCACTAATCCATTGGACAACATGTCACGTTAATTGTTCCATGAAACACCTTGACGGTGCTGCTTGGACACATCGTCAGTGATGAATTCGGAGTCATTGGGTGTTTCGGGTCTTAAATCATCAGACACCCTCACCTGGGCGACTCAGCCGAGGGTGATCAGTCCCCGGTTTGTGTCCAAGCAGCGCGCTACTCCATACCTCTCCCCTCTTGATCCACAGCCACCTTGAGGCTTTTTCGGCAGCCTCGCTGATGTTTCTGGTGGCTCTTCGTTCTAGCAACCCTTTGATGCCAAGGAGCTTGAATGCCCGGTGCACAGATTGCCCCAAGAAACCCCTGCAGCCCACCTCAATTGGTTCACAGCGGGCCCGCCTACCACTCTTTCTACAGGCCTCTACCAGCTCCAGGTATTCGGCCTTCTTACGCTCGTGGGCCTCCTCCATCCGGTCTTCCCAGGGGACTGTAAGCTCCAGCAGCACTACTTGCTTAGTGGACTCAGATGTTAAGACCATGTCAGGCCTGAGTAAAGTCCTTGCGATGCGCTCTGGGAACTTCAGCTGCCTCCCAATGTCCACTTTAAACTGCCAGTCATTTACTTACACTGGGCGCCTACATGAACAAGACTGGCTGTTGTTCATACAGGGTGGGAGCCGGATAGGGATCTCATAACT
The DNA here is from genome assembly GCF_030014385.1 of Trichomycterus rosablanca. Taxonomy (NCBI): domain Eukaryota; kingdom Metazoa; phylum Chordata; class Actinopteri; order Siluriformes; family Trichomycteridae; genus Trichomycterus; species Trichomycterus rosablanca. The sequence goes on along the minus strand of NC_085997.1, from coordinate 13,724,162 downwards.
GATGCAATTACGACCTCTGCTGGCTGATTGATGGCACCTGCACAGAGTCGAGGAGTGATGCATTGATCAGGGTGTGGCTCTCTGTACACAAATCTGATCCACATATGAACTCGCCTCGTGCAGTTGAAAAGATGCAGTCGGCTACTGCACACGTGTCGGAGGGGGTGTGTGTCTGTCTCGCTCTTCTCGATCAGAAGTGGAGATCAGCATCAGTAGAGAGGAAGCATAAAGCAATCGGGTAATTGGATACGACTAGATTAGATTGGGAGGAAAATTGTGAATAATGCAAAAAAAGGAGTTACGTGTCTTTACCTTATTATTGAATACAAGAAGCAGATTTTACATCAATAAATAAAACAACATAACTTTGTCCGGGACAGTGTTGGGATGGGTCTAGAGCCGCCTAGAAACCCTTGGTACAAGTAAGGAGGCATACATCTTGAACGGAGCACTAATCCATTGGACGACATGTCACATTAATTTACTTACTCTGTGAGGCGAATTGGAAAAGCCAGCGCACTTTGGTCATTTTGTGGGAGGTGAAGAACACAGGGAGAACATACCCTGAAATTCAAAACCATAGCCCATGCCAGCCCTTTCTGCTGGAATCACGTTTCTCTGTCTGGCAATCCGATGGATGAGTCTGGGTTTGGCGGTTGCCAGGAGAACGGTACTTGTCTGACTGCTTTGTGCCAAGTGTAAAGTTTGGTGGAGGGGGATTATGGTGTGGGGTTGTTTTTTTTTGGGTTGCATTCCGGTATAGACCAATTAAACCACAAGGTGGCAGCAGTGCTCTAGACTCGGCTTATCTCTTTATCCAGCTTTTCATTCTCTCTTCACGTCCTGATAGTAGATGATATTATAAGGTTGAGCAGTAGGTGACCCATTCATACCTTCTTCTTTTTACCATCCATCCTTTTCCCCATCTCTCCATTTTTCAATTGTTCCTCCAGTTGGCTGGTTATGGGTCTTTTGGGTGAAATTAACATTTCAGGTGCTCGAGATGCTGCTGCATAGATCCTGGTGATCATCAAGGCCCTGAATGGAAAAGTGGAATTTGGAATTTAATTTAAGAAATGTTTTTGAATAATGGGTCCCTCTGTGTTTTCCTCCACGTCTACATCTTGCATCATTTGCCTACACATGCCTGAGTTCTCTGAGTTAAAAGAACTACATAAGAAAGTTTACAGAGCCTGACGCTAATGTTTAAAGGTAGTGGCTAGACATGGGGGGATTAGTACTTTGACATGATGACGTAGTGTTTGCCACTTTAAAGCTAATATTACTACCTGAAATAAATAGATACTGTGTCATGTTATGCTACAGATTAAAAAAATGAAGGACCATGGATAATTAGACCATAATGAAACGCTTAATATGACATAAACATAAAAAAAACATTTCTAAAGTAGTATATTATTATTTGGAAAAGCTTTGTGAACACTCGGGATTAATCAGAATGTTGATTGCGAGCTAGGTTCTCAACACTACAGACACAAGGTTTATAAAGTAGTTGTCTATGTATTTATCAAACACTGGATAAATAATGGAACACTTTATTTAGTGTAAAATAAAACAAAGTGAATAAAATTTTTACATTACATAAGACTTATTTGGTACTAAACAGACATCCCAAGTTGCAAAAACTCATTTCAGGGAGGTACCCCCGGAATCTCTCGCACACACCAAAGGATATGGGTGATAACAGAACTTTTAGGAGCTGCTAACTGAGCTACTAAACTAACTGTTCCCTACATAGTGCACTAGATTGTATATTAGAAAATAATTGATGTTCCTTACGTAGTGCACTAGATAGTGTACTAGATAATAGACTTATGTTTCTTACATAATGCTTTAGGTAGCGTAGTAGTTAACGGATTTAGGTTCCCTACATAGTGCACTAGATAGTGTTTTAGATATGAATTTATGTTCCCTATGTAGTGCATTAGATAGTGAATTAGACAATTGGTTTATGTTCCCTACACAGTGCACTAGATTGTATATCAGATCACGGATTTATGTTCCCTACATAGTGCCTAGATAACCCATTCATGTTCACTACATAGTGCACTAGAAAGTATAACTAGATGATGATTTGTGTTCCTTACATAGTGCACTAGATAGTGTATTACATAATTAATTATGTTCCCTACATAGTGCACTAAATTGTATATCAGATTACGGATTTATGTTCCCTACATAGTGCACTAGATAGTGTTTTAAATATGAATTTATGTTCCCTATGGTAGTGCACTAGATAGTGAATTAGACAATTGGTTTATGTTCCCTACACAGGGCACTAGATTGTATATCAGATCACGGATTTATGTTCCCTACATAGTGCCTAGATAACCCATTCATGTTCACTACATAGTGCACTAGAAAGTATAACTAGATGATGATTTGTGTTCCTTACATAGTGCACTAGATAGTGTATTACATAATTAATGATGTTCCCTACATAGTGCACTAAATTGTATATCAGATTACGGATTTATGTTCCCTACATAGTGCACTAGACAGTATATTAGATTTATGTTCCCTACACAGTGCGCTAGATTGTATATCAAATAACGGATTTAATACGCGATCGGGGAAAAAGTCTGTGTCACCTGCGTGCGTGTGTGTGTGCGTTCTTGGCCGCTCGTTCTAGATTCCGGGAGATTTTATCTGACTTGCGGGCATCAGGGAGCCGCTATGCGGGAGACTCCCGGAACTTCCAGGAGACTTGGGATGTCTGACTAAAAGACAGTGCTTAGGGAAAACTTCTCACTATTATAGTTATTTCTACCTGTACTCACTTTCACATAAAATCTCTGGGTTAGGTTCACTAAATTATAAAATATATCCTAAAAACTGTTAAGTGGCTGCTCAGGTGACACAGCGGTAAAACATGCTAGCACACCAGAGCTGACATTTCGAACTCCTCGTTTTGAAACTCAGCTCTGCCGTCCGGCTGGGCTGGGCGCCTACATGAACAAGACTGGCTGTTGTTCATACAGGGTGGGAGCCGGATAGGGATCTCATAACTGATGCAATTACAACCTCTGCTGGCTGATTGATGGCACCTGCACAGAGTCGAGGAGTGATGCATTGATCAGGGTGTGGCTCTCTGTACACAAATCTGATCCACATATGAACTCGCCTCGTGCAGTTAAAAAGATGCAGTCGGCTACTGCACACGTGTCGGAGGGGGTGTGTGTCTGTCTCGCTCTTCTCAATCAGAAGTGGGGATCAGCATCCGTAGAGAGGAAGCATAAAGCAATCGGGTAATTGGATACGACTAGATTGAGAGGAAAATTGTGAATAATGCAAAAAAAGGAGTTACGTGTCTTTACCTTATTATTGAATACAAGAAGCAGATTTTACATCAATAAATAAAACAACATAACGTTGTCTGGGTGACATGGTAGAGCAGTGGATAGTGTTGTTGCCTCACAGCAAGAGAGGCCTGGGTTTGATTCCCAGGCTGGGTGGCCAGGGTCCTTTCTGTGTGGAGTTTGCATGTTATCCCTGTTTTTACATAGGTTTTCTCCATAAATTCAAACTGGAGCTACTAAAATTGTGCTGGGCTGGCAACCTGTCTGGGGTGTTTTCTGCCTTTTGCCTAATAAATTCAATGCACTGTGACCCTGACCAGATTAAAGCAGTGGTTTACAGACAATGAATTTATGAACATAACAGCGTTGCTTGATTTATAACCTCGTTGGTTTAATAAGTAGTAAGCCTTTATATCTACATACACTCAGTATGTAAAGACAGGTAACCAAATAAAGTGTTTTAGTAAGGTGTTTTGCCACCAAGAGTTCCCAGGGTGGGTGGGGATGCATGAATCTGGATGGATGGACCTAAACTCTGGTATAGGCCTGGTAAAACTCTGGTAAAGCTCTGATGATGGTCTGTACAGTTCACTTATGTGTATGTGATCTCTCTGTCTTTCAGGTGAGTCCATGGCATAACACTGGGTCTGCAGCTTAATCCTGGGAAAGTGGCTTTACAACCTTACCCTAAAGCCACACTGCAGGATTGCCATAGCATCATCGTGGCTAGAGTGTGATACCCTCTGGAAACGGGCACATACCCGTTCAACCTGTAACCATGCCAGCCCTTTCTGCTGGAGTAGGACCAGACACAGGTACTGTTGAATTTTAATTCATTTAATTACTTAATGACTGGTACAGTGGATACCACACAGCAGTATGGCAAGTCCTAGGGACTCGGGGGGTTTGTTCCAAGCCACCAAGTTTTGTCCCCTGGGTGTTCTTGTTTTTTCCCACCTCTTAAAGTATTTAGAAAGTAAACTGGCTGCTTTACATTGCACCTATAGGCGTAAGTACAAAAGATTGTGAACGCGTTCTGAGAAAAACCAAGTGCTCCTAAACAAAGCCCTTAAGCCTCAATTTCTTGCATTGTATTCAGTCACTACTGTAAGTCGATTTGGATAAAAGTAGCTGCTGCATGCCATGGATGTAAAGAAAATGCCATAATCTTTAGAAATATAGATAAAATATAGTCTTATTGACAATGTGCTCACATTTGAGTTTATCTCAAGCTGTGTGTGTGTGTGTGTGTGTGTGTGTGTGTGTGTGCACAGCCGGGTGTGTTTTTGAAATCAGACTTTACAGCAATTTTGATTACATACCAGATGTTGGAATCCAAAGTAAAAACCCAGACTATCAATTGCTATTATGGTCATTTTAACCAATTATTGTTTTTTTCTTTCTTTTTGAATTAAACACAGATGATTGGATTGGTTTGACCGTCTCTCTGTCTCTCGTGCTTCACTTATTTTATCATTTAAAGGCCAACTTGTGAAGGCTTGAGGATTCATTCTTTTGTACATGCTAACACACATACAGTACACACATATAGGGAATGGAGTATGACCTTATACTGTATACCCTTTAATAACAGAGGTCTAAAACCTGTGTAGACTGTCATTACATTTGCTAGCTGTGAGAAAACCTTAGCTGTTTCAAATCAAATTTACTACGCTGCCTGTTGCCATGTCATTGCATGGTTAGAAGAAGAACCCAACTGTATGCCTAACCATTTTCAAAAGAACGAATTGTAACAGACTGATATTCTTGAAAGTATTCTATCCGTAAATCAAATATTTGTAATTTTTCCAGCATCTTTAGTGGTTGTAGAAGACAATAAAAAAAAAAAAAAAAAAAAAAAGGAAAGATGTTATGCTTTTTGTTTCACTTTAAACATGCATGACAACAATGTACTTTTTTTAGGGTTGCGACAGGTCTGATTCCACTAGGAATCATGGGTTCAGGAATACCATCACAGGGTGCAGCATTTATACGTATATGCTGCACATTTATATACTGTGTATTCAGTAGGTTTTGTATTCTAAAAATAAGGCCAAATGATCACAGAAAACTAAGATTACGGTAGGGCTGCCGCGATTGGTCGACCTAGTCGATGTCGTTGACGCTAAAATGCGTCGACGTTAATATTTTAGGTCAATGCATTGTTTTTAAAACTATGTTTATAAATAATCCTGTTTCCATTCATATAACCGTTCATATGATTTCCATTAACACTACTTGCTGCGTGCATGACCTACGTTGTATTTGGTCCAGTTACTGGCTGGCGGCATTAAGCGCAGTCTTAAAAAATCCCATCTGCAGCAGAGTCAGAGGCCGATTGTAGCGAGCTTTCAAAGAAAAGCTAAAAGTTTTTCAAGACCAAAATCATCAAAAGTTTGGGAATACTTAAAACTGGCACAAAACAAAAAGGTGGTTTGTACACTATGAAAAGCTTTGATGGTACCACAGCAGCACTAGCGCGATGTTGCACGTCTATATTGTTTCATTACGCTTTTTAATCACGGAGATCTTGGAATACCATATTCACTAGCGAGTTCACTTAGGGCGCATGAGACGCGCCAAAACTTTTACTTCCATATTGTTTCATTAAGCTTCTTAATCGCGCAGATCTTGGAGTACCGTATTTCTTAGCAAGTTCAGTTAGACCGTCGTGCACTCTGCTGCATTGGGCTCAAAGTGCAAAACCTTTTCATGTGAAACACTTACCACTTTGTGTACGTTAGATTAGATTAGATTAGATTAGATTCAACTTTATTGTCATTGTGCATAGTACAAGTACAAAGCCAACGAAATGAAGGAGCATCTAACCAGAAGTGCAAGATAGAGATTATTTACATATAATACAGTAAAAAGTGCAGTAGTGACCAGATAAGTAAAGGTGCATATATTAAAAACAGTAAACAGGTAATGGTGGTACAGTGTATAGACTACTATATATTTACAAGGTGACTACAGTGGCTAAATCAATTAACTACAAGGGCTAAATGAATGATAATAAATAGATGAGAGTATATAAGTATAGTGGATAATATACAATATATACTGTACATACATTATTGTTGTGCTGGTGTGATTAGTGCAGTAGTGCCATGTGCAAATTTGCAAATACTGATATGTAAACAGATGAGATGAAACACTTAAGAAGTACAAAAGTTTAGTGCGATCCAGGGTGCAGTGATATTTTAAAGTGTTGTGGTAGAGTTTAGCAGCGTGACAGCCTCAGCAAAAAAGCTCTTCCTGAGTCTGCTGGTACGAGAGCGGAGGCTCCTGTAACGCCTGCCAGACGGAAGTAAGGTAAAAAGTCCATGGTTGGGATGAGAAACGTCCTTGATAATGTTCCTCGCTTTGCCCACGCACCGTTTGTGATAAATGTCCTGTATGGTGGGTAAAGCTGGAGAGCTTTCCGGTCAGCTGCGGAGCAATTGCCGTACCACACAGAGATGCAGTTTGTGAGAATGCTCTCAATGGTACAGCGATAAAAGTCCACAAGTATTCTGGAGCACAAGTGTTCTTTCTTGAGTCTCTGTAGAAAGTAAAGGCGCTGTTGTGCCTTTCTGACCATGATTAATGAGTTGTAGGACCAAGAGAGATCTTCAGAGGTGTGGACGCCGAGGAATTTGAAGCTGGGCACCCGTTCTACTACAGCACCGTTGATGCAGATAGGGGCGTGTGCCTGACTTGCTGTTCTTCTAAAGTCCACAATAATCTCTTTGGTTTTCCCTGTGTTAAGCGTTACTTAGAATATGAAATAATTTTTGAGTGAATGTGTAGGTTAGAATCTGGGCTCATTCTGTCATTACTGTACAGATGAGACATGCCTACATCCAACTATTTTATTTCTGCTGTAAGTCTTAAGCACTTTGCTTTGTGTACAGAATGCCATAAACACGTTGCCCTTTGTTTAATATGGAGCGCGTGAGTATTTGATAATATGGACATAAAAGATAAAAGAAGCTAAAATGAGATTCTGAATTAAATTTTTTGGAGGAAAATTCATCGTTTAGATTAATCAACTAATCGATAAAATAGTCTAGAATAATCGCTAGAATAGTCATTAGTGGCAGCCCTAGATTACACTTGACTAGATTGGAGAATTTATTGGCACGATTGTGGGTTCAGCAGTGAAGAAGCTGAAGAACAGAGAACAGAACTGTCGGCCTCCGTTTATACTGCTCTAGTCACGTTACAGTTTCAGCACTTCCTCTAAAGCTTGGGTGTAAAAAAATCTGTGGTAATTGTTGTTCCTTATGTGGTTACAACTAGGGCTGTCGCGGTGAAAGAATTTCCCCTTGCGATATTCAGACGGCGGTGATATCGCCATTTTTTTGTTTTTGAAAATTACTTAATTAATCTGCATTTTAGAGCTATATACAGGTCCTTCTCAAAAAATTAGCATATTGTGATAAAGTTCATTATTTTCCATAATGTAATGATAAAAATTAAACTTTCATATATTTTAGATTCATTGCACACCAACTGAAATATTTCAGGTCTTTTATTGTTTTAATACTGATTATTTTGGCATACAGCTCATGAAAACCCAAAATTCCTATCTCAAAAAATTAGCATATCATGAAAAGGTTCTCTAAACGAGCTATTAACCTAATCATCTGAATCAACGAATTAACTCTAAACACCTGCAAAAGATTCCTGAGGCTTTTAAAAACTCCCAGCCTGGTTCATTACTCAAAACTGCAATCATGGGTAAGACTGCCGACCTGACTGCTGTCCAGAAGGCACATCATTGACACCCTCAAGCAAGAGGGTAAGACACAGAAAGAAATTTCTGAACGAATAGGCTGTTCCCAGAGTGCTGTATCAAGGCACCTCAGTGGGAAGTCTGTGGGAAGGAAAAAGTGTGGCAGAAAACGCTGCACAACGAGAAGAGGTGACCGGACCCTGAGGAAGATTGTGGAGAAGGGCCGATTCCAGACCTTGGGGGACCTGCGGAAGCAGTGGACTGAGTCTGGAGTAGAAACATCCAGAGCCACCGTGCACAGGCGTGTGCAGGAAATGGGCTACAGGTGCCGCATTCCCCAGGTCAAGCCACTTTTGAACCAGAAACAGCGGCAGAAGCGCCTGACCTGGGCTACAGAGAAGCAGCACTGGACTGTTGCTCAGTGGTCCAAAGTACTGTTTTCGGAAATCAAGGTGCCAGAGTCTGGAGGAAGACTGGGGAGAAGGAAATGCCAAAATGCCTGAAGTCCAGTGTCAAGTACCCACAGTCAGTGATGGTCTGGGGTGCCATGTCAGCTGCTGGTGTTGGTCCACTGTGTTTTATCAAGGGCAGGGTCAATGCAGCTAGCTATCAGGAGATTTTGGAGCACTTCATGCTTCCATCTGCTGAAAAGCTTTATGGAGATGAAGATTTCATTTTTCAGCACGACCTGGCACCTGCTCACAGTGCCAAAACCACTGGTGAATGGTTTACTGACCATGGTATTACTGTGCTCAATTGGCCTGCCAACTCTCCTGACCTGAACCCCATAGAGAATCTGTGGGATATTGTGAAGAGAAAGTTGAGAGACACAAGACCCAACACTCTGGATGAGCTTAAGGCCGCTATCGAAGCATCCTGGGCCTCCATAACACCTCAGCAGTGCCACAGGCTGATTGCCTCCATGCCACGCCGCATTGAAGCAGTCATTTCTGCAAAAGGATTCCCGACCAAGTATTGAGTGCATAACTGAACATAATTATTTGAAGGTTGACTTTTTTTGTATTAAAAACACTTTTCTTTTATTGGTTGGATGAAATATGCTAATTTTTTGAGGTTTTCATGAGCTGTATGCCAAAATCATCAGTATTAAAACAATAAAAGACCTGAAATATTTCAGTTGGTGTGCAATGAATCTAAAATATATGAAAGTTTAATTTTTATCATTACATTATGGAAAATAATGAACTTTATCACAATATGCTAATTTTTTGAGAAGGACCTGTAAACAAGCTTTATTGTTAGGCTATGATTCGGCATATTATTGCTTTATAATGACAAAGATGAGACGGCTTTAAGACCAATGAAATGCGTGTTTAATGTTAAATACAGAACACAGCAGGGATGCGCATCTTTTCTCTATATTAAAAAAAGGTTTAAATTAAGCTTCTAGCCTAGGCTAGATATACACTGTGAAACAAAAAAAAAGTGTTTAGGCTAAATATTTTATATGCACATCTAATCAAAATATGGTAAAAAAAATAGAATAAAGAATAAAGTCTGTAAGAGTGTAAACCTGCGTTATCATGCGCGCTAGAAGAACCAACATGTTCACCTGATGTGGTTTGAGAGGATCTGAGTGGGGTAGCGATGTTCCCCTCGGCACTAAAACTCTCTCTGATGGTGTGCTCGTTACACTAATACACACGTGTACTGTACTTACATGCGACTTTACACAGCAGAGGAAATCTAGCCCGGTTATCGCGCCACTATTAACTATCTATTTAGTAGGTGTAATTATCATAACAATATATACTACATTTTAAGTTATTATTCGTTTCAATACATTTTTATTCAACGAAAAAATACATTTAAATCATTCCAGCAAGCCAGCAAGAGAATATTTGCAGGCTGCAATGCCATATTAAGCGTCATTAAGTGTTTTAGTACACCAAGGCTGTTTGAATATAGTCTAAATTACAAGTATTTTATTGAGTGTGAACTCAATTTGATCATTAATAAACTTGCCTATAATTAACGTTGCGATTATTTACATTTTAAAACACAAAGCCTGACACTCAGCAGCAACGGATGGAAACAGTTGTTGGGAAAATGTCGCTCATTTTCATTATGAATTCATTTAACATTTATTATGCCCGAATGTAAGAGTATAAAACAAGATGGACACTGCACCAATAAAAAAAAAAAAAAAAGAGAAGGAAGAAAGAAAAAACTTGAATATCGCGGTGATGCGGTTGCTTGGCATGCCCTGCGGTTGGCTGGTCTATACCGCGATATTTCAAAATTGCGGTTAGCGCGACAGCCCTAGTTACAACAGCTTGTAACGACTTAACGACAGGCATGTTGCTCATCTCTGTACTTTCCACTCCAGCCACACTTCCTCAAGCAGCAATATGACTATGAGGAATTAATGCACAAGCAGTATAATACTAATATTCAGCATATACTAAGCATAAAATCTAACCTTTTCAATGCATTATTTAGATCCGTCTCTCTGGCACAATTCTGTTGGTATTCTAGTGGTTTGACATAGAAATGAAATAAGTACCAATTTATCTAGGCTCTTATATTGCATGGATTGTAGCAAATGTCATCACACCCTTGCAGCTTGCAGTTTAGAAGAAGAATGCCTTTACAAATACAGGTGTACAGTACAATGAAATTCATTTCTTCGCATATTCCAACTTGTTTTTGGAGGCTGCGGTCAGAGTAAAAGGTCAGCCATTTAATGGTGCTTCTGGAGTAAAGAGGTTTAAGGAATGAAGTCGAGACTGCCGTGCCAACAATGCTGCTCCTGCCGGATGTGACGGGCCCTGTTTTTGCACCAAGAATGTCAAGAACTCACTACAGACTGGACTGAATAATAACTCTTATTTATTTATTGCTAAATCTTATTCATTTAAAGTATCCTCCAGACCACCCAAGAAGGATGGGCCCTGCTGAGTCTGGTTTCTCTCAAGGTTTCTTCCTGTAATTTGAAGGGAGTTTTTCCTTGCCACAGCCGCCCTCGGCTTGCTCAACAGGGGTTTTTGTATCTGTTGGTCCTGGATTCTGTAAAGTTGCTTTGAGACAATGTCTTGTATAAAGCGCTATATAAATAAATTTGACTTGAGGTTTAAGAGTCTTTCTCAAGGGCACACAGTGGCTGCATGGCAGAGCCAGTATGCAAGCCCTCAACCATTCATGACATTAAGTTAGCACTGCCCTGGGCTTGCACTACAGGTCTAGGTCGATTTTTGATCCATCAACAATCATTAAGTCACAGGACTTGACTTGTCTTTGCCATTCATGTTCCCTTACGAGTGTGTGTCGACTCTACACTTAAACTGTATGTGGGTGTAAAGGCATGTTTTGAAACACTTAGCCAGACATTTGGTGTAGTGCACATCTCCAAGATCCACACTGCACTTTTTCCTCCTTTCTCTCCGCTATTTTTTAAAGTAGAGCATAATAAGTGATAATGATCTATTAGAAAATAATACCTAGCAGTAAAATAAAAGTGATGAATGAGTATCGAGTGACTGGGAGGCGTGTGGTACGTTCACCACACTCTGTTCTCACTTACTCCACACACAGTCACTGGAAACAGATTGGAAGCCCAGCAAACCACAATGGGCCTGATAGATTGACTCTATTGCATACCACACGTACGTACATGTATCCTCTCTGTGTATAACCACTTAGAATTTATCTGGGTGCTTTGCAAACAATTCATCGCTTAGGTCTGAACGTGGGTTTCAAGTCCTGGCTACAAAGCAGGAAATTAGGATTTGAAGTTAATACAATTAAATTAATCAAGCAGTCTTATCGTGAAGTTATTTTCTTCTCTTCTTTCTTAGCACTTACTCTCCTGATTTATCTGAAGTACTTTTTAATGTGGTTTTTTTTATATTTTATTTATGCATTTTCTCCCTTTTAGCCCATGGGAGTGAGACCCCATCTGGCTTAGTCCCGCCCAAATCTGAACAACAGGCCAATCGTTGTTCATTTGGCCACTCAGCCTTAGCCGGTAGACAGAGCTGAGATTCGATACGATGTATTCAAGATCCCAGCTCTGGTTTCTGGTGTTTTTACAGCTGCGCCACCTGAGTAGCCTTTAATGTTGTTTTTTTATAAAATCACAACTTCTTATGGTAGGATTAAAGATAAGTGCCATTTCATAGATTTCTCAGGGCTGGCTGAAACCAAGCCTGTGTTAAATTTGCCAAGACAAAATTGGCTTACTAATTAAATTTGCTGGAGCTTGGGTGGCGCAGTGGTAAATTGTGCTAACCCATTAACTCTGGGATCTTACTGCAGGTTGCTGCACTGTGCTACCTGTTAGCCTGATGAGTTAAAGTTGCCCTTTAGTAGGAGCATCTTAAACTCCTGCTGGCCTTTTATTGGTCATATGACGTTTTACTATGTTATTCTGGGCAGGCCTGTCCAGTCACAATAAGTGGCCCCATGGTACTGGTAAAAGAATAGAAGCTCACATATGCTTAGTAGAAAGAAAGAACAGCCAGCAAACAGAAAGGGGACGTGGAAATCTTTGAGGTAAACTCTTGGTAATCTGGTTATTTGTGTGTGTTTATTAGAAGGAAGCTGTAATTGTGCTTAAGCATGATTTATTTCCATCCTCTTTGATATGAAGCAAGTGTACGCCTCAATGATGACCTCGTCTGTTATGAGATCCATAATGAGGTCCAGAATGTTTATTGTTCAGGTGCTGCTTTCTGTCTCTTATGGCTTGAGCAGATTGCTGTCGGAATACGACTGCAACATGGGATATGTCAGGAATGGACATATTAAATTTCTCTCGGCTTACGGTAGCCTGAATTTTTTCCGTTCTGATGTCAAGAATGCAGAGCATCTGGGAGCTGAGGACAGAACGAGAAAACGATGGAGAAAGAGAAGGAACGTCAGCAGCGGCTGCCACAGCGTGTACTTTGGGAACACTTTAGTGATTTCCAGCAGTTTATCCCACTCCCTCTCTCAGTGTGTCTAGGTCTGTCTCTGCCATAGGGATACAAAAGTGTAACACAAGGATTTGTTGCCACTGGACGAGCTCCCTGTTTCCAGTTACATCAGAATGAAAATTTCCACTTTATTTTACCAAACGCAGACGAGGAAAAAGCAGCGTGCGAGAGGGAGTTTAATTTATTTGCATTATATTTTTATGTCTCTTATTCAGAGGGATAATGATAACCACCACTGACACACACACAAAATGCTGTGTTCTGGTGTGTGTGTGTGTGTTTGTGTGTACTGGCCGTGCTGACCTAAATATGATGTCTAAGTGTTTCATCTGTGTGTTTATTAAAGAGTAATTTATTGTCTTTTTTTTAAGTCTGTCATTTCTAAAGAGACTGAGACTGGGGAGAGTCTTTGGCTATGAACAGCGCTATTAGAGTGCAGACATGCACCAGACCATCTCTCTACCTCATTCTTCAGATTTCTTTCCCGTCTTTAAAGAATAGACTGCTTCTATCTATCTATCTATCTATCTATCTATCTATCTATCTATCTATCTATCTATCTATCTATCTATCTATCTATCTATCTATCTATCTATCTATCTATCTATCTATCTATCTATCTATCTATCTAATCACTTACAGTTCATCAGAAACTTGATACCCTGTCTTGACTGAGCAGAATAGTAAGAGTACTGTGGCAGGAAAACTTGTTTTGTATTCTCAATTCATTGTGTGTATCAGTCTTGTTCAAATCAATGCTAAATGTTTCAAATTGCAGCTGATTGAAAGTGGAAAGTATGATATAGGGGCGTTGCCTGATTGACAAGTTGCCTGATAGGGGAGTTATGAAATTGATGAGTTTTATAATCATGTGATCATGTTCGCCTTTTTCAGTGGATGTTATTTAAAATAATAATAATAAAAACACTATTACTGGGAAGGATTTTTGCTTTTATGTGTAAAGAGATATTTGTTATTTACCAGGAATGATCTAGTCAGTAATAAAATGCCACTTAATATGCAATTTCTTACTACAATAAAAAATTGGTTCAAACCACCTAATTACCTGCATATTTCTTCATTTTTTTCTATTTTCTTGGTGTAACCTGGTCCGTCGGTTACTGTGTCAGTCTGCTCATGATGTCAGATGAAGATATACAGTATGTCTTCACTCAGATCTATCTTTTGACTCAGTGTGTTGTGTCCCAGACTGCCATGAAACACAATCTGTGGAGGAGTACCTGAAATACTGATCCCAGAAAAGAGCTCAGGTGTGTATCAGACAGATATACAGTCTCTCAGCACCTAAAGACAGCAGCACTTATTTACTTTAGCACTGCTCACAGAGACAAGTTCATTTTCACTCTTTTTTTTGTATGTCTGCTTATATGCTGTAAACTTCACAGATTGTTCAGTGAGAGGTTTGGAGAGGAGCACTTTTCTGTTCTTAAAAACTCCAGACTGGAGACTAAACTGTAAATCTTTCACACTCTTTCGGCAACTTGTCATGCGTTCGCTGACGGGAGCGACACCTCAGGCCAACAGGGCCAGACTGCAAGCCAGCTGGGCAGGATTCCCATGCAGACGGAACACAGGTCATGTGTTCACTTTCTGCTGCTTTATACTGTGATGGAAATAATGTCAACTAGTGATATGTGATTAACCAATTAAATGTTAACTGTTCAATTAATGCTGTCAGATAAAAACATAATTTAAATTCATTTTCAGCAACTGATGCTTGATTTAAACTGGGAGCAAAGGTTTAGGTAGGCAAGATTCATCCACTGTTGACCTGGCTGGCAGTCAAACAGGCACAAGCAGCCATGCCCAAGGGAAGGAGGTTGACAAAGTTTCTCCATATTGCTGCTGCAGAAATGTGACCTTTGCACACTCAGCATGACTATACGTGGTGTGGCAGTATTTAGAAATAGAAATATAAATACTGGCCAAACATCAATGAGTTTGTCTGAGATGTTATGCTTAATACATAAATGGTAATAACAGTATAGAATTTAAGTAAGGCACACTGTCCAATTAAACACTGATTCTGGTTTGTGGGGTCCGGCATTGTCTGGAAAGACTGTACACACTGCAAATATAACTCATGGACAGGGTGTTAGTCCACCCCGGGGCATCACACATTTACTTACTCCCTTAGTTACACACACACAACCAGGGGCAGTGTAAAACAGCCCTTTCACCTTCTGCATGTGTTTGGGCTGTAGGACACAACTGCAGTTTTCGAAACCTGCCAAGAAATCGCATGCTTTGTCCTTGTAATTATAACTGAGCTTTTTGCCCTGGGTTGCTGACCCATGCTTGCATGAAAGTGAACTCCATGTCACTGGTTTGTCTTTCTAGTCTGCCTTATTGTGGCAGTGCCATTGATGTCTACAGCGCTCTGTTATTTTCTGGCGGCCTTGGGGAAGTGTGGGCGTTCAAAAGCAACTCACTGTAGCACTGCATCATTTTACATGCCTTTACACATGCCATGTAAACCAACAACAGGGTACTATATCTGTTATGGCCTGGTCACATCGAAAATGTATTTAATTTGCCCACTTCTGTAAATTGGACGTAATTAAGCTAAGAATTTTCAGCTGAAAATGGTCCAGTAATTTAACCA
Organism: Trichomycterus rosablanca; assembly: GCF_030014385.1. Taxonomy (NCBI): domain Eukaryota; kingdom Metazoa; phylum Chordata; class Actinopteri; order Siluriformes; family Trichomycteridae; genus Trichomycterus; species Trichomycterus rosablanca. Next base: position 13,708,559 of record NC_085997.1, on the reverse strand, counting down.
TGGTATTAGCTATGTCATAATTTGGAAATTTATTCTGTTTTTACAAGTTAACGGAATAAGTAAATAAAAGATAGATCACAACCTTTCCTGCCATGAACATGGCCCAAAGGGCAGACATGGCATTAAAAACTAAACACCAAACTGTTCTTACAAGTTTTATAAATATAGTTCAACAGTCTGAAATGAACTTGATGGACACAGTTGGGTCCTGTTTGTCTGTCAACTGTTATATATTTGGTGATAATAATCTGCCTTTCTGTCTGTCACAGTTAGCAACACAAGCTACCAGCACCTGTAAGTTTCATCATCTTAACGGTGGCTGTCGTTAGGGTTCACCACAGTGGATTATTCATCTCCATCTTGTCCTGTCCTGAACATTCTCCTCTGTCACCCAAACCACCTGCATGTCCTCCTTTCCCACATCTATAAACCTCCTTATTGGTCTTCCTGTCCTCTGCCTGCCTGGCTCCATCCTCCATCCTCAGCACCCTTTTTTGATAGAAGGCTCTGCCTCCTGTGCACATGCCCAAACCATCTCAATGTCTCCTCCCTCACATTTGAAGACAAACATCCAACCTGCTCTGTTCCTTTAATAAACTCGTTCCTAATCTTGACCATCATCGTCACCCCTGAGAGAACGCCAGTACACCGCGGGGCCTTGGCCATCCTCTTAGACACAGACAGTCATGTTTGTAAATAGACCATCAACCAGCAGATAGCTCAGCTGGGGATTTGAACCTTAGATCCCAGCAATAGTGGGCCACCCAACAGCTATTATGTGTACTGTGTGTACTGTCTATTTATATTTTGTTTCCTCAACATAAACAGCTTAAAGAGCTGGCACAATGTAAAAACACTGCCTTTTAATTCTCTATGGAAAAAAAAGCTTAGAGTCAGGGAGAGATCATTACAAAAAACTTTTAGGAAATTGTTTTATAGCCCCAGTTGTGAGTTCCTGGAAAAGTAGGAAATGGTCAGACAAAAGCAGGAAGTGAGGTGTGGCCTGGGACAGATCAATGTTCGATGTCCTCAGACAAACTCCTGCCCATGTGTGTATGAACCCTCAAAAAAGATTTTGCTCTGTACTGACAGACTGTGTATACAGGGTAAAACTGGTGATATTTTAAAGTGGTTTAATTCATAAAAGGTGTTGTGTAATATAAAAAGCCTTAAGTATTAATCTGACTGGAAATTGCTGGTATGCTGGTTTGCATTTGCCCTCTAGTCTTAAACATCACCTCTCTTGACACGTGTTTGTGTTCTTGTGTTTGTAACGTGTTTCCTGTGTTTGCTCTGCAGGTCTGTATGAGCTGTTGTCAAGGCTGCCATCTCAACTTCAGACTTACGTGGAAAGTGCAGCTGACCGCTCGTTTCTACATGCCATGTTTGGGGAGAGGAGTCTACACTCACTGGTCAAGGTGAGCATGGCTTTTATCCTCAAAGTTGATGTGTTAGAAGCAGGAAAAATGAGCAAGCGTAAGGATTTGAGCGAGTTTGACAAGGGCCAAATTGTGATGGCTAGACGACTGGGTCAGAGCATCTCCAAAACTGCAGGTCTTGTGGGGTGTTCCCAGTCTGCAGTGGTCAGTATCTATCAAAAGTGGTCCAAGGAAGGAACAGTGGTAAACTAGCGACAGGGTCATGGACGGCCAAGGCTCATTGATGCACATGGGGAGCAAAGGCTGGCCAGTGTGGTACGATCCAACAGACGAGCTACTGTAGCTCAAACTGATGAAGAAGTTACTGCTGGTTCTGATAGAAAGGTGTATCGCAGTTTGTTGTGTATGGGGCTGTATAGCCAGAGACCAGTCAGGGTGCCCATGCTGAC